>NC_090027.1:17923972-18615222 GCF_037176765.1 Anolis sagrei
GAGGAGTCGGAAAGAGCAGAACTTCTCTCCAGGATGAGAAAAGGGCTTCTAATGGAAACAATCCCCCTTTGAGTGAGATCCAAAAGAACCTGGAATCCCCCAAAGCCCCCCATGTGAGCCCCAGAGGAACAGAAGTGACGCATCCCTCTGAACAGGAGGAAGAAATTCAGCTCTGAATGGGGCGCATCTCCCAATGCAGTTGAATACTACTTCCACTGCCCTGGCTCAATGCTGTGCGGATGCAGTTTGAAGAGAAAGACTTCTCTGATAAGCATCCCATAGCATTGAGCTCTTTGTCTTGAGACGCGAGTGGGTGCATTGAGATGCGAGTGGGACTGGAGAAGGGAAGGGAGAGAGAGGCGAATGGTCTCACTGCAAAAGTGTTCCTGGAAAGCACAGAGCTGCAATTTGGCACACTTTTCAACTTTAGTCTTGTTCCCTGGAGAGGAGTCGGAAAGAGCAGAACTTCTCTCCAGGATGAGAAAAGGGCTTCTAATGGAAACAACCCCCCTTTGAGTGAGATCCCAAAGAACCTCGAATCCCCCAAAGCCCCCCATTTGATCCCCAGAGGGACAGAAGTGACGCATCCCTCCAAACAGGAGAGAGAAACTCAGTTCTGAGTGGGGCGCATCTCCCAATGCAGTTGAATACTGCTTCCACTGTCCTGCCTCAATGCTGTGCGGATGCAGTTTGAAGAGAAGGACTTCTCTGATAAGCATCCCATAGCATTGAGTTCTTTGTCTTGAGATGCGAGTGGGTGCACTGAGATGCGAGTAGGATTGGAGAAGGGAAGGGAGAGAGAGGCAAATGGTCTCATTGCAAAAGTGTTCCTGGAAAGCACAGAATTGCAATTTGGCACACTTTTCAACTTTGGGCTTGTTTCCTGGAGAGGAGTCGGAAGGAGCAGAACTTCTCTCCAGGATGAGAAAAGGGCTTCTAATGGAAACAATCCCCCTTTGAGTGAAATCCCAAAGAACCTCGAATCCCCCAAAGCCCCCCATTTGATCCCCTGAGGGACAGAAGTGACGCATCCCTCCGAACAGGAGAGAGAAACTCAGCTCTGAATGGGACACATCTCGCAATGCAGTTGGGCACTGAATCATAGAATCAAAGACACTGTTTCCACTGTCTTGGCTCAATGCTGTGTGGATGCAGTTTGAAGAGAAGGACTTCTCTGATAAGCATCCCATAGCATTGAGCTCTTTGTCTTGAGATGCGAGTGGGTGCATTGAGATGCGAGTGGGACTGAAGAAGGGAAGGGGGAGAGAGGCGAAAGGTCTCATTGCAAAAGCCAAAGGAAGCTCCTGTTTCCCGTCCCCATGCTCACCGTTGGTGCTGGTCAGGTTGCCCAGGTCAAGGAGGCTAAGGCCGGCGTCCGAGGAGGAGTTGAGGCGGAGTAGGAGCTCCGAGGAGTTGCCCAAGGCGTCCCCGGCTGCTAGAGAGTCGGCGAAAAGGTTCATTTGCAGCAACGTCTGGAGCAGGTAGCGCAACATCCCGGCCGCCCCTCCGGCCCCACGACGCCGCCTGTGCCGGCATCCGAGGAGGAAGAGGAGGAGTGGGAGGAAGCAGAGTAGTAGAGCAGCAGAGCCGCAGCCACCCCCAGCAGTGCCCGCCGCCGGCCTCTGCAGCTTCCTCTGCACCTCCTGGCTCGCCCGCCTTCGCAGAGCTCTCTCTCCTCTCCCCTCCTTCTTCCCTTCCTTCCTTCTCTCCTTGGGACTGGTCTCCCTCCTCCCAGGCAGAAAGCAGGTGCCGCCACCAATAAATGTTTAATTATCGGATTAATAACTCTCCCTGGAGAGGTGGGGAGGGGGCGAGGGGGTGGGGAAGAGGCGCCCCTCCCTTCCCACCCCCTTCTCCCCCCTTACACAACACTCCCCTGCCCGCCTTTGCTCTCCAAAGTAAGGCAAGGATGGAGAAAGGAATGGGAAAGAAAGGGTCGCGTTTAGGAAACAGTCATGGAATCCTAGAATTGGAAGAGACCTCATGGGCCATCCAGCCCAACTCCATTCTGCAGGAAAATTGCTTTCAAAGCACCCCCAACAGATGGGCATCCAGCCTCTGCTTCAAAGCCTCCAAAGATGGAGCCATCACTACACTCCAGGGCATAGAGTTCCACTGCTTAACAGCTCTGCCCATCCAGCTTCTGCTTCAAAGCCTCCAAAGATGGAGCTTCCACTACACTCCAGGGCAGAGAGTTCCACTGCTGAACAGCTCTTCCCATCCAGCTTCTGCTTCAAAGCCTCCAAAGATGGAGCTTCCACTATACTCCAGGGCAGAGAGTTCCACTGCTGAACAGCTCTGCCCATCCAGCTTCTGCTTCAAAGCCTCCAAAGATGGAGCTTCCACTATACTCCAGGGCATAGAGTTCCACTGCTGAACAGCTCTTCCCATCCAGCTTCTGCTTCAAAGCCTCCAAAGATGGAAACTTCATTACACTCCACGGCAGAGTGTTCCACTGCTGAACAGCTCTGCCCATCCAGCTTCTGCTACAAAGCCTCCAAAGATGGAGCCTTCACTACACACCAGGGCAGAGAGTTCCACTGCTGAATAGCATGTACAGTCAGCAAGTTCTTAGAATCACAGAGTGGGCCATCCAGTCCAACCCCCTGCCAAAAGGCAGGAAAATCGAATTCAAAGCACCCCCATCCAGCCTCTGTTTAAAAGCCTCCATAGAAGGAGCCTCTACCACACTCTGGGGCAGAGAGTTCCACTGCTGAACAGCTATACAGTCAGTAAGTTCTTAGAATCATACAATCCTAGAGTTGGAAGAGACCTCATGGGCCATCCAGTCCAACCCCCTGCCAAGAAGCATTCAAAGCACCCCCGACAGATGGCCATCCAGCCTCTGCTTCAAAGCCTCCAAAGACGGAGCCTTCACTACACTCCAGGGCAGAGAGTTCCACTGCTGAATAGCATGTACAGTCAGTAAGTTCTTTGACTCATAGAGTTGGAAGAGACTTCATGGGCCATCCAGTCCAACCCCCTGCCAAGAAGCAGGAAAATCACATTCAAAGCACCCCCAACAGATGGGCATCCAGCCTCTGCTTCAAAGCCTCCAAAGATGGAGCCTTCACTACACTCCAGGGCAGAGTGTTCCACTGCTGAACAGCTGGTACAGCTGGTCAATAAGTTCTTAGAATCATAAGAGTTGGAAGAGACCTCGTGGGCTATCCAGTCCCAACTCCCTGCCAAGAAGCAGGAAAATCGCATTCAAAGCACCACCATCCAGCCTCTGTTTAAAAGCCTCCATAGAAGGAGCCCCTGCCACACTCCAGGGCAGGGAGTTCCACTGCTGAACAGCTGGTACGTTCAGTAAGTTCTTAGAATCATAGAATCATAGAGTTAGAAAAAGACCTCGTGGGCCATCCAGTCCAACCCCCTGCAAAGAAGCAGGAAAATTGATTTTTTTAAAAAAAAATCTCTTTTTTTAATTTCTATTTCTTGTGTATTCCACTCTTCGTTACTCACTTTTGATGTATATACTTACAAAATTCAATAAAAATTTAAATTAAAAAAAGATAATTGCATTCAAAGCACCCTCCACAGATGGCCATCCAGCCTCTGTTTCAAAGCCTCCAAAGATGAAGCCTGCACTACACTCCAGGGCAGAGAGTTCCACTGCCGAACAGCTGGTACAGTCAGGAAGTTTTTCCTCATGTTCAGGTGGAATCTCATTTCCTGTAGTCCAGAGGTCCTCAGCCTTCCTCTGGCCACGAGCAATTCAATCTAAATGGCCTTCAGTGTTAGGCAGAGTCATTGGTATCCAAAGAGTTTTGATGCGAGTGGGCTGGGAACTCTGCTCCAGGTTTTAGTCCAGCGTTTCTCAACCTGGGGGTCAGGACGCCCTGGGGGGTTGCAAGGGGGTGTCAGAAGGGTCGCCAAAGATTATCAGAAAACACTGTATTCTCTGTTGGTCATGGGGGCTCAGTGTGTGAAGTTTGACCCAGTTCTATCATTGGTGGGGTTCAGAATGCTCTTTGATTGTAGGTGAACTATAAATCCCAGCACCCACAACTTCCAAATGTCAAGGTCTATTTTCCCCAAAATCCATCAGTGTTCGCATTTGGTTATATTGAGTATTTGTGCCAAGTTTGATCTAGAACCATAATTGTTTGAGTCCACACTGTTCTCTGGATGTAGGTAAACTACAACTCCCAAACTCAAAGTTGATGCTCACCAAACCCTTCCAGTATTTTCTCTTTATCACGGGAGTTCTGTGTGCCAAGTTTGGTTCAGTTCCATCATTGGTGCAGTTCAGAATGCCCACAACTCCCAAATGTCAAGGTCTATTTTCCCCAAATTCCATCAGTGTTTACATTTGGTTATTTATTATTTACTTCATTTATATACCACTTTTCTCAGCCCTTGGGCAACTCTAGTTTGATCTAGATCCATAATTGTTTGAGTCCACAGTGCTCTCTGGATGTAGGTGAACTACAACTCCAAAACTCAAGCTTAATGCCTACCAAACCCTTTCAGTATTTTCTGTTGGTCATGGGAGTTCTGTGTGCCAGGTTTGATTGAATTCCACTGCTGGTGAAGTTCGGAATGCTCTTTGATTGTAGGTGAACTATAAATCCCAGGAACTACAACTCCCAAATGACAAAGTCAATCCTCCCCCAACCCCATCAGTATCCAAATTTGGGTGGATCTGGTACTTGTTCCAAATGTGGTCCAGTGAATGAAAATACATCCTGCATATCAGATATTTACATTCCAATTCATAACAGTAGTAGAATTACAGTTATGAAGTAGCAACGAAAATAATTTTATGGTTTGGGGGTCACCACAACATGAAGAAAGGGCATTAGGACGGTTGAGAAACACTGTTTTTGTACTTTCAAGGGGCTCTTGAAGGTGCCAGACTTTAAAGAAGGGAAATGTATTCAGCACTTTGGACAGTTCCTTCATTCTGAAAGGCAAAATAAGGTCCCCATTCCAGCCCTGTAGAAATAAAATGGGAAATGGACTTCTGCTTTGTCTACAGAAACCTCCTCAAGTTCAGTCTCTCACTCCTCCAGCTTCAAATGAGAATTTTAAAAAGATCCAGGAAAGTGCCTTCCCTGCCAGTCAGAGTGGCTTGAAGAACAAACAGTCTGGTTTGGAAGAAAGCAGGCTGCAGTGTTCTTGCTTCCCAGCTGCTTCCCTGGTTCTTGCTCTCAAGGAATGGCGCACGTGGCAACCGCGTGGCAGCCCTGTCCGTGTCCACCCAGCCGCACACCTCTGCTGCTATGCGCCAGAGTCAGCATTTCCATGTTTCATCGTAAATGTCATCACTGCTGTGGGATGGCTGAAGAGGGAGTCCTGTACAGCACAGCAGAAATGTGACAGGTTGCAAGAGATAGCGGCTTCCTTGCAATGCGGAATGATCAGCTAAGAAACTCACTTTTGGACTGCTTTAGAAGGAATATCAGTCTTTTGTAGTAGGGAGGGAAGGAAGGAAGTAATCTAGCAGCACTTTTAAGACCAGCTCCTTTATATTTTAACATAAGCTTCTTGTGCAGTGATGAAATGAAAGCAATGGGTTAATGAAGACATTTAAAGAGAAGTTGTACTATCCCTGTAATAGGCAGTGCTCTCACTGCCTATTACAGGGAAAACCAACTGATCCCTAATCCATCTAAAACACAGACATGTGCCTTTCACCTTAAGAACAGACAAGCATCCCGAGCTCTGAGGATTACCTAGGAAGGAATCTCACTGGAGCATTGCAGCGCTCCAAATACCTGGGAGTCACTTTGGACCGTGCTCTGACCTACAAGAAGCACTGCCTGAACATCAAGCAAAAAGTGGGCGCTAGAAACAACATCATACGAAAGCTGACTGGCACAACCTGGGGATCACAACCAGACACAGTGAAGACATCTGCCCTTGCACTTTGCTACTCTGCTGCTGAGTATGCATGCCTAGTGTGGAACACATCTCACCACACTAAAACAGTGGATGTGGCTCTTAATGAGACATGCCGCATTATCACGGGGTGTCTGCGCCCTACACCACTGGAGAAATTACACTGCTTAGCCGGTATTGCACTGACATCCGCCGGGAAGTAGCAGCCAATAGTGAAAGGACCAAGGCAGAGACATCTCCAGCTCATCCCCTGTTTGGGTATCAGCCAACACATCAACGACTTAAATCAAGACATAGTTTTCTTAGATCTACAGAGACACTCGCTGGAACACCCCAGCAAGCGAGAGTCCAAAAGTGGCAGGCCCAAACCCAGCATCTCAATCCATGGGGGATACTAGATGAGAGACTCCCCCCTGGGCACTCAGAAGTCTGGGCGACTTGGAAGGCGCTGAACAGACTGTGCTCTGGCACCACGAGATGCAGAGCCAACCTCAAGAAATGGGGCTACAGGGTGGAATCCTCGGCATGCGAGTGTGGAGAAGAACAAACCACTGACCACCTGCTGCAATGCACCCCGAGCCCCGCCACATGCACAATGGAGGACCTTCTTGTGGCAACACCAGAGGCACTCCAAGTGGCCAGATACTGGTCAAAGGACATTTAGCCAACTACCAAGTTTGCAAAATCTGTGTTTTTCTTTCTTTCTCTTTTTAATCTGTGTGTTTGTTTTGTTCTGTTAGAATTGTAATACAATGGTATGGTTGCTATGACACGACAAATAAATAAATAACTATCCCTGTTGCAAAATACTGTATATACTCGAGTATAAACCTAGTTTTTCAGTGCCTTTTTTAGGCTGAAAAAGCTCCCCTCAGCTTATACTTGAGTCAAGGTTGTTTATTATTTTTCTCTATTTCATTTTTATTACATATATTATTTTTCTATATTTATTATTATTACATTTATGTTATTTTACACTATTACATTTGTGCTGTCACACGCTGGGCCTATAGCAATTGGCTTTTGAACAGGACGTGCTCTTTGTGCCCAGCAGGAAGCCGGGGTGCCTCAGTTGAGAGGCTCTAAGGATTGTCCTATAAAAAAGTCTTTAGAAGCTTGAAAAGTTTAACAAGGTCCTTTAGTATTGCTTAGGTCTTCAACAAAACAATCAAATACTTCTCAGATCTTCAACAGGTCCAACAAATACTTCAAGGCTTTGAATCAAATCCCATCACCCTCAGTCAGCATAGTCAAGTGATGAGTTATGATGGAAGACTACTGCAACGCTCTCTACGTGGGGTTGCTTTTGAAGACTGCCCAGAAGCTGCAATTAGTCCAACGCTCAGCATCCAGGCTACTAACGAGAGCAGGGAACAGGGAGCATACAACTCCCTTATTGCGTCAGCTCCACTGGCTGCCAATTAGCTTCCAAGCACAATTCAAAGTGCTGGTTTTAACCTACAAAACCCTATACAGTTCCGGCCCAGTTTAGCTGTCCAAACGTACTCTCCCCTATGAACCATCAAGAGTATTAAGATCTTCTAGAAAGGCCATGCTCTTGGTCCCGCCACCTTTGCAGGCACGTCTGCTGGGAAAGAGGGAGAGGGCCTTTTCTGTGGTGGCTCCTCAGCTATGGAATTCCCTCCTGAATGAAATTAGATTGGCCCCCTTCCTCCTGACCTTCAGGAAGCTAGTGAAAACTTGGCTGTGGAACGAAGCTGTTGCGGAATGATGTCCAAGACCGGCAATCGACCAAAGTTACTGACCACAATATATGAACTGAATATACGGACTGAGTTGGACATGATTTTATCTTGGTGAATGGCTGTTATGTAATTTATCCTATATGTATTTGTTAATTTTAATCTTGATATATGATGTTTTGGATTTTTGGTGTTAGCATTGAATCCTTGCTTTCAGCTGGTCTGAGTCCCTCTACGAAGGTAGAGAAGATCGGGATATAAAAGTTTTAAATACATAAATAAATAAGGTGTAGTCCAACCATTTGCGAAGGGACATGACTCCTCTATTCTCTGCACATGTTGTGGCTCCATTACCATCTACTGCAATATTTCATTTATTTATTTTTTCCCAGAGCAGAAATTATTTTAATAATGTTGTGTTTTTCACCAGCTTCTACAAATGTATGAAAAGACCAAAAACAATCAGCTGCCATTCCAGTGGTTTGCTTTGCACAGCATCCGAAACTCTGTCCTTGGAGGACATTTTTGTAGCCTGAGAAATCTTTAATGTATTTTATTTCAAGATTAATATAGTTTAATTGAACACAGAAAGAGAACCAAAGAGAGTTAAGGAACCCTAAGAAGAGTGTTCGTGTTTACTACAAATCCCAGAATCCACCAGCCAGCACAACCAATGGCCTATTTATTTATTTGTTTATTTATTTGGGGCATTTATAGCCGGTACTGGAGCCCCCGGTGGCGCAGTGGGTTAAAGCACTGAACTGCTGAGCTTGTTGATCGAAAGGTCGCAGGTTCGATTCCGGGAGCGGCATGAGCTTCCGCTGTCAGCCCTAGCTTCTGCCAACCTAGCAGTTGGAAAACATGCAAATGTGAGTAGATCAATAGGCACCGCTCCGGCAGGAAGGTAATGGCGCTCCATGCAGTCATGCTGGCCACATGACCTTGGAGGTGTCTACGGACAACGTTGGCTCTTCGGCTTAGAAATGGAGATGAGCACCACACCCCAGAGTCAGACATGACTGGACTTAATGTCAGGGGACTACCTTTACGTATAGCCCGTCCTATCTCACCTCTGCAGAGGGACTCAGGGCGGCTAACAACCGGCACAGCATAGTGCCCACAATAAGAAAAGCATAAATATACATAATATAATAAAAATGGTATAAAAACAATATAAAAACATTAAATACAATGCCAAATTCAGTCATAATCCTAAAAGCAGTCCATCATAGTCCATTAAAACCATAACTTTGCCAGCAAGTCAGTCTAGTCCGCAATGGTCAGCACAACCAATGGTGTAGGGAGCATTGTAGGAGTTGCAGATCAAGAAAGTAACTTTTCCCAGCTTTAGATACAATTCATAGAATCATAGAATCAAAGAGTTGGAAGAGACCTCATGGACCATCCAGTCCAACCCCATTCTGCCAAGAAGCAGGAATATTGCATTCAAATCACCCCTGACAGATGGCCATCCAGCCTCTGTTTAAAAGCTTCCAAAGAAGGAGCCTCCACCACACTCCGGGGCAGAGAGTTCCACTGCTGAACAGCTCTCACAGTCAGGAAATTCTTCCTCATGTTCAGATGGAATCTCCTTTCTTGTAGTTTGAAGCCATTGTTTCGTGTCCTAGTCTCCAGGGAAGCAGAAAACAAGCTTGCTCCCTCCTCTCTATGACTTCCTCTTACATATTTATACATGGCTATCATATCTCCTCTCAGCCTTCTCTTCTTCAGGCTAAACATGCCCAGCTCCTTAAGCCGCTCCTCATAGGGCTTGTTCTCCAGACCCTTGATCATTTGAGTCGCCCTCCTCTGGACATATTCCAGCTTGTCAATAAATATCTCTCTTGAATTGTGGTGCCCAGAATTGGACACAGTATTCCAGGTGTGGTCTAACCAAGGCAGAATAGAGCATGGGGAGCATTACTTCCCTAGATCTAGACACTATGCTCCTACTGATGCAGGCCAAAATCCCATTGGCTTTTTTTTTGCCACCACATCACATTGTTGGCTCATGTTTAACTCGTTGTCCACAAGGACTCCAAGATCTTTTTCAAATTGGAAGAAAGTGTTGTAGAAAGCTACTAGGAGGTTATTTTATGTATTTATTTATTTATCATGTCAAAAGCAAATTTGGAATGCAGTTATAATGTATTTAAAATACCACAAACAAATTTAAAAACTTGGCATTATAAACAGACTTATGCTGCATAGAATTATGGAAAAATTAAACCCATTTATGATCCCACTGCAGGCTGGTTTCAGGAAAAGGAAAAGCTGCACATCACAAATGCTAAACCTGACTCAGCACATAGAAAATGGTTTTGAAAGGCAGCCGATTACGGGAGCTGTCTTCATAGACCTGTCAGCTGCTTATGATCTTGTAAATCATCACCTCCTCCTGAGAAAAATGTATACTATCACAAAGGATTACCACATCACCCGCTTCATAGGAAATCTTCTACAAACAGGAGCTTTTTTGTTGAGTTCCAGGGTCAGAGAAGCAGATGGTGGAAACAGAAGTACAGCCTGCCTCAGGAGCAAGCTTGCTCCATCAAAGTTTAGCCTTTACACAAGTGATCAGCCACTGGCAAAAGGGACAGAGAGTTTCATCTATGTTGACGATTGTGTCATCACAGCTCAAGCAGAGAGTTTTGAAATGGTTGAACAGAAGCTCTCTGAAGCTTTAGGTGCTCTTACTGCCTATTACAGGGAAAACGAGCTCATTCCTAATCCATCTAAAAACACATGTGCTTTTCATCTGAAGAACAGACAAGCATCACAAGGTTTGAGATCACCTGGGAAAGAATCCCACTAGAACATTGAAGCAAGATACCTGGGAGTTACTCTGGACCATGCCCTGACTTACAAGAAGCACTGCTTCACTATCAAGCAAAAAACAATATCATACAAAAGTTGAAAGTATGCAGAGGGTATTTTCTGGCTGTTGGTGTTTAGAGATTCTACGAAATCTGAGGCTATTCCCTGTATCTTACAGAGTGAATTTGTGCCCCAAATTAAGTACTGGTCAATGCTAGCCTTGTGAATTTATGTTGTTTCAAAAGCAACTAAATTCTAGTGGCAACTGGGAAGAAAGTGGAATTTCTGCTTGAGCCCTCTTACGCTGTTGCCATCAGACTGACACAAAGAAACTTCCTTCATCTTTTCTCCTCCCTTTGTAGCAACTCTGCGGGCTGCATTCTGACAGATCCCTTACAGCCTTTGAATGCCAATGATCTCCATCTCGTGGAATTTAAAATTCCTGTGGAAAAGAAGTGGAGTGGGGATGCAAGAGGAATCACTCAAGAGCCGAGGCTGAATCTGGAGATCAGACCCAATGCAGAGTTGACAAGCCAAGAGCGGCAGTGAGAGCAGCAAAAGCCACACTTTAACCTTCTTCCATTGACACAAGAGTGCAAAGGACATGTGCGATGATTCTGGGAGTTGTTATACCGCGGAGCTCACTAGGTGGCACTCTTGGATATCTCCTCCCCTTGGCACACCAGCCAAATCCATCACCAATTTTGGAGAAGCTAGAGCTACCTTGGATATGATTTGGGCATTATTCCTGAAAGTTGCATAGACTTCCTTTGTGAGGAAAGTGCTAGAACCATTGGTTATTTATTTATTTATTTATTTATTTATTTGCTAGCCATCCCCTGCCACGCGTTGCCGTGGCCCAGTTTGGTGATCTGGAAAATAAAGTAATGAGAAAGTGTTGATTTCTAATATATGTAATTTCTTTGTGCTTGTGGGTAAACAGTATTTCCTGCTGTTTCTTTGTCAGTGTTGTAGAGATTGTCTGGTTTGCCTACTCCGGAACATGCAACATATCATTGTCCTTCTTTAAGGGTCCCTTTCAAATCTATGATACTATATCTCTCTCTGTGTGAATCATATATATATCTATGGCTGGATGGCTGTCAGGATGGCTTTGATTATGTTTTCTTGCCTTGGTGAAAGAAGTTAGACTGGGTGGCCTTAAGTATTTTCTATTGGTCATGGGGGTTGTGTGGGAAGTTTGCCCCAATTCTGCCCTTGGTGGGGTTTAGAATGCTCTTAGAGTGTAGGTGAACTATAAATCCCAGTAACTACAACTCCCAAATGACAAGGGCTATTTCCCCCTAACTCCATCTCTGTTCATATTTGGGCATATGGAATATTCGTGCCAAGTTTGGTCCAGATCCATTATTGTTTGAGCCCAAAGTGCTTTCTGGATGTAGGTGAACTACAACTCTCAAACTCAAGGTCAATGCCCACCAAACTCTTCTAGTGTTTTCTGTTGGTCATGGGAGTCCTATGTGCCACATTTGGTTCAATTCCATCATTGGTGGAGTTCAGAATGCTCTTTGATTGTAGGTTAACTATAAATCCCAGCAACTATAACTCCCAAATGACAAAATCAATTTTTTTGAGTGATAGTCGCTCCTTTGTTTAGGAAGTATCTTGTGGCCAAATTTGGCAGCAATTCATCCAGTGGTTTTTGAGTTATGTTAATCCCACAAACAAACATTAGATTTTTATTTATATAGATTTACCATATTTATATACCACCTTTCTCAGCCCGAAGGCAACTCAAGGTGGTTTACAGTTGGCAATCAATGCCCCCAACAGCATAAAATGTAATTAAAAACATTAACATATAATACAAGCCATATAAAAACAGTAGAAACAATAAAAACACAAGTCCTCAGCGTCTCATTACTAAAATCATTTTCAAGTTGCATCGTCCAATTGTTCCATTAGCCTGATACACTGCATTTGCAAATGCTTGCTCAAAAAGCCAGGTTTTAACTCTTTTTCAAAATGTTAGGCGGGACGGGGCCGATCTGATATCCCTAGTGAGGGCGTTCCATAGCTGAGGGGCCACCGCTGAGAAGGTCCTGTGTTTCGTTCCCACCAATTGCATCTGTGAAGGAGGCGGGACTGAGAGCAGGGCCTCCCCAGATGATCTTAAACTCCTAGCTGGTTCAAAACTGGTTAGAGCAGGCAAGGGCAAACTTTGTCCCTCCAGGTGTTTTGGACTTCAACTCCCACAATTCCTAACAGCCTTGGGCCCTTTCCTTTTCCCCCTCAGCTGCTTAAGCGGCTGAGGGGGAAAAGGAAAGGGCCCAAGGCTGTTAGGAATTGTGGGAGTTGAAGTCCAAAACACCTGGAGGGACAAAGTTTGCCCATTCCTAGGTTAGAGTCTTTCCTTTGAGGCAGGAAAAAATCCTGTTGAGAGATGGCACCCTTGGAGTTGTAAGGAATAGGATCTTGGTTTACTTATGAGAATACAGCTGAGACTAAACATTTACACTCCTGCAGGGAGCAATTCTGTATTCATTACCCTCAACAGAGGGTGATTCATCACCAAATAAACTGTTTTGGAAGATGATTCCTCCAGCGCAACTGTTTATGTATTCACAAACTGATAGTTTTACTGATCTCATATGCTGTCACTTAGTGTTTGCTTAACACACAGGTAGAGCAGGTGTGACTCATAATTAAAGCATGCCCCCTGGATATTACCTGATGGCAGTGGCTCATGTGATATCTTAATATAATGTGCCAAAATGAGAAAACGCTGTACTCCATCAATGACTGAGGTGGTTTTGCTGGCTGATAAAGAATAAGAGAGGCTACCGCTCAGTGACAGAGCACATTGCCTGTGAACAGAAAACACCAGGCTCATCTCTTTAATAAGGACATCTTAGCAGGTGATGAAGAAGACCATCTGTCAGAAATCCCAGAAAAACATGGCCTTTCAGAATAGCAAGACGGAGATAGAAAAAATGGAAAGCCCTGCAGTATATCCCCACTACACAAGTCATATGGTTTAATACTGTTTTAACTGCTATGGCTCTGTCATATGAAATTCAGGTATGCACAGCTTTGGTGCTTGGAAGTCTTCAAAGTCATAATTCATAGAAAACAGTTCAGTGTAATGTAAAATTATTAAATTGCATAGCTCAAGTAAAGGTTAAACCCTTGTGCCAGCAGGACTGCTGACCAAAAGGTCGGTGGTTTGAATCCGGGGAGTGGGGTGAGCTCCCATCTGTCAGCTCCAGCTTCTCATTCGGGGACATGAGAAAAGCCTCCCACAGGATGGTAAAACATCCGAGTATCCGGTGGGCAATGTCTTTTTATTTATTTTATTTATTTATTTACAACATTCCTACCCTGTCCTTCTCAACCCCTGTGAGGGGACTCAGAGTGGCTAACACTGGCCACAATTCGATGCCATAATATCACAATATACAATAATATAAAAACCATAAATACAAAATAGATTAAAACAATAATCTATGCTTCCTCTTCATCTTGGAAAGAAGTGACGAGCGGAGTGCCACAGGGTTCCGTCCTGGGCCCGGTCCTGTTCAACATCTTTATTAATGACTTAGATGAAGGGTTAGAAGGCAGGATCATCAAGTTTGCAGACGACACCAAATTGGGATGGATAGCCAATACTCCAGAGGACAGGAGCGGGATTCAAAACGATCTTGACAGATTAGAGATATGGGCCAAAACTAACAAAATGAAGTTTAACAGTGACAAATGCAAGATACTCCACTTTGGCAGGAAAAACGAAATGCAAAGATACAGAATGGGGGATTCCTGGCTCGAGAGCAGTACGTGTAAAAAAGATCTTGGAGTCCTCGTGGACAACAAGTTAAACATGAGCCAACAATGTGATGTGGCGGCAAAAAAAGCCAATGTGATTTTGGCCTGCATTAATAGGAGCCTAGTGTCTAGATCTAGGGAAATAATGCTACCCCTCTATTCTGGAATATTGTGTCCAATTCTGGGCACCACAATTCAAGAGATATTGACAAGCTGGAATGTGTCCAGAGGAGGGCGACTAAAATGATCAAGGGTCTGGAGAACAAGCCCTATGAGGAGCGGCTTAAGGAGCTGGGCATGTTTAGCCTGAAGAAGAGAAGGCTGAGAGGAGATATGATAGCCATGTATAAATATGTGAGAGGAAGCCACAGGGAGGAGGGAGCAAGCTTGTTTTCTGCTTCCTTGGAGGCTAGGACGCGGAACAATGGCTTCAAACTACAAGAGAGGAGATTCCATCTGAACATGAGTAAGAACTTCCTGACTGTGAGAGCTGTTCAGCAGTGGAACTCTCTGCCCTGGAGTGTGGTGGAAGCTCCTTCTTTGGAAGCTTTTAAACAGAGGCTGGATGGCCATCTGTCAGGGGTGATTTGAATGCAATATTTCTGCTTCTTGGCAGGGGGTTGGACTGGATGGCCCATGATTCTATGTTCTATGATTCTATGAATAACATTAAACAGTTATAGTAGCCATTTCCATTATCATAACAATCGTCATATGGTCCAATTCAATGTCCAAGTGCCATTGTGCCTGCTAGCCAAAAGCCAAAACCACGATTTCAATTTTTTCCTAAAGGAAAGGAGGGAGGACACCAATCTAAGCTCACTGTAGTTTATTGAGAAAAGCAAAATCAAAACAAAGAAATAGAAATGCAATAGTTCCATAGGCAAAACAGAGACTTAAATGTAAAGGCACAGTTCCCATGATCAAAGGAAAAAACATGAAACATAATCCCTTAGCAATGGTCAAACAAAAGTCCATGGTAAACAGTTGAAAACAAGACCCAGATCCCAGACTCAGGAAACCAGTAGCATGCTGCGAAAAGCCAAGGAAAATCTCCAAAGTTAACATGGGAAGAGCAATGTTGGCCTGACAACAACTGCCTGTAAAGACTAAATACCCTTTGTGAACATGAAAGCATTGTGTTGACCTTGGGCACCTTTGGCTTCTCGCTTGCTGGCCAAGGGAGTGCTTCTCCGAAGCCTTAATTACAATCGGGGTATAGGGTGGCAATCTGTGCCATCCTATATCCATGTCCAAAACCTGATTGTTTTGGACATTATTTGGATTTTTCAAATGTTTCCTTCGTCAAATTCATTTTATTCTATGAACATAGGAGATATAACCCAAGATTCCTTTGAACAAGCCCTATGAGGAGCGGCTTAAGGAGCTGGGCATGTTTAGCCTGAAGAAGAGAAGGCTGAGAGGAGATATGATAGCCATGTATAAATATGTGAGAGGAAGCCACAGGGAGGAGGGAGCAAGCTTGTTTTCTGCTTCCTTGGAGACTAGGATGTGGAACAATGGCTTCAAACTGCAAGAGAGAAGATTCCATCTGAACATGAGGAAGAATTTCCTGATTGTGAGAGCCGTTCAGCAATGGAACTCTCTGCCCCGGAGTGTGGTGGAGGCTCCTTCTTTGGAAGCTTTTAAACAGAGGCTGGATGGCCATCTGTTAGGGGTGATTTGAATGCAATATTCCTGCTTCTTGGCAGGGGGTTGGACTGGATGGCCCATGAGGTCTCTTCCAACTCTTTGATTCTATGATTCTATGATTCTATGATTCTATGATTCTATGATTCTATGATTCTATGATTCTATGATTCTATGATTCTATGATTCTATGAACTGCTGGTGGATCTTAAGTCTCTGCCAACTTAAGTGAACCAGAGGGCAAAGACCAGATATAGCAGAATAGCTAGACAGTGAATGACACATCCATCCAGGAAATTAATCATCAGGGCAGAGCTGTGTCAGGTGTTGCCCTGCAGTCCCTGTGGACCTAGCTAATGGCGTTATGCAAAAAAAGTGGTGGATGTCTCCTTGTAAGAAGTCATCAAAGTATTAAGGGTGGCATAACTTGAGGCTACTCTATGCATTATGCTTACAGCTTGGGAAAAGTTATGTTCTGATGAAGGTCTTAAATCAGAAAACCTATTTAATCTATCCACTGAATATATCCATTACTCCCAAATTGCCATCTCAGACAATATTTCAAGTTTGCTAATTCTTTGAGCCCATTAGCATCTAGTTCTGACAGCTCTTTAATGTGCCAGAACATCTCAGGTCTATCATGGAATGAAATAAAAGGGGCAGCTGGTCCCCAAATGAGACCCATCAGAGAATACCCCAAGATGGCTCTCTTTGGGAACTTGAATTTTAAGTGAGTTGCTGTGACTGTGGAATGGCATGTGGCAGACTGAACCTGTCTCATTCCACCTTGGGCATGGGCACATTTCCAGCCTGTCAGATAGCCCCATACGAACAGGGAAGGAATCCCAGTCCTCCCAGCTTCTCCTGCGCTAAGGAGAATTCTCCAGATGTTCAAATGGCAGATAGTACAGCCTGGCATATAACTCAAGGGAACTGTATGTCTCTCTCTGATTTGAAAGTGGCTGTCATTATGTGTTAATTAGGGAACTCTGAAGAGAATTCATTGTTAAGGGTCCATTTCTGAACAGAACCCATTGGGAACAGCATTTTAACAGTGCCATTGTCTCAATTAAAAAGGAGAGGGTTCAGACCAGACATTAAGATGAACTTCCAGATAACACCACCTTTTAACTTTTCTGAGGATGGGGGCATTTGACCTCCAATCTGCTGGAACTTCTGTTCTCTGGGAATTCTCAAATACCATTGTCAGTGGTTCTAAAATGACTTCTGCCTATTATTTTAATACCTGTAAATGAAATTCAAATGTATTAAAAGTAGGCTGATATTCATAGACAGCTTCTGTACCTACTGTTTTATGTGTTGCATTTTTTTTCTACTGCAGCATCTACTCCTTTCCCCGCTGGTTGGGTATTGTTTAGCTTTGTGAAGAAGACTGAGGCCAAGAAGATGTTGAGTATTGTCGAAGGCTTTCATGGCTGGAATCACTAGGTTCTTGTGGGTTTTTTCAGGCTATAGGGCCATGTTGTAGAGGCATTTCTCCTAACGTTTCACCTGCATCTATGGCAAGCATCCTCAGAGGTAGTGAGGTCTGTTGGAATTAGGACAATGGGTTTATATATCTGTGGAATAGCTGGGGTGGGGCAAAGAGCTCTTCTCTGCTGGAGCTAGGTGTGAATGTTTCAACTGACCACCTTCATTAGCATTTGAAGGCCTGGCTGAGCCTGGGAAAATCTTTTGTTGAGAGGTGTTAAGATGTGCCTGGTTGTTTCCTCTCTGCTGTTTTGCTGTTGTAATTTTAGAGTTTTTTTAATACTGGTAGCCAGATTTTGTTCATTTTCATGGTCTCTTCCTTTCTGTTGAAATTGTCCACATGCTTGTGGATTTCAATGGCTTCTCTGTGTAGTCTGATGGTGGTTGTTGGTGTGGTCCAGCAGGAGTCTACCGTGTACCATGCAGCTGTGGGCAAGTCTACATAGGGACCACCAAGTGCAGCGCCCAAACACGAATCAAGGAACATGAAAGGCACTGCAGACTACTTCGACCAGAGAAGTCAGCCATAGCAGAGCACCTGATGAACCAGCCTGGACACAGCATATTATTTGAGAACACAGAAATGCTGGACTACACCAACAACCACCATGTCAGAGGCGGCCCTAGGTAATTTTCAACGATAAGCGAACAGTATTTTGCCCCCCCCCCCCAAAAAAACCAATCATTGATATATATTTTCTGTTTGTCGTGGGAGTTCTGTGTGCCATATTTGGTTCAATTCCATCATTGGTGTTCAGAATGCTCTTTGATTGTAGGTGAACTATACATCCCAGTAATAGTTCACCTTGCCGCATTTGCTCCTTGCCTGGCCCACTTTCGGTCCGGAGGCGTACCTGAAGACCCCGGCGTGTGCACCAAAAGTCACCTCTTCTCCTGACTTTCTCCTCAGCCATTGGGACCGAGAGAGAGAGAGACAGAGGTGGAGATGCCCACCTGTCCTGAAGGTAGGCGCAAAAACAAAGGAGGGAGCAGAGGTGGGAGATACCTCCAGCCGGAGGGGCTCTCTCTCTCTCTCTCTCTCTCTTGGTCCCAATGGCTGAAGAGAAAGTCAGGAGAAGAGGTGACTTTTGGTGCGCACGCTGGGGTCTTCAGACACGCCTCCGGACCCAAAGCGGGCCAGGCACAGCGGCTCCGCTCCTTGGCCCACCCGTGGATTGGGGAGAGGAGAGGAGGTGGGTGGAGCGCCGGGGGATCGGGAAAGGGAGCCGGTCATGGGGAAGGGATCGAACACGGAGAACGATTGAGTGCTGGCTCTGCTCGTGCACCCGGTGGCCGGGTGGAGCAGGAATGAGAGGGGCTAAGCGAGGCTCAAGGGGCTGGCCCCTTTGGGAAGAGGATCACCCGGCAGCGAGGCAAGAAAGCTGAGGCTCCCCCGGACTGCTAGGGCTGTTGTGAGCTGAGGGGGCTCTCCTCAAGTGGCGGTCAAGGGGCATTTACAGAGGCGCCTCTGCGCCCCTGGCAAAAAAAGTGTTCTGCGACCGCTTTCTTTGCGTAATGGACGAGCCGCCCCTGCCTGACAACTAAATCATTTATTATCAAAATAATCTGCCTGCCTGTCTATCCATCCATACATCTACAAACCCTTTATGGCACATACTACTGCTCTCACACAGCTGAGTTCCTCTCTCTTTTGTTGACAACTGCTGAGGATGGAAACGGCATGGCCAAGATTAACATCCTAACTCTTATATCCCAGGAGGGTACCAAGTGAGAGTATGACCGAGATAAAAGGGCATGACAAAAGACTGTCAAGAGGGAAGAGTGGGGCAATGTATGTTAATGAGACTTTCTTGGGAAAGAAAACTCACTCAGAAGCACACAAACAAGGAAGGAGCAGGGCTTTGATTATCTGATTTGGTTAAGCTAGAATAACTCACTGAAATTTACACCTAGCTGTAATATAACTGAGTCCTCAACCTTCATGGTGGGAGCAAAAACTCATGGAATTTCCCTGAAATCTGATTAGTCACCAAATGTCATTAGATTTTGCAAAGCTCTGCAATTTCTGATAATAAAATGAGATAACATATCTCCATGCAGCAGATTCTCTGATGACAGTCAGTCCTCACCATTCAGTGAAGTTGCAAGAGATAAGGTGCTGCTATTGAACAGTGTGCGAAGAAGGGGGAGGGAGGAGACGGCTGATAACAAGACTCCAGAGCTTGCACATTTAGATATCAGCAAAGAGGAGAAAAATGACATAAGGTTATGAAAAGTGAAAGAGGAATATGAAATCAGAACCCCCTCTATCTAATTCATATGTCTTCCCTCCCTCTTTCTCTTTCAACACATCATAATCAGCTTTGGAGCTCTTCTGTGCCAAAAATAATGCTGGATCAGACCCCATTTCTGGTATATATAAACCTTCTAACCCAGTGGTTCTCAACCTTCCTAATGCCGTGACCCCTTAATACAGTCCCTCATGTTGTGGTGACCCCCAACCATAACGTTGTTTTTGTTGCTACTTTATAACAGTCATTTTATTACTGTTATAAATCATAATGTAAATATTAGATATGTATTCTCATTCACTGGACCAAACTGGGCACAAATACCCAATGCACCCACATGTAAATGCTAGTGGGGTTGGGGGAGGATTGATTTTGTAATTTGGGAGTTGTAGTTGCTGGGATTTATAGTTCACCTATCATCAAAGAGCACTCTGAACTCCATCAATGATGAAATTGAACCAAATTTGGCATACAGAACTCCCATGACCAACAGAAAATACTGGAAGGGTTTTGTGGGTATTGACCTTGAGTTTGGGAGTTGTAGTTCACCTATATCCAGAGAGCACTGTGGACTCATGCAATGATGGATCTGGACCAAACTTGGCATGAATATTCCATGTGCCCAAAGATGGGGAGCCTAAATGATCTGAAGGAAAAAGTGTCTTTTAAACTGAGGTCCCAGTTGGGGAGTTGAAGTTGGAAAAGGGTAAAGAGAAGAAATGTGGGTGTCAGCGAGAGCAGTTTGGGTTTTGAAGAAGTTTGGGATAGTCTTTTGTGTAGTATTCAGAATAGCTATTGAGAATATAGCTAGAATACTGTGTGGAGCAGAACCCCGTTAGTGGTCTGTACATTTCCTAAGGAAGTCTAGTTCAGGGTTTTTGGCTAGATTCCTAAGGGGTATTTTTGGGAGTTACTTTCAGAGATTTATTTCCTGAAGTAATCTTCTGTGTTGAAACTTTTAAGACTTATAACCCAGAATTTTTTAAGATCTTTACTCAAACACAACCACAAGCTTTTTATGCCAGTATTTTACTGAAACCATTAAGCATTTGTACCTGAATATTTCAAGCCTGTTCAGTAAATGTTCTTGTTATTTTTATCAACTTATACCAACCTCAGTGTGAATACCTTTGTGGTCAAAGCATTATTCAAGTCAGTTTTCAATAGCCTCTAAGGAACTTTAGTGACACAGAGTGTGTTATTGAACAACCTCTCAATAATAACTCAGCCTGTCTATCTATCTATCTATCTATCTATCTATCTATCTATCTATCTATCTAAATGTTCTGTGCATAATGAGTACCTTAAAAACAAAAGAACCAATGAACGAAATCACACCAAATTTGGCAACAAAACCTCTCACTACACAAGGAGTGATCATCACTCAAAAAATTATGATTTTGTCATTTGGGAGTTGTAGTTGCTGGGATTTATAGTTCACCTATAATCAAAGAGCATTCTGAACTCCACCAACGATAGAATTGAATCAAACTTGGCACACAGGCCTCCCATGACCAACAGAAAATACTAGCAGCGTTTGGTGGGCATTGACCTTGAGTTTGAGAGTTGTAGTTCACCTACATCCAGAGAGCACTGTGGACTCAAACAATGATGGATCTGGACCAAACTTGGCAAAAGCACTTAATACGCCCAAATATGAACACAGGTGGAGTTTGGGGGAAATAGACCTTGACATTTGGGAGTTGTAGTTACTGGGATTCATTGTTCACCTACAATCAAAGAGCATTCTGAACCCCATGAACGACAGAATCGGGGCAAACTTCCCACACAGAACCCCAATGACCAACAGGAAATACTTAAGGCCACCCAATCCAACTCCCTTCATCAGGGCAAGAAAACATAATCAAAGTCCTCCTGACAAAGAGCCACCCAGCCACAGATATAGATAGATATATATGATTCACACACACACAGATAAAGTATTATAGATTTGAAAGGGACCCTTAAAGAAGGACAATTATATGTTGCATGTTCCAGAGTAGGCAAACCAGACACTCTCCACATCAACACTGACAAAGAAACAGCAAAAAACACTGTTTACCTACAAGCATAAAGATATTACATATATTAGAGTCGCCCTGAAGGGCTGAGAATTGCGGTATATAAGCGCAGTAAATAAATAAATAAATAATAGAAACCAACACTTTCTCATTACTTTATTTTCCAGATCAACAGACTGGGCCACAGCAACGCGTGGCAGGGGATAGCTAGTATATATATAGATATAGTGTCAGCGGAAATCTTTTGAAGAATCATTTTAAGACTCTCCGTTCCAGTGCTTCCCAGTTCCTAATTTTTAAATAGACAGTTGGTTCAGCAACCATACTCCCTTTATATTTTGGTGAGCTAGTCTGTAGAGTGGAGGTGTCATCGTTATAATTTGGTGAAGCAGCATGGGGATTATTTTATATATACAAAATGCATAGGCCAATAAGCCATTCAATTGAATGGCTTATTGGCCTATGCATTTTGACTAACCCTGTATTTCCCCGTATAAGAATTTTAATTTAAAAACTCTTACTACTCTCACTGCATTGTTATATCAGACACTAGAGCTGTTCTTCCTTACACCAAATTACAATTTGGCCCACTGTTATTCTCTCTATTGTGAATGAAATGCCACCAGAATGCCTAATTGACAATTATCCAGTTTATTAATACATTGCTTCACACATATCAGAAAGTGGTGTATTTTACATAACATTTAACCGGATGATCCTGTTTCTTAGAGATGCAAATGAGGTGTTTGAGTATCACCCCTGGACGCATTCCTGGGGATATTCAAAAGCTGGAGCAATTGTGCCTCTTTGAATCAATTAATTTCCCAGTATTAATTATTACATTTGAAAAGTGCAGGATGGGAGGGGATGCTGAGTGAAGAATGAAAAGGGACAAAGATGGCACGCTGGGATTACTAATAAAGAAGAGGGATGTGCCACGATGAAAAGTATTAATTTGTGCAGGCTGCAAAGCATATCACAGGGAAAGAGGCTGGAAATTGTGACCGGGGTCACAAATCATGCAATATGGCTGCTCAGGGCAAATCTTACAGCTTTTTCAGAATCCTGACATATTAAGGAAGACTTATAAAAAACATCCGTACAGTTCCCAGGCAAGAGATAGTTCTTGTGAATTTACAACCAAGTCATGGTGGAAAATTGCTATATGACTGCACCATTTTATAGTTTTCATACAAATCCTAGAACTCAAGAACTATATTGTTCTTCCAATAAAGAAAGATTTAAATCTGCAAATACCTTTTCTAAGACCCTAGAACAGAGCTTTTCAATCATTTCATGCTGGTAACACATTTTTTAGAAATGCTAGGCCAGTGTTTCTCAACCTGGGGGTCGGGACCCCTGGAGGGGTCACGAGGGGGTGTCAGAGGGTCGCCAAAGACCATAAAAAAACACAGTATTTTCTGTTGGTCATGGGGGTTCTGTGTGGAAAGTTTGGTCCAATTCTATCGTTGGTGGGGTTCAGAATGCTATTTCATTGTGGGTGAACTATAAATCCCATTAACTACAACTCCCAAATGGCAAGGTATATTTTCTCCAAACTCTACCAGTGTTCACATTTGGGAATATTGAGTATTTGTGCCAAGTTTGGTCCAGATCCATCATTGTTTGAGTCCACAGTGCTCTCTGGATGGAGGTGAACCACAACTCCCAAACTCAAGGTCAATGCCCACCAAAACTTCCAGCATTTTCTGTTGGTCATGGGAGTTCTGTGTGCCAAGTTTGGTTCACTTCCATCATTGGTGGATTTCAGAAGGCTCTTTGATTGTAGGGGAACTATAAATCCCAGCAACTACAACTCCCAAATGACAAAATCAATCCCCACCAAGCCCACCAGTATTCAAACTTGGGTGTATTGAGTATTTGTGCCAAATTTGGTCCAGTAAATGAAAATACATCAGATATTTACATTACAATTGGTATCAGTAGCAAAATGACAGTTATGAAGTAGCAATGAAAATTATTTTATAGTTGGGGGTCACCACAACATGAGGAACTCTATTAAGGGGTTGTGGCAATAGGAAGGTTAAGAACCACTGGTCTAGATCCTTCATTGTTTGAGTCCACAGTGCTGTCTGGATGTAGGTGAACTACAACTCCAAAACTCAAGGTCAATTCCCACCAAAACCTTCCAGTATTTTCCGTTGGTCATGGGAGTTCTGTGTTCCAAGTTGGGTTCAATTCCATCATTGGTGGAGTTCAGAATGCTCTTTGATTGGAGGTGAACTGTTAATCCCAGGAACTACAACTCCCAAATGACAATAACAATCACACACAAACACCAACCCCACCAGTATTCAAATTTGAGTGTATTGATATTTGTGCCAAATTTGGTCCAGTGAATGAAAATACATCCTGCATATCAGATATTTACGTGACGATTCATAACAGTAGCAAAATCACAGTTATGAAATAGTAACGAAAATAATATTATAGTTGGGGGTCACCACAATATGAGGATCTGTATTAAGGGGTCGCGGCATTAAGAAGGTTGAGAAACACTGTGCTAGACTATTCGTGAATCTATCTACAAAACTTTAGGATTGAAACTCGCCCTTTGTTTGATGGCAAAGTATGTAGCGATTGCGGACATCCCACCTAAGGAGGCTTGATAAATAAATTAGTAGAGAGATTAATTAAACATGTAATTTTATTAGTTGCTTTGAACTAGTAGGATTCTAGGGCGCAAATCCTTTTCTTCCTCGGTCTTAAATTAAATTCAAGGGCGGAGTGGTGGAATTAACAGTGAATTCTTGCCTTTCATGACAGTGGGACACACACTAATGGTCTTATATGTTTGAAGTTAACATACATAATGAGATGCTGAGGACTTTTATTGTTTTTATATGGTTTATATTATATATTAATGTTTTAACTATATTTTATAGGAGCCCCTGGTGGCGCAGTGGGTTAAACCCCTGTGTCGGCAGGACTGGAGACCGACCGGTTGCAGATTAGACCACACCTGCAATATTGTGTCCAATTCTGGGCACCACAATTCAAGAGAGATATTGACAAGCTGGAATGTGTCCAGAGGAGGGCGACTAAAATGATCAAGAATCTGGAGAACAAGCCCTATGAGGAGCGGCTTAAGGAACTGGGCATGTTTAGCCTGAAGAAGAGAAGGATGAGAGGAGATATGATAGCCATGTATAAATATGTGAGAGGAAGCCACAGGGAGGAGGGAGCAAGCTTGTTTTCTGCTTCCTTGGAGACTACGACGCGGAACAAACTACATGAAAGGAGATTCCATCTGAACATGAGGAAGAACTTCCTGACTGTGATAGCCGTTCAGCAGTGGAACTCTCTGCCCCGGAGTGTGGTGGAGGCTCCTTCTTTGGAAGCTTTTAAACAGGGGCTGGATGGTCATCTGTCAGGGGTGATTTGAGTGCAATGTTCCTGCCTCTGGGCAGGGGGTTGGACTGGATGGCCCATGAGGTCTCTTCCAACTCTTTGATTCTATGATTCTATTATTCTATTATTCGAATCCGGGGAGAGCCGGATGAGTTCCCTCTACCAGCTCCAGCTCCTCATGTGGGGACATGATAGAAGCCTCCCACAAGGATGATAAAATTTATTTATTTATTTATTTAGCAATTTTGTATACCACTCTTCTCCCCTCTGTCGGGGGACTCGGGCCGGTTTCCAACAATAATATCACAAAACAATCATTAAAAACATCGTATAACATATTCAATTAAAACGATTAAAACAGCAAAATGCAATCACATAATAACAATGGTCAGTCGTCATAGTGAATTCGTTGTTCGTCATTCGTCGTCATCCATCCGATCACAGAAATATTGATTCACTCGTTGAAAGCCAAACTCCATAGCCAGGTTTTCACCCATTCTCTGAACAACAGAATGGAGGGAGCAGTTCTGATCTCCAGTGGGAGAGAGTTCCAGAGTCGAGGGGCCACCACCGGGAAGGCCCTGTCCCTCGTCCCCACCAGACGTGCTTGTGAGGCCAGTGGGACCGAGAGCAGGGCCCCTCCAGATGATCGTAACAACCTAGATGGTTCATAGAGGAGAATACGTTCGGACAGGTAAACTGGGCCGGAGTCGTTTAGGGCTTTATAGGTTAACACCAGCACTTTGAATTGTGCTCGGAAGCTAATTGGCAGCCAGTGGAGCTGGCACAACAGAGGAGTAGTATGCTCCCTGTACCCTGCTCGTGTTAGCATTCTGGCTGCCGCACGTTGGACTAGTTGGAGCTTCCGGGTAGTCTTCATAGGCAACCCCACGTAGAGAGCGTTGCAATAATCTAAACGGGATGTAACCAAAGCGTGGACCACCGTGGCCAAATCAGACTTCCCAAGGTACGGGCGCAGCTGGCGCCCGTACCTTGGGAATCATCCAGGTGTCCCCTGGGCAATGTCCTTGCAGATGGCCAATTCTCTCACACCAGAAGTGACTTGCAGTTTCTCAAGTCTCTCCTGACACGATTCAAAAACAACAACTATATTTTATGTTGTTGGGGGCATTGAATTATGCTGATTATAAACTGCCTTGAGTCGCCTTCAGGCTTTTTTTTTTTGTCAGGAGCGACTTGAGAAACTGCAAGTCACTTCTGGTGTGAGAGAATTGGCCATCTGCAAGGATGTTGCCCAAGGATGATAAAAATTGTGGATGAGCTCCCTCTGTCAGCTCCAACTCCCCATGTAGGAACATGAGAGAAGCCTCCCACAAGGATGGCAAAATATCAAACATCCAGGAGTCCCCTGGGCAATGTCCTTGCAGATGGCCAATTCTCTCACACCAGAAGCGACTTGCAGTATGTCAACAAAGGTAATATGGAGAGGAGGGGCTCGCTTTTTTTCTCCCAGGAACCTGGAACAAGATAACTGACCAGAGTAGTATTTGTTCTGTTTATTACATCGAAAAGAGCACAAAAGGAAGAAGTGGAATGTCAAGGGCAATCAAGGCACAGACATCTATGGATAATGCTGACATGTCTATTAGTTCAAAGGATCCATACAATGGGAACACATAAATCAAGCACTTATTGACTACCACCCATCCAACTAGTGGGCGATAAGAAATGTCTGGACTTTACAAGCCTTTATCTTGTTGCACCATCATGGCTGCATTTGTAGACTAATCTTACTGTCAGGATTGATGTGAGATAACAAAAGAAAACATGTCACCAAAAGGCTAATATGGAATTTCTCTTGGGATTCATGGCAGGCAGGTCTGTTTAAACAACATCAATAATAACAACACACTTGTGCTTAGGAAAAATATAGCTTTCAGGCATGGCAGGACTGATAATTTAGCCTTGCCTAATTCTCCAATTCATTTCAATAAATCTCTCTAGCAGTAAACCCCTCATAAGTGTGCCATAGCTCCAAGTTCAAGATGCCCATCTGAAAATCTCTAAGGTCAAGGTTCACAGCCTTTAGTTCAGCATTTCCCAACCTGAAGGTCAGGACCCCGGGGGGGGGGGGGTGTCACAAGGGTGTGTCACTGCAATCACCAAATCACCAAAGACCATCAGAAAACATAGTATTTTCTGTTGGTCATGGATTCTGTGTGGGAAGTTTGGCCCAATTCTGTCATTGGAGGGGTTCAGAATGCTCTTTGATTGTATGTGAACTATAAATCCCAGCAACTACAACTCCCAAATGTCAAGGTCTATTTTCTCCAAATTCCACCAGTGTTCACATTTGAGTATCCATGCCAAGTTTTGTCCAGATCCATCATTGTTTGAGTCCACAGTGCTCTCTGGAAGTAGGTGAACTACAACTCCAAAACTCAAGGTCAATGCCCACCAAACCCTTCCAGTATTTTCTGTTAGTTGTGGGAGTTCTGCGGTCCAAGTTTGGCTCAATTCCATCGTTGGTGGAGTTCAGAATGCTCTTCGATTGTAGGTGAACTATAAATCCCAGCAACTACAACTCCCAAATGTCAAGGTCTATTTTCTCCAAACTCCACCAGTGTTCACATTTGTGTATCCATGCCAAGTTTTGTCCAGATCCATCTCTGTTTGAGTCCATAGTGCTCTCTGGATGTAGGTGAACTACAACTCCAAAACTCAAGGTCAATGCCCACCAAACCCTTCCAGTCTTTGCTGTTGGTCATGGGAGTTCTGTGTGCTTAGTTTGGTTCAATTCCATCATTGGTGGAATTCAGAATGCTCTTTGATTGTAGGTGAACTATAAATCCCAGCAACTACAACTCCCAAATAACAAAACCAATCCCCAACCCCACCAGTATTTCAATTTGGGCATATCAGGTATTTGTGCCAAATTTGGTCCAGTGAATGAAAATACAACCTGCATATCTGATATTTACATTACGATTAATAACAGTAGCAAAATTACAGTTGTGAAGTAGCAGCAAAAATAATGTTATGGTTGGGGGTCACCACACAACATGGGGAACTGTATTAAGGGGTTGCGGCATTGAAAAACCCTGCACTAGAAAGCATTTGGGAACAAAAATATTATTTTTTGTGTAGGGCATGCGTGCAGAAGTTATTAATACTTTGCATGTTTTAAACTGTATATATATGTGTGTTTGGGTTAGCTACAGTAACACTGGAGCAGCCTATTTCAGAGATCCTCAGTCAGCATTGCCATGGAGACCAAGGCAAGCTGGCAGAAGGAGAAGTGGGAGGATCCAAGTGGAGAGAGTTTTGAAAACAGACAGTTTGAGAGTCAGTTAGGAGTTGATCTTGTATCTGAGAGGAGTAAAAGAGTGGAAGGGAAGAGTAGAGTGGGAGAGTGAAGTGTGAAGCAAAGAATTGTGGCTTTGGGGAAGCCTGAATAGCTACAAGAGGTTTCTCAGTCTAAAGAGGCTAAAAGGAGAAACATAGCCAGTTTTCTTTAGTCATTGAAAGGCTAAAGGATAAGCTTGTTAATTTATTTGATCAAGGAAAGATCAAATAGGCAAGATATTCCTGTACTGAAACATTGTTTAGTAACAAGAGCTTCACCTCAGTAAGATACTGTGTAACCTGGAAGAGTGAAATGTTTAACTAACCAAGTATTATTCAAAGTTCTATAAAATAAGTTATAATCTTGCAACCACACGCTTTGTACTCAATAAACCAGTTAGCTTTTGTTGAAGACAGTCTCATCTCCATCCATTCTGCGTCTGTATTGCCATATCTCACAGTAATACCTCATAGCTCACGTTGGTGGCAGTTACCATAGATTACATATAACAATTGGCCTCCACTATACCAGTTGGTGGCAGAATTCAGAGGAATAAACAATAATTCCCCCCTACTCTCCTGTCACACGATAGCACGTGTGCTTTCTCTCCACTCTGATCACCTTCCTTGCAGCATGGCCTTCCAAAGTCTCTGAAGGGGGCCAATATGGCCACATTCCACAGTTTCCCAGTTATGTAGTAGCAATGAAAATAATTTTGTGGTTGGGGGTCACCACAACATGAGTAACTGTATTAAAGGGGTTGTGGCATTAGGAAGGTTCAGTCCTTAAAATATTCTGGACTTCAACTCCCAGAATGCCATAGCAACATGACCTAGAGTCACAAATTCCAGGAACCAATGTCCAGAATACATAAGACCAAAAACTAAGAAACATGGTTTTAGGCAAATGTATTTATTTTCCAACACAGGTTGTCACCTCACCATTTTTCAAGACCTAAAAAATTCATCCTATTTTCTTTTCTTTTCTTTCTTTATTAACCAAAGGTCTCGAATTGAACCTAAATTTCCATTTGTCTGAGCCATCAATACGCCTTTCTTTGGATTTAACTTTTCTGCATCCTACTAGCATTCGGAATATAAAGCCTGCTATCTTGGCATCTTTGGGGCTATGTATTATTTATAGAGTCTCTTGTTCTTGGGCAAGTGAAGAAACCAAATAAATATTAATTCCAAAGCCTTTCATTTCTCCTGCTGCAGCTCTCACGGCTCCAGGGACATAGAGGAATCCACCATGTCGAAGAGTAGAAATAAATTACCTGAGAATAACGTGTTATCAAACAATTATCAAAACAATTATTCTCCCCTGTAATAGAAATGAACAGTTGTGTTACCCTGGAATATTAAATGCCGCGCAAGGTGAGAAGTGGGGAGCCCTGGCAAGTGCCTTCTGGTTTCCTTAATCACGGCTTCTGAGAGAATAGATTCAGTACAAACGATTTAAAAAGCAGGGATTGCTGCTACACATTAACAGAAGGCAAGTGATATGTTCTGCTGTTTGGAAGCAGGTATCTCACAAGCCTATGGTCAGTGATACCCACTGACTCTGACTATTGTAGTGATCAGCTGACTCTGATATTGTAGTGATCTTCGCGGACAAAGTTGCTTTGATCCGTTCTAGCCTGGACACCATGTTAACGGCAGTCTCTGAGGATGTAACACGAGCATCTGCTTGTCTGGTTTTAATGGATTCATTTCAATTGGTGAAATCCAAGGATGTGGACAAGATACTCAAAAGGATGAGGCCAACCACATGCTTCCTAGACCCCTGGCCATCCTGGCTTTTAAAGGAGGCCAGAGGGGGATTGGCTGTGTGGGTGAAGGTGGTGGTTAATACCTCCCTTCGGGAAGGCACTATTCCAGCGAGCTTAAAACAAGCTATAATAAAACCGCTGTTGAAGAAACCATCACTGGACCCCACTCAATTCGTCAACTATCGGCCTGTTTCCAATCTACCCTTTTTGGGCAAAGTCCTGGAACGTGTGGTGGCCTCTCAATTCAAGGTATTCTTGGAAGACACGGATTATCTGGATCCGGCATAGTCTGGCTTTAGACCTGGTCATGAAACCGAGACAGCCTTGGTTGCCTTAGTTGATGATCTACACCAAGACCTTGACAGGGGGAGTGTGTCCCTGTTGGTTCTGCTGGACCTCTCAGCGGCCTTCGATACTGTCAACCACGGTAGCCAGAATGGGCCTTGGAGGCACTGTTTTAGGGTGGCTCCAGTCCTAGATGGTGTTATTGGGAGACACCTGTTCAGCCCCACAACCATTGTCTAGTGGGGTTCCTCAGGGATCAATACTGTCTTCCCATGTTGTTCAACATATACATGAAGCTGCTGGGGGAGATCATCCGGAGTTTCGGGGTGCGGTGTCATCTGTATACAGATGATGTCCAACTCTGTCACTCCTTCCTACCTGCTACTAAGGAGGCTGTCCAGCAGTCCAGGTCCTGAACCGGTGCTTGGCTGCTGTGACGGTCTGGATGAGGGCTAACAAAATGAAACTGAATCCTGACAAGACAGAGGTACTCCTGGTCAGTCGTAAGGCTGAACAGAGCATAGGGTTACAGCCTCTGTTAGATGGGGTCACACTTCCGCTGAAGACACAGGTTCACAGTCTGGGTATGATCCTGGACTCATCGTTGAGCCTGGAACCCCAGGTCTCGGCAGTGACCAGGGGAGCATTTGCACAGTTAAAGCTTTTGTGCCAGCTGCGCCCATACCTTGGGAAGTCTGACTTGGCCACGGTAGTCCATGCTCTTGTTACATCCTGTATAGACTACTGCAATGCTCTCTACGTAGGGTTGCCTTTGAAGACTGTCTGGAAGCTTCAATTGGTCCAACGGACGGCAGCCAGGTTGCTAATTGGAGCGGCTCTCAGGGAGCATACAACTCCCCTGTTGTGCCAGCTCCACTGGCTGCCAGTCTGCTACCAGCTTTAGCCTATAAAGCCCTAAACAGTTCTGGCCCAACTTACCTGTCCGAATGAATCTCCCCTTATGAACCTGCGAGGACTTTAAGATCATCTGGAGAGGACCTGCTTTCGGTCCTGCCACCATCACAAGTACGGCTGATGGGGACGAGAGACAGGGCCTTCTCAGCAGTGGCCCCTCGGCTATGGAATGCCCTTCCTAGGGAGATTAGATCACCTTCTTCACTCCTATCACTTCGGAAGAATCTTAAGACATGGCTATTTGAGCAGGCATTTGCGAATACTGAGTAATGAATAACGGAGCAACTACATGACGGGACTGGACATTGTTTTAATGAGCATCGATTTAAGTATGTTTTATTATAATGCGATGATTTTGGATTTTGGCCTGCATCAATAGGAGCATAGTGTCTAGATCTAGGGAAGTAATGCTACCCCTCTATTCTGCTTTGGTTAGACCACACCTGGAATATTGTGTCCAATTCTGGGCACCACAATTCAAGAGAGATATTGACAAGCTGGAATGTGTCCAGAGGAGAGCGACTAAAATGATAAAGGGTCTGGAGAACAAGCCCTATGAGGAGCGGCTTAAGGAGCTGGGCATGTTTAGCCTGAAGAAGAGAAGGCTGAGAGGGGATATGATAGCCATGTATAAATATGTGAGAGGAAGACACAGGGAGGAGGGAGCAAGCTTGTTTTCTGCTTCCCTGGAGACTAGGATGCGGAACAATGGCTTCAAACTACAAGAGAGGAGATTCCATCTGAAAATGAGGAAGAACTTCCTGACTGTGAGAGCCGTTCAGCAGTGGAACTCTCTGCCCCGGAGTGTGGAGGAGGCTCCTTCTTTGGAAGCTTTTAAACAGAGGCTGGATGGCCATCTGTCAGGGGTGATTTGAATGCAATATTCCTGCTTCTTGGCAGAATGGGGTTGGACTGGATGGCCCATGAGGTCTTTTCCAACTCTTTGATTCTATGATTTTATTGTTGTTGATCTTTTATACTATATATTGTATTTATGTGTTTGATGGCATTGAATTTTTGCCTTGTAAACCGAGTCGCCAGAAGGCTGAGAGGGGCGATATATAATTATACTAAATAAATAATAAAAAAATAAATTCAATGTTTTTTTTTAAAAAAGAAATGCATAGCTGACTCTACTTGCAATCTGAGCTAAGTTCTGGGCTGAAGGGTTCTTCAGTCATTTCTGGAGTGACACCATGGCAACTGCTTAGGTTATTAATTTTCTGACATCCAAGTCACTTCAAGTTATCACACTTCTTAGGTAGTTTACCCGGCAGTGCTTGCACTGTAATGTATTGTCGAGAGCACTCCATCTGGCTGACATCAAAAATGCTTTCACTGATTCTCTTTTCTGCTTGAAGATGGAATGCTTTAAGTAGTTGGCACCTGATGCTGCCATCTCGCCAGACCTGGTGCCAGCTGAGTTATGGATGCTTGGAAGGGTGACGTATTCAGGCACCAAGTACAAGCAAGACATACCTAAGGGCAATAACAGTGTTGAAGTGTGGCCAATTCCTCTTTCGTGTCCTTTACAGTTTTGTGTTTTCTTTAAAGCAGTGGTGCCCAATCTTTTTTTTAAAAAAACTAGGGACCACTTGACACAATTCAAGGTGTTATCTATATAAGTAAAAATGTAATGTTTGTTTGTGGGATTAACAGAACTCAAAAACTTTTGGATGAATTGACACCAAACTTGGACACTACACCCTCAACAGACCAACGAGTGACCGTCACTCATAAAAACACTGGGAAACACAGCAGAAGAGACTTTAAACGCCAATTCTGGGCACCACAATTCAAGAGAGATATTGACAAGCTGGAATGTGTCCAGAGGAGAGCGACTAAAATGATAAAAGGTCTGGAGAACAAGCCCTATGAGGAGCGGCTTAAGGAGCTGGGCATGTTTAGCCTGAAGAAGAGGCACGAGTGGAGGGTGAAAAAGAGAAACGTGCCAAGAGGAAGGCGCGTCAAGCCAACCCCGGCCGAGACCGCCTTCCACCTGGAAACCAATGCCCTCACTGCGGAAGAAGATGCAGAGCAAGAATAGGGCTCCACAGCCACATACGGACCCACAAGAATATTGGAAGACAATCATCCTCGGAAAGCGAGGGATCGCCTAAGGAGCCTGAAGAAGAGAAGGCTGAGAGGGGATATGATAGCCATGTATAAATATGTGAGAGGAAGCCACAGGGAGGAGGGAGCAAGCTTGTTTTCTGCTGCCCTGGAGACTAGGATGCGGAACAATGGCTTCAAACTACAAGGAAGGAGATTCCATCTGAACACGAGGAAGAACTTCCTGACTGTGAGAGCCGTTCAGCAGTGGAACTCTCTGCCCCGGAGTGTGGTGGAGGCTCCTTCTTTGAAAGCTTTTAAACAGAGGCTGGATGGCCATTTGTCAGGGGTGATTTGAATGCAATATTCCTGCTTCTTGGCAGAATGGGGTTGGACTGGATGGCCCATGAGGTCTCTTCCAACTCTTTGATTCTATGATTCTATGATTCTATGAAAAACAAAACAATACATTACAACACATGCGTAAAACCACACACATACATAAACACACATATATACGCATACACACAAATACACATACACACAAATATACACACACAAGACACATATACACAGAATGGGCCACAGCAACGTGTGGCAGGGGACGGCTAGTCTATATAAATAAAAATGTAATGTTCGTTAGTGGGATTAACATAACTCAAAAACAACTGGGCGAATTGACACCAAATTTGGACACAAGACACCTAAGAACCCAATGTATGTCCTTCACTCAAAAATAATTGATTTTGTTATTTGGGAGTTGTAGTTGCTGGGATTTACCTACAATCAAAGAGTATTCTGAACTCCACCAATTATGGAATTGAACCAAACGTGGCACACACAGGACTCTCATGACCAACAGAAAACACTGGAAGAGTTTGGTGGGTATTGACCTTGAGATTGGGAGTTGTAGTTCACCTACACCCAGAGAGCACTGTGGACTCAAACAATGATGGAGATGGACCAAACTTGGCACGAATATCCCATATGCCCAAATACGAAGACAGATGGAGTTTGCGGGAGATAGACCTTGACATTTGGGATTTGTAGTTACTGGGATTTATAGTTCACCTACAATCAAAGAGCATTCTGAACCTCATCAACCACAGGATTGGACCAAATTTCCCACACAGAATCCCCATGACCAACAAAAAATACTTAAGGCCACCCAGTCCAACTCCCTTCACCAGGGCAAGAAAACGTAATCAAAGCCCTCCTGACAAAGAGCCATCCAGCCATAGATATACATAGATATTATTCTCACACACAGAGATATAGTATCATAGATTTGAAAGGGAAACACTGTTTTTCAGTGTTTTTATGAGCGATGGTCACTTGTTGGTGTCTGTGGTGTCTGATAGGTGTCTAGTGTCCAAATTTGGTATCAATTTGTCCAGTGGTTTCTGAGTTCTGTTAATCCCACAAACGAACATTACATTTTTATTTATATATATATATATGTAATAGAATATAATACTACTACTAATAATAATTAAAAGGTAAAGGTAAAGGTAGTCCCCTGACATTAAGTCCAGTCATGTCTGACTCTGGAGTGTGGTGCTCATCTCCATTTCTAAGCCGAAGAGCCAGCGTTGTCCGTAGACACCTCCAAGGTCATGTGGCCGGCATGACTGCATGGAGCGCCGTTACCTTCCCGCCGGAGTGGTACCTATTGATCTACTCACATTTGCATGTTTTCGAACTGCTAGGTTGGCAGAAGCTAGGGCTGACAGCGGAAGCTCACGCTGCTCCCCGGAATCGAACCTGCGACCTTTTGATCAACAAGCTCAGCAGCTCAGTGCTTTAACCCATTGTGCCACCGGGGGCTCTGCCTAATAATAATAATACAATATTATAATTATATATTTTATATTAGTTGTAATATTACTAATAATATTACAATATAATCATAGAATCATAGAATCAAAGAGTTGGAAGAGACCTCATGGGCCATCCAGTCCTAATAATAATAATACAATATTATAATTATATATTTTATATTAGATGTATAATGGTGTAGTACAATATAGTAATATATAATACTGATATTGTGCTATGCTGATAATTTAATATATTGCATGTATCTTGTAAGCTGCTTTGAGTCCCCTTCGGGGTGATAATGCGGCATATAAATATCCCAAATAAATAAATATTCTTTGATCATCTCACATTCATCTTCTTCCTTCCTTCTACCTCTGGGTCATACTTGGAGCTTTGCTTTGCTTCAACGCCACAGATTCAGGTCTCTACTGATCATTCATTACAAATCAATCAGTAAGGTAGAATGTAGAGTTCATATGACCTATCTTTACCCATCTAGCCCCGATTTTCTTGCATGTGTTCTGTTTATTGGTTGTGAAGCTTGATGATCTCTAACCAAATGAACTTGCCTTGAAAAGATGTTCACTCTGGCTGTATCGCTTTTCTCATCTTAATTCCAGCCTTCCACTAAACATTCTCTGACTGAGGTTTATCTCCAGATTTCCATATCTCCTTACTAATCTATTTTGATTGTGTCATTCCCCTTATGAGGCCAGCTTTGGTCTGCGGCATAGGCTTCATTTATTTCCACTCAATGTATGCAATGCTTATTTCTCTTGTCTTATCATTGTTTATCCAGACTACCTACAGCATCTTCACTTCCATTCACGTTAATGCTTTTCAAACAGTGCCTAGTAACCTAATCACTTAAAGCTCAGGTTCAATTTCATAAACAATCAGCATTTAATGTCATGCATGTTTGGCAGTAATGGTTTCCATGCTTATCAGGTTATTGTTGTTGTTCTTATATGCCTTTAAGTTGATTCTTTCTTAGGCAAGCTGATAATAGGGTTTTCTTGACAAGGTATGAGGGTTGAATGAAAAGTAATGCCTCCACCTTCGTTACTTGGGTTTGGATGGGAATATTTTAATAAATCAAATGCAGAAATAATCCTTAGAATGTGCTCTACCACTATTCACTTTTCCACATAAACACCAGACAATTGGATACATTTCTGCCAACGATGACCAAGTTTTCTGAAGCCGTCACAGAAGAAGTCGACACTCTGTTTCCGCAACCCATTGTGCACCAGATCCTCTGATAGCCAAGCAAAGCAATAATGTGACCCACACATTCTTGTGAAATGCTGATTATGCTTGAAATTTCTCTCTGAGTGATATGACGATTGTCCTGAAACTATCTGTCATCCTTTTGCTTGTGAAACTCGGTGGTTGCTGTCACAGGACGTCCAACTCTTTGTTTGTCACGCAAGTCAGATGTTCCCACCTCAACGTCTTTAAACATACTCGCCCAACGATGCACAGAACTCACATCAACACAATCACCATAAACAGCTTGCATTCTCTGATTAATTTCCTTTGGGGTGACACCTTCTGCTGACTGCACGTTGCTTAAGTCGCATTGACTGATCATCTGCGCAAGCAAGGTTCCATACTCCACACTTTAACAATATAACTGTTCAATTCTAAGGCTTCCCACCAAAATGGAACTGTAGAGGGGAGTCTACTGAACAAACCAGTACCTGCCGCATACCAGTACCGCCATCTGTTGAGGAGTTACGATGGTGGAGGCATTACTTTTCATTCAACCTTCCAATTTTCTGAAATAGTTGGCCTTTAATTTCATACTGATGGAGTGTGACTCGCCTATGTTTTCCACTGATTTCCATGTCTTAGAAAGGATATGATCAATGCAGAATAATTTGAATGAATACAGGTTCGGAATTTGTGAGGCTATGAGAGACCCTCTCTACAGGACATAATGACAGATGTGTAGTTTCATTTTCATAATTCTCTCCTATTACAGGATTCCATAGGACAGTGTTTCTCAACCTTTCTAATGCTGTGGCCCCTTAATTCAGTTCCTCATGTTGTGGTGACCCTCAACCATACAATTATTTTTGTTGTTACTTCATAACTGTAATTTTGCTACTGTTATGAATCATAATGTAAATATCTGATATGCAGGATGTATGTTCATTCACTGGACCAAATTTGGCATTCACTGGACCCAATGTGCCCAAATTTGAATACTGGTGGCATTGGGAAGGGATTGATTTTGTCATTCAGGAGTTGCAGTTGCTGGGATTTGTAGTTAACCTACAACCAAAGAGCATTCTGAACTCCACCAATGACGGAATTGAACCAAACTTGGCACACAAAACTCCCATGACAACAGAAAATACAGAAGGGTTTGCTGGGCATTGACCTTGAGTTTTGGAGTTGTAGTTCACCTATATTCAGAGAGCTCTGTGGACTCAAACAATGATGGATCTAGACCAAACTTGGCATGAATACTCTGTATGCCCAAATGTGAACACTGGTGTAGTTTGGGGAAAATAGACCTTGACATTTGGGAGTTGTATTTGCTGGGATGTATAGTTCTCCTACAAAAGGTCCCATTGGCCACAGAGAACTGTAAAAGGCAAGAATAGATAATATTATACTAGCTGGACCACCTCTCTTCTTGATATCATTTATCCATGTATAAGGCTATGGAAAAGAAAATGCAAATGTTGTTACTTCTGAGTTTCCAACTTACGGTGCAATGGAGTTTCTTGGTAAAGAAGGGGCTTCCCTGCCTTTCACTAAAGCTGAGAGCCTGTGACTAGCTTAAGGTCACTCAACGAGTTTCCATGGTCTCCAGAGTTATAGTCCAACGCTCAAATTGCTGGGAGAGAAAGTGCATATACCTGTCTGCAGCTGAAGAGTAGAAACAGGTAAGAAGACTCCTTAAAGTGTATGCTTGCCTGCAGCTGAGCATCTCTCCTCTAGAGTAAACAGCTTAAATGCCTAAAATGAGGGGAAGGGGAGCCTGGGAAGACCCTTCCCCCCAATGATGGGCCAATAGAAAACAGATCTTTCAGCACCCCAGAGTAAAAAATGATTTCGGGAGGCTCCCAAAAATGGATCAGGGCCCATACCAAAAGCTGGGACACAAAACGTTTACCCAGGTTTACCTGGATTGCACAAGCCTAACAAAAATAATTGTCTTAATTTAATGTGCCACTGTAGGTGTGAATTCAGGAACAAGGTGAAAAGCCATGTCTTAATAAGGCCAAGTGATTCCATAACATTCAGACCTGAAATGAAAGAGGGGAGAACTTGCTCTCCAGTTGCAGAAGGTTTGATGATGTTCCCCAACGAACCAAACAAATGTCTCATATATCTTTTGTATTGTTCACAGAAAAGTGACAGAATACCAAAGCCCACGTTCATTTTTTAATCCTAACTCATAAAAATGAATCACTTTATTTAGTTTATTTATTTATTTATTACCATATTTATATACTGCCATTCTCAGCCCAAGGGCAACTCAGGGCAGTTTACAAACGGTAAAATTCAATGCCTGCAATAACATAAAAACAATTAAAACATTTAATATAAGTAAAATTCAATAAATAATAAAACCTATAAAAATATCAGTTCCCCACGTCTCATTACTAAAATCATTATCCAATCACATTATCCAGTCGTTCCGAATATCAGAGTTTGTCTGTTACACTGCATTTGGGAAAGCTTTATCAAAAAGCCAGATTTTAACTTTTTTGTGAAATGTTAAGAGGGTGGAGGCCGATCTAATGTCCCTAGGGAGGGCGTTCCACAGCTAAGGGACCACAACTGAGAAGGCCCTGTCTCTCGTTCTTGCCAACTGAATCTGTGAAGAAGGCAGGGTTGAGAGCAGGGCCTCCCCAGAAGATCTTAGGTTCTTAGTTCCAGATGTTATGTCAGAATTGGAATGGGCACATTGTGGGAGATAACATCATTCGACTTAGCAAATTTTCTTCATTTGCTAAGGAATCAGAAGTGACATCTAATGGGCACGTTTACATCCAAAACATCCGTAATATTTAATTTACACAGAAACCCAAAGTGGGAAGGTGATGGAGTGAGCAGCTACAGAACTAGTTTTGGCCTTTTCAAAATTGGTTGCTGGATTTTCAATTATTCTAGCAGAGGTAATGTCTATGAAGAAATGAGGTGTCACTTAAGGACACTGGAATTGGAGCAATTGCTAGACCAGATGCCCATTGATCAAGCTGGAAACACAATTCCAGGCAGGTTTGGCTTCCTTGTGTCAAGACAGACAAAGAAATGTGCTTGTCCCTTGCAATAAGCCGACCGATTTGTCCCCATTAATCTGCTCAGCAAACAACGTCTGGCTGTGAATGGCCAGAAGGTTGTATTCTTGTTAGTAGATTTATTACAGGAGACATCACAGCTAATTGTCCCTTTATTCTGTGATTAGTATTTGTTTGCTCAGGGCTTTCCAAAAGAAGGTGAGCTTCCCTTGTCAGACGGTTTGCACAGCCTTTCTCCAAACATCACTCCAAATACTAGTGTTAGCACTGGGCATATTAATCCTCTTTGATCCCCCAGAGCTTTTAAATCTGTTCAAACGGAATAAGGTCTCTCCCTGCCTTGCATGTTCGTTCAGGCAGTATTTTCACCCCATTACATTTTTAAAGATTGACAATTTGCTTTTATCATTTTCTCCATCTCTGACTGAGGTGTGCAAAATCTTTTTATATATTGCTTCCAGTTGCACGTGCGAGAGCTCTCTCTATGCGATTTATATACATACAAGAGGCAGACACCTAGACAGAAAAACCCAGTATGTTCCAAAACTATGCCCTTTCTAGGTGTTTACTTATGTAACGTTTGTTTATGGGATCTTCATGTATGTGCATGATTATGCCATTTCTAGGTGTTGACTTATGTAATGTTTGTTTAGATGGGATCTTCATGTATGTGCATAAGTAGGCTCTTGACATCTATTATTAATATTCTTTAAAGTCCACATAAGTTCATGCCACAATGAGTCTTTCAGTCTTTGCAAGTGCCACAACATTCTTTGTTATGATATCTGAGTGTGCAAGTTTGTTTAACTGGTATGATATGACCAAAAGAGTTCTTAAAAACACTAGTAGGACAAAAAGTCTTATTAGCATATTGGTGCTTGATTTACAACTGTGTTAGAGGTTTCCAGCCATGTGCAGAACAGCAATGGAATCCATTGGGAGTGATAACTTGCATTGAGCTTCCATAGAGCTGGCTGGAAGCCTTTATAACAGGTATAGGCAAACCCAGGCCTGGGTCCGGAGTAACCCCTTGGGCTCTTTCCTCAGGCCCTCATCTCTCTCATCATCATATCCTTCCTTCTCTCTTTCCTTCTTTCTTTCCTTCCTCCTTCACTTTCCTCTTTACCTCCCCCTTTCTTCCTCCCTCCTTCCCTTCCACCCTTTCATCCTTCTTTCCTTCCCTCTTTCCTCCTTCCTCTCCCTCTCTCTTTCTCCTTCCTTCCCTTTTGTCTTTCCTTCCGTCTCCCTTTCCTCCCTCCCACCTTCCCTTCCACCTTTTCATCCTTCCTTCCTTTCCTCTTTCCTCCCTCCTCTCCCTTTCTTTCTCCTTCCTTCCCTTTTGTCTTTCCTTCCTTCTCCCTTCCCTCCCTCCTTCCCTTCCACTCTTTCATCCTTCCTTCCTTCCCTCTTTCCTCCCTCCTCTCCCTCTTTCTCCTTCCTTCCTTCCCTTTTGTCTTTCCTTCCTTCTCCCTTCCCTCCCTCCTTCCCTTCCACTCTTTCATCCTTCCTTCCTTTCCTCTTTCCTCCCTCCTCTCCCTCTTTCTCCTTCCTTCCTTCCCTTTTGTCTTTCCTTTCTTCTCTCTTCCCTCCCTCCCTTCCACCCTTTCATCCTTCCCTCTTTTCTCTCTCCTCTACCTCTCTCCTTCTCCTTCCTTCCTTCCCTTTTGTTTTTCCTTCCTTCTCCCTTCCCTCCCTCCTTCCCTTCCACCCTTTCATCTTTCCTTCCCTCTTTCCTCCCTCCTCTCCCTCTCTCTTTCTCCTTCCTTCCTGTTTTATAACCTATAAATAGTTTGATCAGTTAGCATATTTCCTTATTGGAGGTGTTGGAACTGTGTTGGAGTGGAAAATCTGCATGTGCAAGGCAGTATTAAATGCCTCCTTGTGCAAGCTTTGAAAAGTTGCAACCATGGGTCCTTGCCACAAGAAATTGTGGCAAGTTCTTGGTGGTATGGGCATACTAAATCACTAGGCCTGTTTGATCAAGAAAAAATTTGTTTCTAAAATCGATTTGTAATTGGGGTGTTTTTTTGTTTCGATATTTAAAATATTTACAAAACTTTCCAAAAAAAAGTTTCGATATTTACGAAATTTCGTAAATATTTACAAAACATTTTGTAAAGATGGCGGACCCCCGCGCATGCGCAAAAACATTTCCGAAACTTCGTTATTCGAGTGGGGGAGGAAGGGGTCGATTCGTTATGAATATCACTTTGTGTTGGCAAAAGGAGCGCAGTGGTTGTAACTACACAAATGAGCGATCAAGCACTGTATTGTATCACTTTGTGTTGGCAAAAGGAGCGCAGTGGTTGGAAGTACACAAATGAGCGATCAAGCACTGTATTGTATCACTTTGTGTTGGCAAAAGGAGCGCAGTGGTTGGAAGTACACAAATGAGCGAGCAAGCACTGTATTGTAGCACTTTGTGTTGGCAAAAGGAGCGCAGTGGTCGAGACAGGGCAAGTGAGAGCAAACACCAACAGAAGAGTCTTCTCTTTTTTTAGAATTTTTTTTGTATTTTTTTAAAGAATAAAAGACACTACAGGTATTTTTTAAAAATACTCAGAAATGGAAAATGAACCAAAAACTGGCCCTGATGTGGACCAAACACAGCCACAAACAGGGACCAACTAGAGCACACAGCCACAGAAGAGTCTTAAATTTTTTTAGAATATTTTTGAGTTTTTTTTAAGAAAGGTATTTAGAAAATATTCAAAAATGGAAAATACTAAACTCAGCTGGCCCTGATGTAGAGCTAACACAGGCAGGAGTCAGGGCAAACGATCTAAATATCTCTAACACAACCAAAAGACCAAAAAGCACACACCAACAGAAGAGTCTACCAACTAGTCTTTTTGCTCCAAGCCAAGCCACGCCAACCCAAGCAAGCACCAAGCACAGCCCTCCCACACCTCTCCTCCCTCGCCTCCGCGCTAGAAATGAGCTCCGCGGCCGCGCGGAGCTCCTTTTAAAGGCCTTCCCGGCCAATCAAAAGCAGCCACGGTGCACTGCTGGGGTGCTTGGGAGCGCCGGATTGGCTCCCAGGAACCAGCAGCACTCAGCAGCCTCCATCCCATTAACGACACAAGCTGAAGCTCGTAAAATATATGGGGCTGCTGTTTCGATATTTTTAAACCTTTCCGGGTTTGAAAATGTGTTTTGAAATCGCGTCGGATGTGGTAAAAATAACGAATTAATAACAAAATAACGAATTAACGAACGAAACCGCACAGGCCTATAAATCACCTTATCTCTCTCCTGAGGAATCTGTATAAGGACCAAGTAGCAACAGTAAGAACTGACCATGGACAACAGATTGGTTCAAGGTTGGGAAAAGCATACGGCAGGGTTGTATACGCTCACCCAACCTATTCAACTTGTATGCAGAACACATCATGCAATGTGCAGGGCTTGACAAATGCAAGGCTGGGGTGAAAATTGCTGGAAGAAACATTAACAACCTTAGATATGCAGATGATACCACTTTGATGCCAAAAGCGAGGATGAACTGAGGAGGCTTCTAATGAAGGTGAAAGAAGAAAGCGCAAAAGCTGGGTTGCAGTTAAACATAAAAAAACAATATTATGGCAACAAGAATGATTGACAACTGGCAAATAGAGGGGGGAAATGTGGAGGCCATGACAGACTTTGTATTTCTAGGTGCAAAGACTACTGCAGATGTAGACTGCAGCCAGGAAATCAGGAGACACTTACTTCTTGGGAGGAGAGCAATTACCAATCTTGGTAAAATAGTGAAGAATAGAGACATCACACTGGCAACAAAGATCTGCCTAGTCAAAGCAATGGTATTCCCCATAGTAATCTAGAGATGTGAGAGCTGGAACATAGGGAAGGCTGAGCGAAGGAAGAGAGATGCTTTTGAACTGTGGTGTTGGAAGAAAGTTCTGAGAGTGCCTTGGAGTGCGAGAAGATCCAACCAGTCCATACTTCAGGAAATAAAGCCCGACTGCTCATTGGAGGGAAGGATAGTAGAGGCCAAAATGAAGTACTTTGGCCACATCATGAGAAGACAGGAAACTTAGAGGAGACAGTGATGCTGGGGAAAATGGAAGGAAAAAGGAAGAGGGGCCGATCAAGGGCAAGATGGATGAATGGCATCCTTGAAGTGACTTGCTTGACTCTGAAGGAGCTGGGGAAGGTGACGGCCAACAGGGAGCTCTGGCGTGGGCTGGTCCATGAGGTCACAAAGAGTTGGACACGACTGAATGAATGAAAAACAACAACAATGGCTCCTGGCATGTGTATATTAGGATAGTAGCATCAAATGCCATCTGTGCACACATACGTATAACTGTGATTTGTATAAATCTGCCTATACTCTGCCATAAATGTGATTTGATTGTCAATATGACAAAACTATGATTGAAACAATCCATAGTTTTTTTGGTTTTGAATCAGTCTCACACAAGGAATTGATGTTTCTCATTTAATTGTCAATTATATGTGAACTAAATGAAAGTTTTGGCAAAATATTGCCTTTGAAAGGCAACAAATCCCACTAACACATCAGACAGGTTCTCAAGATGGTTTGGAAAAAACAACCCAATTTCTTAAAGACGAAGGATTCAATTGAAACCTTCAGATCCCAGAGCAAGGACAGCTGGCTTTAAAAGGAGTGGCTATGAGGACCCTCCCGTTCAGTGAGATATCTTTAAGCCATCAATTAGGCAACCTGGGCCTCCCCAGTCAATACGAATCATAGAGCAGTGCAAAGAGTGCCTTATCTTGAGAGGCCCTTGAAGTACACATTTGCATGAGACAAGCATAGACAGAACAAAGACACCCTTGGAAATCAAAGCTAGCTTTCCGATATACAGAATGCTCTGGGAATTAATGCAAGAGGGAGGATTTTAGAAGCAAAGAAAAAAAAGCATGAAGAAAACACAGAAGCATCCCAATGATTCTGCCATAGTGTTCATATCAAATGCCAGAAATACAGCTTAATGGTGTAACATTAGAAAATATTGACCATTCTTGCTGCCTTGGCAGCCACCTCTCCACAAAAGTCAACATTGACACTGAAATACAACACCGCCTGAGCTCTGTGAGTGCAGCATTTTCCCAAATGAAGCAGAGAGTGCTTGAGGACCGGGACATCCATAGGGATACCAAGGTTCTTGTTTATAAAGCTATTGTCCTTCCAACCCTACTATATGCCTGTGAGACATGGACTATTTACAGACGTCACATGCAACTCCTAGAATGATTTCATCAGTGTTGCCTCTGAAAAATCCTGCAAATCTCTTGCGAAGACAAGCAGAAAAATGTCAGCGTGCTGGAAGAAGACCACCAGTATTGAAGCGATGGCCCTCCGCCATCGCCTCTGCTGGACTGGCCATGTTGTCTGGATACCCGACCACCGTTGCCCAAAACAGTTGCTCTACTCCAAACTTGTGACGATGTATAATTTTTATTCTTATGGTTATGTGTTGTTTAAACAGTAGTTAATAAATGGTAAGTATGTAGGATTATATTTTGTTAGAGATGGTGGCTGGTTTGGCTTGAGCTGAGTAGCCATAGCAATGGGGGTGGAGCCAACTGTCACTTCACGGGGCAGCTGTTGGAAATAGGCAGTCTGTAAGCCGTTGAGCTACAGAGAACACTGATTTCTCTAGTGGGAGAAACAGGTAACTAGTCTGTGACCAAAGAGTTACAGGAGAAGGTAGTTGATCCTGTGGTGTGTGGAAAACCATCAGGAATACTATAGTTAGAGAACTATAGGGGGGACTGGTTCTTTAATACTAAGAATCAGGGTTTGACTGTGAGCCAATATACTTAGATAAGTCAGGTGGCTTATTTGTAGTAAAAGAACGCTTGTTGAAGAAAGATATATCTACTCAAAGAAATCTCTTAAAGTCTCTTCCTAAAGTTACTCATGAAACCTTACTAATGTAACCAGTCAAGATTTGTGCCTCTTGTGAAGAAACAATTGAATATGTTATACTCCTGTTAAATAAATTTATTACTGTTCTCCTCAAGCCTTACCTGATACAGTTTCTCCTAAGTCAAACAGCCTGCATAAGAAGTAAAACCAAACCAGGGACAGTAAACGCTACGCTATCAAATAAATAAATACTTCTGTAAATAATAGTCCCTTTATAAACCAGCTCCTAAACTGATATTGATCATTGCCAGGCTTTCCTCACAAATTTGGTGGCAGTAATGTTACGCCCCTTCACAAAACTCAAGAACGGAAAACGTTGATGGGGAGGAAAAGAGATTTAAAGATGGGGTCAAAGCCAACCTTAAAAACTCTGGCATAGACACTGAGAACTGGGAAGTCCTGGCCCTTGAGAGCTCCAGCTGGAGGTCAGCTGTGACCAGCAGTGCTGTAGAATTTGAGGAGGCACAAATAGAGGACAAAAGAGAGAAACGTGCCAAGAGTAAGGTCCCCAATTGGGACCGCCTTCCACCTGGAAACCAATGCCTTCACTGCAGGAAAACATGGAGATCAAGAATAGGGCTCCACAGTCACCTACGGACCCACTGCCGGGGCACTGATCATGGAAGACAATCCTACTCGGACAATGAAGAATTGCCTAAGTGTTCATATATGCTATCTACGCTATACGCTATATATCCTATCTACCAACAGTGTGGATAGTCTTTCTCGGTTTCATTTCACTTTTAGCTATTTGTTTTCCTACTTTTCTTCAAAATACTATGTTCCCCCACTTTACTTGGAAATTAAACACACACACACACACACACATATATAACAAATAAAAATAAATTCTCAGAATCCAATAACATTCTTACACTGTCCAAGTTCCATATCCAATTGTGAAAATTTTGTGCACATTTTTCCCCACAACGAAGACTTACGTAAAACAATTTTAGATATTCACTTTCCGTTCCTCCCACTGACTAAAACATGTTTGTGTACTTCTTTTTCAAGATACCATATCTACTTGCATGCATTTTTCAAATCTTTATATGGACCTTTGCATATTTGGAGCCCCCAGTGGCACAGTGGATTAATGTGCTGAGACGCTGAACTTGCTGATCAAAAGGTCACAGGTTCAAATCCGGGGAGCTGGGAGAGCTCCCACAGTTAGCCCCAGCTTCTGCCAACCTAGCAGTTCGAAAACCGCTAGGTTGACAGAAGCTGGGGCTAACAGTGGGAAAACATGCAAATGTGAGTAGATGAATAGGTACCGCTCCGGTGAGAAGGTAACGGCGCTCCATGCATTCATGCCGGCCACATGACCTTGGAAGTGTCTATGGACAATGCTGGCTCTTCGGCTTCGAAATGGAGATGGGCACCAACCCCCAGAGTGGGACACAACTGGACTTCATGTCAAGGGAAAACCTTTGCATATTCATTTACCAAACTACATCACACATCTAGATTCTGAGTAAAAATGTATCCCATTCCATTCACAGGTTTTTGGAGTATGACATTTTTAATCCAAAGCAGATGTGGGCAAACTTCGGTCCTCCAGGTGTTTTGAACTTCAACTCCCACAATTCCTAACAGTCTCAGACCCTTTCCGTTTACTTTTCTTTTCTTTCTGCAGCCGAGAGGGAAAAGGAAAAGGCCTGAGGCTGTTAGGAATTGTGGAAGTTGAAGTCCAAAACACCTGGAAAGCCAAAGTTTGCCCATGCCAGATCTATAGGGTAGTGAAAAACTAAACAACTTCATTTCTAGACACCAGTTTCACCCAGTTGAGAAAGCAATAAACATGTAGTATGGCTTTCCTCATATTGCAAGCTTTGCAATAGAGGTCTTTACTTAAATAACTAAAATTTCCAACAGGAAAAAATGTAAAAAATATCGCACAAATAGTGAATTTATTCAATTTAATACAAAATTGGGTCATAGTACTGTATCAAAAAAGACTCATGGTGTACATACTTCAGGTGGTTTAATTTTGTTAAAAGCCCAAATGAAAGCCAAGTATTGCTGCCAGCAATCTATTTAATTATGATACGGGATTGCTTTCCTTTTCCCAGGACATAAGGCTTGGCTAACATTAAGAAAATGCCAGAAAAACAATAAAAGGTCTAATTCATTAACAACTCTCTGAAATCGAACAACCCAGCTATACAAAGATCTCTGCAAATAATTCTGCAAGGCACCTTCCAATCCTACTTGTTACGGCATTTATTTATTGTGTCATCCGCAACCAGAACATTGTATTACATTTCTAACAGAACAAAACAAACAGATAAAAAAACCCACAAATTTTGCAAACTTGGTAGCTGACTAAATGTCCTTTGACCAGTATCTGGCCACTTGGAGTGCCTCTGGTGTTGCCGCAAGAAGGTCCTCCATTGTGCATGTGGCAGGGCTCAGGGTGCATTGCAGCAGGTGGTCAGTGGTTTGCTCTTCTCCACACTCGCATGTCGAGGATTCCACCCTGTAGCCCCATTTCTTAAGATTGGCTCTGCATCTCGTGGTGCCAGAGCGCAGTCTTCTGAGTGCCCAGGGGGGAGTCTCTCATCTGGTATCACCCACGGATTGAGGTGCTGGGTTTGAGCCTGCCACTTTTGAACTGTTGCTTGCTGAGGTGTTCCAGCGAGTGTCTCTGTAGATCTAAGAAAACTATTTCGTGATTTGAGTCGTTGACGTGCTGGCTGATACCCAAACAAGGGATGAGCTGGAGAGGTCTCTGCCTTGGTCCTTTCACTATTGGCTGCTACTTCCCGGCGGATGTCAGGTGGTGCAATACCGGCTAGGCAGTGTAATTTCTCCAGTGGTGTAGGGCACAGACACCCCGTGATAATGCGGCATGTCTCATTAAGAGCCACATCCACTGTTTTAGTGTGGTGAGATATGTTCCACACTGAGCATGTGTACTCAGCAGCAGAGTAGCATAGCGCAAGGGCAGATGTCTTCACTGTGTCTGGTTGTGATCCCCAGGTTGTGCCAGTCAGCTTTCGTATAATATTGTTTCTAGCACCCACTTTTTGTCTGATGTTCAGGCAGTGCTTCTTGTAGGTCAGAGAACGGTCCAGAGTGACTCCCAGGTCTATACTCTATCCTTACTTGTTACGGTAAGGATAGAGTATAGACCAGGCATGGGCAAACTTTGGCCATCCAGGTGTTTTGGACTTCGACTCCCACAATTCCTAACAGCCTCAGGCTCCTTTCTTTTTCTTTTTCTTTTCTTTTTCCTTTCCCTTTCCACTTAAGAGCTGAGGGGGAAAAAGAAAGGCCTGAGGCTGTTAGGAATTGTGGGAATTGAAGTCCAAAAACACCCAGAACGCCCAAGTTTGCCCTAGAGATCACAATTGATGGTGAGGTATATTCGATACCTACAATTAAACACAATAAAACACACAACAAACAGTAATTATAAATAATTAAAACATTATGTTAATATAATAAAATCTACTAGAAAATAAGCCAGCCTGGTGGTCATCATTTTGCCGAGTTCTGTATTTAGTGAGTCCATTCAGCTTATCATAATCCGTTTCCTAAGCTCTTGTCATCATTGTCCTTGTCAGTTTGCCAGATTACCCAAAGGCCTGGTCCCATATCCATGTTTTTAATGTCCTTCTAAAAGAGAGGAGGGATGACAATGATCTAATTTCCCTGGGGAGTGAATTCCACAGGCGGGGGGCCACCCCCAAGAAGGCCCTGTCCCTTGTCCCCGCCAGTCTAGTTTGTGACAAGGGCAGGGTCGAGAGCAGGGCCCCTTCAGAAGATCTTAAATTCCTAGGCGGGACATAGAAGGAGATATGTTCAGACAGGTACGCTGGGCTGGAGCTGTATAGGGTTTTAGGTCAAGACCAGCATTTTGAATTGTGCTCGGAACTGGATCAGCAGCCAAGAGGCCCAAGCATTTCCTTTTTTCTGCTACACACAAATGGATTCAATACAATATTGGCCCTGAAATGTCTTTATGTGGAAGAAGACCCACTTGGCTAAATTTAACACATAGTACAGAACCCACTGACGTGGAGTTTATGGTCCATAATTGTAGCTGCATGCCCTTATAAGCTAGGTATGCATATTAAAGAGAACCGAATCTATGTTTGGGTTGCTTTAAGTTTTTCAGGCTGTATGGCCATGTTCCAGAATCTGTTTTATTCTATGAAAAGAATAAGATCTATTGGGACAGTTAAGATCTGTTGAAAAACTGTTAAAGGAAGATTGAAGTAGTCTTCCTATCCTTAGCCCAACACATCCAGAGGGTTGAAGTTTGGAAAAGGCTGCTGGAATTATTTTAACAAAGGAAATAAATCAGAAAGTAAATGCAAGCAGCTTTCCAAAAAATGTTAAAAGGTAAGAAGAGCTGCGGTGGTTCAATCTCATGGACCTTCATCCTAGTTGGAATCATAGAATCATGGGAGTTTGAAGAGACCACATGGGCCATCCAGTCCAACCCTATTCTGCCTTGAAGCAGGCAAATCGTATTCAAATCACCCCCCAACAGATGGCCATCCAGCCTCTGTTTAAAAGCCTTCAATAAAGGAGCCTCCACCACACTTTGGGGCAGAGAGTTCCACTGCTGAACAGCTCTCACAGTTAGGAAGTTATCCTTAACGTTCAGGTGGAGTCTCCTTTCCTGTAATTTGAAGCCATTGTTCCGTGTCCTAGTATCCAGGGCAGCAGAAAACAAGTTTGCGCCCTCCTCCCTATGACTTCCCCTCACATATTTATACATGGCTATCATCATATCTCCTCTCAGCCTTCCCTTCTTCAGGCTAAACATGCCCAGCTCTTTAATCTGCTCCTTAAAGAGGTGATATTTAATAACATTGGAGTCTCCTGGACCAAACCATGGTCCATCATTGTCCATAAAGGTAAATAATAGGGGTTTATTTATTTTATTTATTTATTTAGAGTTTTTGTATACCGGTCTTCTCCACCTCCTAAGAGGGACTCAGGCCGGTTTACAGCATGAAATTCAAATACAATAATAAGATACAAAACATCCTCATAATACAATAAAACAAGTGCATTAAAATACAATCATAAACATTACACAGGCCAGGTCGTCAGATGAAATCACAATTTGTTGCCATTCTTCCGTGTGGTCGGAGTCATTGCCTCAGTCATTGAATGCCATATTCCAAAGCCAGGTTTTTACTTGTTTTCTAAACGATAGGAGGGAAGGGGTAGATCTAATCTCTAGTGGGAGGGAGTTCCAGAGCCGAGGGGCCACCACTGAGAAGGTCCTGTCCCTCGTCCCCATCAGACGCGACTGCGAAGATGGTGGGACCGAGAGCAGCCCCCCCCCCCCCCCCGGAAGATCTTAGTAACCTTGATGGTTCATAGGGGAGAATCCGTTCGGACAGGTAAATTGAGCCGGAGTCGTTTAGGGCTTTATAGGTCAAAACCAGCACTTTGAATTGTGCTCGGAAGCTAATTGGCAGCCAGTGGAGCTGGCTTAACAGAGGCGTTGTGTGCTCCTTGTACCCTGCTCCCGTTGCTGTAAGTTTGTCAGGTTGTTTGGCCATGTTCCAGAAGCATTCTCTCCCAATGTTTCACCTGCATCTATGGCAGGTATCCTCAGAGGTTGTTAGGACCTCACAATCTCTGAGGATGCCTGCCATAGATGGAGGCAAAACATAATGCTTCTGGAATATGGCTATACAGCCCAAAAAACTCCATGATTCCGTCCATGAAAGCCTTCGACAATAGAAGGTAAATAATGTTTGAAGAATTCTATTGGATCAGAGAAATGGTCCATCCAGATCAGCATCTCATTTTTCCACAAATAGTCAGATGTTTCGATGAGTACAACAGCCCTCCTCTGTTCTTGCTGCCCTAACAGCTGACATCATAAGCATCCTGCTTCTAAACATGTGGGACCTACTTATCCATCACAGCGTATACTGTATGCGTCTTCCATATATATATTTACTTAATCTTAAAACCATTAAAGTATTAGCATACCCTTAGGGAGATGCCATAGTCACATCCTCTGTTGGCTGCTATCTCCTCAGCTGTCTGAAAAGTCACTCATTTGAATATTTATACAGGACTGATAAGTAGTGTGTGTTTGTGTGTGTGTGTGTTGACTGCTCTATATAAGTCATATTAACCAGTTTGGCTGATAATACTATCCGACAATGATTGCAACAAACAACAATTCTATCCCTAGATCAAAGAAAGATCAAGAGACAAACTGAGTCTGTGCTAAGGAGAACTAGACAAAGAAGATGGAAATAAATGTGAATTGGCAGCAGAGAGAAATGCCCCATCAGGAGTAATTTCTCTAGTTAAAGTAGTCATAGAATCATAGAATCCTAGAGTTGGAAGAGACCTCATGGGCCATCCAATCCAACCCCCCGCCAAGAAGCAGGAATATTGCATTCAAATCACCCCTGACAGATGGCCATCCAGCCCCTGCTTAAAAGCTTCCAAAGAAGGAGCCTCCACCACACTCCGGGGCAGAGAGTTCCACTGCTGAACGGCTCTCACAGTCAGGAAATCCTTCCTCATGTTCAGGTGGAATCTCCTCTCTTGTAGTTTGAAGCCATTGTTCCGCATCCTAGTCTCCAGGGAAGCAGAAAACAAGCTTGCTCCCTCCTCCCTGTGGCTTCCTCTCACATATTTATACATGGCTATCATATCTCCTCTCAGACTTTTCTTCTTCAGGCTAAACATGCCCAGCTCCTTAAGTTGCTCCTCATAGGGCTTGTTCTCCAGACCCTTGATCATTTTAGTTGTCCTCCTCTGGACACATTCCAGCTTGTCAATATCTCTCTTGAATTGTGGTGCCCAGAATTGGACACAATATTCCAGATGTGGTCTAACCAAAGCAGAATAGAGGGGTAGCATGACTTCTCTAAATCTAGACACTATGCTCCTATTAATGCAGGCCAAAATCCCATTGGCTCTTTTTGTTGCCACATCACATTGTTGGCTCATGTTTAACTTGTTGTCCACGAGGACTCCAAGATCTTTTTCACACGTACTGCTCTCGAGCCAGGCATCCCCCATTCTATATCTTTGCATTACATTTTTCCTGCCAAAGTGGAGTATCTTGCATTTGTCACTGTTGAACTTCATTTTGTTAGTTTTGGCCCATTTCTCTAATCTGTCAAGATCGTTTTGAATCCTGCTCCTGTCCTCTGGAGTATTGGCTATCCCTCCCAATTTGGTGTCGTTGCAAACTTGATGATCCTGCCTTCTAGCCCTTCATCTAAGTCATTAATAAAGATGTTGAACAGGACCGGGCCCAGGACGGAACCCTGCGGCACTCCGCTCGTCACTTCTTTCCAGGATGAAGAGGAAGCATTGGTGAGCACCCTCTGGGTTCGTCCATTTAACCAGTTACAGATCCACCTCACCGTAGTTTTGCCTAGCCCACATTGGACTAGTTTCCTTGCCAGAAGGTCATGGGGGAACTTGTCGAAGGCCTTCCTGAAATCCAGGTACGCTACATCCATGGCATTCCTCGCATCTACCCATCTTGTAACTCTATCGAAAAAAGAGATAAGATTAGTCTGGCATGACTTGTTTTTGATAAATCCATGTTGCAGTCTGCAGTGACTTTCATGTTGCTTGATTCGTGTTTGGACATTGCTGCGTTTGGTGGTCCCTATGTAGACTTGTCCACAGCTACATGGTTTACGGTAGACTCCTGCAGAGGTGGGAGGGTCCCTCTTGTCCTTTGCTGAACATAGCATTTGTTGGATTTTCTTAGTGGGTCTGTAGATAGTTTGTAGGTTGTGTTTCTTCATCAGCTTCCCTATGCGATCAGTGTTTGTGTGTTTGTGTGTGTGTTACTGCTCCATATAAGTCATATTAACCATTTTGGCTGGTGACTTCCATCAGAAACTTCAGCAGTTTTTTTAAAAACACAAGATGTGAATATATAGATATGTGGAGAATCACCACAGCGAATCACTGCAAATGTTCTGTTCTTTGTTCTGGCCAGAGAAACTGTACCCTCCTGACATTTCATGAAGTATCTGTGACACAAACAAAGTTTTTTTCCTTCTACTCAAGTGTCACCTTCTTTTTAGGAACTGACCAATCAGGAACAAACTGTTGGAGCTCAGCCTGTGATTATGTTCTAGGATCAGGGTGCTTTGGATGTGGGGTTCAGTGATCTTGATGCAGAGAATGACCAGGAGATCGCTGTTCAAAGTGTAATTTCCCATGAGAATGTCCCTGAGCGATGTGGGGATGATGGTGTGCTTTCTGAATTGTTACCAGAGAGTTTCCATGATAGGGAACATGAAAACAGCTCGGCACCTGGCTCAGCTGCAGAAATTAATGAGCAAGTGGATAATGAGCAAATAGATAGACGCGAGGAGATTAGTTAAAACAGGAGAGCCGAACAGTGGCTTCGGCGGTCTGCCAGGCTTCAAGAGAAAAAGATAAGAAGTTCTCAGTTAAAACAAAACCAATTTCTGAATGCTAGAGACTTAGCTAACGAGGAGATAAAAGTCCCAAGTACAGGAAATGTAGTCAGATGACGCATCATTTGGAATCAAGTCAATTGTGGGCGCCACAATTCAAGAGAGATATTGACAAGCTGGAATGTGTCCAGAGGAGGGCGACTAAAATGATCAAGGGTCTGGAGAACAAGCCCTATGAGGAGCGGCTTAGGGAACTGGGCATGTTTAGCCTGAAGAAGAGAAGGCTGAGAGGAGATATGATAGCCATGTATAAATATGTGAGAGGAAGCCACAGGGAGGAGGGAGCAAGCTTGTTCTCTGCTTCCTTGGAGACTAGGACGCGGAACAATGGCTTCAAACTACAAGAGAGGAGATTCCATCTGAACATTAGGAAGAACTTCCTGACTGTGAGAGCCGTTCAGCAGTGGAACTCTCTGCCCCGGAGTGTGGTGGAGGCTCCTTCTTTGGAAGCTTTTAAACAGAGGCTGGATGGCCATTTGTCAGGGGTGATTTGAATGCAATATTCCTGCTTCTTGGCAGGGGGTTGGACTGGATGGCCCATGAGGTCTCTTCCAACTCTTTGATTCTATGATTCTATAAGATCTTGTTCTTGTTCATGGAAGTTTTGCTTGGGAAACTCATGTTTTAAATGCCTTTGTTTTGATTCTTGGATTTTATGCTCTATATTCATGCCTTGGGTTCATGTTTCCTGATTCTTTGCATTTTATTTGGAAAGTTTTGCCTTGGTTTTTGTGGACTTTGCTAGACTATTACCATGGACTACTTTGTTGTGATGTTTAAAGTCAGTGGGCTTTTCCTGTCCTGGAGTGCAACACAAACATCTAAAACCGAGGAACACACCCAGATAAAACAAAACCCCCAGGATTTTCAATTGCAGGGACATACAGACATTCAAAAATGGGGATATTTGGCTCAAAATCATGATATTCCTGCACCTGGAAATCTCGCATTTTTCCTTTTGTAGTGATTGCCTTCATGTTTACACGAAACGGTGTCTGGTCATCCTTCTGTTTTCTGTGGAAGCTCCTGGGATAAAGGTACTGTCTGGACAGGCCCTTAGTTTGTTGTCACGGAGCTCCCAGGATGGTGCCATGAGTAAAGTAGTAAACATGTCAGAGAAACGCAACTGTCCTTGCCATATAGTGAGACACAAAAGCAGCAGAATCATGCATGGACATAAAAGAGATGTTTGGAAAGATAGTTGGAGGACAAAAGCCTTGTTTATCACTGGCCATTGTTCGAGGGCATTGCTTTAGCCTGGAGAGCATGTGTTCTCTAAATTAGTGGCTGGGGGTTTATTAACATCCCATTTTCAGCTCTTTAATCCAGACTTTTCCATAGATCATTTATCACTCCATTCTCCCTTTCGGTCCCAAACATCCCCCGCAGCTGGGTCACCTGGGGGAGGACAGGGATGTTTTGTCCCAGAAGAGATGGTGATTGCAGGTTTAACAGGTAGGGGCTCATGTGTGAATCGCTAGCTTGGGACTGAAACATCATTGGGAAGGGTGGTTTCAAAGCTGTGCTTAATTAGGTGGAAGGAGTGTTTGCATGACCACTAATAGTGGATCAGAGGGACAGTGAGCTATGCCTGGCTGCTATACAAAGCCAGCCAATTACTTGCATGTCTGCATTATGTATTAACCCATCTGAGCCAAGGATATTGGCTTTGAAAGGAAGACAAAGGAGGGGGCGTGTCAATGATCACACACCAAATTATAGAGTCTGTGCCCTATTGTCCCAAAATAAGCAATTCATAGTCAGGGCAGTTGGAATTGTAAGCACCTAGGGGACACCAATCACACAATGTAGTCTTGCACTCTGGTAGGGACGTGGCTCCTTTTGTGGTCTTGTTTGTTGTTAAGTCTGCCTATGTTTGTTTAAGAAATTTGCCCACCAAAGAGAACAGCACGGACCCCTCCCCCAGGTGCTCTCTCTCCCCGTGTCCAGAAAGAAAGACAGCTTAGGGAGTTGGGAAAGAGACAATTAAATTAGCCCTGCAATTGTGTCCAGTTATACATAGAAAGACACTCAAAGTATGCTCACACTCCTGTAGAAGAATGCAGAATCCTAATGTGGAAAGATGGACTGCAAGCAGGATATGTATATTATTCCCCGTATTAACATTTTGAAACAATCTCTCTACAAATGAAATAATAACATAGAAGAAGAAATGATTTGGCTCACACCTTCAACCCCGTAAGGTGTTTTTTGTAATGCAAGAAACAGGACATCTTCCACCTGCAGGTAGGAAGCATATACTCTATTGCCTTGAAAGTCTAGTAAGTTATCCTGCTGTCCACCTAGACCAAATATTGTTCTTCATGAATGTTTTGGAGAGTAGCTCAATTTTTTTCCTGCCCGCTAAAAGGTTTGCAGAATTTCAGTATACAGGCAGCCCCCAAGTAATGGACAAGATAGGTTCTGTAGGTCTGTTCTTAAGTTGAATTTGTATGCAAGTCAAAACAGGTAGATGATTAAGAGTAACCCCAGTTCGTAACTCCTCAACAGATGGCAGTACTGGTATGCAGCAGGTACTGGCTTGTTCAGTAGACTCTCCTCTATAGTTCCATTTTGGCAGAAAGCCTTAGCATTGAACGGTTATGTTGTTGAAGTGTCAAGTATGGAACCCTGTGCAGTCGGTCAATGCGGCTTAAGCAACGTGCAGTCATTGAATTCTTGACAGCAGAAGGTGTCACCCCAAAGGAGATTCATCAGAGAATGCAAGCTGTTTATGGTGATTGCATTGATGTGAGTACTCTGCGTCGTTGGGCAAGTAAGTTTAAAGATGTTGAGCTGGGAACATCTGACTTGCGTGACAAAGGGCTGGACGTCCTGTGACAGCAACCACCAAGTTTCACAAGCAAAAGGTTGACAGATTGATTCAGGACAATTGTCGTATCCCTCAGAGAAATTTCAAGCATAATTGGCATTTCACAAGAATGTGTGGGTCACATTATTGCTTTGCTTGGCTATCAGAAGATCTGTGCATGATGGGTTGCGGAAACAAAGTGTCGACTTCTTCCGTGACAGTTTCAGAAAATTTGTTCATCGTTGGCAGAAATGTATCCAATTGACTGGTGATTGTGTCAAAAAGTGAATAGTGGTAGTTAAAGTGCACATTCTAAGGATTATTTCTGCGCTTGATTTATGAAAATATTCCCATCCAAACCCAAGTAACGAAGGTGGAGGCATTACTTTTCATTCAACCCTCATATGAGCCATTTGTAAGTCATAGAATCATAGAATCCTAGAGGCGGAAGAAACCTCATGGGCTATCCAAACCTCTGCCAAGAAGCAGGAAAATCACATTCAAAGCACCCCCAACAGATGGCCAGAAGTCATATGTTTGTAACTTGAGGACTGCCTGTATTTGCTGAAGCATGGTATTACATATATTCTGGATTTTTGGCGAAAAGGGCACAATTGTCTGCAAAGAGAAAATGGGAAAGTTGTTCACTGTTAATTGAAATCCCACCTTTACATTTAATTTTTTGGAAGATGCTTTCCAAAGTTGCCGCAAACAGTTTTGTCGATATTGTGTCTCCTTGATGCACTCCTTTGTTTATTCTGATATTATTCTATTCGCCAAAAATCCATAAGATTTACAATATGATCTCCAACAACTAGCTCGACTCTCAAAATCAGTAGGACTGGAAATGAACTTGAAGAAAATGTAATGGATGAGAAATGAGCAGATTGTCCAGGGTCACATCATTCTAAACAGAGAAGAAATTGAGGAAGGCACTGAATATGTATATCCTGGACAATATGTACAGTCAAATTATTTGGCAAATGCGAATGGGGATGAAGATGCAAGGTTGCTTGGATGGCTTTTAATTGAAGCAGGAGAGTGCTAACAGTTAATAGTAAGCTGCCAATGAAGGTCAGATCAGCTATCTTCAATACTACAGTTTTAGAATCAATATTATTCGCATCTGAAATATGGGCAACAACAAAGTTAGAGGAGGAAAAACGGTTGGTGATTTAGAGAGCAATGGAAAGAAGTATGTGTGGTGTGACAATAAGAGATAAAGTCATCAAGAAAGAGCTGCGTCAAAGAACCGGAGAACATGCAGTGGTCAATGAAATCTATGAGGAAAAAAGAAAATGGGCAGGGCATAGAGCACAAACAAAAGACAAACAATTGACATGTCAACTTTATTTTATTTTATTTCATATCAAAAGCATTGCATAAATTAGTATAAAACTGATAAAAATAGAAGGGGCGCAGGTGGCTAAATATCTTTTGACCAAAAACGGGCAACAGCAATGGCATTGTCTGTAGCCTCCAACAATTCTTCCTCTGTACATGAGGCAGGGCATAGTGGACAAGCATATAGATGCGGAGTTGTCTGTACATGAGGCAGGGCATAGTGGACAAGCATACAGATGAGGAGTTGTCTGTACATGAGGCAGGGCATAGTGGACAAGCATACAGATGAGGAGTTGTTTGTACATGAGGCAGGGCATAGTGGACAAGCATACAGATGCAGAACTGTCTGTACATGAGGCAGGGCATAGTGGACAAGCATACAGATGAGGAGTTGTCTGTATATGAGGCAGGGCATAGTGGACAAGCATACAGATGAGGAATTGTCTGTACATGAGGCAGGGCATAGTGGACAAGCATACAGATGAGGAATTGTCTGTACATGAGGCAGGGCATAGTGGACAAGCATACAGATGCGGAGTTGTCTGTACATGAGGCAGGGCATAGTGGACAAGCATACAGATGAGGAGTTGTCTGTACATGAGGCAGGGCATAGTGGACAAGCATACAGATGCGGAGTTGTCTGTACATGAGGCAGGGCATAGTGGACAAGCATACAGATGCGGAGTTGTCTGTACATGAGGCAGGGCATAGTGGACAAGCATATAGATGCGGAGTTGTCTGTACATGAGGAAGGGCATAGTGGACAAGCATACAGATGAGGAGTTGTCTGTACATGAGGCAGGGCATAGTGGACAAGCATACAGATGAGGAATTGTCTGTACATGAGGCAGGGCATAGTGGACAAGCATACAGATGAGGAATTGTCTGTACATGAGGCAGGGCATAGTGGACAAGCATACAGATGAGGAGTTGTCTGTTCTGCACACAGTCACACAAGGTGTGGGATTCTTTTAGGTAGTGCCATTTGACCAGGTTGTCTTTTGATCTGCCCACTCCACTTCTGAACCTGTTCAGGGACTTCCACGTTACCCATTCTTGGTTTGTCCCTGGAGGAAGACCCTCATGGGGGGCCATCCAGTTGGGATTTCCTGGTTTAGCTGCCCTTAGGGATACCCTTGCTGTTGCTGGAGGGACACCAAGAGAAGTGGTAGTTCTCATAAAGCTTTTCCTTGATTTGAGTCTACTGGGAGGAGGCTAGTAGCCATGTAGTAGGTGGCTTTCACTGTGTTCAACCTTACTTCTCTCACATTTAGTAGCAACTTCCCATCGCACATTTGCGGGGGGGGGGGGGGAGGCGTCAATGCCAACTAGCTTGTAGAGTTTATAAATAAGTGTAGGTTTAAGACATCCTGTGATTATTCTGCATGTTTCATTCAACTATATGTTGACTAATGAACTGGATACCAAGAGAACACAATCAGCCCTTGGGCAGACTTCATACTTGATGGAACAAACCAATGGTATGTTTAGTAGTAAATGTAAAGGTTTTTCCCCGATATTAAGTCCATGTTATGTCTGACTCTGGGGGTTGATGCCCATCTCCATTTCTAAGACAATGATCTGGCATTGTCTGTAGACACCTCCAAGGTCATGTAGTCGGCATGACTGCATGTAGTGCCATTACCTTCCCACCAGATCAGTACCTATTGATCTACTCACATTTGCATATTTTCAAACTGCTAGGTTTGTGCGTGCTCACCCCACTCCCTGGATTTGAACATGCGACCTTTCGGTCAACAAGCTCAGCGGTGGTGCAGCAGTTTAACTCGCTGCACCACTGGGGTAAAGTTATTCAGCCCAAAATGGAAAAGAAAAGCACAGGATTGTATATTTTGGCAAATAGTAGATTTGTGTTATGCCCAAAGGAATCATAGAATCAAAGAATTGGAAGAGGCCTCATGGGCCATCCAGTCCAACCCCCTGCCAAGAAGCAGGAATATTGCATTCAAATCACCCCTGACAGATGGCCACCAGCCTCTGTTTAAAAGCTTCCTAAGAAGGAGCCTCCACCACACTACGGGGCAGAGAGTTCCACTGCTGAACGGTTCTCACAGTCAGGAAGTTTTTCCTAATGTTCAGATGGAATCTCCTCTCTTGTAGTTTGAAGCCATTGTTCCGCGTCCTAGTCTCCAGGGAAGCAGAAAACAAGCTTGCTCCCTCCTCCCTGTGGCTTCCTCTCACATATTTATACATGGCTATCATATCCCCTCTCAGCCTTCTCTTCTTCAGGCTAAACATGCCCAGCTCCTTAAGCCGCTCCTCATAGGGCTTGTTCTCCAGACCCTTGATCATTTTAGTCGCCCTCCTCTGGACACATTCCAGCTTGTCAATATCTCTCTTGAATTGTGGTGCCCAGAATTGGAAACAATATTCCAGGTGTGGTCTAACCAAAGCAGAATAGAGGGTTAGCATTACTTCCCTGGATCTAGACACTAGGCTCCTATTGATGCAGGCCAAAATCCCATTGGCTTTTTTAGCTGCCACATCACATTGTTGGCTCATGCTTAACTTATTGTCCATGAGGACTCCAAGGTCTTTTTTCACATGTACTGCTCTCGAGCCAGGCATTGTTCCCCATTCTGTATCTTTGCATTTCGTTTTTCCTGCCAAAGTGGAGTATCTTGCATTTGTGGATCGACAACAAATCGGATAGGATAGGTATTACATAGGTTCTCCATCTTTGGTACAGAGATGGCTCTGATTAGAGACTCAGACCTTAGTTTTAATAGCAGTCTATTCCAGCATTTCTCCCAGCATAAGCAGGTCATCCAGGTGTTAGAGAGTCATCTAGTTACTGAAACTGATTCCCAGCATGAGACCAGCACTTGGATAGCTCCTGTAACACCCGGGTAATCAAGTTACATCATGAGGAGCACCAAAGCAAGGTGCAGATAAAACTGGAGGTGGAGACACTGGCCAGCAATACTAAAGCCACTGGGAATCTCAACCTCTAAGGTTGAGAGAGGATGACTTGGCAAAGGGGAGGGCAAACCAATGGAAACTTAATTCAGACAAGGCAGGCAGATCTGGCAATATGGATTCCGCCTCTGACAGATGGGATTACACTCCCTTGAAGATGCAGTTTGGGGTGGGGGGTACTTCCAAACTCAGCACCATAGTCCCAGGTTTTTTCAGTGGCCAAGAGTGCCACTGAAGTCCTAGGGAAAAGTCAGGCAACAACAATAATAATTTTAATCACTAACAGTACTACTACAACTGATTAGGGGACAGTTCCACTGCTCCGGGTCCCTTGATGGTGTGGTGGATTAGATCGTAGAGCTGCTGACCTTGCTGACCAAAAGTTTGGCGGTTTGCATCCTGGGAGCAAGGTGAGCTCCCACAGTTAGGCCCAGCTTTTGCCAACCTAGCAGTCCGAAAACAGGCAAATGTGAGTAGGTCAGGAGGTATTGCTTCTACAGTAAGGTAACAGCGTTCCATGCAGTCATGCTCGCCACATGACCTTGGAGGTGTCTACGGACAACGCCAGCTCTTCGGCTTAGAAATGGAGATGAGCACCACCTCCCAGAGTCGGGCACGACTAGTCTTAATGTCAGGGGAAACCTTTACATTTACTCCACTGCTCTACTTCGTTTTTCACTTTTTATTTACTATTTTATTATTTATTTCAAATATTTTTACCCCGCCCTTCTCTACCCCCGAAGGGGGACTAAGGGCGGCTTACAGCCGGCAACAATTCGATGCCCTCCATATACAAACAGGTAAAACAATATTTACATAATAAGTAAAACATTCAAATTAGATTAAAACCTTTTAAAATAGTGCAAACTGAATTAGTTGGCCATGTCTAAGTTATTTATTTATTTATTTACTTTATTTGTATACTGCTCTTCTCAGCCCTTAGGCAACTCAGAGTGGTTAACAGCAATGGTTTCAGTATACAGAATACAAAATTATTAGGTATTTAAAAGCAATCACATAACAAGTTAATTAAACAGTAAACATCAATAAAACAATATATCAGTACATCAATATAACAAATCCATCAGATCTCATCACTAGAGTCAGAATCCAGTCTCGTTATCCATTATTCCATGTTCCGCTAATCAATCAATTGCACTGCTTAGTCAAATGCCTGTTCAAACAGCCAGGTCTTCACTTTTCTCCAGAATGTCAGTAAGGAGGGGGCCGATCTGATGTCTGCAGGAAGGCGTTCCACAGCTGAGGGGCCACCACTGAGAAGGCCCTGTCTCTCGTCCCCGCCAGGCGTGCTTGTGAAGCCGGCAGGATCGAGAACAGGGCCTCCCCAGATGATCTTAATGTCCTAACTGGTTCATAGGAGGAGATGCGTTCGGACAGGTAGATCAGGCCAGAACCGTTTAGGGCTTTAAAGGCTAAAGCCAGCACTTTGAATTGTGCCCGGTAGCAAATTGGCAGCCAGTGGAGCTGGTGCAGCAGAGGAGTGGTGTGCTCCCTGAGTGCCGCTCTTGTTAGCATCCTGGCTGCCAATCGTTGGACCATTTGAAGCTTCCGAGCAGTTTTCAGAGGCAACCCCACGTAGAGAGTGTTGCAGTCGTCTATACGGGATGTGCCTAGAGCATGGACTACCGTGGCCAAGTCAGACTTCCCAAGTCCGAGTTCTACGATGAACAACTTAATCCAAAGCCTGTACATAGTCCATTTTCCATAGCATTGTCATCATTTTATTGTCAGCCTGCTATCCAAATGCCTATCCGAATGCCTGGTCCCATAGCCACTTCTTCAACTTTTTCCTGAAGGAAAGGAGGGAAGCCGTTGACCTAATTTCACTGGGGAGTGAGTTCCACAAGCGGGGGGGGGGGGGGGGCACCACTGAGAAGGCCCTGTCTCTCGTCCCCACCAAGCATGTTTGCAACGAAGGTGGGATCGAGAGCCGGGCCTCCCCAAAAGATCGTTTCGTGGTGTCTTCATGCAAGTTCATAGGACAATGGAGTGGAATATAAATAAGAATATAACACTTAGAATCATAGAATCAAAGAGTTGGAAGAGACCTCATGGGCCATCCAGTCCAACCCCCTGCCAAGAAGCAGGAATATTGCATTCAGATCACCCCTGACAGATGGCCATCCAGCCTCTGTTTAAAAGCTTCCAAAGAAGGAGCCTCCACCACACTCCGGGGCAGAGAGTTCCACTGCTGAACGGCTCTCACAATCAGGAAGTTCTTCCTCATGTTCAGATGGAATCTCCTCTCTTGTAGTTTGAAGCCATTGTTCCGCGTCCTAGTCTCCAAGGAAGCAGAAAACAAGCTTGCTCCCTCCTCCCTGTGGCTTCCTCTCACATATTTATACATGGCTATCATATCCCCTCTCAGCCTTCTCTTCTTCAGGCTAAACATGCCCAGCTCCTTAAGCCGCTCCTCATAGGGCTTGTTCTCCAGACCCTTGATCATTTTAGTCGCCCTCCTCTGGACACATTCCAGCTTGTCAATATCTCTCTTGAATTGTGGTGCCCAGAAATGGACACAATAATTATGCTTTTCAAGCATAATTATTCCTTCGTTGTCTTGTTAAATATTACTTTTGTTCCATATACTTTATTAGGAGTGAGAGCTGAAAGTTCCTTCTGGTTTTGGGAAGTTTTGGGGTACTACCTTAATTAAGATGACTTGTCCCTATTGATAGCAGATGCTGAAGCCTTCGTCTATTTATGCCATTGATCACAGTCATGTCTGGAACTTGAGGGAATTGGGGAGGCAGCATCTGCTGCAGATCGGTTCCCTTTGGGGTATAATTTTATGACTCTTGTAACTGGGGATGGAAATAACAGCAGTGACCCATACACCAATGAGACAGGGTTATGTGAGGCATCCAGGAGTCACAACACAGGGGCAGAGGGCTCCAGTTGCATAATGAGGCAGATGGTATTTCAAAGGGCATGACCCATTCTACAGTTTCAATAGCAATCAGTGAGGGAAAGGGGTATTCTTCTATTCACATTAAATATCTAACAAGGAAGGGGTCAATTCCACTTTACCCTGTAGTTTTGTAGGGGACCCCCTGCAGGGGACCCCCTGCTTGGGGTCCTTGCTGAGTCCGTCACAGAGGGCAGCAAAATGAAGAGAGTCTAGTCTCTAGAGGTAAAGCAGAAATCTCTTTATTTCAAGTGTGGCCACACAGGGAGAAACAGCCCAGACAGACCAGTGTCTTCAAAGAGAGCTGTCTCTCCTATTTGGATATTTCAGTCACCTTATATACATGTCTTTTCACTGTGTCATGGGCACACACCTCTCTTATCGGATCAACCATTCAAAAACATGTTTTTCTCATATTTTGCCACTTCAGTGTCTTTCACTGCTAACCTTCTACAAACTACGTAAACACACACATTATTGTTACAGATAAGCATTTTGGGTGTTAACCCACCCTGAGTACTCCCTAGGCGAACTTGACAATACAGTATCTTGTGTCTTCCAGATTCATTATCTCCTCTTAGCTTTTGGTCTTCTGCAGGCCAGAGGAGAGGGACAAGCCTCTCTTTAGGTTTGCATTTCAGCACTTAAATACTTCTAAGTTCTGTTAACCCTTTCACTCCTTCCTTTTCTTTTTGCGAAAGCTGATCATACAGAAGCTGAAGCAAGATCAATATCTAGTTATAACATTTTTACGATACCCTGGCATTTGGGAACCGCACTTGTGGTGAACTTATAACACATCTTCATGATGATGGGAAAACACATCACAATTATAAAAAATACAATAATCAACAGGACAATACCCAGGAACAATCCCTTTAGCCATCCGAAATCTGGTAACCCTGAGGTTAGCCAATTCCACCAACTTTCACCTGTTGGGGAGTAGATAGATTGTACCATAGCAACAATCTTCTCACAGGTGGGGTAATGTCCTAAATGTGTACTAACAGCAACTGTAGTATTTAGAGTCACACAAGTTTCTTCTTGGCACAGGTATGGCATCAGGATGCTACAGCCTAAGTCATAGAATCATATCAGAATCACATCAAGGAGAGCTCTCGTGCACACACACATTCATTCATACTCATGCACACACAGGCCTCCTCCGGCGAAGATGATCAGTCTTTTCCGAGGAAGCGTGGACGCTCTGTTGCTGCAGTTCAGGAAGCATGGAGATTGTCAGGGGTCCCCTGCATTTATAGGCCAAAATCCATTTTTCTTCATTTCAACAGTCAGGTTTCTCTGTCCTCTTATTAAAGGACACTATGTCTTTGTTCTCTCCAAAGTTCAAGACATTCGCATTCCAGGCCTCATGACTTATGGGGTACCTCCTGCACATATCCTGCACTCCTTACATGCTCGGCCGCACACCTCATTGTCCATTGTTGTTCAGTTATGCCTTACTGCCTCCTCGCTTCGACTGCCAAGTTCGTCCCATATCATAACTCCACGTTGGTTTTTCTTCAGGCCTGTTTCTTCTCTTTTACATGCATTCAAACATTCATTCCTCACATATTCCTCCCCTTGATACATAAATGCTAATTTATTGTATCACATACATGATCCATACATGATAAGCAATTCAGTGTTGGTTATACTTATAATCAAACTAGATTAAGTGTAGAGTATATATGTTTAGGTTAATATTGAACTTGTATGATTAATCAAACATCATAGTTCATAATTGTGGTTCTAAACACGTTAACTTGTTTTCAAATATAGATAATCGATTTGTCAATCCTGTCATTTGTCTAAGAGGCCATAAGATCCAAATGATTGGCAGCAATATAAGTATCCCTATCCATACTATTAAATGTATCCTATGAAGATATCATACCAGTGGTGTTCTGTGTTTCCACCAATATAAATCATTAGGTGATATAGCACATAGGCATTACATTCCATTGTCATATACCATGGTTTTGGGCTTTAGCTTTTGTAACCTGCAGATTGCATCTGCCATTTCCAATGCACATGGTTCAACTTGTTTTACTGTTAAAGGACATACATATCCCATTTATTGCATCTATCAATATCAATTATTTCATTCAAATTTGTATATTTGGACCTTGTGCATATGGTTTTCTTGGATAACAAATATGGAACCCAGAACCATTTTCCCACATGCATAGGCATAGGAACTATATCACAAACCAAAATTTTTTTTCCAATATTGACCATTTTTCCCAAGGTTTCCAGTTTCAATCTTAGTATATCATCTTCCCAAGAATATTTGACAAGCTTACTCCATCCTTTATAATCTGTTCTTAACCAATAATGTAATTTTGTTAATTCTAGGAAGGCTTCTGAGTGTCCTCCCATTATTAACATCAACATTTTTCTCTCCAATCTCTCAAATTTATTTCCATAGTCAAACAACTCATAGACTTACTTATTTGTTGTAAGGTTTCATTTTTAGCTTTCATTAAAGCAACCAAGGAATGATTCAGCTGGTCAAATATACTTAATTGCAATCCGGCAGTAATCCCATATACCAAAGCTGTACTTCTCTATTTGAAGCTCAATATTCTTCATCCGTTGTATTCTGTGTCTTTCCTTCTATCACTTGGTTGATCTGATTCAAAACATCATTTCATCCTTATTTTTTTCTATACCCTTTATACAATAAATCTTACACTTTATACCATATATTGCTTTCATTTGTGTTAGAGCAATTGTTCTTTACCAATCATGTAAACCAATCTTAGCAAATCCTGCACTTTTGATATCTCATTTGCTTTGTTTTTCAAAGAGGTCTGATGCTGAATAGCTCTGGCCTCTGAAAAAACAACTGCCAATAGGTTCTGGTACCAGATAATAATATGAGTCACCATTATTATTATTATTATTATTGCACTCCTTAAAAACTATAAAACACAAACAATACATATATTTACTGTTCCAATTAATAGTCCAATTGCAATTTTTTTTCATAAGCTTTGCATCCTTTTAATTGGTGGCCAGTTGCATTCCTGTTTAGAAACCAAATAAAACTGTTAATTAACTTGCACAGCTTTCCAAGTTTTTCCTGGTTCGGATGAACCCACTTCTATTTATCATTAGCCTGTAATCAATAAGGATGAGGATCTTCTGCTCAAAACTGCAAACACTTTATGAAAAGTATCATCAATAAGAGTGAGGCTAAATAAAATCTAAAATTACATATGTCATGAATGACTTTTCAATGATTTTAAAGCATAGGTTCTTTTTTAATGCAATTTCCAGTGTGAGAAGGTATATAAGATTACAGAAAACATTTAGGCAAAGAATGACATTGGACATTGGACATACAGACATACAGATTCTATGTAACTACATTGGATTCACAATTACATTGGTTAACAAACAAACCAGAGGTTCCCAAAAGACATCACGGCTCGGTTTCACCATTGCCTCACCACCAGTTACTTTCAGTGGGACAATGAATTCTACGAACAGAAAGATGGAGTAGCTATAGGGAGCCCTCTCAGCCCGGTCATAGCTAACTTCTACATGGAACACTTTGAAAAACAAGCCCTGGAGACAGCAACCAAAAAGCCCACGATATGGTTCAGATATGTGGATGACACCTTCACCATTTGGAGCCATAGAGAAGAAGAACTCAAACGGGTTCCTGGACCATCTTAACAGCATCCACCCAAACATCCAGTTCACCATGGAAAAAGAAAATGAAGGAAGACTGCCTTTTCTAGATGTCCTAGTCATCCGCAAACCAGATCAACAATTGGGTCATACCGTCTACAGAAAACCCACACACACAGATAGATATCCACATAAAAACTCCAAGCATCACCCAAGTCAAAAAAGAAGCACCATGAAAGCCTTGGCAGACCGTGCAAAAAGAATCTGCGAAGCCCACCTCCTCCAAGATGAACTGAACCACCTCAACTGGGCTCTACAGGCCAATGGATACTCCACCTCAGACATCAGAAGAGCAGCAAGACCAAGAACAAGCCACAAGAGTCAAGATGAAGATCCACCCAGAGGAGAAGTGTTCCTGCCATACATCAAGGGAACCACTGACCGCATAGGGAAGCTGATGAGGAAACACAACATACAAACAATCTACAAACCCACCAAGAAAATCCAACAAATGCTCCGTTCAGCAAAGGGCAAGAGGGATCCTCTCACCTCTGCAGGAGTCTACCATTGTATACCATGCAGCTGTGGACAAGTCTACATAGGGACCACCAAACGCAGCATTGCCCAGACACGAATCAAGTAACATGAAAGGCACTGCAGACTACTTCAACCAGAGAAGTCAGCCATAGCAGAGCACCTGATGAACCAGCCTGGACACAGCATATTATTTGAGAACACAGAAATGCTGGACCACACCAACAACCACCATGTCAGACTACACAGACTACAAGCATGTGGACAATTTCAACAGAAAGGAAGAGACCATGAAAATGAACAAAATCTGGCTACCAGTATTAAAAAAAAACTCTAAAATTATAACAGCTAAACAACAGAGAGGGAAAAAAACCAGGCACAGATTAACACCTCCCAGCAACAGATTTTCCCAGGCTCAGGCAGGCCTTCTAATGCTAATGAAGGTGATCAGCTAAACATTCATACCTAACTGCAGCAGGGAAGAGCTCCTTGCTCCACTCCAGCCATTCCACAGATATATAAACCCATTGTCCTAATTCCAACAGACCTCACACCTCTGAGGATGCTTGCCATAGATGCAGGCGAAACGTCAGGAGAAATGCCTCTAGAACATGGCTCTATAGCCCGAAAAAAACCCACAAGAACCTAGTGATTCCAGCCATGAAAGCCTTCGACAATACATTAAACATAGGGGAATTACATTTTCACTCAACATTCACACACATGTACACGCATTCATCCACATGCATCCAAATATTACCATATCCTTTTCTCCCTCCTTGGAGAAGCACCTGTAAGGCCAGACCCTGCTTTCCTGCAGCCTGCCAATGCACAGTTCCATAACTTCCATAATGCCATAACTTCAAAACACTGAAATGCCAAAACTTCTTTCCCTAAGCACAATGCCAAGGACCAGACCTCTGTTTTCCATACAGCAGAACCTGACTCCCTGCACAAAATCCAAGACTCCAAAGGCACACTTCTTCCTCTTCCCTTGAGAAAGCAGCCCCAAAGTGTCCAGAATCATGCTTTCCCATAGCATATCTGACACTCTCTGAATACACCACCTCTGTCCTTGCCATGGAACAGGGCATGGCGGGTGGAAGTACTGGAGTCTGTGTCTATTTTTTTCTCTGAAAGTGCCTAATGCAACCTGTCTCACTAAAAGCAGAACCTATCTAATGTTTTTAAAAGTACTTATGACACATATGGTGGGGGCTGGGATTCCAGCTCTAATTGTCCTTCTGCAGAATCAAGGTATATGACCTTCTTACTTTCACCATTAAATGGTGCTGTTGGATTGGCAAGTAAGGGCATGCAAGAGGGAGTTTCTTTGCAACATTTTAAAAGCCAAGGAGATCAGGTTTGCAACACAACACTCCATGCATTTATATAGCAAAGCTAATCTAGATGGTTGGCAGCTATGTAACGAAGGTATTGCCTTACTATTTTCAAATCATAGGTTCCGGTTTCTGGCCATCTGGGATTTAAATTAAATTTCGGCCATTCCACCTGACACAGAAATTGCAATTTCTGGGCATTGTTACATCCTGGCATCTGTTGCCTAAACTTAGAGAAATTCTTAACCATACATTCCAATGGGCTTGAGCATTTCTTACTCCCTTTTTGCCCCATTTTCCTAAGGGTGGTGCCTATTCAGTTGTCTCACACTCCCAAACAGACAATACTTTCCAACCTTCCACCCTTCTGGCGCCTGTTTACTAGTCTAGACTTTCCCTTTCCCCAAGAAAACCTCTACTCGCCTGGTAACGATGACTTGCGTTCCCTGACGTTCCTGGGGACGAGATTTCCAACTTTCCTCTCAAGTGGAGCGTTCCTGCTGACGAGGGCACCCAACAAAGATGAACAAAAGGATCGGTCTGTTGTTTTGGGATCCCTTCTCGATCTCTGTTGATACATCCCAATTGGGCAGCCTTCGCCTTCAGGAATGGGTTGCCAACAACCTCTAGAATCTCATCAAACCGGCACCTCTGCTAGATCTCGGTGGAACCTCCAGAAATGTAGGGGACCCCCTGCTTGGGGTCCTTGCTGAGTCCGTCACAGAGGGCAGCAAAATGAAGAGAGTCTAGTCTCTAGAGGTAAAGCAGAAATCTCTTTATTTCAAGTGTGGCCACACAGGGAGAAACAGCCCAGACAGACCAGTGTCTTCAAAGAGAGCTGTCTCTCCTATTTGGATATTTCAGTCACCTTATATACATGTCTTTTCACTGTGTCATGGGCACACACCTCTCTTATCGGATCAACCATTCAAAAACATGTTTTTCTCATATTTTGCCACTTCAGTGTCTTTCACTGCTAACCTTCTACAAACTACGTAAACACACACATTATTGTTACAGATAAGCATTTTGGGTGTTAACCCACCCTGAGTACTCCCTAGGCGAACTTGACAATACAGTATCTTGTGTCTTCCAGATTCATTATCTCCTCTTAGCTTTTGGTCTTCTGCAGGCCAGAGGAGAGGGACAAGCCTCTCTTTAGGTTTGCATTTCAGCACTTAAATACTTCTAAGTTCTGTTAACCCTTTCAGTTTGTGTCTTCATGGAAGTTCACAGGACAATGGGGGGTGGAATATACATAAGAATATAACAGGAGCCCTACTGGATCAGACCAAAGACTTCTCTATAGTAGACAAGTATTCTGTTTTTATAAGCAGACTAGCTGTAACCCCTGCCACGCATTGCTGTGGCCCAGTCTGATGATTTGGAAAATAAAGTAATGAGAAAGTGTTGGTTTCTAATATACTAGCTTTTCCCGCCACACGTTGCTGTGGCCAACCTTCTCTCCCTCTTTCTCTCCTTCTTTCACTCCTTCCTTCATTTCCTTTTCTTCTTTCCTTTCTTCCTTCTCTACCTGTTTACTTCATTCCTTAGCTTTTTGCTCCCATCCTTCCTTCTCTTTATTTCTTTCCTTCCCTCCCTCTTTCTCTCCTTCTTTCTCTTCTTCCTTTGCTCCGTCTTTCCTCCCTTCCCTTTTTTCTTTCCTTCTCTCCTCCTTCCTTCTCTTCCTCTTTCCTTCCTCCTCCCTTTTGATTTTCCTTCCTCTTTCTCTCCTTTCTTCCATCTCTATCTCTTTCCTTCCTTCCTTCGCTCTTGACTTCCAGAGTTCCTTTTCTTTCTTTCTTTTCTTCCCTCCCTTTCTCTTCTTCCTTTGCTTTTTTCCTCTCTTCCCCTTCCCAAATTCCCCTTCCTTCCTTCCTTCCTTCCTTCCTTCCTTCCTTCCTTTTGACACCTTCCCTTCCCCTTACCTTTCTTCCTTTTTTCTATCTTTCTTTCCTTCCTTCCTTTCTCCCTTCTTTCCCATCCTCCTTCTCTCCCTTTCTTCTTTCTTTCCTTCCTTTCTTCTTTCATATACCTTCTCAACTTCTCCTTCCTTACTTCCTTCATACACCTTCCTTTCCCTCCTTTCTCCTTCCTTCCTTCCTTCCTTCCTTCCTTTCTCCCTTCTTTCCCATCCTCCTTCTCTCCCTTTCTTCTTTCTTTTCTTCCTTTCTTGTTTCATATACCTTCTCAACTTCTCCTTCCTTCCTTCCTTCCTTCCTACACCTTCCCTTCCCTTTCCCACTTTTCTTTTTTCCTTCCTTCCTTCCTTGCTATTTACACCCCTTCCCCTCATTTCCGTCCTTCCTTCCCTCTCCCACTTCCTTCCCTCCTTCCCCTTGCTCACCGATGGCGGAGCCAGACAGTATTGTGTGGGGGTGGCCTGGGCCGGGAGTTGCGGTGGCCGATGGGCTGTCCTCGGCAGAGCCGGGCCGCGGCCTCTCCCACCCAGGCCAGGAAGGCGTGCAGTGGGGGCCTCCCGGGCAGCCTCCGTAGGTTGCGCAGCATCCTGGCCCCCAGCGAGCACAGCCGGCCAAGCTCTAACTCCCAGGCCAGGGCTTCAGCGCCAGCAGGTAGACCGCATTCTAGAACTACTGTTCTCAGAGTGCATTGCGTGTGTACTTCCTCCCCTGGGCACTGCGCATGCTCAGTTGGTTTTTGTAATTGTGAGTTTGTTGAAATGTTGTTTGGAATTTTGATGAGTGTTGTGCATACCTTGTGGGTTGAGGTATGTGCATGGCAAGTTTGGTGAGTTTTTGTCGGGGGGTTTTCACGTTTTGCTGTCCCGTTGAATGCCCTTTACCATTTTATATATATAGATGTAATTCCTTTATGCTTGTGAGTAAACAGTATTTCTTGTTGTTTCTTTGTCAGTGTTGATGTGGAGAGTGTCTGGTTTGCCTACTCTGGAATATGCAACATATCATAGTCCTTCTTTAAGGGTCTCTTTCAAATCTATGATACTATATCTGTGTGTGTGAGAGAATCATATCTATCTATATTTATGACTGGATGGCTGTTTGTCAGGAGGGCTCTGATTACATTTTCTTGCCCTGGTGAAGAGAGTTGGACTGGATGGCCTTAAGTATTTTCTGTTGGTCATGGGGGTTCTGTGTGGGAAGTTTGCCCCATTTCTGTCGTTTGTGGGTTTCAGAATGCTCTTTAATTGTAGTGAACTATAAATCCCAGTAACTACAAATCCCAAATGTGAAGGTCTATTTCCTCCAAACTCCATCTGTGTTCATATTTAGGCATATGAATTTTTTGTGTCACGTTTGGTCCAGATCCATCATTGTTTGAGTCCACAGTGCTCTCTGGATGTAGGTGAACTACAACTCCCAAACTCAAGGTCAATGCCCACCAAACCCTTCCAGTGTTTTCTGTTGGTCATGGAAGTCCTGTATGCCATGTTTGGTTCGATTCCATCATTGGTGGAGTTCAGAATGCTCTTTGATTGTAGGTGAATTATAAATCCCAGCAACTACAACTCCCAAATGTCAAGGTCTATTTCCCTTAAACTCCATCTGTGTTCATATTTGGGCATATGGAATATTCGTGCCAAGTTTGGTCCAGATCCATCATTGTTTGAGTCCACAGTGCTCTCTGGATGTGGGTGAACTATAATTCCCAAACTCAAGGTCAATGTCCGCCAAACCCTTCCAGTTTTTTCTGTTGGTCATGGGAGCCCTGTGTGCTAAGTTTGGCCCAATTCCATCATTGGTGGAGTTCAGAATGCTCTTTGATTGTAGGTAAACTATAAATCCCAGCAACGACAACTCCCAAATGACAAAATCATTTTTTTTGAGTGGAGAACATAAATTGGACTGTTAGGTGTCTTATGTCCAAATTTGGTGTCAATTCCCCCAGTGGTTTTTGAGTTCTGATGGTAGCACGAACTAACATTGCATTTTTATTTATATAGATGCCTATGGACAAACTAGAAACAGTACAAGAAAGCAAGGCCCCTCTTTGTCAGTCACTCCACCCATAATTGATATTTACAGGTTTAAGGTAAAGGTAAAGGTTGTCCCCTGACATTAAGTCCAGTCATGTCCAACTCTGGGGGTTGGTGCTCATCTCCATTTCTAAGCCGAAGAGCCGGCATTGTCCGTAGACACCTCCAAGGTCATGTGGCCACTGGTATGACTGCATGGAGCGCTGTTACCTTCTCACTGGAGCAGTACCTATTGATCTATTCACCTTTGCACGTTTTCAAACTGCTAGTTTGGCAGAAGCTGGGGCTAACAGTGGGAGCTCACCTCGCTTCCTGGATTCGAACAGCCAACCTTTTGGTCAGTAAGTTCAGCAGCTCAATGGTTTAACTTGCTGCACCACCAGGAGGCCCTTTACAGATTTACAATCTTTGAATTTGGAATTTCCACAAATTACAAGGGTTGAATGAAAAGTAATGCCTCCACCTTTGTAACTCTTCACCAGATGGTGGTACTGGTATGCGGCAGGTACTGCCTTGTTCAGTAGACTCTCCTCTACAGTCCCATTTTGGCAAGAAGCCTTAGCTATAATGAATCTAGTTTAGGTCTAAGAGAGTGGACCTGGCAAAGCCACGGCATCCATTTTAGAGAAGGGAGGCAGGGAGACTCCATAGTAGGTTAGGTTTGGTTTGCCTTAAGGGGGCATGTTCTAGTCTTGGAGGGAAAATCAGAAGGTTAGGATTGGTTAGTACAATGGGGGCGGAGCCTAAGTGATCTGAAGGAAAAAAGTGACTTTAAAACTGAGGCTGGAGTTCCCAGATTGCCGGAGTTTGGAGTTGGAGCTTGGAAAGGGTGTTAGCGAGAGCAGTTTGGGGTTTTGAAGAAGAACTTTGAGTCAGTATTTTGTTTAGCATTCAGGGTAGCTATAGAGAAGTATAGCTAGAACACTGTATGGAGCAGAACCTTGTTAGCGGTCTGTTCTTTTCCGAAGGAAGTCTAGTACAGGGTTTTGGCTAGATTCCTAAGGGGGATTCTTGTGGGAGTTACTTTCAGAGATTCATTTCCTGAAGTAATTTTCTGTGCTGTAACTTTTAAGACTTGAAACCCAGAAGTTTTTAAGATCTCTTCACAAATTTAACCACAAGCTTTGTATGCCAGAATTTTACTGAAACCAATAAGCATTTGTACCTGAATTATTCAAGCCTGTTCAATAAAAGTTCTTGTTATTTTTATCAACTTATACCAGCCTCAGTGTGAATACCTTTGTGGTAAAAGCGTTATTCAAGTCAGCTTTTTACTAGCCTCTAAGAAAACTAGAGTAACACAGAGTGTGTTACTGAATAACCTCTCAATAGTACCTCAGCCTGTTCGTTGGTAATATGGTGGCAGCGGAAATCTTTTAAAGAATCATTTTAAGTCTCTCAGTTCCAATGGTCCCTGGTTCCTAATTTCTAAATAGACAGTTGGCTCAACAACTATTCCCCCTCTATACTTTTGATGAGCTAATATGGAGTGGTGTCATTGACAAGTGGAGTGACAAGTGGAGTGCCGCAGGGTTCTGTCCTGGGCCCAGTTCTGTTCAACATCTTTATTAATGACTTAGATGAAGGGTTAGAAGGCAGGATCATCAAGTTTGCAGATGACACCAAATTGGGAGGGATAGCCAATATTGCAGAGGACAGGAGCAGGATTCAAAACGATCTTGACAGATTAGAGAGATGGGCCAAAACTAACAAAATGAAGTTCAACAGTGACAAATGCAAGATACTCCACTTTGGCAGGAAAAACGAAATGCAAAGATACAAAATGGGGGATGCCTGGCTCGAGAGCAGTACGTGTGAAAAAGATCTTGGAGTCCTTGTGGACAACAAGTTAAACATGAGCCAACAATGTGATGTGGCGGCAAAAAAAGCCAATAGGATTTTGGCCTGCATTAATAGGAGCATAGTGTCTAGATCTAGGGAAGTCATGCTACCCCTCTATTCTGCTGTGGTTAGACCACACCTGGAATATTGTGTCCAATTCTGGGCACCACAATTCAAGAGAGATATTGACAAGCTGGAATGTGTGCAGAGGGGGGCAACTAAAATGATCAAGGGTCTGGAGAACAAGCCCTATGTGGAGCGGCTTAAGGAGCTGGGCATGTTTCGCCTGAAGAAGAGAAGGCTGAGAGGAGATATGATAGCCATGTATAAATATGTGAGAGGAAGCCACAGGGAGGAGGGAGCAAGCTTGTTTTCTGCTTCCCTGGAGACTAGGACGCAGAACAATGGCTTCAAACTACAAGAGAGGAGATTCCATCTGAACATGAGGAAGAACTTCCTGACTGTGAGAGCCGTTCAGCAATGGAACTCTTTGTCCCAGAGTGTGGTGGAGGCTCCTTCTTTGGAAGCTTTTAAACAGGGGCTGGATGGCCATCTGTTAGGGGTGATTTGAATGCAACATTCCTGCTTCTTGTCAGAATGGGGTTGAACTGGATGGCCCATGAGGTCTCTTCCAACTCTTTGATTCTATGATTCTATGATTCTATGATTCTATGATTTATAATTTGGTAGAATGCTGTGTTTGTTATAATTTGGTGAAACATCATTGGGATTTTTATTATCAAATAAACTTCTCTACTTTTTCTCCACATTTCATTATAAAGGCACATTGGAACAACCAAGTTTTCAAGACCACGGTTCCAAGAATCCAGTCTCAGCCCTTTAGATCCCACTGGCATAGTTACGGAGTCCCTTTCCATGATGAAAAATGTAGTCTCTTGAAAGAACAAGCAGAATTTAATAGAGAGAATAAAAGAGTCCTACGCTTATATTGAAAGATTGCATTTGTACGTTAACGTAACTTTTCTTTATTACCAAAATGCACATGAATTTCAGGTAGAGGTATAATCTGTCCCAAGTTAGTTTTCAGGCTGCCTGCTGAACAAATGCACTGAAGGCGCAACAATGTGGGATCTATCTGCGAAAGGTTAAAATTGGGGATACATGTGCCAATCCTACTTGGTATGTGCATGCTCTGCAGTACATCAGAAGGCTGCTTAACATTTTTATTGTTTTTCTTTAAACCCTCTTTATTATTACTTTCCCGTTCCTTGCTACAGACATCAGGCAGGGTTTTTTATCCCCTTTCATCAGCTCCTAATCTTGCCTCCGGCACGTGCCAAGCATAAGAAAGCATGGGAAGATAATAAAAATCCATTATAGCTTTGCTTTCCCAAGCCTGAATGAAATGCAGTTTAATTAGCGTCTTATTCTGTCACTGTTAATACAAGTTTATACTTCGCCTTCTCATCAATATACTTTACAATTTGAGGTTAATTATGAATGGGTCATGAAATTACAGTAAACACTAGTCAGGGAATATCTAATTACTTGTCTGCCTAGCTTTTTGTTAATTGTTAATTATCCTTATTTAATTTGAATTTGGAGTTAGTATTCTATGTGTGGCAGAGGTTTCCATGCACATGCTCAATACTCACCAGGAATGAGTCCGGCCCATGCTGCTAGCTACAAAGACGCTGCGTTGGATCCATGACGTGCCTGTAGATGCTTCCAAGGGAGAGCCTCTTCACCAGGCTCTGCCGAGCAGCAGAAACAATTCCTGCTGTCCTTTGAGAAACAGCTGGATCCCTGCCTCCTGCCAGTTGCATGAAAAGCAGCCCTTCAAAAGGGGTGAATGGCCATAAAAGCCTCTATTCCTCTTGAGGAGCCAGGCTGAGTCCAAAACCACAAGCTCCTCTCATTCTTCGGAGACAAAAGTACTCTCGCAAAAGTCTCCTGCCACCATGTTTGGCTTTTGACCTTCCAAGATGGCCATGTGGCTGGCAGAATTGTACATAGCACAAGCAAATTTTATATGAAAACCAGCCGTCCCCTGCCACATGTTGCTGTGACCAAGTCTGGTGATCTGGAAAATAAAGTAATGAGAAAGTGTTGGTTTCCAATATATGTAACTAGCCGTCCCCTGCCACGCGTTGCTGTGGCCCACTCTGGTGGTCATAGGGGTTCTGTGTGGGAGGTTTGGCCCAATTCTATTGTTGGTGGAGTTCAAAATGCTCTGTGATTGTAGGTGAACTACAAATCTCAGCAACTACAACTCCCAAATGTCAAGATTCTATTTCCCCCAGAGCCCACCAGTGTTTACATTTGGGCATACTGAGTATTCATGCCAAGTTTGGTCCACATCTATCATTGTTTGAGTCCATGGTGCTCTCTGGATGCAGGTGAACTACAACTCCCAAACTCAAGGTCAATGCCCACCAAACCCTTCCAGTATTTTCTGTTGGTCATGGGAGAACTGTGTGCCAAGTTTGGTTCAATTCCATCATTGGTGGAGTTCAGAATGCTCTTTGATTGTAGGTGAACTATAAATCACAGCAACTACAACTCCCAAATGACAAAATCAATTTTTTTGAGTGAAGGACATACATTGGGTTGTTAGCTGTCTTGTGTCCAAGTTTGGTGTCAATTCATCCAGTGGTTTTTGAGTTCTGTTAATCCCACAAATGAACATTACATTTTTATTTCTATAGATATCTTTATGCTTGTGGGTAAACAGTATTTCTTGTTGTTTCTTTGTCAGTGTTGATGTGGAGATTGTCTGGTTTGCATATTTTGGAATATGTGACATATAATTGTCCTTCTTTAGGGGTCCCTTTCAAATCTATGATACTATATCTGTGTGTGTGAATCATATATATATATGGGTGGTTGTAGGTTTTTTCGGGCTATATGGCCATGTTCTAGAGGCATTCTCTCCTGACGTTTCACCTGCATCTATGGCAAGCATCCTCAGGTAATGAGGTCTGTTGAAATTAGGAAAATGGGTTTATATATCTGTGGAATGACCAGGGTGGGACATGATTAGATGTCCCTGATTGTTTTCTCTCTGTTGTTGAGAGGTGATTAGATGTCCCTGATTGTTTTCCTAGTTCCAATAGACCTCACTACCTCTGAGGATGCTTGCCATATGCCTCTAGAGCATGGCCATATAGCTTGAAAAAAACCAATCAACAACCCAGTGATTCCGGCCATGAAAGCCTTTGACAATATATACATACATAAAGATAGATAGATAGATAGAGAGAGAGAGAGAGAGAGAGAGAGAGAGAGAGAGAGAGAGAGAGAGAGAGAGAGATGGAGATGGAGATGGAGATGGAGATGGAGATATATGGCTGGATGACTCTTTGTTGGGAGGGCTTTGATTACGTTTCCTTGGCCTGGTGAAGGAGGTTGGATGGGGTGGCCTTAAGTATTTTCTGTTGGTCATGGGGGTTCTGTGTCGGAAGTTTGCCCCAATTCTGTCATTGGTGGGGTTCATAATGCTCTTTGATTGTAGGTGAACTATAAATCACAGTAACTACAACTCCCAAATGTCAAGGTCTATTTCCCCAAACTCCATCTGTGTTGATATTTGGGCATATGGAATATTCATGCCAAGTTTGGTCCAACTGTTTAACTGTGGACTTAAACAGTTTGGAGCACTGTTTAAGTCCACAGTGCTCTCTGGATGTAGGTGAACTGCAACTCCCAAACTCATGGTCAATGCCCACCAAACCCTTCTAGTGTTTTCTGTTGGTCATGGGAGTCCTGTGTGCCTCGTTTGGTTCAGTTCCATCATTGGTGGAGTTCAGAATGCTCTTTGATTGTAGGTTAACTATAAATCCCAGCAGCAACAAGTCCCAAATGACAAAATCAATTTTTTGAGTGATGGTCACTCCTTGGGTTAGTAGGGGTCTTGGGGCCAAATTTGGCAGCAATTTGTCCCGTGGTTTTTGAGTTCTGTTAATTCCACAAACGGACATTATATTTTTATTTATATACATGGATATACATATATTAGGAGCCCCCGGTGGCGCAGTGGGTTAAAGCACTGAGCTGCTGAGCTTGTTGACCGAAAGGTCGCAGGTTCGATTCCGGGGAGCGGCGTGAGCTTCTGCTGTCAGCCCTAGCTTCTGCCAACCTAGCAGTTCGAAAACATGCAAATGTGAGTAGATCAATAGGTACCGCTCCGGCGGGAAGGTAACAGCAGTCCATGCAGTCATGCTGGCCACATGACCTTGGAGGTGTCTACGGACAATGCTGGCTCTTTGGCTTAGAAATGGAGATGAGCACCACACCCCAGAGTCAGACATGACTGGACTTAATGTCAGGGGACTACCTTTACCAACTACACATATATTATGTGATGTACTGTGAACTTTGGAGCCCCCGGTGGTGCTATGGGTTAAACCAGTGTGTCTCAACCTTCCTAATGCTGCAACCCCTTCACATAGTTCCTCATGTTGTGGTGATCCCAACCGTAAAATTATTTTCGTTGCCTCTTCATAACTGTGATTTTGCTACTGTTATAATGTAAATATCTGATATACAGGATGTATTTTCATTCACTGGATCAAATTTGGCACAAATATCCAATATGCCCAAATTTCAATACTGGTGGGGTTGGGGGGAATTGATTTTGTCATTTGGGAGTTGTAGTTGCTGGGATTTATAGTTCACCTACAATCAAAGAGCATTCTGAACTCCACCAATGATGGAATGGAACCAAATCTGGCACACAAAACTCTTGCAACCAACAGAAAATACTGGAAGTGTTTGGTGGGCATTGACCTTGAATTTTGCAGTTGTAGTTCACCTACATCCAAAGAGCACTGTGGGTTCATTTTATTCCGGCTCTGATTAATGAGGTTGGGTAGAGTTAATGAACAGAGAGTTTAAAAGAGTGAGATGCCCAGGCTGATCCATCTCCTTTCTCTTGGGAACACGCTAATGGTTATGGGCAGCAACAATGATCCCACAATTGGGGCTTTCTGGGATCAGGTGCCGTCCTTATCTGCTTAAATCATTTATGCAGAGAATTAGCTCCAATGGTATTTCTGTTTTTCCTCTAAATTACATATGTATGCATGGATGTATGTATTCCCCCCAAACAGGACACAAAATAAATATCTGCCGGAACACCCAATAGGAACTTCTTGTCCACATCAGGCCATTGCAAAGTATTTACATTATCCTTGGTTCCGTGTGGGTCAGGGCTTCTATTGTCTATACATAATACTTGCATTTTCCATTGTGTAGATCAGTGTCTCTCAATCTTCCTAATGCTGAGACTCATTAATACAGTTCCTCATGTTGTGGTGACTCCCAACCATAAATTTTTTTTGTCGCTACTTCACAACTGTAATTTTGCTATTGTTATGCATTGTAATGTAAATATCTGATATGTAGGATATCAATTGCAAACCGTGCCAACAAAGAGAAAAAATAGCACAAGTGCAAAGAAGCCAGAATGGATGTCCAAAGAACTTCTAACTGTGCTAAGACACAAAAGAGACAAGCACAAGAAGTGGAAAAAGGGAGAAATCACCAAAGAAGAATTCAAACAAATAGCCAACACCTGTAGGGAAAAGGTCCACAAGGCTAAAGCACAAAATGAGCTCAGGCTTGCCAGGGACATTAAAAACAATAAAAAGGGCTTCTTTTCTTATGTCAGTAGAAAAAGGAAAAACAAGGAGCCGATCGGGCCTCTTCGAGGAGAAGATGGGGCAATGCTGACAGGGGATAGAGAAAAGGCAGAACTACTTAATACCTTCTTTGCCTCGGTCTTCTCACAAAAAGAAAGTCATCTTCAACCTCAGCAAGATGGAGTGGGTGAGGGATTAGAGGACATCCAACCCCAAATTGGGAAACAAGTCGTCCAGAAATTCTATGATTCTTTGATTCTATTATTCTATTTTCATTCACTCGACCAAATTTGGCACAAATACCCAATACACTAAAATTTGAATACTGGTGGGGATTGGGAGGGGGTTGATTTATCATTGGGGAGTTGTAGTTGCTGGGATTTATAGTTTTCCTACAATCAAAGAGCATTCTGAACTCCACCAATGATGGAATTGAACCAAACTTGGCACACAAAACTCCCATGACCAACAGAAAATACTGGAAGGGTTTGGTGGGCATTGACCTTGAGTTTTGGAGTTGTAGTTTACCTACATCCAGAGAGCACTGTGGACTCAAACAATGATGGATCTGGATGAAACTTGGTACAAATACTCAACATGCCCAAATGTTAACAATGGTGGAGTTTGAGGAAAATAGACCTTGACATTGGGGAGTTGTAGTTGTTAGGATTTATAGTTCACCTACATTCAAAGAGCATTCTGAAGCCCACCAACAATAGAATTGGGCCAAACTTCCCACACAGAACCGCATGCCTTGAAGGGACTTGCTGGTGTGAGCCTCCTTCCAGCCTCACACGCTGTCCCTCAACCGCGCATGCACACCATGCTGCCATGCACAGAGCATGCCTGCTCTCCCCTCCCCACTTGCAATCTCTCAGCCCCTTGGCTGAGAGGCCAGCCAATCACAGTGGAGGAGGGCTTTGGGTGGGAGGATTCATCATCTGTTTCCAAAAGGGAAGAGAAGGACAGTCAGAGAGATTGTCAGCCTTCTCTGCCAAAGGGGTTCCTAAGATAATCAGAAATATATGTTTTCTGATGGTCTTTGGCCACCTCTCTGAAACCCCCTCGTAACCCCCCCCCCCCCCCCCAAGTGTCTCAACCCTCAGGTTGAGAAACACAGGGTTAATCCCTTGTGCTGGCAGGACTGCTGATCGAAAGGTTGGCTGTTCGAATCCGGGAAGTGGGGTGAGCTCCCACCTGTTAGCTCCAGCTTTTCATACAGGGACACGAGAGAAGCCTCCCACATGATAGTAAAACATCCGGGTGTCCCCTGGGCAACGTCCTTGCAGACAGCCAATTGTCTCATACCAGAAGTAATTTGCAGCTTCTCAAGTTGCTCCTGACACACAAAAAAACCCAACAACTTTGGGTCAACAAATTTGTGACGTCCAATTAGAGGTTGAGACTTCTGTATCCAAAATGCTTGGGATCAGAGGGTTTTGGGGATTTTTTTAATACCTGTATATGCATAATTAATGAGAAATGGGAGAGAACAAAAGCAGTCGCATGTCCAACATCCACAGAGCTTTTCTTTTTCTTGCTCCGATGGGGGAAAGAGAAGTGGAGGAAGGTGGAGATCTCCACTTACACAAGGCCCTTGTGAAAAAAATCCACATCCTAGACATTTCCCTGGCTGTCAGGATACTTTCTGTCCTAAGTAGTTGGGAAGGGAGGGAAAACTCTATATTGTAAAAAAGATACAGAGTAAACAGGCTTGCTCAGACATTAAAGTAAATACATGGATATTAATATTTTACTGCTGCTTTGGCTATTCACCACATAAAATGAAATAAGCTACTAGTGTAGTGCCACATAATATTCATGGGGAGGACCTACTATGCAAATCAAAAAGCACAATTTTCATAATTTTTTTGTACGGTTTAAATTACATTTTTTATGTAGCACTTCTTATCTGTATGCCAAGCATAAAGCAACCTTTCCACCATCTTCGGGTGATTTATTTATTTATCATGTCAGAAGTTGATTGAGAATACAGTTCTTATGTGTGTGTGTGTGTTTATATATCACAAACAAAGTTGAAAACTTGACATTATACTAAATGTCCTTTGACCAGAAGCTGGCTACTTGGAGTGCCCCTGGTGTCGCTGTAAGGAAGTCCTCCATTGTGCATATGACATTGTAGTAAGTGGTCTGTGGTTTGCTCTTCTCCACACTCGCATGCTGTGGATTCCACTTTGTAGCCCCATTTCCTAAGATTGGGTTTGCATCTCATGGTGCCAGAGTGCACTCTGTTCAGTGCCTTCCAAGTTGCCCAGTCTTCTGTGTACCCAGGAGAGAGTTTCTCATTTGGTATCAGCCATAGATTGAGATTTCGGGTTTTATCCTGCCACTTTTGGATTCTTGCTTGCTGAGATCCTCCTGCGAGTATATCTGTCGATCTTAGAATGCTATTTCTTGATTTAAGGCAGCTTGCTGGCTGATATCTGAACAGAGGATAGGCCAGAGATGTCACTGTCTTGGTCCTTTCATTACAGGCTGCTACTTCCCAATGGATGTCAGGTGGTGCTAAGCAGCATAATTTCTCCAGTGGTGTTGGACGTAGGCATCCTGTGATAATGCGGCATGTCTCATTAAGAACCACATCCACTGTCACCAACACAAAATGTTTGGAAAGCTCAGCTTTACATCTTCTATACCACTGGAGGTCATTCTGGTGGCATTCTGAAGTAAAAAAAATGTGTTATAGCAAAATTACGAGGGTTGAATGAAAAGTAATGCCTCCACCTTTGTAACTCCTCAAAAGATGGCAGTACTGGTATGCGGCAGGTACTGGCTTGTTCAGTAGACTCTCCTCTACAGTTCCATTTTGGCGGGAAGCCTTAGCATTGAATGATTATGTTGCTAAAGTGTGAAGTATGGAACCCTGCACAGACAGACGGTCAGTGCAACTTAAGCAACGTGTAGTCATTGAATTTTTGACAGCAGAAGGTGTCACTCCAAAGGAGATTCATCAGAGAATGCAATGTTTGTGGTGATTGTGTTGATGTGAGCACTGTGTGTCGTTGGGAGAGTAAGTTTAAAGATGTTGAGGTAGGAACATCTGACTTGCATGACAAACAAAGAGTTGGAGGTCCTGTGACAGCAACTATCGAGTTTCACAAGCAAAAGGTTGACAGATCAATTCAGGATGATTGTTGTATCACTCAGAGAGAAATTTCAAGCATAACCGGCATTTCACAAGGACGTGCTTGGCTATCGGAAGATCTGTGCATGATGGGTACCCAGGATACTGACACCTGAAATGAAAGTGCACAGACTTGAAACTTCAGAGACTGGATCTCACCACCGTACGGCATCCTCCATACAGTCCAGATTTAGCACCGTCTGACTTCCATCTGTTCCCGATAACGAAAGAAGATCTGCAGGGACATAATGATGCTTCTGATGAAGATGTTGAGAGAACTGTGAGACGCTGGTTGCGGAAACAGAGTGTCGACTTCTTCCGTGACGGCTTCAGAAAACTTGTTCATCATTGGCAGAAATGTATCCAATTGTCGGTTGATTATGTGGAAAAGTGAATAGTGGTAGTTAAAGAGCACATTCTAAGGATTATTTCTGTGTTTGATTTATTAAAATATCCACATCCAAACTCAAGTAATGAAGGTGGAGGCATTACTTTTCATTCAACCCTCGTACTTTTTTTATTATTTTGGGCAACAACAAAAAATATCTTGTGGCCCACAAGCTATACATTGCCCTTACTTACTTAGGCGATCCCTCGTTGGACGAGTAAGAGGGTCTTCCTTGATGACTATTTTTGTGGGTTTGTAGGTGGCTGTGGAGCCCTATTCCTGACCCTCATCTTCTCCCACAGTGAAGGCATTGGTTTCCAGGTGGAAGGCGGTCCCGGTCAGGGTTGGCTTGATGCGCCTTCCTCCTGGCACGTTTCTCTCTTTCACCCTCCACTCGTGCCTCCTCGAATTCTGCAGCACTGCTGGTCACAGCTGACCTCCAGCTGGAGCGCTCAAGGGCCAGAGCTTCCCAGTTCTCAGTGTCTATGCCAGAGATTTTAAGGTTGGCTTTGAGCCCATCTTTAAATCTCTTTTCCTGTCCACCAACATTCTGTTTTCCATTCAGAGTAGAGCAACTGCTTTGGGAGACGGTGGTCAGGCATCCGGACAACGTGGCCGGTCCAGCGGAGTTGATGGCAGAGGACCATCGCTTCAATGCTGGTGGTCTTTGCTTCTTCCAGCACGCTGGCATTTGTCCACTTGTCTTCCCAAGATATTTGCAGGATTTTCCGGAGGCAGCGCTGATGGAATCGTTCCAGGAGTTGCATGTGACGTCTGTAGACAGTCCACGTCTCGCAGGCATACAGCAGGGTTAGGAGAACAATAGCTTTATAAACAAGCACCTTGGTATCCCTACGGATGTCCCGGTTCTCAAACACTCTCTGCTTCATTCGGGAAAATGCTGCACTCGCAGAGCTCAGGCGGTGTTGTATTTCGGTGTCGATGTTGACTTTGGTGGAGAGGTGGCTGCCAAGGTAGCAGAAATGGTCAACGTTTTCTAATGTTACACCTTTAAGCTGTATCTCTGGCATTGGAGAGGGGATGGCTGGTGACTGCTGGAACAGCACTTTGGTTTTCTCGATGTTCAGTGACAGGCCAAGCTTCGTGTATGCTTCTGCGAAGGTGTTTAGAGTGGCTTGTAGATCTTCTTCTGAATGCGCACAGACGACATTGTCATCAGCATACTGGAGTTCTATAACAGACGTTGTTATAACCTTGGTTTGGGCTTTCAGTCTTCTGAGGTTGAATAGCTTTCCATCTGTCCGATAGATGATTTCCACTCCGGTGGGAAGCTTCCCATCAACAAGGTAAAGTATCATAGCGATGAAGATGGAGAACAAAGTTGGGGCAATAACACATCCCTGTTTGATACCCGATACATTGGCCACTCCTGCTGTGTATGTATGTGTGTATATACACACATACACATACACACACACACATACACATACACACGCATACATGTTTTTTTGCTAATGTTTGTAAAGCTCAAAGTGACATCATGAACAGGAAGCAAACATATCCACATCTGCCAAGGCTATTACTTCATTACCAGGAAAGTAAGTGCTGCACGTGCAAAATGAATCATTATGTCCCAGCCAATCATAATAATGTCCCAGGGCAGCATGGAGAATGATATATGGCATGCAAATTCAAGAAGGTTAGGACATAAAAGCACTACTGTGTCTCAAACCCCGGCAACAATTAATTGCTAGTTTGTGTGAGAGGGGCTCTGTGCCTGCGTGAAGCATCACCAGAAGAGGTCCCCTCTTTCACCTCTACCTGCTTCATCAGAAGGCTTTGTGATGCAATTGGCCAAAGCTGCCTTGGGTCCTCAGATCACTGTTACTCATCCCAAATGTAACAGATTATAAGTCAAATTACACTTTCGGTCTGAAAATGAACAAATACTCCTAATTTAAATTGCAGTGCTGCTTTTCAATCAGCTGCTCTAGACAAATAATGAATTTTTCAAAAAGTAATTAACTGTTCACCTGATTTGCATTCCTCATTCACTTTGGGCCACTTGGGTTATCAAGAGTCCTCCTCATTTTGCTCCTATTCTTTCTCTAACAGAGAGGTTGTTATAAGGCAAACCCAGCATGAACTTTCCCCAGCCGATGTTCCTAGCACCAGAGAGGTTGGAATTACATTTTAATACCTTCGGGTCTTAAAAGGGATGAAAATATACACATACTACTTGATCCTGGAAACAAAAAAGATGTTATCTTCTAGATAACAAGGATCAAATAAATTGCCTTTGCTGTCCTGGTGGTGAAAGAAGCACCACAACTAAACACTTTGTGGAATTCTACAGCTGATAAATCAATGCACTGCTTGGGTAGTATGCACACAAATTTTGTGCAATCTTGTTTTTTTGCCTGTCACAGCATGCTCAGCTATTAGAAATAATAATAATAATAATAATAATAATAATAATAATAATAATAATGTTTTCCCTGACATTAAATTTGGGACCCGCCTACCTACATGACCGTATCTCTGTATACGAACCCACATGATCTCTTTGATCATCTGGAGAGGCCCGGCTCACGATCCCGCCTGCGTCGCAAGCGCAATTGGTGGGGATGAGGGACAGGGCCTTCTCTGTGGTGGCCCCCCAACTCTGGAACTCTCTCCCCAAGGACATCAGACAAGCCCCAACGTTGGCAGTCTTCAGGAAGAGCTTGAAGATGTGGCTGTTCCAGTGTGCCTTCCCAGAATAGGAAACTCCAAGCATCATGTCCCAAATGCACTTTACTAGAGATTTAAGATTGTCTACATACTGCACCTATCTCCAAAAACTTATTCATTTCACCTGGTCATGCCCATCATTTTAAAAAAAAATCATTACATTTGGCCCGGCTTTAGTTTTAAATGCATCATGGTGTTATTGTCTAATGTGTATTGCTATTGTTTTAATGCTTATTGTTTTCTTTTTATGAGTTTATTTATTGTTGTATTTGTTATGCTGTTGTTTTATTGATGTATTGGGCCTCGGCCTTTTGTAAGCCGCACTGAGTCCTTTGGGAGATGTTAGCGGGGCATAAATAAAGGATTATTATTATTATTATTATTATTATTATTATTATCTAGTCATGTGCAGCTCTGGGTGGTGGTGCTCATCTCCATTTCTAAGTCGAAGAGCCGGTGTTGTCCATAGACACCTCCAAGTCATGTGGCCAGCATGACTGCGTGAAGCACCATTACCTTCCCACAGAAGTGGTACCTACTGATTTACATATTTTTGAATTGCTAGATTGGCAGAAGCTGGGCCTAACAGTAGGAGCTCATCCTGCTCCCCGAATTCGAACCGTCAACCTTTTGGTCAGGAAGTTCCGCAGCTCAGCGGAACTCAGGGTGGATTCCAGCATATGCATATGCATATACATATACACTAGGCCTGGGTAACAACGCAAAAATTTGTTTCTAAAATCGATTTGTAATTGGGGGTTTTTTTTGTTTCGATATTTAAAATAATTACAAAATTTTCCAAAAAAAAGTTCGGTATTTACGAAATTTCGTAAATATTTACAAAACATTTTGTAAAGATGGCGCCCTTTTTTTTTCAATATTTTTTAAATATTTTTTAAATTTAATTATTAATTTAGTAGAATAGGGATTAATTATTATTAATTATTATTAAGGAGGGAAGGCAGGCACTCACTCTGGCGGGCCCTCTCGCTCGCCGCTCGCTCGCCCCTCTCCCTTCCAAGGAAAAGTAAAAGCTCGCCCTCTCAGCAAGCATCGGCAGGCGGCCATCTTACGTATTTCCGAAATGGACGGAAATACAAAATTTTTTGGCGCCTGTCGTTTCGATATTTAAAAACACTTCCAGGTTAAAAAAAAAGTTTTGTAATCGTTTCGTAATTCAAAAATTAACGAATTTTTTAACGAATTACGAATTAACGAAACGAATTGCCCAGCCCTAATATACACAGACACAGACAAACATTCAATGCATTGAAACAATGAAACAAAGGCAAAGGCTTACCCTTTCATCCCTGGCTCTGGAGGCAGTACTCATCTCTATTTCCAAGCTGAGGAGCCTGTGTTGTCTGTAGATATCTCCTAGGTTGTGTGGCCAGCATGACTGCATGGAACACCGTTTTACCTTACCGCCAAGGCTGTACCTATTGATCTACTCACATTTGCATGTTTTCAAACTGCTAGGTTGGCAGAAGCTGGGGCTAACAGCGGGAGCTTACCCCATCCTACAGATTCAAACTGCCGACCTTCAAGTCAGCAAGTTTAGCAGCTCAATGGTTTAACCCATTGCACTACCACAAGCTGGACACATCTTCATTCATCTGCTCTTCCTGCTTTCCAACAACATTAAAATATCCAGATTGTGGATGAAGAGCTGTAGTGATTAAAAGAAGGGTTTTAGTAAACATAGCTACATGATACACATGATATAAAGAGAGCCAAGGTAGTACAGTGAGTTAAACTGCTAGATGCAGGAAAGCTTGAAGCCACGAGTTGCGGTGAGCTCCTGACTGTTAGCTCTAGCTTCTGCCAAGCTAGCAGTTCAAAAGCATGCAATGTGAGTAAATCAATAGGTACCACCTTGGCAGGAAGGTAAAAGGGCACCCCATGCAGATATGGAGACATGCTGGCAACACAATCGGAAACATTTTTTCAAGTAATTTTCCCTATATATGCCCTGGTTTACAATACTATTTTCATAATATAATTTTGCTTGCTTCCTCAAGCCTCCAGGCAGAGTACAACATGTAAAATGCTTAGATAAAATATGACATTAAAACACATTTATTTTAAAGAAACAGACTTAAGATTAAATCACATTATTAAAAGTCTATTTAAATTCATAGCTTAAAACTGACTGGGTGGGCCTGCCGGAAGATATAGTTTTTTGATTGTGTTTTAAATTCTGATGGCTTATTTAGCTGTTGGGTCTTTTCTGGCTGGTCATTCTGCAGTCTTGGGTCAGTCGAGGAAAAGGGCCTCTGGGTGATTCTGGCTGAATTAAGTAAATATCCCCGGAGGACTTCACTGTCTTAAGGGGCAGATTATGCAGAAGAAGGCATTCCTGTAGGTAACCTGGGTCAAACCATGTAGAACTTTAAAGCTAATAACCAAGACTTTGCCCGGAAGCGAACTGACAACCAGAGAAGTGATTTTAGTATAGACATGATATGCTCACTCCTAGATGTTCTCATGGAGTCTCCAGTGGTGCAGTGGGTTAAACCGCTGAACTGCTGAACTTGCTGACTGAAAGGTTCGAATCCAGGGAGAGGGGTGAGCTCCCATTGTTAGCCCCAGATTCTGCCAACTTAGCAGTTCGAAAACATGGAGCCCCTGTGCCGGCAGGACTGAAGACCGACAGGTCGCAGGTTCGAATCCGGGGAGAGGCGGATGAGCTCCCTCTATCAGCTCCAGCTCCTCATGCGGGGACATGAGAGAAGCCTCCCACAAGGATGACAAAAACATGAAATCATCCAAGCGTCCCCTGGGCAACGTCCTTGCAGACGGCCAATTCTCTCACACCAGAAGCGACTTGCAGTTTCTCAGGTCGTTCCTGACACGACAAAAAAAAAAGTTCGAAAACATGCAAATATGAATAGATCAATAGGTAGAGCTCTGGCAGGAAGGTAACAGCACTCCATGCGGTCATGTTGACCACATGACCTTGGAGGTGTCTATGGACAACGCTGGCTCTTTGGCTTGGAAATGGAGATGAGTACTACACCACACACACACACACACACACACACCCCAAGAGTCGGACATGACTAGACTTAATGTGAGGGGAAACCTTTATCTTTCTCTAGATGTTCCCGTAACCAATCTGGCTGCCATGTTTTGAACTAATGGGAGTTTCCAAACATGGTACCGAGATAGCCCAATGTGCAGTGCATTGCAGAAGTCCAACCTTAAGGTTGGCACTACCATCTTTAGGTCTTCCATACCTAGGATGTGGCACAGCTGGCATATTATCTATGCCCCTTTCTAGAAATGGAAGACCTAAAGCACTTCTGAACATTGCATCCATCTGGGCTGTCATTTGGAGAGATTGATCCAGGAGCAGTCCCAAGCTGCAAACAGTCTTTCAGGGTGAGTGCAACCCCATCCAGAATTGATTGATGCACCATAAACCTCAATGACAAACTTCAAACCTGGACCCTCCATAGTTATCATGGGGAAAAGGTGTCTCCACTGAAGATTTCTCACCAATCCTTGTTCCACAACAAGCCTGTTTTTCCAAAATAAAACAGAGGGGCAGAAGTGAAATCTCTGAACAGGGGCAAAGACAGCAAAACAAACACCATGGGGGTCATAGAATCATATAGTTGGAAGAGACCTCATGGGCCATCCAGTCCAACCCCCTGCCCAAAAGCAGGAAAATTGCATTCAAAGCACCCCCGACAGATGGCCATCCAGCCTCTGTTGAAAAGTCTCCAAAGAAGGAGCCTCCACCACACTCCGGGGCAGAGAGTTCCACTGCTGAACAGCTCTCACAATCAGGAAATTCTTCCTCATGTTCAGATGGAATCTCCTTTCTTGTAGTTTGAAGCCATTGTTCCGCGTCTTAGTCTTCAGGGCAGCAGCAAACAAGCTTGCTCCCTCCTTTCTATGACTTTCTCTCACATATTTATACATGGCTATCATGTTTCATCTAAGCCTTCTCTTCTTCAGGCTAAACATAACCAGCTCTTTAAGCCGCGCCTCATAGGGCTTGTTCTCCAGACCCCTGATCATTTTAGTTGCCTTCCTCTGGACACATTCCAGCTTATCAACATCTCCCTTCAATTGTGGTGCCCAGAATTGGACACAGTATTCCATGTGTGGTCTAACTAAGGCAAAATAGAGGGGTAGCATGACTTCTCTCTATCTAGACGTTGGACTCCTATTGATGCAGGCCAAAATCCCATTGGCTTTTTTTGCCACTGCATCACATTGTTGAGTATTTTTAACCCTTCCCTATGCTATCAAAACTTTCTCTATATATAGCCAACCCCCATGGGATTGGCTTATTCATAAACCAGGCAATGTGGGGTGTGGGACGACGGGTTCCCCACATCTTCCAACGATTCCGGCAACCTTTGTGAAGAGATTGACTGTCTATGTAATACTGTAAGGGATCACGGGTTTAGGGTGCGGGGGCTCTTTTAAAGAAATCCACAGAGTCCAATAGGTTCAGGTAAGACACCGTTTATTCAAGCTGATCAGCATGAGGTGAACAGACTGCCACACCCCTCCTCAGCTTTTTGCAAATCTTTATACCATCATGTAAACAAGAACATTTTTGTCATGGAAAGTACTTTGACATTTACTCTTCCTGTCCCATCAACCTCTTGATGGAAAGTACCTTCTCGCACGTGCAGACTTTGTGCTTAACCACAAACCAACTTCCTATATAAGCTCGCTAATATAGCGACTTTTCAAAGAACCAAAACCTTGAACTTTGTATGACCTCTATATGTCACCTCTTGTTTTTAAAACATTTTCCTCCGTGCTGTTCCTTTTCTTCAGGGAGGTGTACATTTCTCCTTTGTTGCTAAAGGCTTTAGCGCTTACTAATTTCACTCAAAGCCCCTTGCTTAGCTATTGCTAATTTCACTCAAAGACCCTTGTGCTGTCATGCGCTGGGCCTATAGCAAATGGCTTTTGAACAGGACGTGCTCTTTGTGCCCAGCGGGAAGCTGGGGTACCTCAGCTAAGAGGCCCTAAAGATTTTCCTATACAAAGTCTTTAGAAGCTTGAAAAGTTTAACAAAGTCCTTTATTATTGCTTAAGTCTTCAACAAACAATCAAACACTTCTTAGATCTTCAACAAATTGAACAGATGCTTCAAGGCTTTGAATCAACTGGTGGATTTCTTAATCTTGTCCACAAGGAACAGGCAACTGGCTTCATGAACTGTTTCTTTTCCTTAAGAGGAAAACCCTTTTTAACCTCTCCTTGGGCAATGTACTTTCCAAACTTAGCTGGTGTGGGCTCTACTCCCGGCTCCAAACTGCTTCTTGGGTCCCGAGTAGACCTACCAGTCAAGGCTTTGTAGATTCTCCAGCTGGAGTCCTTTGGAACTGTTTCCCCCCCGAATTTCCCCCAGATGCTATGAGAAACTAAGCTTCTCTACAAGTGGAGCTAATCCACATCCTGTAGCTAAGCTTTCCAATGCAAGACTGACCTAAAATGGCTCCCTCTCCTCCCAGAGCCCTGGGGAAAGGGGCGGAACCAAAACATAACAATGATTGATGGGTCATTGGCCCTATAATTGCAAACTAAGGGAAGCCACCTTATTGCAAAATGCATGGAACTTTGGAATACATGCAAACGCTCAAAGAAAGAAAAGGAAGCTGAAGCTTTTGGTACAGCCATACCCAGGCCTGTAGTGAGGGGGTGGTTTTAGGGGTTCAAACCCCCCCTCCCCGAAATGTTTCAGATTTTTTTTTAAAACCTGGTTTACTCATGAATTTGAACTGGTTAACCAAATCCCCATGCTAAGCTTATGAGATGCGAAAAATTAAGAGTCCCTCCAGAACTGTAAGCACTATCTCAAGCAAATATTGACAATTTATTCACACTGTCATTACTTGCAGCAATAGCCGATGTAGTGAAGCAACCAAGTTGGGGTGTGTGTGTTGAATGCTCTCATTAAGGAGGCCAGACTTGGTGGAGGTGGTTGACAGGGGTGGAGCTGCAGGCTATTGAAGGATGCTCTGCCCCCTGCTGTGCTCTTTGCTTCAGCGTGAGCTAGGAGGCAGGTTTAACCCCCCCCCCCCGAAATTTTCAACCCTCCCCAAAATTTTAACCCCCCCCCCCGAAATTGTCAACCCTCCCCAAAAAAATTTTCTGGCTACGGCCCTGGCCATACCAGCACAACCCTTTCAGTACAGGCCAGGACACCATATTCATCCAAAATCAATTCCTGAATGGCACTTGTTTGGCCATTTACTGACCTGGCATTCATCAGCAACGTTACCCAGGATATTTGATCTGGGAAAGAGTTTAAGGGCAATGATTACCTTTATTAATAGAATACATATTTGTGTATGTGTGTGCATGCATTATTTTGAAGAGTGAAGGAGCTACACAAAATAGTGAAACTTTGTACTTCTGTTTAGTGAATCTGTGTATTTCAACTGAAATATTTGAAATCCCCTTCAGTAATTCTTCTGGTTCCTGAAACCTGAACATGTGTTGGTTCCCTGTTTCCAAAGCCCAAATTAAAAGCTCTTCTTCTCTAATGGAGTCTTCTGATGTTGAATGCCACTTTATGCCACATTCTCCCTAGGTGCTAGGTAATATTCCTCATTTCTTTAACCCTGGATCTAATTTTTCACCAAGAGCAAGGCATCTTTGGCTTGGTCACCTGCTTTGCTTTGCTTTGCTTTCAAGTAAGCGTTTAATGTATTCTAATGCCTGCAGCTCATGCAATTTGTAATGCCACGATCTCTGTAATCCCTGTAATTAGAATGGTATAATTACAAAACTGATCGCTCCAATATCGGAGTCCTGACAGCTGCGATTGCTTAGACCCCCATATTACTTTTTGGATAATTTCCTCCCCCTCAAACCATTCCTACCCAGCTGGGAAATGAGTTTGGTGGGAAGAATTCTGCTTTCTCCAAACACTGATTTGTTTAACCAACATTGGTGCAAATGGGTCTATAATTAAAACATTTTGGTTAACATGAAAAGTGGAAGGTCCGTATCAAAGGCAATTGGAATTATGTAAGCAAGAACAAACATAGAGCTTTCCCAAGCGTGAACCACAATCACCACAGATTGCAAAGCACTTAGTAGTGACTTATGTCCACTGAGCACTAGCGTTCCCTTTTCAAATACAGGATATTAATGCTTTGCAAATAATATTACCTCATTTCACATCATTCTTCAATAATATCTCAATATTCCAAAGTTTACTTTTCAGCACATAACATCAGTTCTGGACACAATTGTATATATGCAATATTCAGTTTCCTTTCCACAACAGAACAGGATTGTGCACAAATTAATGAAATTGCATTAAGCGCCACTGTCTTCTTTGATCACAAGCTTGATAGATTAATGTTCATAACCAAAATAATGTTGCACAAGCTGTAGGTTATGATTGCTGAGCAATGTTTTGAGATGTTTTGAGCTTACTTTAGCAGAGAAGGACAAAGACCTTGTAAAACTACGACTGCCATGTTTCCATAGCATTGAACCACAGCCATTAAAGTAGAATTAAACTGCATTAATTTTATAGTGTAGATCAGGTATGGGCAAACTCATTATATCCTTCCTTCCTTCTCTCCTTCATTCCCTCCCTTTCTTCCTCACCTTCCTCTTTCACCCTCCCTCCCTCCTTCCTTTCCTTTCACCCTTTCCTCATTCCTTCCCTCTCTCCTCTCTCCTTCTCTCTGTCTCTTTCTCCTTCTGTCCTTCCTTCCTTCCTTCCTTCCTTCCTTCCTTCCATCCATCCATCCATCCATCCATCCATCCATCCATCCCTTTTATCTTTCCTTCCTTCTCTCTTTCCTCCCTCCCTCCCCTCTTTCCCTCCCTCCATTCTCTTCCACCCTTTCTTCCTTTCTTCTCTTTTTCTTTCCTCTGTTCCTCTTGGGGAATATTTAGCTGGTAGAGAGGGAATACCATGTTTCAAGATAAGGTGTCTCTTTCTCCTTCCTTCCTTTTTGTCTTTCCTTCCTTCTCTCTTTCCTCCTTCCCTCCCCTCTCTCCCTGCCTCCATTCTCTTCCACCCTTTCTTCCTTTCTTCTCTTTTTCTTTCCTCCTTTCCTCTTGAGATATTTAGCTGGTAGAGAGGGAATACCATGTTTCAAGATAAGGTGTCTCTTTCTACTTCCTTCCTTCCTTCCTTCCTTCCTTCCTTCCTTCCTTCCTTCCTTCCCTTTTATCTTTCCTTCCTTCTCTCATTCCTCCCTCCCTCCCTCCTTTCTCTTCCACTCTTTCTTCCTTTCTTCTCTTTTTCCTTCCTCCTTTCCTCCTGGGGGATATTTAGCTGGTAAAGAGGGAATGCCATGTTTCAAGATAAGGTGTCCCATTGAGGGGGGGGGGGTGACTTTCTGCTGCTCTACAGACCAGGGTAGAAGGAAGCAATGGGTTCAAATGGCAGAGAAAGAGATTTGACTGAAAAGATTAGGACGAACTTCCTGAGAGTAAGAACTGGTGTAGGCTGCCTCGGAGTGTGGTGGAGTTTCCTTCTCAAGAGGCTTTTCCACAGAGGCTATTGGGAGTGCTTTGATTGTGCCTTCTTGCATGGCAGGGGGTTGGACTGGATGGCCCTTGGAGATCTCTTCCAGCTATAGGAGTCTATATCAGGAATAGGCAAAATGCTGTCAAATGGATACACTTTTTCTCTCCCATCCACCATCTCAACCTGATCAAGGCCAACCCTTTTGGGATCCAAATGTTTCCCGTCTTTCGTTCACTTTCTGCCTCCAAAAGTGGAGGAAAGGGGAGGGAGGAGGCTTGGGGAAAACCCCTTCCCTCCCGGCCCACCCACCTCATTCCGGCCAGCCATGTGGCCCCCAAGTTAGAAAGTTTCCTTGGTGTAGATCTATTCTACATTTATGAAACCGCATGCAATCAACTTTGCAGTCTCAATTAGTCTCTATGGTGCTACAAACCAACTTTGCTTATCGATATTCCAGATTTGGCAGTTTTATTGGATTCCGTTCTCAGGATTCTTTCTATAGATTTCTGGGGTGTCCCCAAGTTCACTGCACTCATTTCACACTGTTTACATTTGCTATTATAAGTGAGTGGGACCTGCAGTGACAGCTCAAGGGGGTCCTCTCTTGGGCTCCTCTGACTCCTAAATCTAAAAAGGAATTCTGGCAACCTTTATCTACACCAGCATTTTTCAACCTGGGGATTGGGAACCCTGGGGGGAACATGAGGGGAAAGTCAGAGGGGTTGCCAAAGACCATCAGAAAACACATTCTTTTCTGTCAGTCATGGGGGTTCTGTGTGGGAAGCTTAGCCCAATTCTATCGGTGGGGGTTCAGAATGCTCCTTGATTGTAGGTGAACTATAAATCCCAGCAACTACAACTCCCAAATGCCAAAGTCCATTCTCCCCAAACTCCACCAGTGTTCACATTTAGGCATATTGAGCAATCATGCCAAGTTTGGTCCAGATCCATCGTTGTTTGAGTTCATAGTGCTCTCTGGATGTAGGTGAACTACAACTCCAAAACTCAAGGTCAATGTCCACCAAATCTTTCCAGTATTTTCTGTTGGTCATGGAAGTTCTGTGTACCAAGTTTGATTCAATTCCATTGTTGGTGGAGTTCAGAATGCTCTTTGATTTATTGATTTATTGATTTATTTACGACATTTATATGCTGCCCTTCTCACCCCGAAGGGGACTCAGAGCAACTTACAAGTAAAAAGTAAATACAATATATTATATTATTATCATAGCACAATATTAATATTATATATTACATTGTACTATAACATTATACTGTAATATTATTAGTAATATTACATTTAATATAAAATATATAATTATAATATCATATTATATTTGGAATTATAATTATATATTTTATATTAAATGTAATATTACTAATAATATTACAGTATAATGTTATAGTACAATGTAATATATAATAATATTATAAATTATAATATCATATTATATTTGGAATGTAGCCTGGGGTGGCATAGTGGGTTAAACCCCTGTGCCGGCAGGACTGAAGACCGACAGGTCGCAGGTTCGAATCCAGGGAGAGGCAGATGAGCTCCCTCTAGCAGCTCCAGCTCCTCATTTGGGGACATGAGATAAACTTCCCACAAGGATGATAAAAACATCAAATCATCCGGGCGTCCCCTGAGCAACATCCTTGCAGACAGCCAATTCTCTCACACCAGAAGCGAGTTGCAGTTTCTCAGGTCGCTCCTGACACTATATATATATATATATGGAATATTACAATCATATTATGATTGTAGGTTAACTATAAATCCCAGCAACTACAACTCCCAATTGACAAACCAAATCCTTCACAACCCCAGAGGTTTTCAAATCTGGGCATATTGGGTATTTGTGCCAAATTTGGTCCGGTGAATGAAAATACATCCTGCATATCAGATATTTGCATTACAATTCATAACAGTAGCAAATTGACAAATTATGAAGTAGCAACAAAAATAATTTTATGGTTGGGGGTCACCACAACATGAGGAACTGTATTAAGGAGTCTTCGCATTAGGAAGGTTGAGAATCACTGATCTACGCAATGGAAAAAGCAAGATTTATGTATAGACAATAGAAGTCCTGACCCATAGGGAACCAAGGACAGGGGCGGCTCAACCCATTACGCAAAGTAAGCATTTGCAGTATAGTTGATTTTGCCCAGGGACGCTCTTGAGGCGCTCTTGGGGGAAAATAGACCTTGACATATGTGAGTTGTAGTTACTGGGATGTATACTTCACCTGAAATCAAAGAGCATTCTGAACTCCACCAATGATGGAATTGAACCAAATATGGCACACAGAACTCCCATGACGAACAGAAAATATATATCAATGATTGGTTGGGGGGGGGGGGGGCAAAATACTGTTTGCTTACCATTGAAAATTACATAGAGCTGCCTCTGACCAAGGATAATGTAAATACTTTGCAATGGCCTGATGTGGACAAACCCACCATACCCTTCCAGTATTTTCTGTTGGTCATGAGAGTTTTGTGTGTCAGGTTTGGTTCCATTCCATCATTGGCGGAGTTCAGAATGCTCTTTGATTGTAGGAGAACTATAAATCCCAGCAACTACAACTCCCCAATGATAAATCAACCCCCCCCCCAATCCCTTTGTTGTTGTTCATTCGTTCAGTCGTCTCCGACTCTTCGTGACCTCATGGACCAGCCCACGCCAGAGCTCCCTGTCGACCGTCACAACCCCCAGCTCCTTCAAGGTCAGTCCAGTCACCTCAAGGACACCATCCATCCATCTTGCCCTTGGTCGGCCAATCCCTACCAGTATTCAAATTTTTGTGTATTGGGTATTTGTGCCAAATTTGGTCCAGTGAATGAAAATACATCCTACATATCAGTTATTTACATTGCAATGCATAACAATAGCAAAATTACAGTTGTGGAGTAGCAGCAAAAATAATTTTATGGTTGGGGGTCACCACAACATGAGGAAATGTATTAAGGAGACTCAGCATTAGGAAGGTCGAGAGACACTGATCTACACAATGGAAAATGCAAGATTTATGTATAGACAATAGAAGTCCTGACCCACAGGGAATGAAAGGTAATGTAAATACTTTGCAATGGCCTGATGTGGACACGAAGTTCCTATTGGCTGTTCCGGCTGATATTTAGGGAGGTTAGCTAATTGTGTCCTGTTTGAGGGAAATACATACATCCATGCATACATATGTAATTTAGAGGAAAAACAGAAATACCATTGGAGATAATTCTCTGCATAAATGATTTAAGCAGATAAGGACCGCACCTGATCCCACAAAGCCCCAATTGCGGGATCATTGTTGCTGCCCATAACCATTAGCGTGTTCCCAAGAGAAAGGAGATGGATCAGCCTGGGCATCTCACTCTTTTAAACTCTCTGTTCATTAACTCTACCCAACCTCATTAATCAGAGCCGGAATAAAATGAACCCCAGAGAAATGCAGAGTTTTCCCTTCTGTTTCGAAGCTCCTTTAATTACATTCTCAGTGGGAAGGTTCCTTGCGCACACACACAAAGGCTCACCACAGGTCTACTGCCTTGCGGGGATCTGGGGAGACTGGCCACAGAGGCGCGGGTCACGACCTGGTCAGGGTAAAAAGAGACATCTTGACCTCCTTTTTGTGTTCGCTTGACAAGGACATGGGCCTTTTCATAACTCTGAAGTGCCCAAGCTGACAGAGAGAAGAGAGAGTCAATTACTTACTTCATCTCGGCTGCCATCTCCTTATTAAGCACATTCTGGAGACCTCGCTTCAATTCAAAACAGCAGATTGGATCCAAGAAAGTCAGATGGCGCAAATTCATTTTTGACAACAGACACAGTATATTAGGCATGAAAGGTGAAGTCTCTATTAAGAGAAACGCAATTAATAATGCACAGTGGATGCTCCTTCGGATTCCTTCGAGTCATTAATGGGGCAAGTGTGCTTATTTCCTTGAGATAAGGGATAGACAAGCTATGCCACTGATGGGTTGGAAAAGTTTGTAAGCTTTCGCAATCCACAACATTCTCTTTCACACTGAGTTTTAAAGGCAAAACAATATTAATCTGAACTGGGTTGCTGTGAATTTTCTGGGCTGTATGTCCATGTTCCAGAAGCATTCTCTCCTGACGTTTCGCCTGCATCTATGGCAGGCATCCACAGAAGTTGTGAGGTTTGTTGGAAACAAGGAAAGTGGAATGTACCTTTCGCTAAAAAGTTAAAGCCTGGCTTTTTGACCAAGCTTTCCCAAATGCAGTGTAGCAGACAAACTCTGATCTTCGAAACTACTGGACAATGCGATTGGATAATGATTTTAGTAGAATCATAGAATCAAAGAGTTGGAAGAGACCTCATGGGCCATCTATTCCAGATGGCCATCCAGCCTCTGTTTAAAAGTAATGAGACGCTGAAGATTTATACTTTTATCGGTTTTATTATTTTATTTAATGTTATTTATGCTAAATGTTTTAATTGTTTTTAGTTTATTGCAGGCGTCGAATCGTGCCGTTTGTAAACCGCCCTAAGTCGCCCTTGGGCTGAGAAAAGTGGTATATAAATATGATAAATGAATTAATAAATAAATGTCAAGGGTGGGAGAAAGAACTCTTGTCTGTTTGAGGTAAGTGTGAATGTTTCAACTGGCCACCTTGATTATCATTGAATGATCTAGCAGATTCAAGGTCTGGCTTCTTACTGCCTGGGGGAATCCTTTCTAGGGCCTATAAAGCCCTATATGGTTCCAGCCCAGCTTACTTGTCTGAATGTATCTCCCTCTACGTTCTACCTCATAGTTTAAGATCCACCGGGGAGGCCCTGCTCTCGATCCCACCGAGATGAGAGAAGGGCCCTCTCGGTGGTGACTCCCCGCTTGTGGAATTTCCTCCCCTGTGAGATTAGACTGGCGTCCTCCCTCCTTCCCTTTAGAAAAAAACTAAAATCGTGGTTTTGGAACCAGGCTTTTGGCGAATGAGCACAGCAGCACCAGGGACTTCAAACTGGACCATACGACTTAGGATTATTGGAAACAGCTATGTGATTTCATGTGATTATTTTAACTAATGTTATTATTTTAAAATTTTTATATATTCATGGTTTTATATTGTTGTCTATTGAGATTGTAGCATTGAACTGCTGCCTATGTTAGCCACCCTGAGTCGTCCGTCGTCCCCCCCCCGGGGGGTGGGGTGGGGGGTTGAGAAGGGCGGGGTAGAAATGATGTAAATAAATAAATAAATAAATAAATACATTTCTTCACCCTGGACATTCACGCTACCCCTCTATTTTGCCTTGGTCAGAACACACCTGGAGTACTGTGTCCAGTTCTGGACACCGCAATTAAAGGGAGATGTTGACAAGCTGGAATAGATCCAGAGAAGGGCGACTAAAATTATCAAGGGTCTGGAGAACAAGGCCTATGAGGAGTGATTTAAAGAGCTGGACATGTTTACCCTGCAGAAGAGAAGGCTGAAAGGAGACATGATCGCCATGTATAAATGTGTGAGGGGACATCATAGGGAGGAGGGAGCAAGCTTGTTTTCTGCTGCCCTGTAGACTAGGACATGAAACAATGGCTTCAAACTACAAGAAAGGAGATTCCACCTGAACATGAGGAAGAACTTCCTAACTGTGAGAAAGAGCCATTCAGCAGAGGAACTCTCTGCTCCGGAGTGAGGTGGAGTCTCCTTCTTTTGATGGCTAGATGGCCCTCTCTCGGGGGTGCTTTGAATGAGATTTTCCTGCTTCTTGGCAGGGGTTGGACGGGATGGCCCACAAGGTCTCTTCCAACTCTATGATTCTTTGAAATCTATATAAATAAAAGTGTAATGTTTGTTTGTGGGATTAACATAACTCAAAAACCACTGAATGAATTGACACCAAATTTGGCCACAAGACACCTAACAACCCAATGTATGTCCTTCACTCAAACAAATTGATTTTGTCATTTGGGAGTTGTAGTTGCTGGGATTTATAGTTCACCTACAATCCAAGAGCATTCTGAACCCCACCAGTGATGGAACTGAACCAAACTTGGCACACAGTTCTCCCATGGCCAACAGAAAATACTGGAAGGGTTTGGTGGGCAGTGTCCTTTGGTTTTGGAGTTGTAGTTCACCTATATCCAGAGATCACTGTGGACTCAAACAATGATGGATCTGAACCAAACTCTACACGAATACTCAATATGCCCAAATATGAACACTGATGGAGTTTGGGGAAAATAGAATCTTGATATTTGGGAATTGTAGTTGCTGGGATTTATAGTTCACCTACAATCAAAGAGCATTCTCAGCCCCACCAACAATAGAATTGGGCCAAACCTCCTACACAAAACCCCCATGTGGGCCACAGCAATGCTAGTCACTCATAAAAACACTGAAAAACACAGCAGAAGAGACTTTAAAAGTAAAACCGCACACACACATATATATGCAAACACACAGATATATACACATATAAACAAATATATGCACACACAAAACACATATACACAGACTGAGCCACAGCAACGCATGGCAGGGGATGGCTAGTCACCATACAAAATGAAATGACTAGGTCAGTTGAGTCTTTCATAAATAAGAAAAACATTTTGAAGTATTTAGAGATCATTTGAAAACTTTTGCAAAAAGGCATCCAGGGAGGGAAATGATAGATAGATAGATAGATAGATAGATAGATAGATAGATAGATAGATAGATAGATAGATGATAGATAGATAGATAGATAGATAGACAGACAGACAGACAGACAGACAACAGTCTCCATTTTTCTTATGACTTCCATTTTAATGGGTCAGATCTATAATTGGGACTTCAAAGCTAAGAGTTGCCTGCTTATAGATAATGAATTTCTCAAAAATATCACTCTTGATGGTGCTTTATGAATGAGACCCCCGCAGGCATGGTCAGTTTATGCCCCAAACTCTGGAGGCAGCAAGTGTTCTTTCTGGGCCTTGTTTCACAGAGTCAGGGCCTCAGTTCTACAAAGAGTGAGACTCCAGGAACTGATCCAAAGAAAACAAATGTTGCCTCTTTCCTCAAAGCCCCTGGTGATGGTACCTTCACTCTTTTGATGGTGCCCTATATTACGAGGGTTGAATGAAAAATAATGCCTCCACCTTCGTAACTCCTCAACAGATGGCAGTACTGGTATGTGGCAGGTATTGGCTTGTTCAGTAGACTTTCCTATACAGTTCCATTTTGGTGAGAAGCCTTAGCATTGAATGGTTGTGTTGTTAAAGTATGAAGTATGGAACCCTGTGCAGACGGTCGGTTAATGCAACATAAGCAACGTGCAGTAATTGAATTCTTGACAGCAGGAGGTGTCACTCCAAAGGAGATTCATCAGAGAATGCAAGCTGTTTATGGTCATTATGTTGATGTGAGTACTGTACATTGTTGAGCGAGTAAGTTTAAAGATGTTGAGGTGGGAACATCTGATGTGCGTGACAAACAAAGAGTTGGATGTCCTGTGACAGCAAGCACCAAGTTTCACAAGCAAGTGAAAGGACCAAGGCAGTGACATCTCCAGCTCATCCCTTGTTTGGGTATCGGCCAGCACGTCAACGACTTAAATCAAGAAATAGTTTCTTAGATCTACAGAGACACTCGCTGGAACACCTCAGCAAGCGAGAGTCCAAAAGTGGCAGGCTCAAACCCAGCACCTCAATCCGTGGGTGATACCAGATGAGAGATTCCCTCCTGGGCACACAGAAGACTGGGAGACTTGGAAGGGGCTGAACAGACTGCGCTCTGGCACCACGAGATGCTTAGCCAATCTTAAGAAATGGGGCTACAAAGTGGAATCCTCGACATGCGAGTGTGGAGAAGAGCAAACCACAGACCACCTGCTGCAATGCAACCTGAGCCCTGCTACACGCAAAATGGAGGACCTCCTTGCAGCAACACCAGAGGCACTCCAAGTGGCCAGATACTGGTCAAAGGACATTTAATCAACTACCAAGATTGCAAAATTTGTGTTTTTGTTATCTGTTTGTTTGTTTGTTTTGTTCTGTTAGAAATGTAAGACAATGGTAAGATTGATGATGACACGATAAATAAATAAATAGAACACTCAGAGAGAAATTTCAAATATAATCGGCATTTCACAAGAACGTGTGGGTCACATTATTGCTTTGCTTGGCTATCGGAAGATCTGTGCATGATGGGTTGCGGAAACAGAGTGTCGACTTCTTCTGTGACAGCTTCAGAAAACTTGTTCGTCGTTGGCAGAAATGTATCCAATTGTCTGGTGATTATGTGGGAAAGTGAATAGTGGTGTTAAAGAGCACATTCTAAGGATTATTTCTGAGATAGATTTATTAAAATATTCCCATCCAAACCCAAGTAATGAAGGTGGAGGCATTACTTTTCATTCAACCCTCATATTTACTACTAAAATGCATCATATGGAATACAGTACACTACAGCATTGGTAACATGACTATATTAATAGCTAACACGGCATACACAACATACATCAGAACCATAAGAAGAACATAGCAAATACAGAAACATGTCAAGGTCTAAGGATAGGATCCTGACATTCAGCCCAGAAACCACCAAGAAAATGCCAAGTTTCTTAGTGGCATACTTCTATCATATGATCCATGAGCCTTGGCTGATGAGAGCACACCCACCTCCACTATTAATGTTATTAGTGTAGAGCTCTTTTGTTGCTAATATGACAAAACCCTCATTACAATCACCCCAAAGACATCAAGTTAATGAGAGGCTGTGTAATGGGGAAGCTGCGTGTGGCACCCTGCATGCCCATATGTGTGTTTTGGGATGCGGCGGAGAATTACTCCACTGTCCATGGCCCGCCTCGCACCTGCTCTTCTGTCCTTTGGGGGCCGCTGGCCTAAGGTGTTAACTGGGACCGCTGGGAGAAGGCTCAGCTGGGGCTGCGCTTGGTAAAGGGGTCTGCAGAGAAGAGAGGCAAGAACCTGAATATGTTACACTGAACCATGACAACAGAGAGGCAATAAATTTGAAACAGATGCTCTTCAAACGAGCTGCCTGCCAGCAAAGTAACTGCTGAGAGACAGCTCTGTCTGGGTTCCACTCAAAGGAAAACTTTAATAAAAGTTTATCATTACAGATCCAAGTTATTCCGGTTGTAATCAGTACATCTCTAGGTACTTATAAGCATCACACATGAAACAAAAAAGAAGGGAAACATGGCATGCAAGACAGTATATCTGATAAACTGCAACATTGCTCAATTTGTTCTATCAGCCAGTTCGATAAGCCTTTGGTAAGAAGTGCAAATGTCATCACAAGACAGATTACAGTTCCTGGAGTCATTCTGCCCCTTATTTGGCCACACAATCTTTGCATTTCAGAATTCAATGGGAAAACTGCATAAGATGTGAGGGATATGAGGAGCACAGTTACTATTGCAATAAAAATCAGCGTGCTTGATCTAGCAGCAGCAATATTGCACATACAGCAACAACAACAACAACAACAACAACAACAACAACAACAACAATAATAATCTTTATTTGTACCCCACCACCATCTCCCAAACGGGGACTCGGGGCGGCTTACATGGGGCCAAGCCCAACAACACAGCAACGAAATAAAATCAGAACATAATGAGACATTTATACAAAGTACAGATATAGCATAGATCAGTGTTTCTTAACATAGGAGTCAGGACACCTGGGTGGGTCACGAGGGGAGTGTCAGTGGGGTCGCCAAAGACCATTGGAAAACACAGTATATTCTGTTGATCATGGGGGTTTTGTGTGGGAAGTTTGGTCCAATTCTATCGTTGGTGGGGTTGAGAATGCTCTTTGATTGTAGGTGAACTATAAATCCCAGGAACTACAGCTCCCAAATGTCAAGGTCTATTTTCTCCAAACTCCACCAGTATTCACATTTGGGCATATTGAGTATTCGTGCCAAGTTTGGTCCAAATCCATCATTGTTTGTGTCCACAGTGCTCTATGGAGGTAGGTCGCTCCTGCTGGAGGTCAGTTGTGACCAGCAGTGCTGCAGAATTTGAAGAGGCACGAATGGTGGGTGAAAGGGAGAAGCATGCCAAGAGTAAGGCGCGTCAAGCCAACCCTGAACGAGACCGCCTTCCACCTGGAAACCAATGCCCTCACTGCGGAAGAAGATGCAGAACAAGAATAGGGCTCCACAGCCACATACGGACCCACAAGAACACTGGAAGACAATCATCCTCGGAAAGCGAAGCATCACCTAAGGATGGAGGTAGGTGAACTACAACTCCAAAACTCAAGGTCAAAGCCCACCAAACCCTTCCGATATTTTCTGTTGGTCATGGGAGTTCTGTGTGCCATGTTTGGTTCAATTCCATCATTGGTGGAGTTCAGAATGCTCTTTGATTGTAGGTGAACTATAAATCCCAGCAACTGCAATTCCCAAATGACAAAATCAATTCTACACCCCCAATCCCACCAGTATTCAAATTTGGGCATATTGTGTATTTGCACCAAATTTGGTCCAGTGAATGAAAATGCATCCTGCATATCAGATATTTACATTATGATTCATAACAATAACAAAATTACAGTTATGAAGTAGCAATGAAAATAGTTTTATGGTTGGGCATTATCACAACATGAGGAACTGTATTAAGGGGTAACGGCATTAGGAAAGTTGAGAAACGCTGACACAGATGATGTTCAGTGAGCTTGGCAGGAGAAACCAATGTATACTAAACGAAAGGAAAGTTGGAGAAAATTAGGATAGCCTCTAAAACAGGCAGAGCTTTAGATTTATTCATTGTCTTTGGTTAAGAGCAAAGACAAGCAAAATGCAAACCAGCCAAGGATTTGTAGAAGATGCCAACTTTTGAGAAGATGTATAGTCTGAATTGTGTAATCCTGTAGCTCAGGAGGTAAATGTTTCCCTTTGGGACATTTTTATGCTACTATGTATTTCTTATTTTTGTCAGGAGTATTTACATTTTTCGTAGAAGGCCACAAGCAATGGAACATCTGATTAATGCTGAATCCAGAGCTTAAGATCAAGATGGATCATCTTGGAAGAAACAAATTAGGTTTCGACTACATCTCAGTCCTCCTGTTTCCCTCTCAAGCATCATTTTCTTCAATTGCTGCTACATTTTAAGGCTTCTCTTATCCGCTTCTTGGTATCTGTAGCAAAGTAGTTGTTATTTATTTGTTGGTTTTTATAATCCTGCCTCTCATCAATTTATTTATTTAGACCTTTTATATACCGTTCTTCTCACCTCCGCAGAGGGACTCAGGCCGGTTCACAACAACAGTATCACAGACAATCGTTTAAAAACATCACATCCCGTAATACATCCTGTATGTTCTTAAAGTCGTTAAAATGTTCTTAAAGTCGCTAAAGCTTTTAAAGATATTCCTTCTTAAAATCACAAAAATCAGAACAAAACACTAAACCAAATTTCATCATCATCCTCATCATCCTCATCATCCTCATCATTTAATAACTTATTAATCGCCCTCCATCCGAGAATGCTCCAGGCGATTTACAGCTAAATTTAATAACAGACAGCCAAAAGAACAACTACTACTATCAGTTAAATGAAAGCAAATGCCTCTTCTTGTAGCCAAAATATATGTAGAGAAAGGGCCTGGTAGATAGCCTTAGGCAGCGGTTCTCAAACTGTGCTCCATGGAGCCCTTAGGACTCTACAAAGCAGTCAGGGCCTCCGCACTGTCAGTGACATCGGCAGCACAGCAAGGCAGGAACAGATCAATCACAGCCACCTTAGGCTATAAACTACTTTATTTTACAGCTATATACATTAGAAAATACTCAGCACATCGTAACCTTGCTTCTTTACCGTCCGATCGTAACATTGCGAACACACAAACTGTTATCAGTACTAGTCCACACCTCTTGCATTCCAGAGTGACGTATGACTTACGACGCACAACTGCTGCGTCCATTTGTTCTATACACTTGATTTATGACCTCTCTAGGAATGCCGTTCCCTCCATGGTTCAGCTAACTCTTTCCACACAGGAATACATTACACTCGGCACATACATTGAAATCTACATTATAAATTGCAAATAGCTTCAACACGCACTTCCCTCCTCTTCCTTCTCCTCCTCCGCCTCCACCTCCCTCCCACCCACCCACCCTCCAAGTGTGCGGTGTCAGGGAAGGAGGCACCGTTTGGTTGGTTGCCCCCTATAGCCAAAGTGACAGAAGGGGGCATAGGGCAGACCAGAAGGTTACCAGTGGGGCTCTCCACAAAGACCAGCATGGTAGTGGTGGAAGCAACGGTCTTGTAGAGCATAGGCTGGGGCCCTGGAGGTGCAGAGATAGCACCGGCGGGCAGTCCCCACGGCGAATAGCCCAGGGCTGGCTATAGGCCCTTTCCAGAGGGAGCGAGTCCTTATCTACAAAGGACAATAGAGAAGCAGCGCTTGTACTCTACCACTGCCACCACTATCACAATCGAGGGCTAGAACATGCTGAAGCCGGTGACCCCAGCCACTCCATTCCCTTCCCCCTTCCTTCCTTCCCCTCCCCTCACTCCCTTCCCCTTCCCTTCCTCGCCATGCATACCCTTTCCTCCACAAAAGGTTTGCCCATGCCTGATACACACACACATAACATAACATAACTTAACATAATATAATCTATATAAATAAAAATGTAATGTTAGTTTGTGGGATTAACATAACTCAAAAACTACTGGACCAATTGACACCACATTTGGACACAATACACCTATCAGGCCAACAAGTAACCATCACTCATGAAAACACTGAGAAACACAGCAGAAGAGACTTTAAAAGTCAAAAAACTATATATACACACACACACACACACAAAATATAAATATATATTTTATATATAAAATATATAAAAAAATAGAGGGAGAAAATGTGGAGGCCGTGACAGACTTTGTATTTTTAGGCGCAAAGATTACTGCAGATGCAGACTGTAGCCAGGAAATCAGAAGACGCTTACTTCTTGGGAGGAGAGCAATGTCCAGTCTCGATAAAATAGTAAAGTGTAGAGACATCAGACTGGCAACAAAGATCCGCCTAGTCAAAGCCATGGTATTCCCTATAGTAACCTACGGATGTGAGAGCTGGACCTTAGGGAAGGCTGAGTGAAGGAAGATAGAGGCTTTTGAGCTGTGGTGTTGGAGGAAAGTTCTGAGAGTGCCTTGGACTGCGAGAAGATCCAACCAGTCCATCCTCCAGGAAATAAAGCCCGACTGCTCATTGGAGGGAAGGATACTAGAGACAAAGTTGAAGTCCTTTGGCCACATCATGAGGAGACAGCAAAGCCTAGAGAAGACAATTATGCTGGGGAAAGTGGAAGGTAAAAGGAAGAGGGGCCGACCAAGGGCAAGATGGATGGATGGCATCCTTGAAGCGACCGGACTGACCTTGAAGGAGCTGGGGGTGGTGACGGCCGACAGGGAGCTCTGGCATGGGCTGGTCCATGAGGTCACGAAGAGTCGGAGACGACTGAACGAATGAACAACAACAATATACACACACACACAAAACACATATACACCGTCTGGACCACAGCAACGCATGGCAGGGGACGACAAATATAATATAATATAATATAATATAATATAATATAATATAATAAACATTTCAACAAAAAACATTTCCTTCAAAAAGGGCTTTGTGGCTGAAAAAGTTTGAGCATCCCTGGCCTAAGGTAAGGTGCCTGTTATTCATTGTCACTACTGGATCTGAGAAAGGGCACTCCAATTAATTAAGCCATATATGAAATATTAATAAAGGACCTTTTCACAGTACAGCCCAGATCTCCAGGTGTATTCTAAGACTATACTGTGCTATATAATTCTGTTTTCTCTTTTTTGTACTAATTCCTTAAATACCATAAAGACCCTGAACATCATGTAGAAACTGCAATAAAATGTTTAGGTGGGTGGAAAAAACAAAAGGGGCGTCTTGTGATTTAAATTATCTGAGAAATTAGGGCTCATGCAGTCCCTCTTTCACAACAAACCACTGTTTGCTATTCTGCCTAAACTGACAAACTGTCATTTCTGCTTGTTCTTAAAAGCAAAATTGCAAAAGCTGAAGCTTGAGTCCTAACTTGGTTTGCAGCCTGGACAAATTTTCCTTTTTTATGAAAGAGTGAACTCTAAATCATTCTGAGAGTACAGGAAGGTCGGAATCAGATCACAAGCTAAAAGCTCACCTCTGCCATTCTAAACAAAGGCTTAGCCTTGCAAGATATGCCACTGAGTGCTCAATACAGGGCTCAGGAGGAGCTGGAATCGTGCTCTTTTCATATACATATACAGACACATGGCATTTTACTTTAGCCTTTGGAGGTCTTTCTATATGAATGAACTCCAAAGGAAATTTACAAGGCAGGCCGGAGAGCTCGTAATTTAATCTGAAGTCAGGGCACCTTGTAAATGCAGCACACATTAAACAGAGATTATGTGCACAAGCACTGCAGGTCCTGCGGCAAAGCGGTGCTCAGCGGTGCTGCAACACTGAGCTCCGGGACCATTCTGTAACCTTTAATTTCAGTGGAATCATTCATACCACCGCAGTGCAGAGAAGAAGGCTTTACACAAAACACTCCAATCCCAGGAAAGCAAGAGCAATTGCTAATTGGTTGCAACGTGTTCACAATGAAATGTAAACATCTAGAACAAGTAAAAAAAATGACATTTTGCTATTGTGGTAAAATAGTTTGGATACTGAAATGTGCAGTGGATGGAGATCAGTGGGGTAAAAATTGATCTCATACACCTGCTTTGGGGACCAACATGACTAATGCAGCAAAACAACGCAGTGTTGTGTAGTGCTTTGAGTGTGGACTGGTACTCCAGGAGTCAAACCAATGCTCAGCTATGAAACCCTATTTGGCAACCATCTCTCAGCCTACGAGTATTCAAGGAACTAGCAGAAGTCATCTCGGAACCATCGGCAATTATCTTTGAGAGTTCTTGGAGAACGGGAGAAATCCCAGCAAACTGGAGGAGGGCCAATGTGGTCCCAATCTTCAAGAAGGGAAAAAAAGATGACCCAAACAATTACCGTCTGGTCAGCCTCACATCGATACCAGGCAATATTCTGGAAAAGATTGTTAAGGAAGTGGTCTGAAAACACTTAGAAACAAATGCGGTCATCACTAATAGTCAACATGGATTTATCAAAAACAAGTCATGATGGAGTAATCTGATCTCTTTTTTCGATAGAGTTACAAGCTGGATAGATGCAGGGAATGCCGTGGATGTAGTGTACCTGGATTTCAGTAAGGCCTTCGACAAGGTCCCCCATGACCCTCTGGCAAGGAAACTAGTCCAATGTGGACTAGGCAAAACTACGGTGAGGTGGATCTGTAATTGGTTAAGCGAACAAACCCAGAGGGTGCTCACCAATGTTTCCTCTTCATCCTGGAAAGAAGTGATGAGCAGAGTGCCATCAGCAGGGTTCCGTCCTGGGCCTGGTCCTGTTCAACATCTTTATGAATGACTTAGATGAAGGGCTAGAAGGCATGATCATCAAGTTTGCAGATGACACCAAATTGGGAGGGATAGCCAGTATTCCAGAAGACAGGAGCAGAATTCAAAACGATCTTAACGGATTAGAAAGATGATGGGCCAAAACTAACAAAATGAAGTTCAACAGTGTCAAATGCAAGATTTTCTCCACTTAGGCAGAAAAAAATGAAATGCAAAGATACAGAATGCGGAAGGATGCCTGGCTTGAGAGCAGTATGTGTGAAAAAGATCTTGGGGTCCTCTTGGACAACGAGTTAAACATGAGCCAACAATGTGATTCAGCGGCAAAAAAAGTCCATGTGATTTTGGCCTGCATCAATAGGAGTCGAGTGTCTAGATCCAGGGAAGTCATGCTACTCCTCTATTCTGCCTTGGTTAGACCACACATGGAATATTGTGTCTGGAGAACAAGCCCTATGAGGAGCAGCTTAAAGACCTGGGCATGTTTAGTCTGAAGAAGAGAAGGCTGAGAGGGGACATGATAACCATGTATAAATATGTGAGAGGAAGTCATAGGAAGGAGGGAGCAAGCTTGTTTTCTGCTGCCTTGAAGACTAGGATACGGAATAATGGCTTCAAACTACAAGAAAGGAGATTCAATCTGGACATTAGGAAAAACTTCCTGACTGTGAGAGCTGTTCAGCAGTGGAACTCTCTGCCCTGCAGTGTGGTGGAGGCTCCTTCTTTGGAAGCTTTTAAAGATGGCTGGATGGCCATCTGTCAAGGGTGCTTTGAATGCAACTTTCCTGCTTCTTGGCAGGGGGTTGGACCGGATGGTCCATGAGGTCTCTTCCAACTTTAGGATTCTATTAGACTATTGATGCTTTTGAGCTGTGGTGCTGGAGGAAAGTGCTGAGAGTGCCTTGGACTGCGAGAAGATCCAACCAGTCCATCCTCCAGGAAATAAAGCCCGGCTGCTCACTGGAAGGAAGGATACTAGAGACAAAGTTGAAGTACTTTGGCCACATCATGAGGAGACAGCAAAGCCTAGAGAAGACAATTATGCTGGGGAAAGTGGAAGGCAAAAGGAAGAGGGGCCGACCAAGGGCAAGATGGATGGATGGCATCCTTGAAGTGACTGGACTGACCTTGAAGGAGCTGGGGGTGGTGACGGCCGACAGGGAGCTCTGGCGTGGACTGGTCCATGAAGTCACGAAGAGTCGGAGACGACTGAACGAATGAACAACATGTGATAAGGTCACTGTAATTTGGAACTGACCGGAAGACACTTAACAACAAAAATAGTATAAATGTGTTATGAAATATACCTTGCAACATTGTATGTTAGCAGCTTTATGTTGCTATTGTCCAGATGCAGGACTCCAACTCCTGTATTCTTTCTTGATAGACATCATGACTAGAGCTAATGGGAGTTAAGATACAGTAACATCCCGAAAGCTGCAGTTTTGGTCTGCTTAGTCAGGATCATGGGGTTTGATACAAGACTTATGGATGTAATGGCTGACTTTAAAATGTCCTCTAACCTTTCCCAAACCTCTTGGCCACAAGTGCCATTATCTCCAGTCAGAATGGTGGATAATGCAAAGTGATGGAAGTTGACATTCAATAACATCTGGAAACCAAAATTGTATAAAAGTTAGAGAACATCAGTTATTATAAAGAAACTAGAGCTTGCCCTTTGTATCCATAGATTCTTCATCCATAGATTCAACAGCCCATTGAAGGCAACCAAAAGCCCTCAATGAAAATGAGTGGGTTTTTCAACAGGTATGCTTTTAGTTGAATTGAAAATTTAATTATATTTTAAGTTTTGTATGTTTTAAATGATAGAAACTTTTACCTCATCTGTTTTGATTTTTACAACCTGGGAAAAAAGCATCAAATAATAATCAAAATAATTCAAAGAATTATTAAAAATAGATACATGAAATTATATGCATCTACTCACAGGAGTTACTTGGAAAATATATGTATAGACAGTCAGTTCTGATTCAGCCTTTCACATTACAGTTCAAACTTTCACAGATAAATCATACTGAATGGAGAACAGCACAAAGAATAATTTCATTGAAGAGAATGATGAAATTTGACTTGAATTGTTATAATGTGGCTGAATTTATGGGGAGTAATGGTTCCCTCTAGTGCTCAAATATAGCACTGACAACCAACCTGTATGCAATGTGATGTGGAAATTGGGCTGCTCTATTTGCAAAGACATGGAGCAAGAGTTCTCAGATGTACAAGCTGGGTTTAGAAAATGCACAGGAACGAGACCAAATTTCCAATATTCGCTGGATAATGGAGAAAGGCAGGGAGTTTCAGAAAAACATCTCTTTCTGTTTTATTGACTATTCTAAAGCCTTTGACTGTATGGATCATAATAAACTGTGGCAAGTTATTGGTGGGATGGGCACACCAAATCACTTGTCTCTCTCCTGAGGAATCTGTATAAGGACCAAGTCGCAACAGTAAGAACTGACCACGGAACAACAGACTGGTTCAAGATTGGGAAAGGCGTACGGCAGGGTTGTATACACTCCCCCAACCTATTCAACTTGTATGCAGAACACATCATGTGATTGCGGGGCTTGACAAATGCAAGGTTTTGCATTAAGAATAGGTTTTCCATATGCCTTACCTTACATTAAGAACAGGAGACCCCCCAAATGCCTAGCCTTACATTAGGAATAGGAGATCCCCATATGCCTGGCCTTACATTAAGAATTTCAGATTCCATATGCCTGGCCTTAAATTAAGAATAGGAGACTCGCAAATGTCTGGCTTTACAATAAGAATAGGAAATCTCCATATGCCTGGCCTTAAATTAAGAATAGGATATCTTCCCTATGCCTGGCCTTATATTAAGAATAGGGGGTTCCCATATACCTGGCCTTATATTAAGTATGAGACCCCTGAATACCTGGCCTTACATCAAGAATAGGAGATCTCCATATGTCTAGCTTTACATTAAGAATAGGAGATCCCCATATGCTTGGCTTTACATTAAGAATAGGCGGCCCCCCATATGCCTGGCCTTACATTGAAAACAGGAGATCCCCATATACATAGTCTTACATATTAAGAATAGATCTCCATATGCCTGGTCTTACACATGAGGAACAGGAGAGCCCCATATGCCTAGCCTTATATTAAGATCCCCATATGCCTGGCCTTACCTTAAGAATAGAATATCCCCATATGCCTGGTCTTACCTTAAGAATAGAAGATCCCCATATGCCTGGCCTTACATTAAGAACAGGAGATCCCCATATGCCCAGCCTTACATTAAGAATAGGAGATCCTCATATGCCTGGCCTTACATTAAGAATAGGAGATCCTCATATGCCTGGCCTTACATTAAGAATAGGAGATCCCCATATGCCTGGCCTTACATTAAGAATAGGAGATCCCCATATGCCTGGCTTTACATTAGAAATAGGGGATCCCCATATGCCTGGTCTTACATTAAGAATAGGGGATCCCCAAATGCCTGGTATAACGATCACACCACTGTACCACCAAATTATAAAGATCACACCGCTGCTCCTTCAAATTGTAATGATGACACCACTACAGATTTGCTCACAAAAAATATAGAGGGAGAATAGTTGTTGAACCAACCGTATATTTACAAGCTAGGAACTGGGAACCACTAGAACTGTGAGACTTAAAGGAATTCTTTAAAAGGTTTCCGCTGCCACCATATTACTAAAGAACAGGCTGAGGTACTATTGAGAGGTTGTTCAATAACACACTCTGTGTTACTCTAGTTTTCTTAGAGGCTGGTAAAAAGCTGACTTGAATAATACTTTTACCACAAAGGTATTCACACTGAGGCTGGTATAAGTTGGTAAAAATAACAAGAATTTTTATTTGAACAGACTTGGATATTTCAGGTATAAATGCTTGATGGTTTAAGTAAAAATCTTGCATACAAAGCTTGTGGTTACGTTTGAGAACAGATCTTAAAAACTTCTGGGTTACAAGTCTTAAAGTTTCCACACAGAAAATTACTTCAGGAAATGAATCTCTGAAAGTAATTTCCACAAAAATCCCCCTTAGGAAACTAGCCAAAACCTGAACTAGCCTTCTTTAAGGAAAAGAACAGACCACTAACGGGGTGCTGCTCCCCACAGTATTCTGGCTATATTTCTCTATAGCTATCCTGAATACTAAACAAAAGACTGACCCAAAGTCCTTCTTCAAAACCCCAAACTGCTCTCACTTAGCAGATCAACAATTGGGTCACGCAGTTTACAGAAAACCCATACACTGAGATAGATATCTACATAAAAACTCCAACTATCACCCAAGTCAAAAAAGAAGCACCATTAAAGCTTTGGCAGACCGTGCAAAAAGAATCTGCAAACCCCACCTCCTCCAAGATGAACTGAACCACCTCAACTGGGCTCTACAGGCCAATGGAGACTCCACCTCGGACATCCGAAGAGCGACAGGACCGAGAACAAGCCACGAGAGTAAAGACAAAGATCCACCCAGAGGAACAGTGTTCTTGCCATACATCAAGGGAACCACTGACCGCACGCATAGGGAAGCTGATGAGGAAACACAACATACAAACTATCTACAGACCCACCAAGAAAATCCAACAAATGCTACGTTCAGCAAAGGACAAAAGGGATCATCTCACTTCTGCAGGAGTCTACCGTGTACCATGCAGCTGTGGACCACCAAACGCAGCAGCATTGCCCAAACACGAATCAAGGAACATGAAAGGCACTGCAGACTACTTCAACCAGAGAAGTCAGCCATAGCAGCGCACCTGATGAACCAACCTGGACACAGCATATTATTTGAGAACACAGAAATGCTGGACCACACCAACAACCACCATGTCAGACTACACAGAGAAGCCATTGAAATCCACAAGCATGTGGACAGTTTCAACAGAAAGGAGGAAATCATGAAAATGAACAAAATCTGGCTACCAGTATTAAAAAAAACTCTAAAATTACAACAGCAAAACAACAGAGAGGAAACAATCAGGGACATCTAATCACCTCTCAACAAAAGATTGCCCCAGTACTAACAAGCCACAACAAAAAACTGCCAGGCCATCAAATGCTAATCAAAGTGGTCAGTTGAAACATTCACATCTAGCTCCAGCAGACAAGGGTTCTGTGTCCCACCCTGGTCATTCCACAAATATATAAACCCCCTTTTTCCTAGTTCCAACAGACCTCACTACCTCTGAGGATGCTTGCCATAGATGCAAGGCGAAACGTCAGGAGAGAATGCCGCTAGAACATGGCCATATAACCCAAAAAAACCTACAAGATCCCTATTATTATTTTTTATTATCATTATTATTAATATTAATCTACAATTACAGAGAGACAAGGGCCATTCAATAGTAACAAAACAATAACAACAGAATTTTGGACTTGGAAGAGACAAGTTCACATCTGTACTATTATTATTAATGTTAATCTAGAATTATAGAGACCACAAGGGGCATTTAATAATAACACTGTTCTACAAATTTTTAGTTTTTCTCAGTTTTGGAAACGAAATGTGCCGTTTCTTAATAAATTTAACATGCTGAATTCAAATATAATAATTAATTGTGTTAATTGGCTCTGGTTTTTATGCAACAGCTATTTCAATTTTCTCCACAATAGGTAATTCGTTAATATTATGATAATGCACCTAACCTTACTGCATGTATATAAAACGTGAATATTTACTAAATTTTAGTCAAATTATATTGCCAATAGTTTATACATGAGAAATATTTATTTAATTAGTCTATTGTTTATGTTTGTCCAGCAAGAAACTATATTAGTAGGCCTAATGCAGTTGAAAAGTCTGAAAGTTTAAATGTCACTTTAATCGTGACTTTAGTTTATATCCTGTTTGCTTCTCTTGACTTTTCTTTTGTATTCAAGGAAAGGATTCCCTCTTACAATGCTCCAGTAGTAGTCTGACAGCATTGACGGAGTCCATTTACCTTGATATCTTTTTTCCATAGTGCTTTATTTACACACGTGCGAGGCATAACTATAGTAAAAAGAGCAATGTAAAACGATGTTTAACGATGCTGTCTCAGTCTTCAACTGACTGACCCTCACTGTTCAAAAGTCTGGCCTTATATAGGGCTTTCTGGCTTTTGCACACGGCACTAATACTGCGTCATCAAACTTTCTAGAGTATTCTAGAATCTTCCATAGTCCAAGTTGCAACATGCATTTTTTCAACCATACATGATCACATGATTGCTTATATCATAAAAACTAGAGCCAATATAAATTTTTAAATGTCATTTTTGTTTTCAGCACCCCAAAATCATAAAAGAACAGCTATTTTCAGGCCCGCAACTTTCTAGAACAGCGTTTCTCAACCTGGGGGTTGGGACCACTGGGGGGGTCACGATGGGGTGTCAGAGGGGTCGCCAAAGACCCATCAGAAAGGTGGAAGGTGAACTACATCTCTCCTAAATCACTGTCAATTCATCCCAAATCCCTCCAGTACATTCTGTTGGCCATGGGGGTTCTGTGTTGGAAGTTTGGACCAATTCTCTCATTGGTGGGGTTCAAGGGACTCTTTGATGGTAGGTGAACTATAAATCTCAGCAACTACAACTCCCAAATACAAAGCTTTAATTTCCCCAAACTACACCAGTGTTCACATTGCGTATTCGTGTGAAGTTTGGTCAGATATATTGTTTGGGTCCACAGTGCTCTCTGGATGTAGGTGAACTACAACTCCCAAACTCCAGGTCAATGCCCACCAAACCCTTCCAATATTTTCTGTTGGGCATGGGAGTTCTGTGTGCCAAATTTGGTTCAATTCCATTCCTGGTGGAGTTCAGAATGCTCTTTGATTGTAGGAACTATAAATCCCAGCAACGGCAACTCCCAAATGACAAAATCAGTCCCCCCACCCCACTCCACCAGTATTCAAATGTGGGCGTATCGGGTATTTGTGCCAAATTTGATCCACTGAATTAAAATACATCTTACATATCAGTTATTTACATGATGATTCCTAACAGTAACAAAATTGCTGTTATGAAGTAGCAACAAAAATAATTTCATGGTTGGGGGTCAGCACAACATATAGAACTGTATTAAGGGGTCGCGGCACCAGAAAGGTTGAGAACCACTGTTCTAGAATTTTCCATAGTGCAAATCGCAACATGTATTTTTTCAACCATACGTGATCACGTGATTGCTTATATCATAAAAACTAGAGCCAATATAAATTTTTAAATGTCATTTTCGTTTTCAGCACCCCAAAATCATAAAAGAACAACTTTTTTAGGCCCACAACCTTTTCTCCGTTGAACAGTGTAATTAAAGATGAGATGATGAGATGAGAATTACAGGCTACAAGGGTCAATAGAGCAGGCATGGGCAAACTGTTAGGAATTGTGGGAATGGAAGTCCAAAACCCTTGGAGAGCCAGAGTCTGCTCTCCCATGGGGGCTCAATCAGGACCAGCAGCCAAGGGTCTACTAGGTTCTTGTGGGTTTTTTCGGGCTATAGAGCCATGTTCTAGAGGCATTTCTCCTGACGTTTCGCCTGCATCTATGGCAAGCATCCTCAGAGGTAGTGAGGTCTGTTGGAATTAGGAAAATGGGTTTATATATCTGTGGAATGGCTGGGGTGGGGCAAGGAGCTCTTCCCTGCTGCAGTTAGGTGTGAATGTTTAGCTGATCACCTTCATTAGCATTTGAAGGCCTGCCTGAGCCTGGGAAAATCTGTTACTGGGAGGTGTTAATCTGTGCCTGGTTTTTTCCTCTCTGTTGTTTTGCTGTTGTAATTTTAGAGTTTTTTAATACTGGTAGCCAGATTTTGTTCATTTTCATGGTCTCTTCCTTTCAGTTGAAATTGTCCACATGCTTGTGGATTTCAATGGCTTCTCTGTGCAGTCTGACAAGGTGGTTGTTGGTGTGGTCCAGCATTTCTGTGTTCTCAAATAATATGCTGTGTCCAGGCTGGTTCATCAGGTGCTCTGCTATGGCTGACTTCTCTGGTTGGAATAGTCTGCAGTGCCTTTCATGCTCCTTGATGCGTGTTTGGGCAATGCTGCGTTTGGTGGTCCCTCTGTAGACTTGTCCACAGCTGCATGGTATACGGTAGACTCCTGCAGAGGTGAGAGGATCCCTCTTGTCCTTTGCAGAACGTAGCATTTGTTGGATTTTCTTGGTGGGTTTGTAGATTGTTTGTATGTTGTGTTTCCTCATCAGCTTCCCTATGCGATCAGTGGTTCCCTTGATGTATGGCAGGAACACTGTTCCTCTGGGTGGATCTTCATCTTTACTCTCGTGGCTTGTTCTTGGTCTTGCCGCTCTTCTGATGTCTGAGGTGGAGTCTCCATTGGCCTGGAGAGCCCAGTTGAGGTGGTTCAGTTCATCTTGGAGGAGGTGGGGTTCGCAGATTCTTTTTGCACAGTCTGCCAAGGCTTTAATGGTGCTTCTTTTTTGACTTGGGTGATGGTTGGAGTTTTTATGTAGATATCTATCCGTGTATGTGGTTTTTTTTGTAAATGGTGTGACCCAATTGTTGATCTGGTTTGTGGAGAACTAGGACATCTAGAAAAGGCAGTCTTCCTTCATTTTCTTTTTCCATGGTGAACTGGATGTTTTGGGTGGATGCTGTTAAGATGGTCCAGGAACCTGTTGAGTTCTTCTTCTCCATGGCTCCTCACTACCTCTGAGCATGCTTGCCATAGATACAGGCAAAACGTCAGGAGAGAATGCCTCTAGAACATGGCCATATAACCCGAAAAAACCTACAAGATCCCTATTATTATTTTTTATTATCATCATTATTAATATTAATCTACAATTACAGAGAGACAAGGGCCATTCAATAATAACAAAACAATAACAACAGAATTTGGGGCTTGGAAGAGACATGTTCACATCTGTACTATTATTATTAATGTTAATTTAGAATTATAGAGACCACAAGGGGCATTTAATAATAATTAAAGATGAGATGATGAGATGAGAATTACAGACTACAAGGGCCAATAGAGCAGGCATGGGCAAACTAGGTTCTTGTGGGTTTTTTCGGGCTATAGAGCCATGTTCTAGAGGCATTTCTCCTGACGTTTCGCCTGCATCTATGGCAAGCATCCTCAGAGGTTGAGAAGGTCTGTTGGAAGGTCTTCCAACAGACCTTCTCAACCTCTGAGGATGCTTGCCATAGATGCAGGCGAAACGTCAGGAGAAATGCCTCTAGAACATGGCTCTATAGCCCGAAAAAACCCACAAGAACCTAGTGATTCCAGCCATGAAAGCCTTCGACAATACATGGGTAAACTGTTAGGAATTGTGGGAATTGAAGTCCTATAGATGCGAAGTCCGCCTATGGGTGCTCAATCAGGACCACCAGCCAAGGGTCTCTCATTCCATGGCTCTGCTGGCTTTTCCCGCCCTTTTCTGGGGCGGGCGCCGCCTGGCGGAAGTCCCTCCCCCGGAGCGCGGCGCCGTCACTTCCGCCCGCTCGGCTCGGCAGCACCAATATGGCGGCGCCCTGTGGCTCCTCGCAGGTTTCGGCCGGCGCGCCGCCGCTGAAGACGCCCAAGATGGAGGTGATGTCGCCGGGCTCTCCGGGGGCCATGAGCGACGGCAACCGCAGCCTGTCGGAGCCCTCCACGCCCAGCGGCGCCTCGCCCCTCGGCCCAGCGGGACCGGGCTCCCTCACGGCGGCGGCGGCGGCAGCCTCGGGCTCGAGTGGCGGCGGTGCGCGCGGCGGGGCCTCCCCCTCGGCCTCGGCCTCTCCCTTCTCCCCCGGGGGCGCCTCAGCGGCGGCGGCGGCAGCAGCAGCGGCGGCCTGCCGGGGCATGTCGTGGACGCCGGCGGAGACCAACGCCCTCATCGCGGTCTGGGGCAACGAGCGGCTCGTGGAGGCGCGCTACCAGCAGCTGGAGGGCGCCGGCACCGTCTTCGGGAGCAAGGCCCCCGGGCCCGCCATGTACGAGCGCGTCTCAAGGGCCCTGGCCGAGCTGGGATACGAGCGCACCCCCTCCCAGTGCCGGGAGCGCATCAAGGTACCTCCCACGCCCAGGATGCCCCAGCCTTGGCCTGGCCACACAGCCACAGCACCCACAACAGCCAGGCAGATCAGGCTTTTAGCCAGGTGGTCTGAGGTATCTTTCACACAGCTGTATAAAATCCCACACTACCTGCTTTGAACTGGATTATATGTCAGTTTATTTGTCGTATCAGGGCAGCCAGTCAATTATATTACATTTCTAACAGAACAAAGCAAACAAACAGACAAAATGCAGAATTTGCGAGTTTGGTAGTGGATTAAGTGTCCTTTGACCAATATCTGGCCACTTGGAGTGCTTCTGGTGTTGCCGCAAGGAGGTCCTCCCTTGTGCATGTGGCAGGGCTCAGGTTGCATTGCAGCAGGTGGTCTGTGGTTTGCTCTTCTCCACACTCGCATGTCGAGGATTCCACTTTGTAGCCCCATTTCTGAAGGTTGGCTCTGCATCTCGTGGTGCCAGAGCGCAGTCTGTTCAGCACCATCCAAGTCACCCAGTTTTCTGCGTGCTCATTTGGTATCAGCCATTGGTTGAGGTTCTGGGTTTGAGCCTGCCACTTTTGGACTCTCACATGCTGAGGTGTTCCAGAGAGTGTCTCTGTAGATCTTAGAAAACTATTTCTAGATTTAAGTCGTTGACATGTTGGCTGATATCCAAACAGGGGATGAGCTGGAGATGTCTCTGCCTTGGTCCTTTCACTATTGGCTGCTACTTCCCGGCAGATGTCAGGTGGTGCAATACCGGCTAAGCAGTGTAATTTCTCCAGTGGTGTAGGGCTCAGACACCTCGTGATAATGCAGCATGTCTCATTAACAGCCACATCCACTGTTTTAGTGTGGTGAGATGTGTTCCACACTGGGCATGCATACTCAGCAGCAGAGTAGCACAGCGCAAGGACAGATGTCTTCACTGTGTCTGGTTGTGATCCCCAGGTTGTGCCAGTCAGCTTTCGTATGATATTGTTTCTAGCACCCACTTTTGCTTGATGTTCAGGCAGTGTGGACTCAGGGCCCTTGGTTATCTGAGTCGGGAGTGCATCAAGGTATCTCCCCCGATCCCTCAGCCCCGCAGAGCCCAGGATGCCCCAGCCTTGGTCTGGCCACACAGCCACAGAACCCACAATACCCACGCAGATCATGCTTTTAGCCTGGTTACCTAAAACATCTTCCACACAGTTCTATAAAATCCCACATTATCTACTTTGAACTGGATTATATGGCAGTGTTTATTTAGGGCCCTTCCACACAGCACTGTATCCCAGAATATCAAGGCAGGAAATCCCACATTATCCAAAAGTGGATTCGTAACCCAGTTCAAAGCAGATATTGTGGGATTTTCTGCCTTGACATTCTGGGATATAGAGCTATGTGAAAGGGCCCTCAAATAACTCAGACAGGTATACAACCCAGAATATCAAGGCAGGTAATCCACAGTATCTGCTTTGAGCTGAGTTATTTGAGGGCCCTTTTACACAGCCCTATATCCCAGAACGTCAAGGCAGAAAATCCCACAATATCTGCTTTGAACTGGATTATATGTCAGTGTCGTCTCAGGGCCCTTCCACACAGCCCTATATCCCAGAATACCAAAGCAGGAAACCCCACATTTATCTGCTTTGAACTGAGGGCCCTTCCACACAGCCCCATAACCAAAATATCAGGGCAGAAAATCCAACAATATTTGCTTTGAACTGGATTATATGTCAGTGTGGTCTCAGGGCCCTTCCACACAGCACTATATCCCAGAATACCAAGGCAGGAAACCCCACATTTATCTGCTTTGAACTGAGGGCCCTTCCACACAGTCCCATAACCAGAATATCAAGGCAGAAAATCCAACACAGCCACAGCACCCACAATTAGCAGGCAGATCATGCCTTTAGCCGGGTTACCTAAGACATCTTCCACACAGCTGTATAAAATCCCACATTATCTGCTTTGAACTGGATTATATGTCAGTGTAGACTCAGGGCCCTTCCACACAGCACTATATCCCAGAATATCGCGGCAGGAAATCCCACATTATCCAAAAGTGGACTCACAACCCAGTTCAAAGCAGATATTGTGGGATTTTCTGCCTTGATATTCTGGGATATAGGGCTGTGCAGAAGGGCCCTCAAATAACTCGACAGGCATAGAGTCCAGAATATCAAGGCAGGTCATCCGCAGTATGTACTTTGAGCCAGGTTATTTGAGGGCCCTTCCACACAGCTTTGGGATTTTCTTCCTTGATATTCTGGGATATACATACTTACTTAGGCGATTCCTCGTTGTCCGAGATCAATGTACTGGCGGTGGGTCCGTAGGTGACTGTGGAGCCCTATTCTTGACATGCATCTTCTCCCACAGTGAGGGCATCAGTTTCCAGTTGGAAGGCGGTCCCAGTCGGGGTTGGCTTGTTTCTCTCTTTAGCCCTCCATTCATGCCTCTTCAAATTCTGCAGCACTGCTGGTCACAGCTGACCTCCCGCTGGAGCACTCAAGGGCCAGGGCTTCCCAGTTCTCAGTTTCTATGCCAGAGATTTTAAGATTGGCTTTGAGCCCATCTTTCAATCTCTTTTCCTACCCACCATCATTCCGTTTTCCGCTCTTGAGTTCACAACTGCTTTGGGAGACGGTGGTCAGGCATCCAGACAACATGGCCAATCCAGTGGAGTTGATGGCGGAGGACCATCGCTTCAATGCTGGTGGTCTTTGCTTCTTCCAGCATGCTGACATTTGTCCGCTTAACTTTCCAAGAGATTTGTAGGATTTTCCGGAGGCAACACTGATGGAATCCTTCTAGGAGTTGCATGTGACGTTTGTAGATGGTCCACGTCTCGCAGGCGTATAGCAGGGTTGGGAGGACAATAGCCTTAACAAGCGCCTTAGTATCCCTAAGGACGTCCCGGTCCTCAAACACACTCTGCTTCATTTGGAAAAATGCTGCACTCGCAGAGCTCAGGCAGTGTTGCATTTCAGTGTCAATGTTGACTTTTGTGGAGAGGTGGCTGCCAAGGGAGCGGAAATTGTCAACATTTTCTAATGTTACACCATTCAGCTGTATTTCTGACATTGGTGAGGGATTGGCCAGTGACTGCTGGAAGAGCACTTTGGTTTTCTTGATGTTCAATGACATATAGGGCTGTGTGGAAAGGCCCTCAGATAACTCAGGGCTCTTCCAGACCTGCATAGAATCCAGAATATCAAGGAAAATCATCCACAGTATCTGCTTTGAGCCAGGTTATTTGAGGGCCCTTCTATGCACCCTATAACCCAGAATATCAAGGCAGAAAATCCAACAATATCTGCTTTTAACTTGGTTATGAGTCCACACTGCCATATATTCCAGTTCAAAGAATATAATGTGGAATTTTCTGCTTGATATATTGGGATATAGGGTTGTGTGGAATGACCCTGAGGCACCTTCCACACAGCTGTATAAAATCCCACATTATCTGCTTTGAACTGGATTATATGGCAGTGTGGACTCAGGGCCCTTCCACACAGCCCTGTATCCCAGAGTAAAGAAGGGAGCCGAGATGTCAGTTCCGTCTTGTCTCCTGTGACATCAGAGCCCCTTCTCCAGTAACAATATAATATTATATAATACTAATATTACGAATGATATATTAGTACTATGCTAATAATATAGTATGTTTTATGTACATATGACTTGTAAACCGCTCTGAGTCCCCTTCGGGGTGAGAAGGGCAGCATATAAATGTCATCAATAAATAAATAATATCAAGACAGGAAATCCCACATTATCTGAGTGTGGACTCAAGTAACCAAGTTCAAAGCAGATATTGTGGAATTTCTGCCTTGATATTCTGGGTTACAGCGCTGTGTGGAAGGGCCCTTAGATAACTCAGATAGGCATAGGGCCCTTCCACACAACCATATAACCCAGAATATCAAGGTAGAAAATCCCACAATGTCTACTCTGAATCTGAGTCCACACTGCCATATATTTCAGTTCAATTCAGAAAATGTGGGATTTAATTTAGCTGTGTGGAAGGGGCCTCAGATAACCCAATTCAAAGCTGATATTGTGGGATTTTCTGCCTTGATATTCTGAGTTACATAATAATAATAACAACAACAACACTTTATTTATATTCCGCCTTTCTCACCCCGAAGGGGACTCAGGGCGGATCACAGTACACAGTATATGGCTGGGTGGAAGGGCCTTGAGTCTCCACCGCCACATAATCCAATGTGGATTTTATACCACTGTGTGCAAGGGGCCTTTCACACACTTTTGTGGGAGTTAGTTGTCCCACAGTTTCAAACTGCTTTAAGTGGTCAATGTATGTGGGGCCTCGCTTTTCAGTGGCTTGGTAGCACATTAGATACTTGATGCCTCATCTACACTGGCATTGGTAAACTAAAATGAGCAAAGGTCCAGAGACCATGAATGCCTATGGGAAGCATCTTAGAGCTGAGCATGGTTAGTCTGCAGAAGAGAAGATTGAGAGGAAACATGAGAGCCATGTATAAATATGTGAAAGGATGCCATAAGGAAGGGGGAGCAGCCTTGTTTTGCGCTTCCTGGAGACTAGGACTGAATGGAGCCATGAGTTCCAATGACAGGGAAGAAGATTCCATCTGAGCATTAGGAAGAACTTCTTGACTGTGAGAACTCTCTGCCTCGGAATCTGGTAGAGGCTTCTTTCCTGAAAGCTTTTAAACAAGAGGCTGAGTGGCCCTCTGTCAGGAGTACTTTGATTGTGCTTTTTCTGCACGGCAGTTGGTTGGACTAGATGGCCCACGTGAACTCCCCGGTGGCGCAGTGGGTTAAACCCCTGTGCCGGCAGGACTGAAGACTGACAGGTCGCAGGTTCAAATCCGGGGAGAATGCAGATGAGCACCCCCTGTCAGCTCCAGCTCCCCATGCGGGGACATGAGAGAAGCCTCCCACAAAGATGGTAAAAACATCCTGGCGTCTCTTGGGCAACGTCCTTGCAGATGCCAATTCTCTCACACCAGAAGCGACTTGCAGTTTCTCAAGTCGCTCCTGACATGAAAAAAAAATCTATTCTATTTGGAAAGTGCAGCTGGTTTTTGCCCGTGTTGAAGGCACAGCCCTGGTGTCCTTATTTATTTATTACCGTTTGCTTATTGCAGGGGTCCTCAAACTAAGACTGGATATGGCCCTCCGAGGTAATTTACCCGGCCCTCGCTCAGTGTCAACCTACGTCTAAAATGACTTGAAAGCACACAACAACAACAACAATCCTATCTCGTCAGCCAAAAGCAGGCCGACACTTCCCATTGAAATACTAATAAGTTTATTGGGTTGTTGTAGGTTTTTTCGGGCTGTATGGCCATGGTCTAGAGGCATTCTCTCCTGACGTTTCGCCTGCACTTTGGCAAGCATCCTCAGAGGTAGTGAGGATAATAATATAATATAATATAATAAGTTTATATTGTTTATAATAAGTTTATATTAATATTATTTATAAGTTTATAATAAGTTTATATTAATTATATTTATATTAATATAATAAGTTTATATTGGTTAAATTTGTTTTTCATTTTAATTATTGTATTGTTTTAAGTGTTTTTGCACTATAAATAAGATATGTGCATTGTGCACAGGAATTCATTCATGGTTTTTTTTTTTCCAAATTATAATCCGGCCCTCCAATAGTTTGAGGGACTGTGACCTGGCCCTCTGTTCAAAAAGTTTGAGGACCCCTAAATACGGTAATTCTCTGGGGATATTATGGCACCCAGAAAACCTCATTCTTGTACATTCTTTAATTATAATTTTGGTGTTTTGTGTTTACTTGGAACCGATAGGTATAGCTTGGAGGGGATGAGTCAGTTTATGGCTTGGTCAGCTTATTGGGAGTGAAATGGCATTGATGCCACTGGTATTCATCTTTCAAGATCTCCCCTTTAATTCCCGAAATTTTAGCAAGCTTGCCAAATCCTGTGCAATTTGCACAGTGGTCCTTGCACTACAGTATTGCAGTTGTAAAAGTTCCATGCTGAAGAAAAGTTGGAAGAAAAAGAATCTTAGTTTGTTTTGTGATACAAACAGTAGGGTTGTAATGAATCGTAGTAAACCTACTTAAGGATGACAAGCAAGTCTTTGGCTGCTGCTCTGGCCAGAGTGAAGACAGAGGGGAGCAGAAGACATTTCCATCTTGTCTTTACTAATAATATAATATAGTATATTGTATATACATATAATATTTATAATATTATAATGTAATGCAATATAATACTAGTAATAATACAATATTATAATTATATATTTACATTACATGTAATATTACTAATAATATAGCAATATAATGGTATAGTGCAATATAGTAATATATAATACTGATATTGTATTATCCTAATAATATAATATATTGTATGAAAATATATCTTGTAAGCCGCTCTGAGTCCCCTTCGGGGTGAGAAGGGCGGCATATAAATGCCGTAAATAAATAATTAATAAATAAATGTGCATTTTGCCTAGAAATAAGGGCCCTTCCATATGTCCCAGGATATCTGCTTTGAACTAGGTTATCTGAGTCCACACTCAGATAATGTGGGATTGTCTGCCTTTAGGAATATAGAGCTGTGTGAAAGAGACCTCAAATCCCACAGTAAGAAGCCCATCTATTAAAACTTTGGTTTGTTCTTTCTTATCCATTGGGCCACAGTGAAATATTTCTATATATGCTTCTGCGTCTTTGTATTAAAAAGAAGCACTCAGCAGTAGCGAATACAATATTTTAGCCCCAGAATATAAAAATAGATCATTTAAAATAGTAAAGAATTTGACTTAGCGCTACTTCTGAATTGATGTGGTAAAAAAAAAGCATCGGAGAAGTGGGTGGACACAACAGACGTATTTGAAATAATGTTAAACCTCAGAGCTTTAGGTGTTCTAAACTTCAGATATCTCATGAGTGAACAATTTCTTGCAAGTTGGTCATCTGCCTCAATTTTCTGCCAGATCTCATGAACATTAAATGGTTCAGAAAAATCAAAGGTTGCCTTAAAAATAATCTGGGTTGAACAGGGAAAAAAGTTCCACGTGGTGCTTTTTATCTGTGAGAATTAGCCTTAAGGTAACAGTGTCTTTTTGATGATAAAACCATTCTGCTGAGTTAGTAAAATTAGCCATGCACTGGGGGTGGAATTGGTGTTTTGTATTGTTAGCAATTTCTCCTAACTGGCTAGGAGCATATAGAGATGATTTGCACAGTGAAGTCGATCCGTTTATTCCCATTCTCAGGTTTGCTTGTTTTCTTTCCCCCTGCTAACTTGTTTTCTGAAAAGTAATTTGTTGGTATATATTTTTTTTCCTTTTTGTGTAGAGTTTGCTCAAGTCAGTGCTTGTGAAATCACATTGGGTTTATTTTTAATGTGTTTCCATTAATGCGAGAGCATAGCTGGTTAGGATCTACTTCTGTTTGATTAAGCCTTGCAGTCGTTCTCAACCTGTGAATCCCCAGGTGTTTTGGGCTATTACTCCCAGAAATCCCAGCCAGTTTACTAGCTGTTAGGATTTCTGGGGGTTGAAGTCCAAAACATCTGGGGACCCACAGGTTGAGAACCACTGGATTTATTACACTGTTAAAGTATTGTTGTTCCACTTCAGCTATGGTTACTTCTTACGGAATTTTGGGTTTTGTAGTTTAGTGAAGCTGAAAAATTGAAAGGTGCCTCCTTAAACTGCAAATGCCATGATCCCACAGGAGGCAGCCATAGCAATTATAGTGTACTGTGATCTCTAGTTATGTCAACTTTGAAACTGGTACTCACCTGTGCGACACAGGAGCACCAGCAGACACATCTTGTATAGGTGAACCTTCTATCCGCAGTGTATCACAGTGATGAGTGATCCAGGGTTTTAAAAACTAATTTCAAGGACCCTGAAATTTTTCAAATTAGCTGCTCTCTTTACCAGTAATTTTATAACATTGGCAACTACTTCAAGCCATTAACACCTCTTCAGAGTCTGCTTCTAGTTAGTTGGGGCCCTTCCACACAGCCTTATATCCCAGAATATCAAGGGAGAAAATCCCACATTATCACAGCCCTATATCCCAGAAAGTGCAAAAGCTGGGTTGCAGTTAAACATAAATCAGACTGGTTGCCAGTCTGATTATGGCAACCAGACTGATTGACAACTGGGAAATAGAGGGGGAAAACATGGAGGCTGTGACAGACTTTGTATTTCTAGATGCAAAGATGACTGCAGACGCAGACTGCAGCCCGGAAATGAGAAGACGCTTACTTCTTGGGAGGAAAGCAATGGGCAATCTCGATAAAAAATGAAGAGTAGAGACATCACACTGGCAACAAAAATCCGCATAGTAAAAGCAATGATATTCCCCTTAGTAACCTACAGAAGTGAGAGCTGGACCATAGAGAAGGCTGTGTGAAGGAAGATAGATGCTTCTGAACTGTGGTGCTGGAGGAAAGTTCTGAGAGTGCCTTGGACTGCGAGAAGATCCAGCTAGTCCATACTTCAGGAAATAAAGCCTGACTGCTCACTGGATATTACAGGCAAAGATGAAGTATTTTGGCCACATAATGAGAAGACAGGAAAGCTTAGAGAAGAGAGTGATGCTGGGGAAAATGGAAGGAAAAAGGAAGAGGGGCCGACCAAGGGCAAGATGGATGGATGGGATCCTTGAAGTGACTGGTTTAACCTTGAAGGAGCTGGGGGTGGTGATGGCTGACAGGGAGCTCTGGTGTGGACAGTCCATGAGGTCACGAAGAGTCAGAAGTGACTGAACGAATGAACAACAAAATATCCCAGAATATCAAGGGAGAAAATCCCACATTATCTGTGTGTGGGATAATCCAGTTCGAAGCAGATGCTGTGGGATTTTCTGCCTTGATATTCTTGGATATGGGGCTATGTGGGTGCTTGGGTAATTCTGGCTTGCGAGGAGCATGCTTCTTTTATTATTATTTAGTGTTCAGCTTAAGTGTTCGGCAAGTTATAGCAATCATGGGTCAGGACCATTACTGGCCAAAGTTGTCTCAGGAATCCATGGCCATATGACGTTTTAGAAGTGAATGTTTATCTGAAAACAATTGCTTTACTTCTTCCAAGTATAATAGGGATGTATTTTTAAGACTGGGGTTAAAACAAGTGTGTATCTATATAAAGAAAAATGGACATAACTAAAAAACCACTGGATGAATTTACATCAAATTTGGACACAATACAGTTATCAGGTCAACAGTGACCATCACTCATAAAAACACTGAAAAACACAGTGGAAGAGACTTTAAAATCCAAAAAATAAAAAATACATTACAACGCATGCGCAAAGCCACATATAAACACATATTTACACACACACAACACATATACACAGACTGGGCCACAGCAACGCATGGCAGGGGATGGCTAGTTTGAAATAAAAAAAAAACATAACTCCGTTTCACTGGAATATCAATATGCAGAGCAGCATAGGAGCACCTTAGGGCCCTTCCACACAGACCACAGGCTGGGAACCACTGCTTTAATGACTCCATCACATTAGCTCACACACCATAGCATCCCATGCTGTGTATGGTTGCCAAGCCATTGCTTCACAGAAGAACAACGTTCAACTCTTAGCTGCATGTTTTAGTTCTGTCCATTGATAATATGGATGATAGATTTCTCCTGAATGAAGCTCTGACATCACTTTATGGAGTTTTCTCCCTCTGCTGATTTGGCTCTGGGCAGGTTCATTGGGAAAATCTTTTAGAGCCATTGAGTCTGAGTCAAATTTATAGTCAAATTACTGCATTAGTTTTGAAACAGGCTGCCAGAAAATACTTTGAAATGCTAAATTGAGTCCCTAAGTGCTTGAGACAGAATGAGGCCTCCCAAAAGACCTCATCAGAGCATATTAAGATTTCTTGGTTAATTCTGCTACTTCCACTGTTTGTGTTAATGTATTTATTATCTATATAAATAAAAATGTAATGTTCGTTTGTGGGATTAACAGAACTCAAAAACCACTGGACGAATTGACACCAAATTTGGACACAAGACACCTAACAACCCAATGTATGTCCTTCACTTAAAAAATATGATTTTGTCATTTGAGAGTTGTAGTTGCTGGGATTTATAGTTCACCTACAATCAAAGAGCATTCTGAACCCCACTGACAACAGAATTGGACCAAACTTGGCACACACTTCTTCCATGACCAACAGAAAATACTGGAAGGGTTTGGTGGGCAGTGTCCTTTGGTTTTGGAGTTGTAGTTCACCCACATCCAGAGAGCACTGTGGACTCAAACCAGGATGGATCTGGACCAAACTTTACACAAATAATATGCCCAAATGTGAACACTGGTGGAGTTTGAGGAAAACAGAATCTTGACATTTGGGAGTTGTAGTTTCTGGGATTTATAGTTCACCTACAATAACCGAGCATTCCGAACCCCACCAACGATAGAATTGGGCCAAACCTCCCACACAGAACCCTCATGTGGGCCACAGCAACGCGTGGCAGGAGACGGCTAGTATTTAATGAATCTGCTATTGTATTCTGCTGCTTAGCTAGATAATCAAGTCACAGCTCAGCAGAAGTATCTGGATTTTGGTGGATTTAGTTCTGTTGACCACCCAATGGGACTAAGACTAGAAATAGGAAGTAGACACTGTGTGAAGAAATTGCTCTTCTCCAAAAATAGATTGTATGGTTTGGGTTAGGAAAACACTATTTTCATAACATGTGCAATAAAGCAACTGGATGTCATTAGTTGAGTAAAATTGTAATCTTGATAGAATAATCTCAAAACAAATTCCTGGAACAGTTATTAGTAGATAACAGCCTATGGGCCAGATTTGTCCACGTAAGAAGTACCCATCCAGTGCCACATTCCTGTGCCAACACATAAGCATGGATCCTTGGTTCAGGGAGCAAAGCTGTTGTGGTTATGCCCATTCGTTTGTGAGTTGTAGCGAACATTATCCTGGCATTTCTCTGAGTTACTCAGATCTTTCAACAGTCTTGTGCAAAACTGTCTCAGCCAGGGTCACGTCATAAGATTTCTGGAGAATTCAGTCTTGCTCTTCCGTCTTATATGTTTTTAAATTGTTTTAAATTGTTTTTAAATTGTGTTAGATTTTAGCCTGTTCTTGTAAGCCGCTCCGAGCTCCAGGGGAGTGGCGGCATATAAGTTTGAATTATAAATAAATAAAATAAATGGTTGTGTTCTTAAGTGTTACCTACACTGCTAGTTTTTTGTGCCACTGTTCCAGTATATTCCAAGATCCCTTGTTTTATTTTAAGAGGAGCACAGTGTTTCTTTTGAGACAGCAAATGTCCCCCTTTCTCTGCTATCTCCATATTTTCAAGTAGCCTCATGAAATCAACCAATTTTAATAGCTTTATTCCTACTCCTAGAATTCCAGATATTCTGAAGGATTAACTATTTTTGTGTCATTCATGGTTAATGGTTGGACAATAGTAGAGTCAGTGGAGCAGTTAGGAAAACTAGCCAAAATAATCTTCATAAGAAAACAGTTCTAACCTGCTAAAGTGGTTGCTAAAGAAGTAGTACCTTTTGGCACCCTAAAAACCACATTTTTAAACTTTGTTTAACTGAAAACAAAAACACTATGTTGTGTATTTTCTTTCCAAAACCCCCCAATATATTTTCTATTCTGTAAACGAGACATATTCTTGATAAAATACTAATTACATTGTTTTTTGATGCTATGGTTGTCCAGTTTTAGTCAGTGGCTCATTCTTTAAAAGAAAGTAAATTAAAAGAGTAATTTGTCATGTAAGAGTTATTTATTTATCGTGTCATCCGCAACCAGAACATTGTATTACATTTCTAACAGAACAAAACAAACAAACAGATTAAAAAAACCCCACAAATTTTGCAAACTTGGTAGCTGATTAAATGTCCTTTGACCAGTATCTGGCCGCTTGGAGTGCCTCTGGTGTTGCCGCAAGAAGGTTCTCCATCGTGCATATAGCAGGGCTCAGGTTGCATTGCAGCAGGTGGTCAGTGGTTTGCTCTTCTCCACACTCAGATGTCGTGGATTCCACTTCGTAGCCCCATTTCTCAAGATTGGCTAAGCATCTCGTGGTGCCAGAGCGCAGTCTATTCAGTGCCTTCCAAGTCGCCCAGTCTTCTTTGTGCCCAGGGGGGAGTCTCTCATCTGGTATCACCCACGGATTGAGGTGCTGGGTTTGAGCCTGGCACTTTTGAACTCTCGCTTGCTGAGGTTGGAACTACAGAGCAAGTGTCTCTGTAGATAAATAAATAAATAAATCTAAGAGGTAGAAACTGGGAAGGAGAGGACAATTTTCCAAAGTTTTACAAATATAGGGCAAAGGGAACAATCAGAGTAAGAATAAAAGTGAAAAAAGAATTGTGTGCAACTGGGTTGCTGTGAGTTTTCCGGGCTGTATGGCCCTGTTCACACTTGCCTCAAGCAGACAAGAGTTCTTTCTCCCACCCTGGACATTCCACAGATATATAAACCCCACTTGCCTAGTTTCCAACAGACCTCACAACTTCTGAGGATGCCTGCCATAGATGTGGCCAAAAAGTCAGGAGAGAATGCTTCTGGAACATGGCCAGACAGCCCGGAAAACTCACAGCAACCCATTGATTCCGGCCATGAAAGCCTTCAACAACAAAAACTTGGTGTATATGCTTCAGAATCTTGGCCTGCCCATTGGGTTTAATGTTTGATATAATTTAGACCTGACCATCTTAGTGTTGTATGTTTGATATTTGAGATGGGAATTCAGAGCATTATTGATTTCACCTCTTTTAAATTTCAGCAGCTTCCCAAGAGACAGAGTGAGTTAGTAAGGATGCAAAATATGTAAGTAATATATTTTACTAGCTAAAGAGTTTAGGCCAACATTTTACTTTTCAATGTTTTCTTTTTGGCGTAAGGGATGATCCCGCTGTCTGCTTTTGGTGACTCCTTGTTTTTATATCTCTTTCTGTCTCTTCTTTCTCTTAATTGCCTTCTCCACACTGTGAGCATACTAGTAACTCTTCTTTCTCCTCCTTTTGTAAAGGTGTACATCTCATGGGCTTGTTGGTCTCTGGCTAGGACTTAGCTCTAAATTCTGTCACAAGTGATATTGAGAAGGGAAAGCCCTTGGCCATAGAGATGAACAAATAAAATTGATGTCTCTAATGATCCTGTAGATGCGTTGTCCTGTTGTGGCAAATGTACACATAACAGTGCTGTACGTTAGGGCATTAAATGACTGGAAGTTCAGCCTGGCTTGATAGCATTCTGTTTTGGTTAAAGAAAGCCAATCTGTGGCAGACTTTTGCTCAGCTAGATGTGAATGAAAGTTGTGTAAATCATGGCGAATGATGACAGTAACAAAAGCATTTTCTGTTTTAGACCCTTCGCAGGTGTTACAGTCGAGTGAAGGAACATGGTGTTGGGAAAAGGAAAAGCAGTTACACATTTGAACAGTTGGAGCAAGTGTTTGGTCAAGGAGGATGGGATTCTCAACCTTGCCAACCAGTGCTTATCAACAGTAGTGGCCTATACCAAGAGCTTGAGTCAGATGGCAGTACAATGGAGGAGTACTCACAGGATGAATGGGGGAACCATAGTCAGGAGCTTCATTGCTACCAGTCAGGAGACCAAGAAGTGGGTAAGAAATGCTAAACCTTGCCCATACTCTGACATTTTATTTGTCTTTGCTGGGGTTGTGTGTGTGTGTTTAATTCATTGCTAATGACATAATGCAGCTGCTATTCCTGTTTCTGCTGACTGGTATAGCATGCTGATATGCAAATAGAATATCTGTGTTCTGCTCTCCACATGTTACCGTTATGGTAACAGGTGTCTTGTCAAATTAGGCAATGAAAAAGTGCAGAATGCTGTAGTTTGGATGAGAATTGTGGGACTCGCACAGCATCTGGATGTATATTGCCTGAACTCTATCTTGCCACTGTCCAATGTACCTACATGCTGTCCGGAGCATTTCAGAGATATTTGGGCTTACATAATGCAGAGAGCTTTTTGTGAAACAATCTTCAACTTAAAATTTTTAATAGTTTTATTCCTACTCCTAGAATTCCAGATATTCTGAAGGATTAACTATTTTTGTGTAATGCATGGTTATCGCGTTATATGTGTAATGCATGGTTATCGCGTTATATGATAAGTTTCAGATCTTGAATTTGAGTACAGTATTCAGAACTTTGCTGCAGACTGGATCATAAAATCATAGGATTGTAGAATTGGAAGAGACCTCATGGGCCATCCAGTCCAAGCCCATTCTGCCAAGAAGCAGGAAAATTGTATTCAAAGCACCCCCGACAGATGGCCACCCAGCCTCTGTTTAAAAGCCTCCAAAGAAGGAGCCTCCACCACACTCCGGGGCAGAGAGTTCCACTGCTGAACAGCTCTCACAGTTAGAAAGTTCTTCCTAATGTTCAGATGGAATCTCTTTTCTTGTACTTTGAAGCCATTGTTCCGCATCCTAATCTCCAGGGCAGCAGAAAACAAGCTTGCTCCCTCTTCCCTATGAGTTCCTCTCACAATCTTATTCCTTGTTGTCACAATAATAGATACGTATTATAGTGTCATGGGATTCAACACATGGGAAATTCAAACCAAATACAAAAACAGTTGTTACTCATAAATGGAATTAAATATAGGATGAATAATACTAATGAGAGGTGCCAGATTCAATTCCTCTGAATTGTTTATAATAAAATGCTGAAGAACTAGAGTTTTCATTACAGCAGCATTTAGATGTATTGTTGACCCTCCACATTTGCAAGTTTTTTATTTCATGAATTGGATTATTTGTTTCAGCTTTGAGTCCTCTTTGGGGGAGATAAAGCGGGGTATAAATATAATAATAATAATAATAATAATAATAATAATAATAATAATAATAATAATGCCTAAAGACCTAAGTCTGCACTTAAACACCATTGGCATTGACAAAATTACCATCTCTCAGCTGCAGAAGGCCACCTTACTGGGATCTGCATGGATTATTCATCGATACATTACACAGTCCTAGACACTTGGGAAGTGTCCGATGTGTTATCCAATACAACAGCCAGCAAAGTGTCTGTTGTGGACCCATCTTGTTGTGTTTCAAATAATAATAGTAATAATAATATATTTTTTAAAAAAACTCATAAATCACAGGGAGCCCCCAGTGGTGCAGTGGGTTAAAGCACTGAGCTGCTGAGCTTGTTGATCGAAAGGTCGCAGGTTCAATTCCAGGGAGCGGCGTGAGCTTCCGCTGTCAGCCCTAGCTTCTGCCAACCTAGCAGTTCGAAAACATGCAAATGTGAGTAGATCAATAGGTACCGCTCCGGCGGGAAGGGTGCTCCATGCAGTCATGCCGGCCACATGACCTTGGAGGTGTCTACGGACAATGCTGGCTCTTCAGCTTAGAAATGGAGATGAGCACCACACCCCAGAGTCAGACATGACTGGACTTAATGTCAGGGGACTACCTACCTACCTACCATAAACCACTGGGCCCTGATCTTCAGCCATGCCTCTTTCTTTCTCCACCAATGCCTCAACCTCATTTTCTTCCTTCTCCTAAGTAGCAGCGCTCTGCTTCCCCAGGCAATATCAATGATGCACTGACTGAGATTCCACCTGAACATTAGGAAGAACTTCCTAACTGAGAGAGCTATTCAGCAGTGGAACTCCTTGCCCTGGATTGTGGTGGAGGTGCCTTCTTTGAATGCTTTTAAGCAGAGGCTGGATGGCCATCTGTCAGGGGTGCTTTGAATGCGATTTTCCTGCTGCTTAGCAGGGGATTGGACTGGATGGCCCACGAGGTCTCTTCCTACTCTGTGATTCTATGAGGCGCAGACAGAATACAATGAACAGCAGCAGCAGCAGGAGAAGGAACAGGCCCTCACAAGCCAGGAACCAGTGTGGTAGCTGAGGTGGAAGCATGATGAACCTCTTCCTCTTCCTGCTACACACGACATGTGTCTCATGTGTCTCTGTATAATCCAAGCACTAGTTGGGATGTTCAAGGTGATGCATTAGCTCCAGGAAGCACTGTCAATTCCCCGTGCAGCAGCAGGAAGAGACCTAAGGATCAACTGTGGGACAAGAAGGAGGAAACAGTGGAGCCCTGGTCCCCTGCTACTTCCTTTATGGTGACTCTTCCTTCCAGAGATGCTACTTGCATTTAGGAGAAGGGTCTGAATCAGGGCTGTATTTGGGCACCTCCTCGTGAAGAAGAGGCCTTGGTGAAGCAGTAGCAGACTCCACAGCCCTTAACAGTCAAGAGTCACCCTAGAGGTGAAAAAAGCGGTATATAAATGCTGTAAATAAATAAATAAGAACAGTAGGAGAGCCAGGAGAGAGGATGCTATAGTTTAGTTCCGTGATTCTCAACCTGTGGGTCCCCAGATGTCTTGGTCTTCAACTCCCAGAAATCCTAACAGCTGATAAACCGGCACTTATAAACCACTTATCTAGTCCCTTTTGTACAGTGCTGCTGCCTGGCCAAAGAAGAAGAGAAAGGAGTTCTGTGGTCAAAGCGCCCCCCCCCCCCCCCCCCCCTTGCAAGGGAGAGCACACCCAGCAGAAGGTTCTGGGTTCAAAGAGGCGGCAACCATGTAAAATATTTGAGGAGGTGTGTTTTTTTTGCTTTCACAGAGGTCTTGCACCCCTTGCTCCAGCAAATGTGGAAGGCCAACATATGTTGCTTGACACTATTCGTGACAATTTCTGACAATGTTATAGACAAGTTGTCATTGCATTTTAAGTTATTCATGATCTTACTTTTTAGATGAGATCCCTACTATGAAAAAACCAGTGAAGATAAAGCAAGAATCTTCCGAAGAATCCCAGTAAGTAGCTTATGTGTTCCCTGTCTGTGACTCGAACTTATTTATTTATTTATTTATTTATTTGCGGCATTTATATGCCGCCCTTCTCACCCCAAAGGGGACTCAGAGCGGCTCACAAGATATAGATATATATATAGATATAGATACACACACACACACACACACATACACACAATATTTTAAATTATTAGCATAGCACAATGTCAGTATTAAATATTACTATATTTGGTTCTGGCTCAACTTACCTTACACCTTACCTCCCCTTACAAACCATCAATAACTTTAAGATCGTCTGGGGAGGCCCTGCTCTCGGTCCCTTCGTCAGAAGTACGTCAGAAGCCTGCTCAGTGGTGGTCCCTTGGCTATGGAACGCCCTGCCTAGGGAGATCAGATCTGCTCCCTCACTCTTAACGTTTCGTAGGCAGGTAAAAACATGGCTGTTCGAGCAAGCGTTCACAAATGCAGAGTAGCTAATATAGGAAATCGAATGACTTGACAGTGGAACTGGACAAAGCTTGATAATAAGGAGACGCTAATGATATTGTTTTTATTGCTCTTGTGGTGTATTATACTGTTTAAAGTCTTAATTTATATTATGTTTTATGTGTACTGATTTGTTGGAAACCGTCTTGAATCGCTGATAAAGGCTGAGAAAGGCGGTATACAAATACAGTAAATAAATAAAAAATAAATATTGTACTATACCATTATATGGTAATGCTACTTGTAATATTACTTGTAATAGAAATATATAATTATAATATATTATTATTAGTAGTATTATATTGTATTACATTATAATATCATAAATATTGTATGTATATACAATATATTATATTACATTATGTCGTATTATACTTTTAGCATAGCACAGGAGACAAGATGGGACTGTCTCCCGGCCCCCTCTCTCTTCACTCTGACCCAGAGCAGCAGTTGGTGCTAGGGGAGGGGTCCCCAACTTACAGCGTATGATTTTGGGGGAAGGGGGATGGGGCAGAATCTGATCCTACTAACAGTAGTCACAGTGTTCATCGCACTGCATTTAATCAAAATTGAAACCTCTAAGAAAGCAAGACCCTCACACTCTGTTACATGTGCTATTCACAGTCTGGTTGGCTGTGTTGCAAATCTGTTTCTTTGCCAATCTTAGAGAACTTCTTTCTCACCTCATCAGGTTTTTCTTTTTTGTGATTTAATATAGAAGTTCACCATAACATTCAAACAACAACACGACGTATTACAGGTCATACATATTCCCAGTGCCCCTACCCCAGACAAAATATAACCTCTTCCCCACACCCATGCACTCTTCACCATGACTTTCACCACTAAAGCACTATGAAGTCTTTAAACCAATTTATCTAACCTAGTCATCCTAAATTCCTAAAAGTACTCTTTTATGTCACTGACTCTCCACTCAGATATGTCATGGCCAACTTCCACTTTTGTTCCTCCTGATATTAGTTAATTTGGCCATTAACATATATTCCTGCATTCTTTCCTTCCAATCCTTTTTAGTTAAACTTTTTTCTCCTTTCCAGTCTCTGGCTATGTTTAATTGTGCAGCAACAAAGTTATATTGGTATATTACTTTGTCCTTTTTAGACACAACCCTGGGCTTTTAAAAATCTTACTATGTAGCAATTTTGTTTGTCTCCTTAGTTACCTTATCCCAAAATGCCTGTATGGTCTCACAGGTCCACCACATGTAGAAGAATATCCCTTTCTGTTTCCTATACCACTACCTTGTTGTGATTTATCTGTTTTCACCAATGCTGGGGTGATAGAACATCTACAAAACATTTAATACGGATTCTCCCTAATTGATCCAGTTAGTGGAAATTTGAACCTTTTGTTCCATCAATATTCCCAGTTTTCCAATTCTATTGGTCTACCTAGGTCCTTGGCCTAGGATAACATTACTGTCTTGACTCTGTTATCCTCCATGTTGTAGCTTAATATGTATTTGTATAATCTGGACATTAACCCTATGTTTCCCTTTTCCCAGATTCTTTCCAATTCTGATTTTGTTTTGTTTTTTTCTTGACAATAATTGTTCATACAGTAGAAGCTCGCTTATCCAACATTCGCTCATCCAACGTTTTGTATTATCCAATGCAGTCTGCCTCCTGCCCACATCCACAGCTGTTTCAATACATTGCAATGTTTTGTGCTAAATTCGTAAATATAGTAATTACTACATAACATTACCGTGTATTGAACTGCTTATACTATCAATTAGTTGTAAAATACGATTTTTTTGGTTTTGTTTTGTTTTGTTTTTTGTCGTGTCAGGAGCGACTTAAGAAACTGCAAGTTGCTTCTGGTGTGAGATAATTGGCCGTCTGCAAGGGCGTTACCCTGGGAACGCTAGGATGATTTTGATGTTTTTATCATCCTTGTGGGAGGCTTCTCTCATGTCCCTCCTTATTATCCAACATTTTTGCTTATCCAACATTCTATTGGTCCGTTTATGTTGGATAAGTCAGTTTCTACTGTATCACATTTTCCTTGCTTCCTCCTAAGACTGAAGGAATATACTTTGCTTCTTGTCACCCAGTGGCTTTCCATGGCCAAGCAGGGATTCAAACCTTTGTTTGTTGTCCAATTCTCAAACCATTGAGCCACACTTCGTTGATTTGTTAATGCAAGAAAGGTTCAAAACATCATTTACTAATATCTCCAGCTTCTCTCCATCTTTGTAACGTCTTTTGCTCCTTCTGCGGCTTAGTATCTGATTTATGCCTGCTCTGCTCTTGTAAACCATTTGCTTCAAAATTCATAATTTCTATTTTCTTTTTTTCTTAAAGGAAGCGTGATACAATGCAGAATATTGTACAGATCTTGGAATCCGTCCAGTTAAAGTGGGAACAGTTTCAGAGCTGGACAGACTTCTCTAGGCTCCATCTTTCTAACAAACTCGCCATCTTTGGCATTGGCTATAACACGCGGTGGAAAGAGAATATTCGATACCACTACGCTGAGATCAGTTCCCAAGTTCCCCTTGGCAAACGTCTCCGGGAATATTTCAACTCGGAGAAGCCAGAGGGCAGAATAATCATGACCAGGGTACAGAAAATGAACTGGAAGAACGTTTACTATAAATTCCTAGAGATCACTATTAGCGAGGCCCGGTGCCTGGAGCTTCACATGGAGATTGACTGGATCCCTATTGCTCATTCCAAGCCAACAGGTGGGAATATTGTCCAGTATTTATTACCTGGTGGCATTCCGAAAAGCCCTGGTCTGTATGCCATTGGATATGAAGACTGTCACGAGAAGCCACGGTCTCCTGACCATGAAGTCATCACCCACGACCCTGAAAACGAGACTCTGGGGGAAGTGGAAATGCCCTTGACGCAAACCTCGGTCAAAGTGGAGATGCAATCTACGCGAATCATATATTGTTACCTCGGCATTGCTGAGGTTAGGACTCTTCAGCAGTGCTTGTTCTTACACTTTCAGGCAAACACCAAAACCTTCAGCAAAGACTGGGTTGGGATCAATGGATTTTTATCTCAGAACTGCATTGTAGACCCAGGGATTTCTCCCAAGTCCATCTACATCAAATTTGTGGAGGTGGAAAGGGACTTCCTTTCTGCTGGCTCATTGGTAGAGTGCCTGGAAAAAGCCATTGGGTACTCCTTGAAATTTAACAACTGAGTTCCGTCCTTCATAAGGATCAGGGCTTTGACTCCTGGGTGGCATTTGGGCATCTTTAACTGGACGAAAGGAGCCTTTGTGAAAGAACTTGAATGACAACAAATCCATATTTGGAGGCGATTTTCCAAAAAGTGTTTCCTAAGTCAGTGAAATATACATCCTATTTGCTTGGGCCAATCAGCGGGTTTTGCAAAGCAAAGACTTTGAAAGGGAGCCTTGTAAATATAGTGACTTGGTACATTCCACATCGGACGAGCATACACTTTAAGTTTTCATACGAAAAGCTGTTTTCCACAATGTCTCATTTTTACACATCTGTCTCTCTATATGTGTTATTACAGCTGTGTAATAAATAAGCAATAGATCATGGCAGGTCTCAATTTGGAGTCACACAAGACTGCTTTTCAGTGCCACTTTTAACCTCTCTTGTATATAAGTTATAGCATTTCACACTTTTTCAACCATCAAGTGTTTTTTACTATTTCCAACCAGTGTTGCCTGCAAGATACCTTCTGTTTCTGTGATATATCCCACTTTCCTAGTAGTGTTGCCATATCAACTTTATTTTTGTTTTGTTGGATTTTTTTTTTTACATTAAAGTAATTCTGGTCTTTTTTTACAAAAAAAAAGGTTATCCTTTTTGTGTGGCAGTGAAAGTAACTCAACCACTGGGAAATGTTTAATCAAACCATGCTTTTTGTTAAATGCAATCAAAGCTGTGAGATGGGGGCGGGACAGGGTGGGAATGGGAAAGTTGTGGGATCTGGGGTACTCCGCATTTTTAATGCCGCGTCAAAATGTCACTATATAAACCCCATTATGCTGCTGGCAAGTTCCAGATTTTTTACATTTCTTTTTTTAAAAAACTTCATTGATCCGTGGAAGTTGTGACATAACAATGAATGTGTCAGTCCAAATAAAAGCAAGCAAATCCGTCGATTTTTCAGAAATGTGTTCTTACTTGGTATCTTTCAGGATTTAGAAATTAACTCATATTCATGTGAAAATATGTTTTGTTATTATTGTCTAAAATGTTTTCAAATGTATGACAATCTACCAAAGGTTTAAGGGAGATGTCTCCAGGCTTATGCTCCAAAATTAGTGTAACATATTAGTACCTATTCAGACATTTATTTCCTGTCAAGACATTTATAAACTGATACGCTGTGGGTTTCTGAAAACAGTATGACTGTGATTTTCTATACCATATATACACGAGTGTAAGCCAGGTTTTTCAGTCCTTTTTTTAGGCTGAAAAAGACCCCCTTGGCTTATACTTGAGTCAAAGTTATTTATTATTTTACTCTGTTATTATTTTATCTATATAAATAAAAATGGAATGTATGTTTGTGGGATTAACAGAATTCAGAATTGGACCAATTGACACCGCATTTGGACACACTTTACATTTTTAGGTCTGTTTGTATGTCCTTCCACAAACGCCGCTATCACCTTTCGTCTATGCTCCAGCATTTTTAATTTTAATTTTACATTTGGCCTTCCCACAGTTTTAATTGTGTGTTTCTAAATTTCAACTGAAATTCAGTTATTTGTTTATGAACATCTTTTTATCACACCCTGTAGAGTCCCCTGTAGCGCAATGGGTTAAAACCTTGTGCCGGCAGGACGGCTAACCAATAGGTCAGCAGTTCGAATCAAAATCCAGGGAGAGTGGGTTGAGCTCCCCCTGTCAGCTCCAGCTCCCCATGCAGGAACATGAGAGAAGCCTCCTACAAGGATGGTAAAATATCTGGACATTCCCTGGGCAATGTCCTTGCAGATAGCCAATTCTCTCACACCAGAAGCAACTTGCAGTTTCTCAAGTCGCTCCTGAAAAGAGAGTAGCAAAAAGGAACAAAGACAATATAAATGTTTATTTATGACATTTATAAATATTTATAAATAAACTAGCACTCCCCTGCCATGTGTTGCTGTGGTCCAGTCAGTGTATATGTGTTTTGTGTGTATATATATTGGTGTATATGTGTGTTTGCATATATATATATGCATGTGTTGTAGAGTGTGTGTGTGTGTGTGTGTGTGTGTGTATATATATATATATATATATATATAGGCTTTTTAAGTCTCTTCTGCTGTGTTTTCCAGTATTTTTATGAGTGATGGTCATTTCTTGCCCTGATAGGTGTATTGTGTCCAAATTTGGTGTCAATTCGTCCAGTGGTTCTTGAGTTATGCTAATCCCACAAATGAACATTACATTTTTATTTATATAGACTAGCCGTGCCCTGCCACACGTTGCTGTGGCCCACATGGGGATTCTGTGTGGGAGGTTTGGCCCAATTCTATCGTTGGTGGGGTTCAGAATGCTCTTTGACTATAGGTGAATTCTAAATCCCAGCAACTACAACTCCAAAATGTCAAGATTCTATTTCCCCCAAACTCCATCAGTGTCCACATTTGGGCATATTGAGTATTTGTCTAGAGTTTGGTCCAGACCCATCATTGTTTGAGTCCACGGTGATCTCTGGATGTAGGTGAACTACAATTCCAAAACCAAAGGACACTGCCCACCAAACCCTCCCAGTATTTTCTGTTGGTCATGGGAGTTCTCTGAGCCAAGTTTGGTTCAATTCCATCCTTGATGGAGTTCAAAATGCTCTTTGATTGTAGGTGAACTATAAATCCTGGCAACTATAACTCCCAAATGACAAAATCAATTTTTTTGAGTGAAGGACAGACATTGGGTTGTTAAGTGTCTTGTGTCCAAATTTGGTGTCAATTCGTCCAGTGTTTTTGAGTTCTGTGAATACCACAAACGAACATTACATTTTTATTTATATAGATTCTGCAATTACAGATTGACTTCTAAAGCCCAATGTGCTGCAACTATACATTTCACTTTGGAATACAAGGACAGCTCTGTGCAGGCTTCTGTGTGCCATAGCAATAAGAGGTAAGTAAATAAATATTTGCACGAGTTGTTACTACATCCGATTTGTAAGACTTCAACAGTTTTCAGTGCCCTCCAGGAATATCACTTTTTTTGTACTCCCAAATATGATGCAATTGTTACTACTTTTGCAGTATTTTCATTGGGTAAACATATAAATATAAGTAATACAAACAGTTCTGTGTGGAAATAACGTAAAGGCAAAGGTTTCCCCTTAACATTAAGTCTAGTCATGTCCAACTCTGGGGGTTGGAGCTCATCAAATATATATGAAACGATATTTTATATGCTATCTTTTAAAATGTATTTTATATGTTGGGGGGCATCGAATTGTGCTGAATGTAAACAGCCTTGAGTCGCCTTCAGGTTGATAACGGCGGTGTATACAGTAAATAAATAATTAAATCTGTTTCTAAGCCAAAGTGCCGGCATTGTCCATAGACACCTCCAAGGTCATGTGGCCAGCATGACTCCATGGAGTGCCGTTACCTTCCCACCGAAGCAGTACATTTTGATCTACTCACATTTGCATATTTTTAAACTGCTAGTTTGGACGAAGCTGGGGCTAACAGCAGGAGCTCACCCCGCTTCCTGGATTTGAACGTGTGACCTTTTGGTCAGCAAGTTCAGCAGCTCAGCGGTTTAACCTGCTGTGCCACCATTGTGGAAATACCAGCAGATTATATTTATTCATCCCACTTTGCCTCCACAGAGATGAGGTAAAATTCATTTAAATAAATAAGTAACCTCAAATTAATATAAGTTTTAGCTTCAATTCAAAAAGCATTTCAGTCCATCATTGGTTGCCAAGGTAAGGATGTAGGTTTCTAGAAGTGTACAGAAAGATGCTTTTAAAAAAATATATAAGTAATAATTACTAAATATAACTAATAATTACTAATATTACTAACAATATTACAATATGATGGTATAATACAATATAGTAATATTTAATACTGGTATTGTGCTATGCTAATAATATATATTGTATGTATATATGTTCAAGCTGGGTTTAGAAAAGGCAGAGGAACGAGAGACCAGATTGCCAATATCCGCTGGATAATGGAGAAAGGCAGGGAGTTTCAGAAAAACATCTACTTCTGCTTCATTGACTACTCTAAAGCCTTTGACTGTGTGGATCATAATAAATTGTGGCAAGTTCTTGGTGGGATGGGCATCCCAAGCCACCTTGTCTCTCTCCTGAGGAATCTGTACAAGGACCAAGTAGCAACAGTCAGAACTGACCACGGAACAACAGACTGGTTCAAGATTGGGAAAAGCGTACGACAAGGCTGCATCCTCTCACCCAACCTTTTTAACGTGTATGCAGAACACATCATGCGATGTGCGGGGCTGGATGAATACAAAGCTGGGGTGAAAATTGCTGGAAGAAACATTAACAATCTCAGATATGCAGATGACACCACTCTGATGGCCGAAAGCGAGGAGGCGCCGAGGAGCCTTCTAATCAAGGTGAAAGAAGAAAGCGCAAAAGCTGGGTTGCAGCTAAACATCAAAAAAACCAAGATTATGGCAACAAGAATGATTGACAACTGGAAAATAGAGGGAGAAAATGTGGAGGCCATGACAGACTTTGTATTTCTAGGTGCAAAGATTACTGCAGATGCAGACTGTGGCCAGGAAGTCAGAAGACGCTTACTTCTTGGGAGGAGAGCAATGTCCAGTCTCAATAAAATAGTAAAGAGTAGAGACATCACACTGGCAACAAAGATCCATTGCCTAGTCAAAGCCATGGTATTCCCTGTAGTAACCAACGGATGAGAGAACTGGGCCTTAGGGAAGGCTGAGCGAAGGAAGATCGATGCTTTTGAGCTGTGGTGTTGGAGGAAAGTTCTGAGAGTGCCTTGGACTGCGAGAAGATCCAACCAGTCCATCCTCCAGGAAATAAAGCCCAACTGCTCATTGGAGGGAAGGAGACTAGAGACAAAGTTGAAGTACTTTGGCCACATCATGAGGAGACAGCAAAGCCTAGAGAAGGCAATTATGCTGGGGAAAGTAGAAGGAAAAAGGTAGAGGGGCCGACCAAGGGCAAGATGGATGGATGGCATCCTTCAAGTGACTGGACTGACCTTGAAGGAGCTGGGGGTGGTGACGGCCGACAGGGAGCTCTGGCGTGGGCTGGTCCATGAGGTCACGAAGAGTCGGAGGTAACTGAACAAAAATAACAACAACAATGTATATATATCTTGTAAGCCGCACTGAGTCCCCTATGGGGTGAGAAGGGCGGCATATAAATGTCATAAATAAATTAATATATAAATAAATAAAATTTTGCAGCTTTCCACCTTTGCACATGTAGAAGAAGGTTGCTGGTTGTTTAAAATTATGGCGCTTCTAAAATATGCCTTTCTCTCCCAGTTCAGAGCTCACTAAGGCAGTTTGCCCACTGTTTACATTTATCATTCAGTAAGATCAACGCTGGCGTACAAACAGACATCAGTAGAAATTAAAAATATTTTCAAGATGATTATTCCTGCTTGTCTCAATAACAAAGACCATTCCATTCATGCCAGCAGAGGGAGTCCTGTTGCAAAGAATTAAGGGTTTCCCAAACTCTGGCCATATTCAAGAAACCTATACTAAGTAAAAAGATCTCAAGGTCCTGGGCAAACTTGGGCCCTCCAGGTGTTTTGGACTTCAACTCCCAGAATTCCTGGTCTTAGGCCCTTTAGCTTTCCCCCCTCAGCCGATTAAACACATTGAGGTTGGTTGGGGTTTGCATTAATATCCTGCCTTACTTCCAATGAACGCAAGGTGGCACACAGAGCTTTCCAGCTCCCTAGTTCACAATCACAAGGCTTGACCTGATGGCTTGTTAATCTGTGTTCAAGGCTGGGCTTGTTGTTGTTGTTCATTCGTTCAGTCGTCTCCGACTCTTCGTGACCTCATGGACCAGCCCACGCCAGAGCTCCCTGTCAGCCGTTACCACCCCCAGCTCCCTCAAGGTCAGTCCAGTCACTTCAAGGATGCCATCCATCCATCTTGCCCTTGGTCGGCCCCTCTTCCTTTTGCCTTCCACTTTCCCCAGCATCATTGTCTTCTCTAGGCTTTCCTGTCTCCTCATGATGTGACCAAAGTACTTCAACTTTGTCTCTAGTATCTTTCCCAAGGCTGGGCTGAAAAATAATTATTTCATTTTTTAAAAAATATGCAAATACTGACCAAAGTGACATTTTCCGGATGTATTTATTTATTTATTTATTTGGAGTGCTTCTACCTCGCCCTTCTCAACTCCCTAGCGGGGACTCAGGGCAGCTTACAAAAGGCACAATTCGATGCCCAACAATTCACAAAACACAATGTACAGTTTACAATATAACGATGACAGTTATAACTAATTAAAACAGTCAAATTAAAACAACAGCAGCAATAAAATCATCTTGTCAACGTTCGTCAATTCATAAATCCATAATCCATCCAGCATTGTCATTGTCCTTTCCTACTCTGGTCGTCATTGTCTTTTATCCATCTGCCAGCTTACCCAAAGGCCTGGTCCCAAATCCAGGTCTTTATCTTCCTTCTGAAAGAGAGAAGGGATGTTGATGACCAAATTTCCCCGGGGAGCGCATTCCACAGGCGAGGGGCCACCACCGAGAAGGCCCAGTCCCTCGTCCCCACCAGTCTCACTTGTGATAAAGGCGGGGCCGAGAGCAGGGCCTCCCCAGAAGATCTTAAACTCCAAGATGGGACATAGAAGGAGATACGTTCAGACAGGTACACTGGGCCGGAGCTGTATAGGGTCTTGTAGGTCAAAATCAGCACTTTGAATTGTGCTCGGAACTGGATCGGCAGCCAGTGGAGCTGACATAACAGGGGGGTGGTATGCTCCCAGTATGACACTCTGGTGAGTTACGATCGACCAAGAGGACCTCTGTCTTGTCGGGATTGATCTTCAGCTTGTTCCTTCTCATCCAAAATAATAATAATAACCATAATAGAGTAAAATAATAAATGTAATAAAATAATAACAGAATAAAATAATAAATAACTTCCACTCAAGTATAAGCCAAGGGGGTCTTCTTCAGCCTTAAAAGGGGCTGAAAAACTTGGCTTATACTCAAGTATATGCAGTATAGAAAATCACAGTCACACAGTCCTATCAGCACAAGGGTTTAACCTTCTTTGGAGGCTTTTAAACAGAGGCTGGATGGCCATCTGTCAGGGGTGATTAGAATGCAATATTCCTGCTTCTTGGCAGGGGGTTGGACTGGATGGCCCATGAGGTCTCTTCCAACTCTTTGATTCTATGATTCTATGATTACACCACTGTCCTTAGGGAGCTATGATTTAACATACATAGAGGACCATAAGTTTGGAAAAGTTCTTGTTGCAAGATGCAAAAAGAAGGGGGAAGAAAAAGAAGCACATATTCTTGGCATGCAAAAAGTTCCAGGATTCATTCTTATAGTCTTGTTTTATAGGAGGGAGTCTCTTTAAAACTTTGAGAAATGATGCAAGTCGGTTCAGACCTTGAAGAGACATTTTTTGAGTTTCCAAGAAATTCTCACTGGTTGCATTCCAGAGGCAACTCGAGCCAGGGCAAAACGGTCATATCTAAAAAAAATCCATATTTTTGGCTTAAAGTTCTTAAATTACCAGTCAGTAAACCTTAGGAGAAGCATTTCAGACTTTCAGAATTGGGAGGGAGTTTATTTTTTTATTTTTATTTCTAACAGAACAAAGCAAACAAACAGAAAAATACACAACTTGTGAGTTTGGTAGTTGGTTAAATGTCCTTTGACCAGTATCTGGCCACTTGGAGTGCTTCCGGTGTTGCTGCAAGAAGGTCCTCCCTTGTGCATGTGGCAGGGCTCAGGGTGCATTGCAGCAGGTGGTCCGTGGTTTGCTCTTCTCCTCACTCGCATGTCGAGGATTCCACTTTGTAGCCCCATTTCTGAAGGTTGGCTCTGCATCTCGTGGTGCCAGAGCGCAGTCTGTTCAGTGCCTTCCAAGTCGCCCAGTCTTCTGTGTGCCCAGGAGGGAGTCTCTCATTTGGTATCAGCCATTGGTTGAGGTTCTGGGTTTGAGCCTGCCACTTTTGGACTCTCGCTTGCTGAGGTGTTCCAGCGAGTGTCTCTGTAGATCTTAGAAAACTATGTCTAGATTTAAGTTGTTGACGTGCTGGCTGATACCCAAACAGGGGATGAGCTGGAGATGTCTCTGCCTTGGTCCTTTCACTATTGGTGGATGTCAGGTGGTGCGATACCGGCTAGACAGTGTGATTTCTCCAGTGGTGTAGGGCACAGACACCCCGTGATAATGCGGCATGTCTCATTAAGAGCCACATCCACTGTTTTAGTGTGGTGAGATGTGTTCCACACTGGGCATGCATACTCAGCAGCAGAGTAGCACAGAGCAAGGGCAGATGTCTTCACTGTATCTGGTTGTGATCCCCAGGTTGTGCCAGTCAGCTTTCATATGATATTGTTTCTGGCACCCACTTTTTGCTTTATGTTCAGGCAGTGCTTCTTGTAGGTAAGAGCATGGTCCAGAGTGACTCCCAGGTATTTGGGTACGCTGCAATGCTGCAGTGGCATTCCTTCCCAGGTGATCTTCAGAGCTCGGGATACTTCTCTGTTCTTGAGATGAAAAGCACATGTCTGTGTTTTAGATGGGTTAGGGATCAGCTGGTTTTCCCTGTAATAGGCAGTTAGAGCATCTAGAGCTTCGGAAAGCTTCTGTTCTACCATCTCAAAGCTCCCTGCTTGAGCGGTAATGGCACGATCATCAGCATAGATGAAACTCTCTGTCCCTTCTGGCAGTGGCTGGTCATTTGTGTAGATGTTGAACATGGATGGAGCAAGCACGCTCCCCTGAGACAGGCCGTTCTTTTGTTTCCGCCATCTGCTTCTCTGGCCCTGGAACTCAACAAAAAAGCTCCTGTTTTGTAGCATGTTTCCTATGAGGCGGGTGAGGTGGTAGTCCTTTGTGATATTATACATTTTTCTCAGGAGGAGGCGGTGGTTCACAGTATCATAGGCTGCTGACAGGTCTATGAAGACAGGGAGTGTAAACTACTAATACCAGGAAGCAACAAAACAATGGTATTGTGAGGAGGAGTGTCATTTGGAGAACTCCGGGGAGGGTTGAATTATAGACTCGATCTGAATGTCCCCGTGCCTGTTCGGAACAATGAAGATCTATTTCCAAGCAGTGGCTGACTCCAAATAAAGCAGAAAAAAAATGTGTTCTCGTACAATACACAACAAACAGAGGAACAAGGAAATTGTATTTGTCTCACCACTTCCTTCTCTTTAGTCTGGTTGACACGGATGGTTCAAAATGATAAGACAATAGATTTCTCTAGGAATACAAAACAGATTAACGTGCCGCAGCTCTGTGCAAATCTAATCTGTTCATATTTAGAGATTTGGTTAAATCCTGATTTGATTTAAGAACATGTTAAAGTTGTTACTCTGCTGCTGTCCAAATCTGATTAACCATCAAGCGGACATCAGTTGTGTTCATTTGAAGGTTTGTTTCACTAGCTAGTAATTATTTGGGGGGGGGGGGGGTGACAGATGGGTGGGAAGTTGGTTATTTTAGTTTTCTCAGAATCAGGATGAGATTGCTAAATTGAAAATATGAAGTCTCCCCGAGGCCCTTTGAATGTAATAGCAAATTGTACAGTATGAGCAACATAACCTACAACCCCAAAACAAACTCCAAAAAGCAGATATGAGACCCACAGCAACCAACTAGTTCTAGCAACTAGTTTAACTCCAGTAGAGGCAGGTGTTTAGTGTCGTTTATCCAAGACTGACTTACCCCAAAATACACTGTTCTTCTATATATATATAAAAAAAATGCTCTGTGCGTAATGAGTACCTTAAAAACAAAAGAACCAATGAATGAAATCACACCAAATTTGGCAAGAAAACATCTCACAACACAAGGAGTGACCATCACTCAAAAAATTATGATTTTGTCATTTGGGAGTTGTAGTTGCTGGGATTTATAGTTCACCTACAATCAAAGAGCATTCTGAACTCCATCAACGATGGAATTGAACCAAACTTGGCACACAGAATTCCCATGACCAACAGAAAATACTGGAAGGGTTTGGTGAGCATTGACCTTGAGTTTCGGAGTTGTAGTTCACCTACATCTAGAAAGCACTGAGGACTCAAACAATGATGGATCTGGACCAAACTTGGCATGAATACTCAATACACCCAAATATGAACACAGATGGAGTTTGGGGAAAATAGACCTTGACATTTGGGATTTGTAGTTACTGGGATTTATAGTTCACTACAATTAAAGAGCATTCTGAAACCCACAAATGACAAAAATGGGGCAAACTTCCCACACAGAACCCCCATGACCAACAGAAAATACTTAAGGCCATCCAATCCAACACCCTTCATCAGGGCAAGAAAACGTAATCAAAGTCCTCCTGACAAAGAGCCATCCAGCCATAGAGAGAGAGAGAGAGAGAGAGAGAGAGAGAGAGAGATGGATGATAGATAGATAGATAGATAGATAGATAGATAGAGAGAGATTGGGAGTTGTAGTTGCTGGGATTTATAGTTCATCTACAATAAAATAGCATGATAGAATTGAGCATACAGGACTTCCATGACCAACAGAAAACACTAGAAGGGTTTGGTGAGCATTGACCTTGGGTTTGGGAGTTGTAGTTCACCTACATCCAGAGACTACCATGGACTCAAACAATGATGGATCTGGACCAAACTTGGCATGAATATTCCATATGTTCAAATATGAACACAGATGGAGTTTGGGAGAAATAGACCTTCACAATTGGGAGTTGTAGGTACTGGGATTTATAGTTCACCTACAATCAAAGAGTGCTCTGAACCCCACCAATGACAGCCTGCCCCCCCCCCTTCCAGCACCAACTGCTGCTCTGAGATCAGAATGTAGAAAAGGGCCAGGAAGGCAGTTCCATCTTGTCTCCTGCACTGTGCTTATAATAATAATATAATATAATATAATATAATATAATATAATATAATATATTGTATATACATATAATATTGATAATATTATAATGTAATACAATATACTACTAATAATAATAAAATGATATTATAATTATATATTTTAGATTAAATGTCATATTACTAATAATATAACAGTATAATATTATAGTACAATGTAATATATAATATTAATATTGTGCTATGATAATAATATATTGTATTTACTTTTAACTTGTAAGCCACTCCGAGTCCCCTTTGGGGTGAGAAGGGTGGCATATAAATGCCGTAAATAAATTAATACGTTGAGAGAACTGTGAGATGCTGGTTGTGGAAACAGAGTGTCGACTTCTTCCGTGATGGCTTCAGAAAACATGTCCATCGTTGGCAGAAATGTATCCAATTCTCTGGTGATTATGTGGAAAAATGAATAGTGGTATTTAAAGAGCACATTCTAAGGATTACTTCTGCATTTGATTTATTAAAATATTCCCATCCAAACCCAAGTAACAAAGGTGGAGGCATTACTTTTCATTCAACCCTCATATTCTAAACTATACTTTTTTTTGCTTGTTTGCTTGACTTGTTTGTGAGTGAGTAAGGTCTGCATGGGTAGTCTCCACACGGAATGCTTGCTTTAAAAGTTACCTTGAAACAGGGATAGTCACAGTTACTTTTTACTTATTATAACTTCCCAATCTCTCAGTCAGCATGGCCATGAAACATTCTGGGAGTTGTAGCCTTCAAAGGTAGTTCGTCTAGATTGGGCATGGGCAAACTTAGAGCAGAAAGCATTCCTTCTCCGCTTGCCCTTTGAGACTGGATTAAAAGCTGGGCAAAAATTTTGATAGCATGCCAAGACTCAGTCAGTTTCAGAAGTAAACAATTCTTCTGATGCCAAGTGTAACGTTGAACATGAAAAAGTTTGGTACATGGCCCATGAAGGCATTTTTCATTTTCCATCGGACTGAAACCATTTCCTAGGAAGCATTACCAACATGGCACGATGTACATCCTCTTCTTGCATTCCATGGTTTCTCTGATGACAAATAATTACTGAGTGTTTACTTTCATATCAAGTGATGTTCAAAGGAAATGGAAGTCAGGATCCTGTGCTTAATCCCAACTGAGTGCCTCCATTGAGTGTTGAGTCAACATGCAAGTAAACTCCATTGATTAAGAAGACTTACACGAGTGAGGATGAACAACAGGATGCGAGACAGACAGTCACAATAGTCTTTTCACAGGGAATGTAAATATGAGGTCACTGGACTTGCGCATTTATTGATGCACTAGCCGTCCCCTGCCACGTGTTGTTGTGGCCCTCATGGGGGTTCTGTGTGGGAGGTTTGGCCCAATTCTACCGTTGGGGTGGTTCAGAATGCTCTGTGATTGTAGGTGAACTATAAATCCCAGCAACTACAACTCCGAAATGTCAAGATTCTATTTTCCCCAAACTCCATCAGTGTTCACATTTGGGCATATTGAGTATTTGTGTAGTTTGGTCCAGATCCATCATAGTTTGAGTCCACAGTGATCTCTGGATGTAGGTGAACTACAACTCCAAAACCAAAGGACACTCCCCTCCAAACCCTTCCAGTATTTTCTGTTAGTCATGGGAGAACTGTGTGCCAAGTTTGGCATAATTCTATCGTTGGTGGGGTTCAGAATGCTCTTTGATTGTGGGTGAACTATAAATCCAGGCAACTACAACTCCCAAATGACAAAATCAATTTTTTTGAGTGAAGGACATACATTGGGTTGTTAGGTGTGTCGTGTCCAAATTTGGTGTCAATTCGTCCAGTGGTTTCTGAGTTCTGTTAATCCCACAAACGAACATTACATTTTTATTTATATAGATGATGCAGAACATTAGTTGGGGATGGTCAACATTTCTTGTTAAGTTAGGGAATCATTAAAAGGCCTCTGAGTAGAATTTGCTTAGTAGTTACACTCAAGTAAGTCTACCAAACTATTCTATATTTACAGAGGAAAGAAGAACTGTGTGTAATAACCATTGCAGACTGACAGTGTTTTCCAGAGTGCTACGCAATGAAGCAAGCAGCATCTTGTATTGTCGAAGGCTTTCATGGCCGGGATCACTGGGTTGTTGTAGGTTTTTCCGGGCTATATGGCCATGTTCTGGAGGCAATTTTTCTCCTGACGTTTTGCCTGTATCTATGGCAAGCGTCCTCAGAGGTAGTGAGGTCTGTTGGAAGTAGGAAAAATGGGTTTGATTTTCCTGTCAGTGCCTGGAGCAAACTTTTGTTGAGAGGTGATTAGATGTCCTTGTTTGATTCCTCTCTGTTGTTGTGCTGTTGTAATTTTAGAGTTTTTTAAATACCGGTAGCCAGATTTTGTTCATTTTCATGGTTTCCTCCTTTCTGTTGAAATTGTCCACATGCTTGTGGATTTCAATGGCTTCTCTGTGTAGTCTGACATGGTGGTTGTGAGAGTGGCCCAGCATTTCTGTGTTCTCAAATAATATGCTGTGTCCAGGTTGGTTCATCAGGTGCTCTGCTATGGCATTATTTATTTCTCGTGTCAGGGCAGCCAGTCAATTATATTACATTTCTAACAGAACAAAGCAAACAAACAGACAAAATACAAAATGTGTGAGTTTGGTAGTTGATTAAATGTCCTTTGACCAGTATCTGGCCACTTGGAGTGCTTCTGGTGTTGCTGCAAGGAGGTCCTCCATTGTGCATGAGGCAGGGCTCAGGTTGCATTGCAGCAGGTAGTCAGTGGTTTGCTCCTCTCCGCACTCGCATGTCGAGGATTCCACTTTGTAGCCCCATTTCTGAAGGTTGGCTCTGCATCTCGTGGTGCCAGAGCGCAGTCTGTTCAGCGCCTTCCAAGTCGCCCAGTCCTCTGTGTGCCCAGGGGGGAGCCTCTCATTTGGTATCAGCCATTGGTTGAGGTTCTGGGTTTGAGCCTGCCAATTTTGGACTCTCGCTTGCTGAGGTGTTCCAGCGAGTGTCTCTGTAGATCTTAGAAAACTATTTCTAGATTTAAGTCGTTGACGTGCTGGCTGATACCCAAAGAGGGGATGAGCTGGAGATGTATCTGCCTTGGTCCTTTCACTATTGGCTGCTACTTCCCAGCAGATGCCAGGTGGTGCAATACTGGCTAAGCAGTGTAATTTCTCCAGTGGTGTAGGATGCAGACACCCCGTGATAATGCGGCATGTCTCATTAAGAGCCACATCCACTGTTTTAGTGTGGTGAGATGTGTTCCACACTGGGCATGCATACTCAGCAGCAGAGTAGCACAGCGCAAGGGCAGATGTCCTCACTGTATCTGGTTGTGATCCCCAGGTTGTACCAGTCAGCTTTCTTATGATATTGTTTCTAGCACCCACTTTTTGCTTGATGTTCAGGCAATGCTTCTTGTAGGTAAGAGCACGGTCCAGAGTGACTCCCAGGTATGTGGGTGCGCTGCAATGCTCCAGTGGGTTTCCTTCCCAGGTGATCTTCAGAGCTCGGGATGCTTCTCTGTTCTTGAGATGAAAGGCACATGTCTGTGTTTTAGATGGGCTGGGGATCAGCTAGTTTTCCCTGTAGAGCACCTAGGTCTTTGGAAAGCTTCTGTTCTACCATCTCAAAGCTCCCTGCTTGAGCAGTATTGGCACGATCACCAGCATAGATGAAACTCTCTGTCCCTTCTGGCAGTGGCTGGTCATTTGTGTAGATGTTGAACATGGATGGAGCAAGCACGCTCCCCTGAGGCAGGCCGTTCTTCTGTTTCCGCCATCTGCTTCTCTGGCCCTGGAACTCAACAAAAAAGCTCCTGTTTTGTAGCATGTTTCCTATGTGGCGGGTGAGGTGGTAGTCCTTTGTGATATTCCTGGGAAGGAATCCCACTTTATACATTTTTATACATTTATACATTTTTCTCAGGAGGAGGCGGTGGTTCACAGTATCATAGGCTGCTGACAGGTCTACGAAGACAGCTCCTGTGATCTGCTGCCTTTCAAAGCCATCTTCTATGTGCTGAGTCAGGTTCAGCAGTTGCGATGTGCAGCTTTTGCCTTTTCTGAAGCCAGCTTGCTGTGGGATCAGACATGAGAGAAGCCTCCTCGCAGGATTGCAAGACATCTGGGCGTTCCCTGGGCAACGTCTTCGTAGACGGCTGATTCTCTCAATCCAGAAGCAACCAGCTTTCATATGATATTCTTTCTAGCACCCATTTTTGCTTGATGTTCAGGCAGTGCTTCTTGTAGGTAGGAGCACGGTCCAGAGTGACTCCCAGGTATTTGGGTGCGCTGCAATGCTCCAGTGATGCTCCAGTCTAGAGTGATGGTGCCACTGCTGTAAAGGCTCTGCGTCTGGTTGCTGTTAGACACAAGTCTTGACATTGGGAATTTCCAACAAATCTTGGTCCTCAGAACGGAGGGATCTCTGGGGTTGGCCATACAGGCCGGAAAACTCACAGCAGCCCAATTTCTAGAAAGTTTAAAAGAACTTTCAGGAGTGCGCCTCAAGTTTTGGTTCTGGCTGCTCTGTATTCCCGCAGAGCAGAGGCCCCACCCCTACCTGCAAGCCCCGCCCACTTCCTTACCTGATAGGTCCCCTCCCTCGCGGAGGCCCCGCCCCTGGCCCCGCCCCTCCGGCGGGCGCTCTGGCTTTGGCACCTGCTGCGCTGGCTGTCTCTGCCTGGGAGCCGGACGAGCGGGAGCCATGGAGCTGGTGGCGCTGGGGATGGCCGCCTTGCTGGGTGAGTTGGTGTGCGGTTATCCGCGGGCTCGGGTGGCGGGGACCCTCCTCCTACTGCTCAGCTCTTTCTCGGATCCCTAAAGACAGCGGACGCTTCCTGGGGAGCCTTGCGACTTGGGTCGGGAGCGCGGCTAATGCGGCTGAGTTGCGCCTTTTGCCTCCGAGGTGGGCTTTGCCTCTTCCTTCCCTTCTTTCCCCTTCCCTGCCGGGTTCAATGATCCCGGATTAGTCCTGCTTTCCTACCCTACAAGTTGGGAGAGAGGCAGCCTCCATGCCTTCCAGATCCTCGCCTGAGCTGAAGGATGTGTCTATCTAGGACAGGCTTGGGCCAATTTGGGCCCTCCAGGTGCTTTGGATTTCCACTCCCATCATTCCTAACAGCCTCAGGCCCTTTCCTCTCTCCCCCCCCCCCCCCAGAAAGTTTCACTCCTGATCAGCACCGAATGTCCTTGCAGCTTCAAAGTCTGGCTGGTTACTCCTAGGGCAGTGTTTCTCAACCTGGGGGTCGGGACCCCTAGGGGTGTCGCGAGAGGGTGCATGGGGTCGCCAAAGACCATAAGAAAACATAGTATTTTCTGTTGGTCATGGGAGTTCTGTGTAGAAAGTTTGGTCAAATTCTATCGTTGGTGGGGTTCAGAATACTATTTCATTGTGGGTGAACTATAAATCCCAACAATTTCAACTCCCAAATGGCAAGGTCTATTTTCTCCAAACTTTAGTAGTGTCCACATTTGGGCATATTGAGTATTTGTGCCAAGTTTGATCCAGATCTGGGTTGTTGTAGGTTTCCTTTTAGGAGAAAATGCCTCTAGAACATGGCCATATAGCCCGGAAAAACCTACAACAACCCAGTGATTCCGGCCATGAAAGCCTTTGACAATACATTGATCCAGATCCATCATTGCTTGGGTCCACAGTGTTCTCTGGATGTAGGTGAACTACAACTCCAAAAACTCAAGGACAACGTCCACCAGACCTTCCCAGTGTTTTCTCTTGGTCATGGGAATTCTGTGTGCCAAGTTTAATTCAATTTCATCATTGGTGGAGTTCAGAAGGCTCTCTGATTTTAGGTGAACTATAAATCCCAGCAACTCCCGCATTACCAAATGTCAAAATCAATCACCCCCAACCCTACCAGTATTCAAATTTGGGTATATTGGGTATTTGTGCCAAATTTGGTACAGTGACTGAATATACATCCTGCATATCAGGTATTTACATTACGATTTATAACGGTAGCAAAACTACAGCTATGAAGTAGCAACGAAAATAACGTTATGGTTGGGAGTCACCACAACATGAGGACCTGTACTAAGGGGTCACAGCATTAGGAAGGTTGAGAACCACTGTCCTAGGGGAATCCTTTGTGGAAACTGGTGTTAGTTGGCCCTGGCTGATTCATGTCTGGAATTCCCCTGCTTCTTCGTTTCCATGAAAATGAACAAAATCTAGCCACCAGTATTAAAAAAAAACTCAGGGCAGTAAATAAAGAGCAACACTCAAAAACAGTGGAATGACAGAGGTGTGGGCAGGAGGATTGATTTTGTCATTTGGTAGTTGCAGTTGCTGGGATTTGTAGTTCATCTACAATCAGAGGCAGCCCTAGGAAATTTTCAACCAGTGTTTTTCTGTTCATCGTGGGAGTTCTGTGTGCCATATTTGGTTCAATTCCATCATTGGTGGAGTTCAGAATGCTCTTTGATTTTAGGTGAACTATACATCCCAGTAACTACAACTCACATATGTCAAGGTCTTCCCCCCCCCCCCCCCCCAAACCAATCACTGATATATATTTTCTGTTCATCGTGGGAGTTCTGTGTGCTATATTTGGTTCAATTCCATCATTGGTAGAGTTCAGAATGCTCTTTGATTGTAGGTGAACTATGCATCCCAGTAACTACAACTGACATATGTCAAGGTCTATTTTCCCCCAAGAGCGCCTCAAGAGTGCCCCTGGGCAAAATCAACTATACTGCAAATGCTTACTTTGCGTAATGGGTTGAACCGCCCCTACCTACAATCAAAGAGCATTCTGAACTCCACCATCGATGGAATTGAACTATGGAACTCCCATGACCAACAGAAAAAACTGGAAGGGCTGGTGGTCATTAACCTTGAGTTTTGGAGTTGTAGTTAACCTATATCCAGAGAGCAGTGTGGACTCAAACAGTGATGGATCTGGACCAAACTTGGCATGGATACACAAATGCCCAAATGTGAACACTGGTGGGGTTTGGGGAAAATAGACTTTGTCATTTGGGAGTTGTAGTTGCTGGGATTTATAGTTCACCTACAATCAAAGAGCATTCTGAACCCCACGAATGACAGAATTGGGGCAGACTTCCCACACAGAACCCCCATGACCAACAGAAAATACTCAAGGCGATCCAGTCCAACTCCCTTCACCAGGGCAAGCAAATGTAATCAAAGCCCTCCTGACAAAGAGCTATCTAGCTATAGATATGGCACACAGGACTCCCATGACCAACAGAAAACACTAGAAGGGTTTGATGGACATTGACCTTGAGTTTTGGAGTTGTAGTTCACCTACATCCAGAGAGCAGTGTGGACTCAAACAGTGATGGATCTGGACCAAACTTGGCATGGATACACAAATGCCCAAATGTGAACACTGGTGGGGTTTGGGGAAAATAGACTTTGACATTTGGGAGTTGTAGTTGCTGGGATTTATAGTTCACCTACAATTAAAGAGCATTCTGAATTCCACCAACAATGGAATTGAACCAAACCTGGCACACAGAACTCCCACAACCAACAGAAAATACAGGAAGGATTTGGTGGGCATCAACTTTGAGTTTGGGAGTTGTAGTTCACCTACATCCAGAGAGCACTGTGGACTCAAACAATGATGGATCTGGGCCAAACTTGGCATGGATATTCAATATGCCGCAATGTGAGCACTGGTGGAGTTTGGGGAAAATAGAGTTTGACATTTGGGAGTTGTATTTGCTGAGATTAATAGTTCATGTAAAATCAAAGAGCATTCAGAACCCCCATGACCAACTGAAAAGACAGTGTTTTCTGATGGTCTTTGGTGACCCTTCTGACATCTTCTCACATCCCCCCCCCCCAACCCGGGGACCTGACTCCCAGGTTGAGAACCACTGATCTAGGACTACATCTCTAATGAGTCTTGAATCAATATGTGCAGAAGGAATCTGGGAACCAGTTGGATGACACAAGCAACAGAGCACTGATGCTCATTGAAGGCCTTTCTTTCACTGCCTGTTGTGAGAGTTTGTTGTCTGGCCGCTGCAGTGTAGATGGGCCTATGTGTGTTTATGTTACATCTTTCTCCCCCCCCCCTCCACCTCTATGCATACATATTAATATATGATATATGCATGCATATGCATAAACTCATAAACAGGCACATACTGTGCTCTTCCCTTGCGGTTGTGCTCCAGCGTAACCTAGCCGTGGCCACAGATCCTCCATAGAGCCATTGCCTGATGTAAGCCAGTGCTGGACTTTAGCTGGTGGCTTTTTTTTTTTGGTCATGCCAGGAGCGACTTGAGAAACTGCAAGTCGCTTCTGGTGTGAAAGAATTGGCCATCTGCAAGGATGTTGCCCAGGGGTAACTCAGATGTTTTTGATTTTTGACCATCCTTGTGGGAGGCTTCTCTCATGGGGAGCTATAGCTGACAGAGGGAGCTCACCCTGTTCTCCCTGGATTCGAAACTCCGACCTGTCGGTCTTCAGTCCTGCTGGAACAAAGGTTTAACCCATTGCACCACCGAGGGCTCCAGCAGGTGGCTGTGAGAGCAGGAAACTATTTGTTGTTACACTTTGAAACTCAGGGAAAGCAGGGAAAAGAAATCTAGGAACGCATTCGAACTGATTTATACTTGAGTATCAGCAAGATCGAGAGAGCGCATTGAGGGGGATTGATGCCCATGGGATGCATAGTGAAGTTTTGCTACTGCTCAGTGGTTGGGAGCATTCTGTTGTGTGTGTGTTTTTAATGGAACCAAAAAGGTTTTTATAATAATAATAATAATAATAATAATAATGTATTCATATGCTGCCCCATCACCGGGGAGCCCCTGGTGGTGCAGTGGGTTAAACTGCTGAGCTGCTGAACTTGCTGATTGAAAGGTCGCTGGTTCGAATCCGGAGATAAGATCCGGAAGGCTGTTAGGTCCAGCTTTTGCCAACCTAGCAGTTCAAAAACATGCGAATGTGAGTAGATCAATAGGTACTGCTCAGGCTGGAAGGTAACGGTGCTCCATGCAGTCGTGCTGGCCACATGACCTTGGAAGTGTCTTCGGACAATGCCAGCTCTTCGGCTTAGAAATAGAGATGAGCACCAACCCCCAGAGTTGGACACGACTGGACTTAATGTCAGGGGACAACCTTTACCTTTACCATCTCCCTAGAGACTTGGGGTGGCCTACAAAACAGCCTAAATTCAAAGAGAATAACATTATATATATATATATATATATATATATATATATATATATACACACACACACACACACACACACACACACACACAACAATAGCCTAATCAATATGAAGAAGGTACACTGAAAGAAAGAAATATGTATCTTTAGTTATTGCATTGTTGAAATATTTAATTATTTCGTAGCAAAGAGAACAAGACCTGGGAAAGTGTAACCTTAATGGTAACTAACTAGTTATTATGTCATTTTTATGAGAACCCCGGTGGCGCAGTGGGTTAAACCCCTGTGCCGGCAGGACTGAAGACCGACAGGTCGCAGGTTTGAATCCGGGGAGAGCGCGGATGAGCTCCCTCTATCAGCTCCAGCTCCTCATGCGGGGACATGAGAGAAGCTTCCCACAAAGATGATAAAACATCAAAACATCCGGGCGTCTCCTGGGCAACGTCCTTGCAGACAGCCAATTCTCACACCAGAAGCGACTTGCAGTTTCTCAAGTCACTCCTGAAACGACAAATAAAAAAAGAGAGAGAACTAAATTGCTTTTTAAAGTACCGTTCTAAGTTCGGTTTGTGCACACCCAACTCATAGACTGAGATTGAAGCTTATATGCAGAACCCAGTGAGCAGAGTATACTGCTCTAGCCTAGTTATATAGCAGACATGGGCAAACTTCAGCCCTCCATGTGTTTTGGACTTCAACTCCCACAATCCCTAACAGCTGTTAGGAATTGTGGGAGTTGAAGTCCAAAACACCTAGAGGACCAAAGTTTGCCCACGCATGCTATATAGTGTAATTCTTCCATTGTTAGACACCACCAATTGTAAGACGCACCCTAATTGTACCACAACAAACAATATGTATAACACACCTGTGATTCCAAGATGCACCCCGTTTTTGGAGATGTTTACCTAGAACAAAATTGAAGAAATGCTCAGCTTCGCCCATGATAAACTTTGTGACCCTCTGTCACCCTCCTAGTATCCCTTACCATTTATGCCTCCTATGGTTGATGGGAGTTGTAGTCTGGGAAGAACTAGAAGGGCTTTGAACTTTTGGATCTGAAAAGATCAGAGGAGGCACCCTCAGATCAGGGTTGGATTTTCCTTTGTTGTTCTCCCATGCCCTTCTTTGCAGGGCTCCCTTGTTTGTTTGCCTTGCTCTAACTTGGACCGCTCTTCACAGGCAACTGCTAATCTCTCCGTCAAACATTGTGTAAGTGTTGGGGGCCTTTAGCAAATATTACTACCAATACTTTTTGTAAATACAGGGAGAGAGTGCTTAGCTAATCCTTGGCAACACCCCACTTGTTCTAGTTCGTGACTGTAAAGTGAAACCTTGAAAGGCTAGAATAAACAGGTAGTTTGTATTGGGAATAAAGCATGTAATTAAAACAGGACAGAGGGAAGCCCTTTTTGTTCATTCCAATAGACATGCAGGTATATCAGGGCCCTTGCGTGTTTACATGTGTTCAAACTATGCACTGGGACTGTGGCACAGTTGGCTGGGAGTCAGCTGCAGTAAGATCACTGCTGATCATATCTTTAATGTATTCATATGTTTTATATAATTATGATGTTGTTGCTTGTTGCTTGTGTTTTTGGTTTTATTTTGCTGTAATTTGTTGTTTGGGCTTGGCCTCACGTAAGCCGCCCCGAATCCCTGTTGGGGAGATGGTGGCAGGGTATAAATAAAGTTTATTACTATTACTGACCAAAAGGTCATGAGTTTGAAGCCAGCCTGGGTCAGAGTGAGCTTCCTACCAATTTGTATAGCTTGCTGTTGACCTTTGCAGACCAAATGACAGTTGCATCTGTCAAGTATGGCTTCAAACTACAAGAGAGGAGATTCCATCTGAACATGAGGAAGAACTTCCTGACTGTGAGAGCTGTTCAGCAGTGGAACTCTCTGCCCCGGAGTGTGGTGGAGGGTCCTTCTTTGGAAGCTTTTAAACAGAGGCTGGATGGCCACCTGTCAGGGGTGATTTGAATGCAATATTCCTGCTTCTTGGCAGGGGGTTGGACTGGATGGCCTATGAGGTCTCTTCCAACTCTTTGATTCTATGATTCTATGATTCTAAGTAGAAAATTTAGGTACCGCTTATGCGGGGAAGCTAGCTTACAATGCCATAAAAATTTCCAGCAAGTATACAAATAATGAGGAAGTACTTCATCAGTGTCACAAATGGACGGTGAAGGGACAGCTCCCCTGGTGGCCAGATTAGAGCTGGACAGGGAGAGTGTGACCCTGTTGGTTCTCTTGGACATCTCAGTGGCTTTCGATACCATTGATCATGGTATCCTTCTGGGACGACTCTCCGGGATGAGCGTTGGAGGCACGGCTTTGTTGTGGCTCAGGTCGTTCCTGGAGGGTCGATCCCAGATGGTGAAGCTGGGAGATGCCTGCTTGGACCCCTGGCCTTTGACCTGTGGGGTCCCGCAAGGCTCCATTCTGTCTCCCATGCTTTTTAACATCTACATGAAACCGCTGGGAGAGGTCATCCGGAGTTTTGGAGTTGGGTGCCATCTCTATGCAGATGACACACAACTCTACTACTCTTTTCCACTGACATCCAAGGAAGCCCCTCGAGTGCTGGATGAGTGCCTGACCGCTGTGGCTGTCTGGATGAGGACGAACAAGCTGAAGATTAATCCCGACAAGACAGAGGTCCTCCTGGTCGATCGTAAACCAGACTGGGGTATACGGTGGCAACCTGTGCTGGACAGGGTTGCACTCCCCCTGAAATCACAGGTCCGCAGTTTGGGGGTCCTCCTGGATTCTTCACTTACATTTGAGGCTCAGGCGTCGGTGGTGGCCGGGAGGGCCTTTGCACAATTAAGACTCATGCGTCAACTGCGACCATACCTCGCGAAGGCGGATCTGGCCAAGGTGGTCCACGCCTTAGTCACCTCTAGACTGGATTACTGCAATGCACTCTATGTGGGGCTGCCCTTGAAAACGGCCCGGAAATTTCAGATTTCAACGGGCAGCAGCCAGGTTGTTAACTGGGGCTCCTTACAGGGAGCAGTCAACCCTCCTGTTCAAGGAGCTCCACTGGCTGTCATTCATCTACTGGACCCAATTCAAGGTGCAGGTTCTTACCTACAAAGCCCTGAACGGTTTGGGACCCGCCTACCTGCGTGACCACATCTCTGTATATGAATCCACACAATCTCTTTGTTCATCTGGAGAGGCCCTGCTCTCGATCCCACCAGCATTGCAGGCGCAATTGGTGGGGACGAGAGAGAGGGCCTTTTCGGTGGTGGCCCCTCGACTTTGGAACTCATTCACTAAGGACATCAGGCAGGCCCCAACTCTGGCAGTTTCCAGGATGAGCTTTAAAGACATGGTTGTTCCAGTGTGCCTTCCCGGAATAATGATCCCATAGCACTTTGTCCCTCCAAAGCACTTTATATTCTTAGGTCTGCTCATATGTCTTTCCACAAACACCACTATCACCTTTTCGTCCATGTTCAGCACTATTTCCAATTTTAATTTTTACATTTGGCCTTCCCACAGTTTTAACTGTATGTTGTCTTATTGATAATGTTATATGTTTATTGTCTATGTTTTATTTTAATTGCTTGTATTGTTGTGATTATTGCTTGTATTGTTGTATTTGGGCTCGGTCTCATGTAAGCCGCACCGAGTCCCTTGGGAAGATGGTAGCAGGGTACAAATAAAGTGTTATTATTAATATTAATATTATTATTATTATTAATAATAACAATAATAATAATAATAAACTTTATTTGTACCTTGCTACCATCTCCCCAAGAGACTCAGTGCGGCTCACATGAGGCCGAGCTCAAAGTACATCAAACAAACATCAATAACACAACATTAATAAACAATCAATAAAATACAAATTATATAAATCACATAACAAAAACAACAATCAATAATGACATATTAAAAATGGCCGGGCCAAATGTAATAGATTAAAATTGAGAATATGCTGACGTGAACAGGTAAAATGTAACTGGGATAGGATTTTTCAGAGAGAAATGAGGGAACGCAATCCGTCCTCAGTCAGTATTCAAGTGCAATTATGAGGGCATATTGCTGAGAGTTCTCCTTATTCTGGGAAGGCACACTGGAACAACCACGTTTTCAAGCTCCTCCTAAAGACTGCCAACGTTGGGGCATGTCTAATGTCCCTGGGAAGTGAATTCCAGAGTCGAGAGGCCACCACCGAGAAGGCCCTCTCCCTCGTCCCAACCAATCGCACCTGCGAGGAAGGTGGGAGCATTTGACCACACTGTGATGTTGTTTGGCCAAATGTGTCCCAGTTTGTATTTGACATCTTAGGGCAAGGATATGTTGTTGCCACTTCTGAATTTTGTCATGGAGAATTTTTTGTGTGTGGATAATATTGAGATGTGGCAAAATTTACCCAGAGGAAGTTTGTAGTTCAGCCTCCTCAGTAATAATGAGTTCAAAGCAGGGATGGGCAAACTTTGGCTCTTCAGGTGTTTTGAATTTCAACTCCCACAATTCCTAACAGCCCCGGGTCCCTTCCAAAATACCTGGAGGGGCAAAGTTTGCCCATACCTGATCTAACCTATGCACAGTGTGTCTGGAGCAGGGATTCTCACACTTTTTAAAAAGCTGTGGAGCCCTTTTTGAAGCCAAAATGTCTTGTGAAGCATGCATATACATATATACATACACACGTGTGTGTGTAATGTTCATTTGTGGGATTAACATAACTCAAAAACTACTGTACAAATTAACACCAAATTTGGACACAATACACCTATCAGGCCAACAAGTAACCACCGCTCACAAAACACTGAAAAACACAGCAGAAGAGACTTAAAAAGCCAAATAATATTTTTTATTTTTTAAAAATTATTTATTTATTTTGATACATCCCAACAATCAACCAAATTTTGCCATACAGGACTTATTTCAATACACATTATTCCAAAAGTAAGCATTCCTTAAATGACCTACTGTACATTCCTTAGTTATGTATCACCCAATTTTCCATGACCTTTGCGGGTTTATGATCCCACCAATTCTTTACTGCTGGCAGGTGGTACTTGTGACATCAGTTCCAGTGAATCATCTGGGCCACAGAGTTGTGTCTTTGCTTGTAGTCCGTCTGTGCAATTTTCTTGCAACAGCTGAGGAGATGGTCCATGGTTTCATCAGCTTCCTTGCACAGTCTGCATTTTGGGTCCTCTGCTGATTTTTCAATCCTGGCCTTAATTGCATTGGTTCTGATGGTTTGCTTCTGGGCTGCAAGAATCAGGCCTTCTGTCTCTTTTTTCTGGCTAAGATTTCTAGTAATTTGAAATATGAAAAAAAATGAAATATTTGAAAGAAACTGGAAGCTGGCCTTAGCATACTTGACGGGAGAGCTAAAGAAATAAAAACAAGAGGAATTTATTGAATTAGAAGTATAGAGGGTGAAATAAGTTGTGCATAAATCCTGCGTGGATTAGTGACAGAAGTCAAGGTGATGGGTAGCACTGGGGGTGGGTGGAGGGGTAACTGTATGGAGGGTTGTTTGTGTATGTGTGCTTGTTTGTGTAGGTGTATATTTTTGTAACATATATGGTTGGTGTATTATTTTTTCAAAATAAAATTTAAATTAATTTTTTTTAAGAAATAAAAAAAATCTTCTCAAGGAACTGTTTATGTAAGGCTTTGTTGTGCCAGCTGTCAGCTCTGGTTTGGAGTGCAGTTTTCTTGTACTGGTTCTTTGTCTGCTGTGCTTTGAGAAGTTTCCGATTATTGACTTCAATTAAAGCAGGTTCTTGGCTTTCCTTGACATATTCTGCCAGGGTGTGTTTTTCTTCTTCAACTGCTTGTTTGACTTGTAAAAGTCCTTTGCCACCAGACATTTTAGGGAGATAGAGCCGGTCAACATCACTGTGAGGATGCAGTGAATTATCATCATCATCAAATGCAAGATACTCCACTTTGGCAGAAAAAATGAAATGCAAAGATACAGAATGGGTGACGCCTGGCTCGAGAGCAGTACGTGTGAAAAAGATCTTGGAGTCCTCGTGGACAACAAGTTAAACATGAGCCAACAATGTGATGTGGCGGCAAAAAAAGCCAGTGGGATTTTGGCCTGCATCAATAGGAGCATAGTGTCTAGATCTAAGGAAGTAATGCTACCCCTCTATTCTGCTTTAGTTAGACCACATCTGGAATATTGTGTCCAATTCTGGGCACCACAATTCAAGAGAGATATTCACAAGCTGGAATGTGTCCAGAGGAGGGCGACTAAAATGATCAAGGGTCTGGAGAACAAGCCCTATGAGGAGCGGCTTAAGGAACTGGGCATGTTTAGCCTGAAGAAGAGAAGGCTGAGAGGAGATATTATAACCATGTATAAATATGTGAGAGGAAGCCACAGGGAGGAGGGAGCAAGCTTGTTTTCTGCTTCCTTGGAGACTAGGACGCGGAACAATGGCTTCAAACTACAAGAGAGGAGATTCCATCTGAACATTAGGAAGAACTTCCTGACTGTGAGAGCCATTCAGCAGTGGAACTCTCTGCCCCGGAGTGTGGTAGAGGCTCCTTCTTTGGAAGCTTTTAAGCAGAGGCTGGATGGCCATTTGTCAGGTGTGATTTGAATGCAATATTCCTGCTTCTTGGCAGGGGGATGGACTGGATGGCCCATGAGGTCTCTTCCAACTCTTTGATTCTATGATTCTATGATTCATCATCATCATCATCATCATCATCATTTCACACTGCCTGATTATTACACTTTAACTGTTATGCTTCAACTTTTGGGATTTGCAGTTGGGGAAGGTGTATTTTGGATACTTAGCCAGGATTGCACAAAATTCAGCCATGATCGTTAAAGTGGAACCGGAGTGCAAGGACAGGCCAGTGTGAATGGGCCTCTGGGGAAGATGTGTCCAGAGCAAGGGGTGTAATTTCGGGAGAGTGTGCATAGAGTTTTGAGAGTGCAAAATTAAATCCGGATTCCATTTCCTCAGCACTGAATGTGGGAGTCACTGCTTGGAGAAACTGACCACTTCATCCATCTCCATCAGAAGCCTTGTCCTTCCTTGTTTCTTTTCCATCCTGCCATCCTTGCCTCCTTCCCCAGCTCTGCGTGAGAGACAGCATTTCAAACACGGGTTCTTTGTATTTGCAGAACAGCTTCTCTGTAAAATCAGTGGCAGTTGCCTGATAGCTTTAAAAGGAGATGGAAACGATGACTCTCAAACATGACACTGGAAACTTTTTTCGTACTTTTTAAAGGAATTCCTCTCCAGGGACTGATTGGATGGGGCTTTGTATGTATTTCCATCTCTGATGCTATCGTACCATTCTCAGCTGGGCAGAGGGGAAAAGCAATGCAGAGATTGGAGCTTTGTATATTGGCATGGCTTAAATGATGTATGAGGAATCCTTTCTCTGTTTTTGGTAACCCCAGGGATGAAACTGATTCTAACACATCAGTGTCCGTACCTCAAAGCCCCCAAAGGCAGCTTTTTAAAGCCTCGATGCTGCATAGGAAGGAGGGAAATAAGTCCTTTATCTCTGATAAGAGCCACAGGAAGCTGGTAGGCAAGATGGGGACTTCCCAAGGGTCGTGTAAGGCCCACAGGCTAGAAGTGCTTCGTTCCCAGCATTAAAAAAAATAAGGCAACAGCTTTCATAGAATCACAGAATCATAGAATAATAGAGTTGGAAAGGACAGTATGGGCATCTAGTCCAAACCCTTGCCCAGCAGGAAAAACACAATCAAAGTATTCCTGACAGATGGCCAGCTTTATTTGATAATGCAAGAAATAATAATAATAATAATAATAATAATAATAATAATAATAAGCAGAGGCATAACACCGTTGCTAAGATGATTCATTGGAACTTGTGCCACAAATACCATCTGCCTGCGACAAAGAACTGGTAGGATCACAAGCCGGAAAAAGTTACAGAGAATGAACACGTCAAGCTACTCGGGGACTTTCGAATTCAGACAGACAGAGTTTTGGAGCACAATACTCCTGACCTCAAGCTCGTGTTAAAAAACAAAGTATGAGTCGTTGATGTTGCAGTCCCAGGTGACAACAGGATTGAAGAGGAACAATCAGAAAAGCTGACACAATATGAGGATTTAGAGATCGAACTGCAAAGCCTCTGGCACAAGCCAGTAAAGGTGGTCCCAGTGGTGATCGGCACACTGGGTGCAGTGCCTCAAGACCTTGACCTGCACTTAAAAACAATCAGCGCTGACAAAATTACCATCTGCCAGCTGCAGAAGGCTACCTTGCTGGGATCTGTACACTTTATTCACTGATACATCACACAGTCATAGACACTTGGGAACTGTCCCACATGTCATAGAATCATAGATTTGGAATAGACCTCATGGGCCATCCAGTCCAACCCCCTGCTAAGAAGCAGGAATATTGTATTCAAAGCACCCCTGACAGATGGCCGTCCAGCCTGTTTAAAAGCTTCCAAAGAAGGAGCCTCCACCACACTCCAGGGCAGAGAGTTCCACTGCTGAATGGCTCTCACAGTCAGGAAGTTCTTCCTAATGTTCAGATGGAATCTTTCTTGTAGTTTGAAGCCATTATTCTGTGCCCTAGTCTCCAGGGAAGAGAAAACAAGCTTGCTCCCTCCTCCCTGTGGCTTCCTCTCACATATTTATACATGGCTATCATTTCTCCTCTAAGCCTTCTCTTTTTCAGGCTAAACATGCCCAGCTCTTTAAGCCACTCCTCATAGGGTTTGTTCTCCAGACGCTTGATCATTATAGTCATCCTCCTCTGGACACTTTCCAGCTTGTCAATATTTCTCTTCAATTGCAGTGCCCAGAATTGGACACAATATTCCAGGTGTGGTCTGACCAAGGCAGAATCGAGGGGTAGCATGTGATGCAATACAACAGCCAGCAGAGTGTTTGCTGTGAACTCATCCTGTTGTGTTTCAAATAATAATAATAATAATAATAATAATAATAATAGATTATAATTATATCGTTAAAAAGCTGACACGATATGAGAATTCAAAGATCAAATTGCAACGATTCTGGCACAAGTCAGTAAACGTGGTCCCAGTGGTGTTCAACACACTGGGTTCAGTGCCTAAAGACATTGGCCTGCACTTAAACACAATCGGCACTGACAAAATTACCATCTGCCAGCTGCAGAAGGCCATCTTACTGGGATCTGCACACTTTATTCGCCGATACATCACACAGTCCTAGAAACTTGGGAAGTGTCCGACGTGTGATCCAATACAGCAGAGTGATCTTGTCTGCTGTGTGAACAAACCTTGTTGTGTTTCAAATAATAATAATAATAATAATAATAATAATAATAATAATAATAATCACCACCAACGTGTGATCTAATACAACAGCCAGCAGAGTGATCTTGTCTGCTGTGGACTCACCTTGTTGTGTTTCAAATAATAATAATAATAATAATAATAATAATAATAATTCTTACATGCCTCTCTTTTCTTATCATCCTTTTACCTATTAACTGGATTCCCCTCTCCCCTAGAATTAGAGAGATAATTTTGCAATGAATAATAAAAAATAAATAAGTATTCCCCCAGTTTTATAATGTTCGGGAAAACTACACAAAATAATATAGCAGAGCATCCAAAAACAAACAGGACACTTAAAGTTGAGCATCAGCTTATTCGCGAGCAGAGCTGTGGCTGAAAAGAATTCAGAGTTTAGGCAGGCAAAGATGCAGAGTCCAATCTTAAAAATCACAAAAGGTTTATTTACAATAATAAAAACTAACAACATTTCTTCATAGGTAAAGAACGGGATCTGAGGTACTCTAACACCCATCTCTCTTAAGGTTTCAAAGAGAGGGGAAAACACAAATCACTTCATCTCTCCTGATACACAAGAGATCTCAAAGCACACAGCACATACTCTCCATACTAAAGTATAAGAAGGCAGAAGTCAGATGCAAAATGTCTTGCAGTAGAAAAGTATCCATTTTAAACAAGCAATCAGAATAAGCTGAAAGAGAGAAGAGGGAAGAAAAAGAAACTTTTCCAACTGTCATTCAGGAGACATGGGGGAACCCTTAATCTATAGTAAGCTAACTAAACTGTTCCTCTTTGAGGACTTGAGACTTGGGAAGTGTGGGGTTGAATCCCAACACATCAAACTTTGGATCATGTCTTGGTCCTCTTGGCACAGAGGAGAGGGAATACAATTCAGTATCTGTTTGGCTTACCAAAAATCTCAATTTCAACTCCAAGGGAGCAGAATTACAGAAAATTCATATGCCCTATGGCATTTAGCAATGACTGTGATTCTGCTTTCACTGCTACAGCAACTTCCTGTGGAATCCTGGGATATATATATATATATATATATATATATATATATATGCACCATCCCCTGCCTTGTGTTGCTGTGTGTATGTGTTTTGTGTGTGCGCGTGTGTATATATATGTGGTTTGCGCATGCATTGTAAGGATTCTTTTGCTTTTTAAATCCCTTTTGCTGTGTTTTTCAGTGTTGTTATGAGTGATGGTCACTTGTTGGCCTGATAGGTATCTTGTGTCCAAATTTGGTGTCAATTCGTCCAGTGGTTTTTGAGTTTTGTTAATCCCACAAATGAACATTACATTTTATTTATATAGATATATATAAAGCATTCCAAGGAAGGGGCCAGGAGGACAGTTCCATCTTGCCTTCTCTGCTATGCTAATAATATAATATAATGTATATTCATATAATATTTAGTATAATATAATAATACAATATTCTAATTATATATTTTATATTACATGTAATATTACTAATAATGTTACAATATAATGGGATAGTACAATATAGTAATATATAATATTGATATTGTGCAATGTCCAATCTCGATAAAATAGTGAAGAGTAGAGACAGCCCACTGGCAACGAACATCCTCATAGTCAAGGCAATGATATTCCCCATAGTAACCTATGGATGTGAGAGCTGGACCATAGGAAAGGCTGAGCAAGGGAAGATAGATGCTTTTGAGCTGTGGTGCTGGAGGAGAGTTCTGAGAGTGCCTTGGACCGCCAGAAGATCCAACCAGTCCATACTTCAGGAAATAAAGCCCAACTGCTCATTGAAGAGAAGGATAGTAGAGGCAGGGGCGGCTCAACCCATTACGCAAAGTAAGCATTTGCAGTATAGTTGATTTTGTCCAGGGGCACTCTTGAGGCACTCTTGGGGGAAAATAGACCTTGACATATGCGAGTTGTAGTTACTGGGATGTATAGTTCACCTACAATCAAAGAACTCCACCAATGATGGAATTGAACCAAATATGGCATACAGAACTCCCATGATTTACAGAAATTATATATCAGTGATTGGTTGGGGGGGGGGGAGCACCAAAATACTGTTTGCTTACCATTGAAAATTACCTAGGGCTGCCACTGAGTAGAGGCCAAGATGAAGTACTTTGGCCACATCATGAGAAGGCAGGAAAGCTTAGAGAAGACAATGATGCAGGGGAAAATGGAAGGAAAAAGGAAGAGGGGCCAACCAAGGGCAAGATGGATGGATGGCATCCTTGAAATGACTGTATTGACCTTGAAGGAGCTGGGGGTGGTGACGGCTGACAGGGAGCTCTAGCGTGGGCTGGTCCATGTGGTCACGAAGAGCTGGAAATGACTGAATGAATGAACAACAACAAAGTGTGCTATGCTAATAATATAATATATTTTATGTATGTATGTATGCATATAAGCTGCTCTGCGTCCCCTTTGGGGTGAGAAGGGCAGCATATAAATGTTGTAAATAAATAAATAAATTTGGTGAGATACTATAGCTTGATGGGGGACAATTCCGAGTGTCCTTTCCTAAATTATGAATCCCAGAAGTTCATAGGATAGAACCAAGGCAGTTAGAGTGAAATAACAGTCAGATTAACAAGCTATTCAGCAGGGGAATATATTGTCTCGGAGTCTGGATGGCCGCTTGTCAGCATGCTTTCATTTTTTTTGGTCGGGTCAGGAGCAACTTGAGAAACTTCATGTCGCTTCTGGAATGAGAAAATTGGCCGTCTGCAAGGACGTTGCCCAGGGGATGCTTAGATGTTTTGATGTTTTTACCAACCTTGTGGGAGGATTCTCTCATGTCCCCGCATGAGGAGCTAGAGCTGTTTATTTATTTTTATTTTATTTATTTCACGCATTTCTATCCCACCCTTCTCAACCCCCAAGGGGGGACTCAGGGCGGCTTACAAAAGGCACAATTCGATGCCAACACAAACAATAAGATAAAACACATATAAACAGCAATTATAAAACAATTAAAACAATCAATTATACATCACAATCAATAAAACCAATCTAATACTCAACGTTCGCCAGCTCAGAATCCGTAAGTTCATTCCACATTGACAAATCCTATCAATTCTAGTTGTCATTGTCCTTTGTCTATCTGCCAGATTACCCAAAGGCCTGGTCCCATATCCTAGTTTTTAGTTTCCTTCTAAAAGAGAGGAGGGATGTCGATGACCTAATTTCCCCGGGGAGTGAATTCCACAGGCGAGGGGCCACCACCGAGAAGGCCCTGCTCGTCCCCACCAATCTCACTTATGATAGAGGTGGGGCTGAGAGCAGGGCCTCCCCAGAAGATCTTAAACTCTGAGGCGGGACGTAGAGGGAGATGCGTTCGGACAGATACGCTAGGCGGGAGCTCATCCGTGCTCTCCCCGGATTTGAACCTGCAACCTGTCGGTCTTCCGTCCTGCCAGCTGGGTTTAACCCACTGCGCCATTGGGGGCTTTGATGGCAGAATGGGGGTGGACTAGATGGCCCTTGTGGTTTCTCCCAACTTTGTGATTTGATGATTCTGTATCTCTGTTCCAGGGGTCCTCAGACTTTTTAAATAAAGGGTCACGTCACAGTTCCTCAAACTGCTGGAGGGCTAGATTATAATTTGAAAAAAGCATGAATGAATTCCTATTCACACTGCACATATCTTATTTGTAGTGCAAAAAACACTTGAAAACAATACAATAATTAAAATGAAGAATAATTTCAACAAATATAAGTGTACTAACCGTCCCCTGCCACACATTGCTATGGCCCAGTCTGGTGATCTGGAAAATAAAGTAATGAGAAAGTGTTGGTTTCTAATATATGTAATTTCTCTATCCTTGTGGGTAAACAGTATTTCTTGTTTCTTTGTGCATATGTAAATATTGTCTGGTTTGCCTACTCTGGAACATGCAACATATAATTGTCCTTCTTTAGGGATCCTTTTCAAATCTATGGTACTATATATGTCATAAACATGTATGTGTGTGTGTGTGTGTGTGTGTGAATCATATATATTTATCTATACCTATGGCTGGAGGGCTCTCTGTCAGGAGGGCTTTATGTTTTCTTGCCCTGGTGAAGGGAGTTGGACTGGATGGCCTTAAGGCAGCATTTCTCAACCTTGGATTTGGGACCCCTGGGGGGGGGGTTGCGAGGGGGTGTCAAAAAGGTCACCAAAGACCACCAGAAAATACAGTATTTTCTGTTGGTCATGGGGTTTCTGTGTGGGAAGTTTTCCCCAATGCTGTCGTTGGTGGGGTTCAGAATGCTCCTTGGTTGTAGGTTAACTATAAACCTAGTAACTACAACTCCCAAATGTCAAGGTCTATTTCCCCCAAAGTCCATCTGTGATTATATTTGGGCGTATCGAGTATTCGTGCCAAGTTTGGTCCAGATCCATCATTGTTTAAGTCCACAGTGCTCTCTGGATGTAGGTGAACTACAACTCCAAAACTCAAGGTCAATGCCCACCAAACCCTTCTAGTGTTTTCTGTTGGTCAGGGGAGTCCTGTATGCCAAGTTTGGTTTAATTCCATCGTTGGTGGAGTTCAGAATGCTCTTTGATTATAGGTGAACTATAAATCCCAGCAACTACAACTTCCAAATGACAAAACCATAATTTTTTGAGTGATGGTCACTCCTTGTGTTGTGGGACATTTTGTTGCCAAATTTGGTGTGATTTCGTTCATTGGTTCTTTTGTTTTTAAGGTACTCATTACGCACAGAGCATTTATATATATATTTGCTGCATTTGTTGACCGCCGTTCTCAGCCCTAGGGCGACTCACGGCGGTGTACAACATATAAAAACAATTTACAATAAAGCAAAAACGAAAAATCAACATATCACTAATACACAGTCATATAATTACACTAAATAATCCGCTCCGTCTCATCGTAGAATCATAACCAATCTCATAATCCATATTCCGTTCCAGTTGTCATTACCAATTAATGTAGCACTCAGTTAAATGCCTTCTCAAATAGCCATGTCTTTAGGCTCTTACGGAAAGACATAAGGGAGGGCGCCTGTCTGATGTCAACAGGGAGGGTGTTCCACAGCCGGGGGGCCACCACTGAGAAGGCCCTCTCTCTCGTCCCCGCCAGACGTGCTTGTGAAGCAGGCGGGATCGAGAGAAGGGCCTCCCCAGACGATCTCAAGGCCCTCGTGGGCTCATAGGCCGAGATGCGGTCCGAAAGGTATTTTGGGCCAGAACCGTTTAGGGCTTTGTAGGATAACACCAGCACCTTAAATTGGGCCCGGTAGCAAATCGGCAGCCAGTGGAGCTGGAACAAGGGCGTTGTGTGCTCCCTGCGTCCCGCTCCTGTTAGTAACATGGCTGTCGCGCGCTGGACTAGCTGAAGCTTCCGGGCCGTCTTCAAGGGCAGCCCCACGTAGAGAGCGTTGCAGTAGTCAAGGCGGGATGTGACCAGAGCGTGTACCACCGTGGCCAAGTCAGACTTCCCGAGGTACGGGCGCAGCTGGCGCACGAGCCTAAGCTGTGCAAATGCTCCCCTGGTCACCGCTGAAACCTGGGGATCCAGGCTATATATAGATTAGTATTTCAATGGGAAGTGTGGGTCTGCTTTTGGCTGATAAGATAGGATTGTTGTTGTTGTTGTGTGCTTTCAAGGCATTTCAGACTTAGGTTGAACCTGATCGAGGGCCGGGTAAAGGACCTTAGAGGGCTGTATCCGGCCCCCGGGCCGTAGTTTGAGGACCCCTGCTCTATTCTATTCCTTGTCCTGAATCCTCGAATTTTGTATTTAGTATTCTTGCCAATCATATTATCTATTCAATTCTCTTTGCCAAAACAGATTATAATTGTTTTAAAATATCCCCCTTTCCCTTTTGGCACAGTGAGAGTTAAAAGCTACTCAGACAACTCCGATGTTGTCCAAAGAGAGTCGGATTTTTTTTCTTCCATGGATTTTTAGTCTCTTGAGTCTAAAAGTTCCTCCTGCCCCAGGGTCGTGAGAAATGGAACAAGGGACTTTCTCAACAAGTGTTGTACTTAAGGCCAACTCATATCTGCTAATTTTATAAATAGTCCTTGCTCACAAACAAACTCCTCTGCCCCTCCCGGTGTGGAGTCCTATTCTGGCTCGGAAAGCTCATAATGTAGTTATCGGCCCTGGAGAAAGACACGGACGCACAGTAACTGTTCCGTAATGGAGCGGGGACGCATTCACGTCCCAGGAAGTGGTCCACTCAACGGATACAGATATGGAGGGTAGAGTGCGGTTCCCTCGGTTTAATTTCTGTCTCAGTTTCACATGGAGATTAATCATCTTAATCTCATAGAGCGAGGTCATCAAATGAAATCCGCCTTCATCCTTTAATTCCCAAATGTTTAATAGCTTATAGCGGGGGATATCTGATTGGAGAATTATGGTCAGGAATTATGGATGTGCTGTGAAATGCCCAAAGTCCAGTTTTTGTGGTTTTGTGCGGTGTGTAAGGTGAAGGAGGGCAGGGGGGTTAGGTTAGTTTTAAACCAACTCCTCTTCCTCGAAAACGGGCACTGAGACCCGGCAGTCCAAGGAGACTGGTTGGTTCATTTAGTGCATCTTGATGCTAATTGGATTTCACCTTCATCCCCTCTTTTTCATCTTTTCTACAATTACCATTCTCCCATCCCTCCATTCTCCCCTGTTCTCAAGAGTGATTTTCCTGGGGAGCAAATGAGAATGATGATCATTAAGAGTAGGGTGAGCTCCCATCTGTCAGCTCCAGCTTCTCATGCAGGGACATGAGAGAAACGCCCCATAGGATGATAAAACATCTGGGCATCCCCAGGGCAATGTTGTTGCAGATGGCCAATTCTCTCACACCAGAAGTGACTTGCAGTTTCTCAAGTCACTCTTGACACACACACACACACAAAACAAATGGCAGCTCTTTTGATTCTGGGGAGTGGGGAGAGCTCCTGTCTGTCAGCTCCAGCTTCCCATGCAGGGACAGGAGAGAAGCCTCCCACAGGATGGTAAAATATCTGGGTGTCTCCTGAGCAACATCCTTGCAGATGGCCAATTCTCTCACACCAGAAGCGACTTGCAGAAGCCATTGAAATACACAAGCATGTGGACAATTTCAACAGAAAGGAGGAAATCATGAAAATGAACAAAATGTGGCTACCAGTATTTAAAAAACTCTAAAATGGCAACAGTCAACAACAGAGAGGAAGCAGGCAGGGACATCTAATTACCTCTCAACAAAAGTTTGCTCCAGGCACAGTCAGCCCATTGTATGCTAATCAAGGTGGTCAGTTGAAGCATTCACACCTAGCTCCAGCAGACAAGAGTCCTTTATCTCACCCTGGTCATTCCACAGATATATAAACCCCTTTTCCTAGTTCCATCAGACCTCACTACCTCTGAGGATGTTTGCCATAGATGCAGGCAAAACGTCAGGAGAGAATGCCTCTAGACCAGGGGTCCTCAAACTTTTTAAACAGAGGGCCAGATCACAGTCCCTCAAACTGTTGGAGGGCCAGATTATAATTTGGGGAAAAAAAACATGAATGAATTCCTATGCACACTGCACATATCTTATTTGTAGTCCAAACCCCACTTAAAAACAATACAATAATTAAAATGAAGAACAATTTTAACAAATATAATCTTATTAGTAATTCAATGGGAAGTGTGGGCCTGCTTTTGGCTGATGGGATAGGATTGTTGTTGTTGTTATGTACTTTTGAGTCATTACAGACTTAGGTTGACCCTGAGTGAGGGCCGGATAAATGACTTTGGAGGGCCGCATCCAGCCCCCGGGCCTTAGTTTGAGGACCCCTGCTCTAGACCATGGCTATACAGCCCGAAAAAACCTACAACAACCCAGACTTGCAGTTTCTCAAGTCACTCTTGACACACACACAAAAACCCAAATGGCAGCTCTTTTGATTCTGGGGGGTGGGGTGAGCTCCCGTCTGTCAGTTCCAGCTTCCCATGCATGGATAGGAGAGAAGCCTCCCACAGGATGGTAAAATATCCGGGCATCCCCTGGGCACCATTCTTGCAGACAGCCAATTCTTTCACACCAGAAGTGACCTACAGTTTCTCAAATAACTCCCGACACACACACACAGAAATGGCAACTCCTTTGATTCCACAGCATTGACCTATGGTAGTTAAAGTGATGTTAAAATGCAGTCAGTCAGTGTTTCAAGTTTCGGTTCTGAGAACTCCAGGCTTGGAATGATCCTGAGCCAGCAACCCTAATGATGAAACGGTCTTTCTTCCCATTTATGTATAAAGCACAGGGGGGGGGGGGGGGGGTTGCTTTTCCCCTCCAAAATAAGAATTCCTTCCCGCAGATATGTTCCTTCAGTTTCCAGATTTTTAACACCACAGTCATATAGTTTAAGCATCTAAGAAAAAGGGGCAGGCAAAAATAGCAAGGAAATTCAAAGGCAGCACCTCTAGGGGCATTTTCAATACCTTGTTCTTTGCAATGCCAGAACTGAAGGAAGAATTTCAGGTAGCAGAATTCTTACTTGTGGATATAAACAAACAGTTTATTGCAAAAACATATAAAAAGAATATAATCCAAAAAGGTTTAGCAATAGGTGTTAACCAAACAATAATCCAAATGTCTCATGTAGTTCTAAAGGTGACAATGTCCACGAACAGCCAGAAAACACAGGTAATGAATAAGTTCACAATCAAGCGAGTATAACTAGTAAAAACTTGAACAGGAGTACATGAACAGGAACATAGAAAACGTCCAGGATATATCAAATCCAAAACCAAGGCTTGACTTGAACTAGGAACCAAAGAACTCAGGTTTAACTTGGTACTCTAACACATCATTGCCTGAACCGCCCTTAAGGTAAACAACTTGTTTAATGGACACCCATGAAAGCATTATGCCTCCCATGAATTTTCTCCACAACTTTCCCACATAATCTATCAGACCGACATACTGTATTTTCGGATCTGATTTGCAAACAAAGACTTTTGTTGATTTCCGTAGCTACAGGTGGTTTCTCCAGGGAAACTCTTTTCACTCGATTCCTTATCTGCTGTTGCTCCTTCTGGCTCCTCTGACTCATCTTGAAGCTCTGCACTTTCTGAGCCAGTTTTTTCACAGAGAGAACCATCATTTCCCAGACCTGAATTTCCCAGACTTGAGGGTCCATCACTTTGTGCCACAGGAAAGCCCACAATCCTCTCTAAATCATCGGTAATGCTTTCGTCTTGCTCCAGCTTCATGCCTGGTGGCAGCACACTCTGACTTCAATAAGAAAAATGAGGGATGTCAGACTAACTCTGTTTTCTGCCCCAGACATTTTCTCCCTTCCCACCCCACTTTCAGTAATGGAAGCAGGAAGAGACAAAAGAAGCTGGAGCAAACTTTTCAGAGGAAGATAATTGTGTGTGACTTCCTTGAATGCTTACATGCACATTTTTCAAGTCAGTTCAGACCTTAGGAAAGATTATTTTGATTATAGTTCATAGAATACGCTACCTGAGCAGAGAAGGCCCTGCTCTCGGTCTCACCACCTTCGCAGGCGCGTTTGATGGAGACGAGAGACAAGGCCTTCTATGTGGTGGCCCCCCTGGCTATGGAACTCTCTCCCTGGCAAGATTAGGTCTGCTCCCTCTCTCCTGTCATTCAGGAAGCAGCTAAAATCCTGGCTGTGGAGTCAGGCATTTGCAGATTGACAAATAGAATCACAGAATCATAGAATTGGAAGAGACCTCATGGGCCATCCAGTCCAACCCCCTGACAAGAAGCAGGAATATTGCATTCAAAGCACCCCTGATAGATGGCCATCCAGCCTCTGTTCAAAAGCTTCCAAAGAAGGAGCCTCCATCACACTCCAGGGCAGAGAGTTCCACTGCTCCCTATAACTCTTTTCACTCGATTTCTTATCTTCTGTTGCTCCTTCTGGTTCCTCTGACTCATCTTGAAGCCCTGCATTTTCCGAGCCAGTTTCCCCCCAGAAAGAACCATCATTTCCCAGACCTGAATTTCCCAGACTGGCTCTCACAGTCAGGAAGTTCTTCCTAATGTTCAGATGGAATCTCCTTCCTTGTAGTTTGAAGCCATTTTTCCGCGTCCTATTCTCCAGGGCAGCGGAAAACAAGCTTACTCCCTCCTCCCTATGACTTCCTTTCACATATTTATACATGTCTCCTCTTAGCCTTCTCTTCTTCAGGCTAAACATGCCCAGCTCTTTAAGCCGCTCCTCATAGGGCTTGTTCTCCAGACCCTTGATCATTTTAGTCGCCCTCCTCTGGACACATTCCAGCTTGTCAATATCTCTCTTCGATATAGACTAAGAGTTATTTGACTGTGACGTTTTGGTCTGAGTTGGATGTTGTCTTAATGTGATGAATTGTTTTTAAATGTATTTTAGAACTTATTTACTGTATGTTGTTGTTTTATGATACTATTTATTGTATAGCATGAATTTTGCCGTTAGCCATTCTGAGACCCTCTACGGAGGTAGAGAAGAATGGGATACAAAAGTTCTAAATAATAATGAAATAAATAATACCTGGCAATGCTGAGTATTGTTGTCTAAGAGTACCATTTCAAAGTACTGAGATTAATTATACACATTTGTCTGAGCGTCTTTGCTGTTGTGGTTTGCTTAGGGTGACATTTGCCTCTTATGCACCTAAAGCAGGGGACAAGGAGTGTCTTTGCCTTTGAGGAGCCCAAAGGCAACTGTCCAGCAGCTGAGCTAGCATTTTTAGACCCATATTTTTGATGATAGTGCATTGTTTTGTGTTTGAAAAGTGCCCTTGAGGTCTCCTTGAGTTTGACAAGAGAGCAGAAGGTGGTACACCTGGGAGAAAGTTTCTTAGGGTTTCTAAATTGGGAGAGGTTTTCTCCAAATGGATAGTTCTTACTGGAACTCCGTGCACCAGCCTTCTGAATGAGAGGTGGCAGAGCTGGCCCAAGGCATTTTGCTTCCTAAGGTGGAAAGCTATATGCACTTCCTCCCATTCTGTTCCACTGCAAAAACGAACAAGACAAATGGTGTTGGGCTGCTATTCTCCATCATAGACAAAGCCAGGGGCCAACTGAGGGGATGCAGGCAAGCTGATTAGCACTGCGCTTTCTCCTCCAATGCTTTAAAGAAGAGATTCCAGTTAGAGTGAAAACGGGAACGAGCATCTGTTCTTTCAATAATGGTGTAAAAGAAAGCAATTCAGAAGATGTTGCATGCCATACAACCATGTAACACCTGCTGAACGTATGGCCATGGGAGCCATGGTGGCACAATGGGTTCAACTCTTGTGCCAGCAGCAGTTCGAATCTGCAAGATGAGGTGAGCTCCCACCTGTCAGCTCCAGCTTCCCAATTCTCTCACACCAGAAGTGACTTGCAGTTTCTCAAGTTGCTTCTGACACACACACACAAAAGTATGGCAATTAAGGAAGATTTCCTGTTTTTACTTTGGCAGCCCTGCTTCCCGAGTTTGCAGCTTAAGACTACTGCCTCACTTATAGATGAGCACGCAGATGTTTTGTAGTATGTGAGTCACTGGTTTGGGCAGAGTGGCAACCCCTTGCTAGCAAGCCATAAGTATGAAACAAAGAGGGAAGTGGCATTGCGTAAGACAGAAAGGGGCATTTAGGATATGAGTTACTTTGACTAGATTGTCGCAACTCTGGGAAGATTCTCCCTTGCTCAGAACACCACCACACACCAAGGCTGTAGGTTTTGTAGTTTATTGAAGAAAAAGAAAAATCATAAACATAGAAATAAGATTGCAAAAAGTTCAATAGCCAAAACAGAGTCTTAAATGCAAATGCAGAGTTTCCAAGGTCCAAAGGCAAATAACATGAAGTATAATCCACTGGCATTGATCAAACAAGAATCCATGGCAGCATGACAAAGTCCCCAGACTTACTTACTTACTTACTTAGGCGATCCCTCGTTGGACAAGTAAGATGGTCTTCCTTGATGACTATTTTTGTGGGTCTGTAGGTGGCTGTGGAGCCCTATTCTTGACCTGCATCTTCTCCCACAGTGAAGGCATTGGTTTCCAGGTGGAAGGCGGTCCCGGTCGGGGTTGGCTTGACGTGCCTTCCTCCTGGCACGTTTCTCTCTTTCACCCTCCACCAGGGCCTCCTCGAATTCTGCAGCACTGCTGGTCACAGCTGACCTTCAGCTGGAGAGGTCAAGGGCCAGGGCTTCCCAGTTCTCAGTGTCTATGCCAGAGTTTTTAAGGTTGGCTTTGAGGCCATCTTTAAAGTCCCCAGAAACCAAGATCAAAACCAAAGTCCCAAAGAGCCAAAAGCTTTCCCCAAAAGCTGAGGCAATTCCAGAGAAGTTAACAGGGTGTAAGCAAAGTTGCACTGACAAAGGATTAACTTCAATCAGATCGTTAAATACGCTTCCCTAGCATGAAAGCATTACGTTGACCTCAAACTTCCCGTTTGTTAGCAAACCGAACACTTCGGCGTACCCTTAACTGCAAACAGTCCTCCCTAATCAAATCCCCATCACCTTCAAGGCTGAATAACTCATTATCCTGGGACTGGCCACCCTGGGAATCGAGAGGCACTGAGCTCACAGCTGGAGCGGCCGACTCCTCCACCTGCAGCTGTGAAGTTTCACTCAAATCATGATCATCATCTAAAACAACATTCCTTCCTCTGGGAAACAGAAACGCCATCTCTTCTTCAGTATCAACACTGTCTGCCTCAACAACAGGGACATGTTCAGAAATCTGTAACCCATCCTCCTCCTCGTCCTGAGCAAACTCAGGCTCAGAAAGCTCAGGCTCAGACTGAGCCACAACATAGATACTGTAGGACTTCAGCTCCAATTAGCCTTCACAAGGGGGAAGGCTACATAGGACTGCAGTCCAACAATATCTAGAGAGCTACGATTCCCTAAAATTGTCAATAGTAGTAGCTGGTGATGGATTTCAACTAGGGTATTGGGTGGCAACCTGTGCTCAACAGGGTTACACTCCCCCCCCCCCCCCCCGAGAGCGCAGGTTCGTAACTTTGGGGGTCCTCCTGGACTCAACATTGTCACTTGATGCTCAGGTGTCGGGGGTGGCTGGGAGGGCCTTTGCACAACTCAAACTCATGTGCCAACTGTGACCATACCTCATGGAGTCCGACTTGGCCAGCGTGGTCCATGCCTTGGTTACATCCAGATTGGACTATTGCAATGTGCTCTACGTGGGGCTGCCCTTGAAGACAGCCTGGAAGCTCCTACAGGTACAATGGGTGGCAGCCAGGCTCCTTACTGGAGCAAACTATAGGGAGCATACAACGTCCCTTTTAAAACAACTTCATTGGCTGCTGATAAGCTGCCGAGCCAAATTCAAGGTGCAGGTTATGACCTATAAAGCCCTAAACGGTTCGGGCCCCGCCTATCTTTGCAATCGTATGTCCCTCTATGAACTGGTGCGAACTTTAAGATCTTCCGGGGAGGCTCCAAAGAAGGAGCCTCCACCACACTCCGGGGCAGAGAGTTCCACTGCTGAACGGCTCTCACAGTCAAGAAGTTCTTCCTCATGTTCAGATGGAATCTCCTTTCTTGTAGTTTGAAGCCATTGTTCCGCGTCCTAGTCTCCAAGGAAGCAGAAAACAAACTTGCTCCCTTCTCCATGTGGCTTCCTCTCACATATTTATACATGGCTATCATATCTCCTCTCAGCCTTCTCTTCTTCAGGCTAAACATGTCCAGCTCCTTAAGGCGCTCCTCATAGGGCTTGTTCTCCAGACCCTTGATCATTTTAGTCGCCCTCCTCTGGACACATTCCAGCTTGTCAATATCTGTCTTGAATTGTGGTGCCCAGAATTGGACACAATATTCCAGGTGTGGTCTAACCAAAGTGGAATAGAGGGGTAGCATTACTTCCCTGGACCTAGACACTATGCTCCTATTGATGCAGGCCAAAATCCCATTGGCTTTTTTGCCGCCACATCACATTGTTGGCTCATGTTTAACTTGTTGTCCACGAGGACTCCAAGATCTTTTTCACACGTACTGCTCTCAAGCCAGGCATTGTCCCCCATTCTGTATCTTTGCATTTTGTTTTTCCTGCCAAAGTGGAGTATCTTGCATTTGTCACTGTTGAACTTCATTTTGTTAGTTTTGGCCCATCTGCTGCCTTCATTTTAAAATTCCCAAGCAATGTGTAATTTTGTCGAAGGCTTTCATGGCCGGAATTACTGGGTTGTTGTAGGTTTTTTCGGGCTGTATGGCCATGGTCTAGAGGCATTCTCTCCTGACATTTTGCCTGCATCTATGGCAAGCATCCTCAGAGGTAGTGAGGTCTGTTGGAACTAGGAAAAAGGGTTTATATATCTGCGGAATGACCAGGGTGACACAAAGGACTCTTGTCTGCTGGAGCTAGGTGTGACAAGAGGGATCCTCTCATTTCTGCGGGAGTCTACCGTGTACCATGCAGCTGTGGACAAGTCTACATAGGGACCACCAAACGCAGCACCCAAACACGAATCAAGGAACATGAAAGGCACTGCAGACTACTTCAACCAAAGAAGTCAGCCATAGCAGAGCACCTGATGCACCAACCTGGACACAGCGTTTTATTTGAGAACACAGAAATGCTGGACCACTCTCACAACCACCATGCCAGGCTACACAGAGAAGCCATTGAAATCCACAAGCATGTGGACAATTTCAACAAAAAGGAGGAAACCATGAAAATGAACAAAATCTGGCTTCCAGTATTATAAAACTCTAAAATTGCAACAGCACAACAACAGAGAGGAAGCAGGCAGGGACATCTAATTACCTCTCAACAAAAGTTTGCTCCAGGCACAGTCAGCCCATTGTATGCTAATCAAGGTGGTCAGTTGAAACATTCACACCTAGCTCCAGCAGACAAGAGTCCTTTGTCCCACCTTGCTCATTCCACAGATATATAAACCCTTTTTCCTAGTTCCAACAGATCTCACTACCTCTGAGGATGCTTACCATAGATGCAGGCGAAACGTCAGGAGAGAATGCCTCTAGACCATGGCCATACAGCCCGAAAAAACCTACAACAACTCAATGTGTAATTTGTTTAAAAATTTATAACTTTGCAGCAATACATATTTCCAATAAAAAACTTTCAATTGAAGCCCAGTAGAAGAAAAAAGGAAGTTATATAAAAAATGTGGTGTTATATTATTACTAGTGGATTGGAAGCAAGGGTTAGCCAACAGGATTTTAACTTGAGCTGCTTAGGTGGTCCCGATAAGGCAAAATCAGTTTGGGGGCTTAGCTGACTTTTTCCAAAAGGCTCTTCGTCTGTCTGCTTCCTTACAATGAAGGATAAAGTATCCATCTGGGCTTTACTGTAAGTCACTCGAAAAGGCGCAGTGGGAGATAAGGGTGGTCAACCAAGGTTAATGCGAGGCTAATGTGTTCTTAGTTATTCTGTCAGGCAAGGAGGAGTCTCAGGACGGCAACCTGTTCCTATTTCTATGCAAACAGCTTGGTAAAAGTTACCGTAATTTTATCAACATTCCCAATATACAGCTCAATACAGTGGCATAAAGCAAATTGAAAAGGAGCAATCGCTCTCAAACATAACAGTTCTAAGACTGATATGCGTTCAATGAAGAAATCTTTCAAAGTAAACAGATAATGAGTCATGAAGTCCAAAGGAAAGTCCAAATAGCATCAAAATTCAAGTAAAGTTCAGTGATAATGGAGCACCAATCTCAAAAATGTCTTCGTAGGGGAAATCCAAATGGCATCGACAGGAGTGCCCGTTTTTTTTTTTTGTACCCTGTTTGGGTCTTAAAGATGGTCTTAAAGCCAACCTTTAAAAATGTGGCATAAACACTGAGAACAGGGAAGTCCTGGCCTTTGAGCGCTCTCACTGGAGGTAAGCTGTGACCAGCAGTGCTGCAGAATTCAAAGAGGCATGAATTGAGGGAGAAATGTGCCAAGATGAAGGTGCGTCAAGCCAACCCTGACCAGAACCACCTTCCAGCTGGAAGCCAGTGTCCTCACTGCGGGACCACTGACTTTTGAGAAGATTTTCTTGGGTTAAAAAGTACTTATACACCAGAATATATGGTACTCTTTCAGATGACAACTCCCAGAATCATCCATCCAGTGGAGTATTGTAAGAGTTATTGTACCAGTGACCCTATTTCCTTCTTCTTCTTTTCGCTGTGGACATAACTAAAAATAAGAAGTGATTTTAAAGTTATGTCTGTAGCAAATAGAAGAACCGGAAAATGCATAGAGGTGATAGTGAGGGGCTTTTTTTTTTTTTGTCGTGTCAAGAGCGACTTGAGAAACTGCAAGTCGCTTCTGGTGTGAGAGAATTGGCCGTCTGCAAGGACGTTGCCCAGGGGACGCCTGGATGTTTTGATGTTTTACCACCCTTGTGGGAGGCTTCTCTCATGTCCCCGCATGGAGAGCTGTCATGAATGACTTTTCAATAGCTTTGAATCATAGGTTCTTTTTATTGCAATTTCCAGTGTGAGAGGGTATATCAGAATACAGAAAAACATTTAGACAAAGAATGACATTGGACATACAGACATACAGATTCTATGCAACTACATTGGATTTACAATTACATTGGTTAACAAACAAACACAAAGGAGAATTACATTTTTACTCAACATTCACGCCACATGTACATGTAATTATCCTCAGGCATTCAAATATTACCATATAATTTTCTCCCTCCTTGGAGAAACACGTGTTAGGCCAGACCCTAATTTCTTGCAGCCTGCCAATGCATAGTTCCATAACTTCCATAATGCCAAAACTTCAAAACGCCGAAATGCCAAAACTTCTTTTCCTAAGAACAATGCCAAGGACCAGATCTCTGTTTTCCATACAGCAGAACCTGACAAAATCAAAGACTCCAAAAGTGCACTTCTTCCTCTTCCCTTGAGAAAGAAGCCCCAAAGTGACCAGAATCATGCTTTCCCATAGCATATCTGTCACTCTCCATAGATACACCATCTCTCTCCTTCCCATGGAGCAGAGCATAGCGGGTGAACCAGACTCCTCAGGTCTGCCACACTTTGAGCATTATTAGACTTTTATAGGAATATTCTGCTGATGTCGTCCCAAAATTGTAAATTAATGATAGACATCTTCCATCCTGGATCCATCTCAGTTTCCTGGCCAAATGTTGACTCTTCTTGATTGGTGTTGACAAACACAAGGCTTGTGTTGACTACTTTCTTAACATAAGGAATGTTGCAAACATTTCCTTAACTTGAAAGAACCAAAGGAGATTCCATCTGAACATGAGGAAGAACTTCCTGACTGTGAGATCCGTTCAGCAGTGGAACTCTCTGCCCCGAAGTGTGGTGGAGGCTCCTTCTTTGGAAGCTTTTAAACAGAGGCTGGATGGCCATCTGTCAGGGGTGATTTGAATGCAATATTCCTGCTTCTTGGCAAGGGGTTGGAGTGGATGGCCCATGAGGTCTCTTCCAACTCTTTGATTCTATGATTCTATGGTTCTATGATTGTCGCAGTTCTTATCAATTCTCATTAGCAGGTTTCGATCACAGTTCCAGCAAGCAGGTAGTTAGTCATTGCAGGCCTTAATATTAGGCTTGGGTAACCACGGAAAAATTTGGTTCTAAACTCATTTTGTTTTTAGGGGGCCCTTGCGTTTCGTTTTTTTTAATAATTCCGAAATTTTCCTTTAAAAAATTTCAAAATTTACGAAATTTCGTAAAATTACAAATTGATTCGTTAATGGCGGATGAGATTGCGCAATATGCTAAAAAAAACCTCCAAATGGGACAGGAGGAACTTCTGAAGCTTCCCTCTCCCTCTGTTGTTGACTGTTGGTGTGATAAAACACACAACAACTATAAAACTTGCACCAGACATGCAAAAATAATTACGAAATAATTACGAAATAATTACAAAATAATTATGAAATAATTACAAAATAATTACCAAAAAATTGAAAAAATTGTTTCGAATCTAATTTACTCCTCACACTATTCCTGTATGGCTCAATATTGGATCGTAAGCTAATTTAAATATGAATTAATAACGAATTACGAAATTAACGAACAAAACCGCCCAAGCCTACTTAATATTATACTGATGTTTCCAAAATACATCTATCCATCCTTCCATTCATTCACACACATCATTATTAAATTCACATTTCTCAAATCTGCAATAATATTTTCGTGACAGAGCTGGAGCTGACAGAGAGAGCTCATCTGCACTCTCCCCAGATTCGAACCTGCAACCTGTTGGTCTTCAATCCTTCCAGCACAGGGCTTTAACCCACTATGCCACTGAGGGTTCCTAGCAAAGTGCTAACAGGGACAGGGAAAAAGCAGAGTTACTCAACGCTAACTTTGCCTCAGTCTTCTCTCAAATGTAAGGTTCCATATTTCGGCACTAGCATAAAATGCATAGATAGGAAATAGGTGACACTTGGCTTGACTGTAGTGCATGAAAGGAATCTAGGAATCTTAGTAGACCACAAGCTGATCATGGGTCAATGACCCTATCTACACTGCCATGTTTTAAAGTGCATTATGTGATCAGTGTAGATTCATATATGCATTTCCGTGCAGTTAAACAGCAGTATATGAGTCTACAGAAATTGGGAAAGTGAAAACTGGCCCTGTGTTCTCTCTTTAGTGACAGATGGGACACAGCTGATCCAATCCTCCTTATCTGAGCCAGGTGCTTTAAGGTCTCACATCTGGTCTCGGCTAGCCTGTTCCCTGGAATGACAAATATGCTGGCTCCTTGCCATGCATTTACTGAAGACTTGTAGGTGGGTAGGAATTGATCTCTGGCTAAAAAATGAAATGCACAGATAGATAAGAGGTGACACCTGGCTTGATAGAAGTGTGTGCAAAAGGGAAAAAGGAGCCTTAAGAGATGACGAACCGAACATGAGTCAACAGTGTGATATGACCATGAAAAAAAAAACCAATGGGAATCTAGACTGCATCAATAGAGGTATATTCAGTGTCTAAATCGAGAGGACTCATACTACCACTCTATTCTGTTTTGGTCAGATGTCCCCTAAAATGTTGTGGCCGTTTCTGGGCACCACAATTCAAGAAGAACATTGATGAGCTACAACATCTCCAGAGAAGGGTGGCTAAAAGAATCAAAGGTTTGGAAGCCAAGTTCTGTGAGGAGTAGCTGGGTATGTTTAGCTCGGAGAAGAGGACATTAAATATTTTAAAGTAAGTCATATTGTGAAGGGGACAGGCTTGTTCATAGAATAATCATCATCATCATTTAACAACTTATTAATCGCCCTCCATCCGAGAATGCTCTAGGCGATTTAAAGTTAAGTTATAAAAGATAAAATACATACATACAAAAATTAAAAATTAACAGAGATCGAATGCTCTAGTAAAAAGCCAGGTCTTAAGTGCGAGAGTGAAAGGCCCAAAGTCACGCATGGCTCTCATGTAGGGCGGCAAGGAATTCCACAAGGCAGGGGCAGACACAGAAAAAGCCCTGCGCCTGGTCCTTTCCAATTACACTTCTCTAGGACCCGGTATATGGAGTAAGTCACGTTGGGCTGATTGTTGCGACCTCCGATGATGGGAGAAGGAGAGGCGGTCCCTAAGGTACGATGGACCCTGGCCGTAAAGAGTTTTAAAGGTCAGAACTAGCATCTTATACAGGCCACGGTACCCAGTTGGAAGCCAATGTAAATGTTGCAGCATTGGTGTTATATGGCATTTCATGGGCGTTCTTGTGAGTAACCTGGCTGCCGCATTCTGAACAATACGAAGCTTTCGGGTCATAGACATCGGAAGGCCCACATACAGGGCGTTGCAATAGTCCAGCCTAGACGTGACCGTGGTATGGATGACAGTTGCCAGAGCCTCGTCAGATAGGTAGGGTGCCAATAATAGAGTTGGAAGAGACATCATGGTCCATCTGTGGTGGGAGTTGTAATTCTTCCTGCAGCTGGAGAGCACACTGAACCCCACTGTTGATGTACCTAGAGCAAACCTTCCCAATATGACAAACTTGTAAGTATTGACAGAGTTTCAGGGGTTAACCTGGCATGATGTGAGTTGCAGTACACCCACAATCTTATGCATTTTGTAATAATCTAATTAGGAGCCCCCAGTGGCACAGTGGGTTAAAGCACTGAGCTGCTCAGCTTGTTGACTGAAAGGTCACAGGTTTGAATCTGGGGAGTGGCGTGAGCTTCCGCTGTCAGCCCCAGCTTCTGCCAACCTAGCAGTTCGAAAACATGCAAATGTGAGTAGATCAATAGGTACCGCTCTGGCAGGAAGGTAACGGCGCTCCATTTAGTCATGCTGGCCACATAACCTTGGAGGTGTCTCTTCAGCTTAGAAATGGAGGTGAGCACCAATCCCCAGAGTCGGACACGACCGGACTTAATGTCAGGGGAAAACCTTTACCTTTACCTTTAATAATCTAATAAACTCGGGCAATGCCAGGTACCCAAGCTAGTATGAAATAAAATTCTCTAAATTGAAAATCTGAATGGGCTTCCGAGAGAGATACGATCAATCCCATCCCTCCTGGCTTTCAGGAAGAAAGTAAAATCATGGCTATGGGACCAGGCTTTCGGTCAGCAGACATAAATTAGCACTTTAGTGGAAATGGATTGGAAAAACGATTTACATGATGATACGATTCTATTTGGTAACAAATGTTTTTTATATTGTTTAATTAATGGCTTATGTATCTTATGTATTTCAATGGTTTGATGGTTTGTTTAATGGTTATTGCATCGAATTGCTGCCTAAGATAGAGAAGAAAGGAGGGAGAGAAAGAGGGAAAGAAGGAGGGAAGGAAAGAAAGAAAGCAGGGTAGAGAAGGAAGGAAAGAGAGGAGGAGGGAAAGAAGGAGAGAAGGAAAGAAAGAAAGGAAGATAGAGAAGGAAGGAAAGAGAGGAGGAGGGAAAGAAGGAGAGGAAAGAAAGGTAGAAAAGGAAGGAAAGAGAGAAGGAAATAAAAAAGTGAAAGAAGGAAGGAAGGAGAGAAGGAACGAAAGAGGGAAGGAAGGAAGGAAGGAAGGAAGGAAGGAAGGAAGGAAGGAAGGAAGGAAAGAGACAAGGAAGGATGAAACCAAACAGCAAAGGAAGCGAGAAAAGAAACAGGTAGAGAAGGAAGAAAAAAGAAGAGAAAGAAAAAGAGGGAAAGAAGGAAAGAGGGAGGGAAGGAAGGAGAGAGAAAAAGAAGGAGGAGAAAGAGGGAGGGAAGGTTTGCCACAGCAACGCGTGGCGGGTACAGCTAGTAAATAAATAAATCTATTTAATTAAAAATATAATGTTCATTTGTGGGATTAACATAACTCAAAAACCACTGGATGAATTGACATCAAATTTGGACACAAGACACCTATCAGGCCAACGAGTGACCATCACTCATAAAAACACTGAAAAACACAACAGAAGAGACTTAAAAAGCCAATAAACAAACAAAAAAATCACAACACATGTACAAAACCACACACACATATATATGCAAACACACAAAACACATATACACGAACTGGGCCACAGCAACGCGTGGCAGGGGACAGCTAGTAATAAATAAATGTGCAACTGTGCTCTGAAAAGCCAAATATAACTAAGGTGACTTTTTTTGTGTGGAAGAATAACCCACATCCTTTTACTGTCATATGTTCTCATCTGAGTAGACTCTGCAGATTCTACTTTGAGTATTGAATAACTCTTGAAAGTACATAAGTAGGATCTGAGTTGCATGTGATGTTTAAATGCCTTTGTCTTGTACTCACCGACCCCTAGAATTGTTGGGGCCAGTCCCAGTTCCCTGAGTCCAAAATCTAAGCTACTTAATGCTGTCTTACTCTCTTGGCCATTAAAGCTGAACTGTGTTCCCACCTTACAGATGACAGTGTTTGAATGTTTAGAAGCTAGGATAGGAAATTATGTCTGGCAGGGCCAACGTGTGGTCAAAGAGTGCCTGGGGCCAGCTGGAGGGATGCCCTATATATGTCAGATGTCGGATCAAACCCTTGTGTCAGTTTGACCTTCATGGGTAAACAAGGCCCTGTTCAGAATCGCCTGAAGGCTTGGCAGGTGATGCAGGCAGTAAGTCTGAATGTCTCTGCTGTATTCAGATTCTTACACAGCCCTTTGCTTCATACAATTTGAGTAAATGGTAGGAAATTCAATGTACTGTCGAAGGCTTTCATGGCCGGGATCACTGGGTTGTTGTAGGTTTTTTCGGGCTATATGGCCATGTTCTAGAGGTATTCTCTCCTGACGTTTCGCCTGTATCTGTTGCAAGCATCCTCAGAGGTAGTGAGGACCTACAAGAAGCACTGCCTGAACATCAAACAAAAAGTGGGTGCTAGAAACAATATCATACGAAAGCTGACTGGCACAACCTGGGGATCACAACCAGATACAGTGAAGACATCTGCCCTTGCGCTATGCTACTCTGCTGCTGAGTACGCATGCCCAGTGTGGAACACATCTCACCGCACTAAAACAGTGGATGTGGCTCTTAATGAGACATGCCGCATTATCACAGGGTGTCTGTGCCCTACACCACTGGAGAAATTACACTGCTTAGCCGGTATTGCACCACCTGACATCCGCTGGGAAGTTGCAGCCAATAGTGAAAGGACCAAGGCAGAGACATCTCCAGCTCATCCCTTGTTTGGGTATCAGCCAGCACGTCAACGACTTAAATCAAGAAATAGTTTTCTTAGATCTACAGAGACACTTGCTGGAACACCTCAGCAAGCGAGAGTTCAAAAGTGGCAGGCTCAAACCCAGCACCTCAATCCGTGGGTGATACCAGATGAGAAACTCCCCCCTGGGCACTCAGAAGACTGGGTTACTTGGAAGGCGCTGAACAGACTGCGCTCTGGCACCATGAGATGCAGAGCCAATGTTAAGAAATGGGGCTACAAAGTGGAATCCACGACATGGGAGTGTGGAGAAGAGCAAACCACAGACCACCTGCTGCAATGCAACCTGAGCCCTGCCACATGCACGATGGAGGACCTTCTTGCGGCAACACCAGAGGCGCTCCAAGTGGCCAGACACTGGTGAAAGGACATTTAATCAGCTACCAAGTTTGCAAAATTTGTGTATTTTTTTTATCCGTTTGTTTGTTTTGTTCTGTTAGAAATGTAATACAATGTTCTGGTTGCGGATGACACGATAAATAAATAAATAATACCTCTGAGGAACAGACCTTACTACCTCTGAGGATGCTTGCCATAGATGCAGGCGAAATGTCAGGAGAGAATGCCTCTAGAACATGGCCATATAGCCTGAAAAAACCTACAACAATCCGGTAGGAAATTCAATCGCAGGTTTTGTGCCATGCACCTTCTCATTGGTAAAATGCAAATTTCCCGTAATTTGTGCTCCTGCAGGAATTGGCTGATTTTCTTTCTTTTTCCTTTCCATCATCACAATTTCAGTGCCCCTAGTTTTACAAGTATCAAAAAAGTTTTATATCAATACCAGGAAAATACACATGGCTTTCCTATGTCCTAAGGCAGTGGTTTTCAACCTTCCTAATGCCGTGACTCCTTAATATAGTTCCTCATGTTGTGGTGACCCCCAACCATAAAATTATTATCGTTGCTACTTCATAACTGTAATTTTGCTTCTGTTGTGAATTGTAATGTAAATATCTGATATGCAGGATGTATTTTCATTCACTGGACCAAATTTGGCATAAATTTATTATTTATTTTCTTTACAGTATTTGTATACCGCTTTTCTCACCCCGAGGGGGACTCAAAGCGGTTTACATATAAGTAATGGCAAAATTCAATGCCAGTACAAACAATTACAATTATACACTAAAGTTAGACATAAATCATAGAATCATAAAATCAAAGAGTTGGAAGAGACCTCATGGGCCATCCAGTCCAACCCCCTGCCAAGAAGCAGGAATATTGCATTCAAGTTAAAAACAGAACATTCACAAGCAATAAAACAATCTTTAAAACAATAAAACAGTCTTGTCTGTCGAATCACCGTTTCAGTCTTTGTCTTTCTGAAATGCTGCATACATCTACTTCTACTACCCGAAGGCCTGGTCCTAAAACCATGATTTGATTTTTTTCCCCTTAAAAGCCAGAAGGGAGGGTGTGGATTTTACCTCATTTGGGAGTGTGTTCCATAGGCGGGGGCCACAGCCGAGAAGGCCCTGACTCTCATCCCCGCCAGACGCATCTGTGTTGTTGACGGGAGCGAGAGCAGGGCCTCCTCGGATGATCTTAGATTACGAGATGGGACGTAGGGGTGGATGCTTTCGGACAAGTAAGCTGGGCCAGAACCATATAGAGCTTTATAGGTCAAAACCAGCACTTTGAATTGAGCTTGGAGATGGACCGGCAGCCAATGGAGCTGGCATAGTGGGGGGGGGGGGGGTATACTCCATGTATGCTGCCTCAGTTAGTAATCTGGCTGCTGCCCATTGAACAAACTAAAGTTTCCGAACCGTCTTCAAAAGCAGCCCCACGTAGAGCGCGTTGCAGTAATCCACAAATACCCAATACGACCAAATTTAAATACTTCTGGAGTTGGGGAAAGATTGATTTTATCATTTGGGAATTGTAGTTGCTGGGATTTATAGTTCACCTGCAATTAAATAATATTCTGAACTCCACCAATGATGGAATTGAACCAAACTTGGCACACAGAACTCCCATGACCACCAGAAAATACTGGGAGTGTCTGGTGGGCATTGACCTTGAGTTTTGGAGTCGTAGTTCACCTACATCCAGACTGTGGACTCAAACAATGATGGATCTGGACCAAACTTGGCACGGGTACTCAGTATGCCCAAATGTGAACACTGGTGGAGTTTAGGAAAAATAGACCTTGACATTTGGGAGTTGTAGTTGCTGGGGTTTATAGTTCACCTACAAGCAAAGAGCATTCTGAACATCACCAATGATGATAGAACTGAACCAAACTTGTCACACAGAACTCCCATAACCAACAGAAAATACTGTAGGAGGTTGGTGGGCATTGACCTTGAGTTTTCGAGTTGTAGTTCACCTACATCCAGAGAGCACTGTGGACTCAAACAATGATGGATGTGGACCAAACTTGGCACAGATACTCAAAATGCCCAAATGTGAACACTGGTTGAGGTTAGGAAAAATAGACCTTGACATTTGGGAATTGTATTTGCTGGGATTTATATCTCACATACAATCAAAGAGCATTCTGAACTCCACCAAGAATTGAATTGGGCCAGATTTCCCACACAGACCCCCGTGACCAACAGAAAATGCTATAAGCATTTGGTGGGCATTGACCTTGAGTTTTGGAGTTGTAGTTCACTTACATGCAGAATTCAAACAATGTGAATTCAAACAATGATGGTTCTGGACCAAACTTGGCACGAATACTCAATATGCCCAAATATGAACACTGGTTAGTTTGGAGAAAATAGACCTTGACATTTGGGAGTTGTATTTGCTGGAATTTATAGTTCACCTACAATCAAAGCACAGATGATAGAGTTTGGCCAAATTTCCCACACAGAACCCCCATGGCTTGAAGGGACTCACTGGTGCAAGCCTCCCTCTTGCCTTACATGCTCTTCCTTGCCCGCACATGCGCACCACACTGCCATGCACCGAGAAAGACTGCTCTCCCTGCTGTCCTAAAGGAATCCAATGAAGCAAATCTCTAGTTCCAAAGGTATAGAGTAGCCACTGTAATTGTGTGTGCATCCTGCCTATAGAGGCTTTTATCAATATATGTTACTAGGAAGATTCATTGATCCATTGCAAATGGAAGGGCCATGTGTGCTTTCAACCATTTTGCTGCAAGACATGTGGAAATTGCAACGAGAGGTGCTATTATGGATGATAGCGGTGGTCTGAAGTCTTTTCCCCCTTTCTCCTCCATATACTTTCCAACTCCTTTCTTCCATAATATTAATTCTTCTGTCTCTATTTACATATTTCCTCCCTGAATGCTGGATTTTGCGGTCTGTGCACCAGAGAGCTGCTTCCACTAGTATTTTAGCACAGTGAAGCTTTCCGGGATGTAGCCTTTGGGGCCCCATCTCTAGCCTCTTTGATGTGACCTTGAGCTGAGTCAATCACGGCTTCTTCAGATGAGCAATAGTGCCATAAGGCAACCTTGGAAGAACCACGGAGCCTTCATAGGGAATAAGCAAACAGCATTTTCATGAGTTTATTACTGATTCTACCATGCAGTTTTCTTTGCTCAGAAACACTCTGTGTGGATTCAGTAAGGCTCATAAAGATCTGGAGAAGATGCAAAAAGGGGCAAGTGAAATCCTTTGTTGAGAGATGATTAGTTGACCCTAATGGTTTCTTGTCTGGAATTCCCCTGTTTTTTTGAGTTGTTCTTTATTTATTGTCCTGATTTTAAGGTGTTTTTTTAAAAAATACTGGTAGTCAGATTTTGTTCATTTTCACGGTTTACTCCTTGTCCACATACTTGTGAATTTCAATGGCTTCTCTGTGTAGCTGGACATGGTAGTTTATTTATTTATTTATTTATATTTATTTACTATATTCGTATACCAGCTTTCTCAGTCAATCGGCAACTCAAGGCGGTTTGTTGTTAGAGTGGTCCAGGATTTCTGTGTTCTCAAATAATATGCTGTGTCCAGGTTTGTTCATCATGATAGATTTGAGTGAAATGTCAGGAGAGAATGCTTCTGGAACTTGGCCATACAGCCCGGAAAACTCACAGAAACCCAAAGCTATCCTGTTTTATATTTCTGTTACAATTTATACATGTGCACATAAATGCTTTTCTAATGAAGCAGCACTTCGAGCATCGGAAGAACAGAGTTGCAGTTCATAAAACCTTATGCTAAAAGGAATCAGTTAGTCTGAGGTTCCTTTTACACTTTGATTTCACTATAACTGCCATGGTTCTATGGTGTCATAGAATCATAGAGTTGGAAGAGATCTTGTGGGCCATCCAGTCCAACCCCCAGCCAAGAAGCAGGAAAATCACATTCAAAGCATCCCCGACAGATGGCCATCCAGCCCTGTTTAAAAGCCTCCAAAGAAGGAGCCTCCACCACACCCTGGAGCAGTGAATTCCACTTCTGAACAGCTCTCACAGTTAGGAAGTTCTTCCTCATGTTCAGGTGGAATCTTCTTTCTTGTAGTGTGAAGCCATTGTTCCACATCCTATTCTCCAGGACAGCAGAAAACAAGTTCACTCCCTCCTCCCTATGACTTCCTCTCACATATTTATATATGGCTGTCATGTCTCCTCTCAGCCTTCTCTTCTTCAGGCGAAAAATGCATAGCTCTTTAAGCCACTCCTCATAGGGCTTGTCATTTCATAAAATGTTTAGAATGCTCTCTTTCTGAAGTTCTCTTGTCTTTATGTTATTGTGGTTGGCTGTCCACTTTCTTTAGCTTTAGGCGATCCCTCGTAGTCCGAGGATGATGGTCCTCCAAGTTCGGTGTCCTGGTGGTGGGTCCGTAGGTGACTGTGGAGCCCTATTCTTGATCTGCATCTTCTTCCGCAGTGAGGGCCTTGGTTTCCAGGTGGAAGGCAGTCTCGGTCGGGGTTGGCTTGACACGTCTTCCTCTTGGCACGTTTCTCTCTTTCACCCTCCATTCATGCCTCTTCAAATTCTGCAGCACTGCTGGTCACAGCTGATCTCCAGCTGGAGCACTCAAGGGCCAGGGCTTCCCAGTTCTCAGTGTCTATGCCAGAGTTTTTGAGGTTGGCTTTGAGCCCATCTTTAAATCTCTTTTCCTGCCCACCAACATTCCATTTTCCGTTCTTGAGTTCGGAGTAGAGCAACTGCTTTGGGAGACGGTGGTCGGGCATCCAGACAACGTGGCTGGTCCAGCGGAGTTGATGGCGGAGGAGCATCGCTTCAATGCTGGTGGTCTTTGCTTCTTCCAGCACGCTGACGTTTGTCCGCCTGTCGTCCCAAGAGATTTGCAGGATTTTCCAGAGGCAGAGCTGATGGAATCGTTCCAGGAGTTGCATGTGATGTCTGTAGACAGTCCATGTTTCGCAGGGTTGGGAGGACAACAGCTCTATAAACAAGCAGCTTGGTATCCCTGCGAATGTCCCGGTCCTCAAACACTCTCTGCTTCATTCGGAAAAATGCTGCACTCGCAGAGCTCAGGCGGTGTTGTATTTTGGTGTCGATGTTGACTTTGGTGGAAAGGTGGCTGCCAAGGTGAAGAGGCTGTCCACTGGCCATCCTAAGGAAACCAGAATGGTGACAGGAGTTAACAATGCAACCCACACTCCGCTGTTGCTAATAACATTGCTGGATGAAGTCCTTTAGATAAACTAGACTTCTTAGCAATTATTGCTTGCTGAGATCTATTCTCCTTGAGTTTGTTTGATGTTGCTTTTTCTTTTAACACTCCTAAGCTAATAGTGAGTCTTTCCATTCAATATTATTTAGTCTTTTGACAATTTATTGGCTTTTGTATGTGACCCTGCCAACCAAGTATTAGGTGAGAGGAGTAATTTCCCCTACCTTTTCCAGTGTCACTTATCTCAGCATCAAGTATCTGAAGGATGGGATTTTGAGCACTTGGCACAACAGCAACAAGAGCACCTGTCGCAGGTGCTGAGCCAAGGAAGGGCGACAAATTGGCTCTATTAATGGCAAAACTGTAAATACTTTCTTGCTTCAGTCACTCAGTTGTGTTGTGTTTTTATTTCATGTTGTATAAATGGTAACTCACAGGTTGTGATTGCACCATCTTGTGTTTATTATTCTATTGGCTCTGAATGTATTTTTTTTCCATGTATGAGCAGAGACATAGCAGATTAATTTTTTTTAGAGCCGATTAAAACATTAGCCATCTAACTGTTCAAAATCTGTTAAATCTTTAGCAAATGCCAAGTCACATGGGCTGTAATAGCATCTCTCATGATGATGGATATGGGAAGAGGGTGGCATGGTGAAAAAGACAGTAGTGTAGAATCAATAGTTCTAGTAGACGTATACAAAGATCAACTGTACTAAAGAAATGCCCAGTCTTATTAGAGTAGTAGTTCTCAACCTTACTAATACTGCAACCCCTTAGTACAGTTCCTCATGTTGTGGTGACCCCCAATCATAAAATTATTTTCATTGCTACTTTCATAACTAATTTTGCTACTGTTAAGAATCACAATGCAAATATCTGATATGCAGGATGTATTTTCATTCACCGGACCAAATTTGGCACAAATACCCGATACGTCCATACGCTACTAAGGAGACTGTTCAGATCCAGAACTGGTGCTTGGCTGCTGTGATGATCTGGATGAGGGCAAACAAATTGAAACTGAATCCAGACAAGACAGAGGTATACCTGGTCAGTCGTAAGGCCGAACAGGGTATAGGGTTACATTCTGTGTTGGATGAGGTTACACTCCCCCTGAAGACGCAGGTTCACAGCTTGGGTATGATCCTGAAGTCATCGCTGAGCCTGGAACTCCAGGTTTCAGCAGAGATCAGGGGAGCATAGTTAAACTTGTGCGCCAGCTGTGTCCGTACCTTGGCCACGGTAGTCCACGCTCTGGTTGCATCCTGGTTGCATCCTGCAATGCGCTCTATGTGGAGTTGCCTTTGGAGACTGTCCGGACGCTTCAAATGATCCAACGAACAGCAGCCAGGTTGCTAACAGGAGCAGCGCTCAGGGAGCACACAACTCCTCTGTTGCGCCAGCTCCATTGGCTGCCAGTTTGCTACCGGGCGTAATTCAAAGTGCTGGATTTAACCTATAAAGCCTTAAATGGTTCTGGCCCAACTTACATGATCGAACGCATCTCCCCTTATGAACCATCTAAGACCTTAGGATCATCTGGGGAGGCCCTGCTCTCATTACTGCCTTCGTCACAAGTACGTTTGGCAGAGACGAGAGACAGAGCCTTCTCGGTGGTGGCCCCCCGGCTATGGAATGCCCTCCCTATAGATATTAGATCAGCCATCTCCCTTTTAACATTCTGGAAAAAAGTCAAGATGTGGCTTTTTGAACAAGCATTTGCAAATACAGAGTAAGTGACATAGGAAAATGGAACGACGACAATGAGTCCAGACAACGTTTTTAACAAGGAGACCTTATGAATTTATATTTTATTGATGTTTTTAATTATATTTATGATATTGTAAGCATTGAATTTTACTCTGTTAACTGCCTTAAGTCACCTACGGGCTGAGAAATGCGGTATACAAATACATCAAATAAATAAATAAATAAATATTTGAATACCAGTGGGGTTGGGGGGTGATTGATTTTGTCATTTGGGAGTTGTAATTGCTGGGATTTATAGTTCACCTATAATCAAAGAGCATTCTGAACTCCACCAATGATGAAGTTGAACCAAACATGGCACACAGGACTCCCATGACCAACAGAAAGCAGCAGAAAGGTTTGGTGGGCATTGACGTTGAGTTTTGGAGTTGTAGTTTATCTACATCCAGAGACCATTGTGGACTCAAACAATGATGGATCTGGACCAAACTTGACACGGATACTCAATATGTCCAGATTTGAACTCTGGTGGAGTTTGGGGAAAATAGACATTGACATTTGGGAGTTGCGGTTGCTGGGATTTATAGTTCACCTACATTCAAAGAGCATTCTGAACCCCACCAACGATAGAATTGGGCCAAATTTCCCACACAGAACCCCCATGACCAACAGAAAATACTTTGTGGGTTGTTGTAGGTTTTTTTGGGCTACATGGCCATGTTCTAGAGGCATTTTCTCCTGATGTTTTGCCTGCATCTATGGCAAGCATCCTCAGAGGTAGTGAGGTCTGTTGGAACTTGGGAAATGGGTTTATATATCTGCGGAATGACCAGGGTGGGATAAAGGACTCTTGTCTGTTGGAGCTAAGTGTAAAAGTTTCAGCCGACCACCTTGATTAGCATTTGATGGCCTGGCAGTGCCTGGGGCAATCTTTTGTTGAGAGGTGATTAGATGTGCCTGATTGTTTACTTTCTGTTGTTTTGCGTGTGGACAATTGCAACAGAAAGGAGGAAACCGTGAAAATGAACAAAATCTGGCTACCAGTATTAAAAAAACTCTAAAATTACAACAACCCAGTGATTCCGGCCATGAAAGCCTTCGACAATACAGAAAATACTTTGTTTTCTGATGGTCTTTGGCGACCCCTTTGACACCCCCTCATGACCCCCCCCCCCAGGGGTCCCGACCCCCCAGTTTAGAAATGCTGTGTAAGAGTATTATTCAACATGAAAGATAAAAGATATTTCCCTGGCTTGTAGTTCTGACCTTCCCATTCAGCAACTTTCCCCCTCCTTTTCCTCCGGTGTTATAATGCCACAAATGATGGATATGTTGCAAAATGTAGGGTACGGCTTTCAGATGTTGCAAAGAGTTTAATCTATGGGGTCAAAATATTCATAGCAAAATGTGTGCGCACTGGGATGATGACAGGTTGTCAGACAAAGATCCCCATCAGGCTCCCATTGTTAGAATTCTCAGTCGAAGAGCTCCTATGCTTCACCAAATTACAAAGCCCATAAATCCATAGCAAGACACAAAGGAAGTTGAAGTACAGTTGACACAACTATATGTTTAACCCTCTACATTTGCTGGAATAAGAGGCCACAAATGTCAAAACAGCAAATGTGGGAGGACTACTGTAATTGTTGTGGGTTTTTTCGGGCTATAGGGCCATGTTCTAGAGGTATTTCTCCTGACGTTTCGCCTGCATCTATGGGAAAATCCCCTATTGAGAGGTGTTAAGAAAATCCAACAAATGTTATGTTCAGCAAAGGACAAGAGGGATCCTCTCACCTCTGCAGGAGTCTACCATATACCATGCAGCTGTGGACAAGTCTACATAGGGACCACCAAACGCAGCAATCAAGGAACATGAAAGGCACTGCAGACTCCTTCAACCAGAGAAGTCAGCCATAGCAGAGCACCTGATGAACCAGCCTGGACACAGCATATTATTTGAGAACACAGAAATGCTGGACCACTCTCACAACCACCATGTCAGACTACACAGAGAAGCCATTGAAATCCACAAGCATGTGCACAATTTCAACAGAAAGGAAGAGACCATGAAAATGAAGAAAATCTGGCTACCAGTATTTAAAAAACTCTAAAATTACAACAGCAAAACAGCAGAGAGGAAACAACCAGGCACATCTTAACACCTCTCAACAGGAGATTTTCCCAGGCTCAGGCAGGCCTTCAAATGCTAATGAAGGTGGTCAGTTGAAACATTCACACCTAGCTCCAGCAGGGAAGAGCTCCTTGCCCCACCCCAGCCATTCCACAGATATATAAACCCATTGTCCTAATTCCAACAGACCTCACTACCTCTGAGGATGCTTGCCATAGATGCAGGCGAAACGTCAGGAGAAATGCCTCTAGAACATGGCCCTATAGCCCGAAAAAACCCACAAGAACCTAGTGATTCCAGCCATGAAAGCCTTTGACAATATACTGTAATTGTGTCGTGTGAAAAGGCCCTATAATAGGCATGGGCAAACTTGGGCCTTCCAGGTGTTTTGGACTTCAATTCCCACAATTCCTTACAGCCTCAGGCCCCTTCCTTTTCTGCTTAAGCGGCTGTGGGTGAAAAGGAAAGGGGTCTCAATTTTTTCCAGGAACTGTCCATGGAGAGCCTTCTTTAGCCAGTTTTCTCTTCTGCTCTGGATTGTGTTTATTATTATTATTATTATTATTATTATTATTATTATTATTACAAGATGAGTCCATAGCAGACACTCTGCTGGCTGTTGAATTGGATCACACGTCGGACACTTCCCAAGTGTCTATGACTGTGTGATGTATCGGCGAATAATGCGTGCAGATCCCAGTAAGATTGCCTTTTGCAGTTGGCAGATGGTAATTTTGTCAGTGCTGATTGTGTTTAAGTGCAGGCCAAGGTCTTTAGGCACTGCACCCAGTGTGCTGATCACCACTGGCACCACCTTGACTGGTTTGTGCCAGAGTCTTTGCAGTTCGATGTTTAAATCCTCATATTGTTTCAGCTTTTCCAGTTGTTTCTCTGCAATCCTGCTGTCACCTGGGATTGCAACATCGACGATCCATTCTTTGGGTTGTTGTAAGTTTTTCCAGGCTATAGGGCTATAGGGCCATGTTCTAGAGCAGGGGTTCAGCAATCAAACTAAGGCCCGGGGGCCGAATGCAGCCCTCCAAGGTCATTTACCTGGCCCTCACTTAGGGTCAACCTAAGTCTGTAACGACTTGAAAGTACAAAACAACAACAACAATCCTATCTCATCAGCCAAAAATAGGCCCACACTTCCCATTGAAATACTAATAAATTTATATTTCTTAAAATTGTTCTTCATTTTAATTATTGTATTGTTTTTGAGTGTTTTTTGCATTACAAATAAAATACGTGCACTGTGCATAGAAATACATTCATGTTTTTTTTTTCAAATTATAATCCGGCCCTCCAACAGTTTGAGGGACTGTGACCTGGCCCTCTGTGTAAAAAGTTTGTGGACCCCTGTTCTAGAGGCATTTTCTCCTGACGTTACGCCTGCATCTATGGCAAGCATCCTCAGAGATAGTGAGGTCCGCTGGAAGTAGGAAAATGGGTTTAAACCCTTTTTCCTAGTTCCAACAGACCTCACTACCTCTGAGGATGCTTGCCATAGATGCAGGCGTAACGTCAGGAGAAAATGCCTTTAGAACATGGCCATATACCCCGGAAAAACCTACAACACCCTAGTGATTCCGGGCATGAAAGCCTTCGACAATACAATCCATCTTTGTTTTGACTATGAGGTCAGGAATGTTGTGCTCCAAAACTCCTGTCTGTCTGAATTCGGAAGTCCCAGAGGAGTTTGGCATGTTCATTTTCTGTAACTTGTTCCAGCTATTATTATTATTATTATTATGATTATTATTATTACTATTATTATTATTATTATGATTATTATTATTTCCCATACATAAATTTGCACCTTTGATCAGTTTATCCAAATGTCCTCTGCTGCCTTCTTTGCTGATGATACAGAAGTGGCTACGTTAACTGCAGCATCTGGAGCCAACCACTCACCAGTCAGGAATATCAGGGAGTCCTGCACGTGGTCAGGCTGCTCCGTGAAGGTGAAGGTGTCCTCATCACTTGCGCTTACAGCTCCATCACATTGCCAGTATAGTAACCATGAAAATTGGTAGAGTTTATACTTGCAGGTCCTGGGACTCATGTACTCTCTGCATATGTCTCTACACACAAAGACACAATGCACTTATCTTTGCCAGGAGAGAGGTGACTAGTGAGTTTTCCGATGCTGTGCAAATGATGAAGATTGAATCCCTGAACCGACTGCATTTAATCCAGCTGAACAGATCAAACCCATCATTTGTGTACTTGGTGGAGGGGGTAAGGCTGGTCGGAGAAGGGATGCAAATCCCTGAATTTAGGTCATTGAATCCAGCCTGTAGAAGGACAAAATTGCATTTTTTTTCAACAACGAAAAAAAGCCCTTGTCCTCAGACTTCTCATCCTTCTCCTTGCATAATCACAGCAGGCCAGCAATCAATGATAGTGCGAGTTTGATGGGCTTATTCTCACTATAACGTTGCCTAAGAGTGGGAAAGTCTGTCCGTTTCACTTTCTCCCATGTTATGTCTTTGCAAGTTTGAGTAAATTCAGATTTTTTTTCCAAAAAAAGTAAATACACATGCAATGTTCACCAGCCCCAACTCTGCAAGAAAAAAGGGGCTGGTGGACTTAAACCATGCTAGTGACCCTTGCTTCCTTTGGAAGTATAAAAGCACAACTTCAGTGGAGGTATTACTGGAGTCCTTTCAGACTTTAAAGTTATTGCACTATGGCTACTCTTTAACTGTCATGACAACATCCTATAGGATCCTGAGCTTTGCTGTTTTGAAAAATTACTTTGTGAACTAGAACTCGATCGTAAGCTGGATCGGGGTATAGGGTGGCAACCTATGCTGGATGGGGTTGCACTCCCCCTGAAGCCACAGGTCCGCAGCTTGGGTGTCCTCCTGGACTCAACACTTACGCTTGAAGCTCAGGCATCGGCGGTGACTGGGAGGGCTTCTGCACAATTAAGGCTCGTGCGCCAGCTGCAACCATACCTCGTGAAGTCGGATCTGGCCAGGGTGGTCCATGCCTTAGTCACCTCCAGATTGGATTACTGTAATGCACTCTACATGGGGCTGCCTTGAAGACGGCCCGGAAATTTCAATTGGTACAGCGGGCGGCAACCAGGTTACTAACTGGTGCGACTTACAGGGAGTGGTCAACCCCCCTGTTTAAGGAGCTACACTGGCTGCCATTCATTTTCCGGTCCCAATTCAAGGTGCAGGTTCTTACCTACAAAGCCCGGAATGGTTTGGGACCCGCCTACCTGCGTAACCGCATTTCTGTGTACAAACCCACATGGTCTCTTCATTCATCTGGAGAGGACCTGCTCTCGCTCCCACCTCCCTCGTAGGCACAATTGGTGGGGACGAGGGAGAGGGCTTTCTCAGTAGTGCCCCCCCCCCCCCCCCCGACTCTGGAATTCACTTCCCAGGGATATCAGACATGCCCCAGCATTGGCAATCTTTAGGAGGAGCCTGAAAACGTGGCTGTCCCAGTGTGCCTTCCCGGGATATGGAAATAATTCCCAGCAAAATGTCCTCAAATGCACTTTAACTATCAGCTTGGATTGCACTCCCCTCACTTCTTTAAAACCCTCCTATTAGATATATCCTACCTTGTTCATGGTCAGCGTTTATTTTTTAATTTTTAACTATTACATCTGGCCTGGCCATAGGTTTTTAAATTTTTGCATGTTAATGTTTATATATGATTTATTGTTGTGTAACCGCAGCAGGTTACACAATATATTATAAATATATCATTTTAGAACTAAATTTTATATGTAAATAAATGTATTTTATGTTCACTCAGTCTAAGTAACCTAATGATTCTCATAGTGGTGATGAAATGCTTTATTTGTTATTAATAAGTAATGTGCAAAAAGCCAGCATAGTGCAGTAAATTGAGTGTTGGATTAGAAGTCATAAAAACCAGGACCCAACAATGGAAACCACTGGTTGACTTTGGGCAATAACTACGAGCCATACACTCTCCAGAAAAAAGTCAATAGCAAAGCCCATGATAGGGTTGGGTAGAGTTGCCATCATTAGAAACATCTTGAAGTCACTCAACACAAAGGTTGCCTTCTTGGAAGGAGGTGTAGTTGTAGTCAGATACCGTAGTAGAAAAATGAAGGAGTTGGAATTAAGAGTTGACGTTTTGTCATATAATAGCCCTGGGTATAAAAAGGCACTTGCATGTGTTTGTGCAAAATTTGCATCTCCATGTCATGCAGATAGTTTGATTCTACTTCTCTGCTGTCCCTTCTGAATCCTGGGGGATGCACGATCACAATCTCTGCGATTTTTGTAATGTGGATTGCTTTAGGCACATTTGTTGCAAGAAGTCACCTGTACTATTTGAACAATGAGGATTGCAAGAGAGCAAGAAACAATGCATTTGGATAAGAGTCAGGCATGGAGCTGCATTTATGTCATTTGTTTGGGATATATACACAGAGTTTACTAAGCTGGCTTTCCCCCAAGGCATTTTTGAAAAGAAGACGCAGGTTGTCACGATGCAACTTGCACAAGGATGGATGAAGATTTCGGATTCCGTTTTTATGAGAATTTACCCAAACTCATATCATTTTTGTGTTGTATTTAATTTGTATGTTTAAGTATGTTGTTAGCTACCTTGAGTCCAATAATTGAGACAAAAGCAGGATATAAATGAAGATGAGGAAGAGAAGGGAGAGGAAAAAATTCATTTTTGAAGGATTTTTCCAAGTTTTTCAAGTCTATATAAATAAAAATGTAATGTTCGTTTGTGGGATTAACAGAACTCAAAAAACACTGGACGATTTGACACCAAATTTGGACACAAGACACCTAACAACGCAATGTATGTCCTTCACTCAAAAAATTGATTTTGTCATTTGGGAGTTGTAGTTGCTGGGATTTATAGTTCACCTACAATCAAAGAACATTCTGAACCCCAGCAACGATGGAATTGAACCAAACTTGGCACACAGTTCTCCCATGACGAACAGAAAATACTGGAAGGGTTTGGTGGGCAGTGTCCTTTGGTTTTGGAGTTGTAGTTCACTTACATCCAGAGATCACTATGGACTCAAACAATGATAGATCTGGCCCAAACTCTACACGAATACTGAATATACCCATATGTGAACACTGGTGGAGTTTGGGGAAAATAGAATCTTGACATTTGGGAGTTGTAGTTGCTGGGATTTATAGTTCACCTACAATCACAGAGCATTCTGAACCCCACCAACAATAGAATTGGGCCAAACCTCCCACACAGAACCCCTATGTGGGCCACAGCAATGCATGGCAGGGGACGGCTATTATTAAATAAAAAAATGTAATGTTTGTTTGTGGGATTAACATAACTCAAAAACCACTGGACTAATTGACACTAAATTTGAACACTATACCCCTAACAGAGCGATGAGTGACCATTACTCATAAACCCCTCCCAAAATATAGAGGAAAGGACTAAAGAACCCAAAAAGCTGGACGATGATACAGCGCATCTGTGAAAATGATAGCTCCCAGCATCCCCTAGACCAGACCCTTTAGGGGAGGAGGATGCTCCAAATGCACTGCAAGCTTGCATCTCCTTGGATTCCTTTGAGAGTATCCCAATCCGTACATATTTCCTATTCCTGGATTGCAACTCCAGATAGATAAGATAGATAGATTCGATAGAGATAGATAGTAGGGAGATAGATCAATCAGGAGGACTGCTGGGAGTTACAGTCCAAGAATAGGTAGAGAAGGAAGAAAGGAGAGAAAGGAAAAGGGAAGGAAAGGAAGGAAAGAGGTAGAGAAGAAAGGAAGGAGAGAAGGAAAGAAAAAAAAGGGAAGGAAGGAAGGGAAGGAGGGAGGGAGGGAGGGAAGGTTGGCCACAGCAGGTGGGTACAGCTAGTATCTTCAAATTTTGGACAGAATGAATTTAGGGCTAAACCTGAACATGGGAGAAAGTGAGGCAGACCCTTTGCCCGATGCCTCAACCAGAGATCTTTTCTTTAAACACAACACCCTTCCTTCTATTCTCCCTCCCCACGAATCCCCTTAATGGGATTGGGAAATAAATGGACAAACACCAATCACACCTCAGGGTGTAAATGGGATTAGGTGATTAACCCTCTGCCAGCGGGCAAGGCTCATCCTAACACAGTTGATCTCCAGAACTGTGTTTCTTTTCTCTGCGACCAGGATGTTAGCAAGGAACTCGACACTGAACACATTAAGGGCTAAACATATATGTACAGGGACACTTGGCACTGCTTCTGTCTTTCATATGCAATCGGTGGTGGCCAGGAGGGCCTTTGCTCAAGACTTGTGCGCCAACTGCGACCGTACCTCATGAAGGCAGATCTGGCCAGGGTGGTCCATGCCTTAGTCACCTCCAGATTGGACTACTGTAACGCACTCAACGTGGGACTGCCCTTGAAAATGGCCAGGAAATTTCAATTGGTCCAGTAGGCGGCGGCCAGGTTGTTAACTGGTGCTCCTTACAGGGAGAGGTCAACCCTCATGTTTAAGGAGCTCCATTGGCTGCCGTTCATTTTCCGGTCACAATTCAAGGTGCAGGTACTTACAAGGTGTACCTACAAAGCCCTAAACAGTTTGGGACCCACCTACCTGCGTGACTGTGTCTCTGTATACAAACCCACACGATGTCTTTGATCATCTGGAGAGGCCCTGCTCACGATCCCACCTGCATCGCAAGTGCGATTGGTGGGGACGAGGGACAGGACCTTCTCGGTGGTGGCCCCTCGACTCTGGAACTCACTCCCCAAGGACATCAGGCATGCGCAATGCTGGCAGTCTTTAGAAGGAGCTTGAAAACGTGGTTGTTCCAGTGTGCCTTCCCAGAATAAGGAAACTCCAAGCAATATGTCCCAAATGCACTTTACTAGAGATCTAGAATTGCTTGCATGCCACACCTATCCCTAAAATATTGATCCTATTTCACCTGATCATGCCCAGCACTTTTAAAGATTTTAAGAACTACATTTGGCCCCGCCACAGGTTTTAATGCGTCGCGGTGTTATTGTTTATGTTTTTTGCTTTGTTTATGAGTTTTTTATTATTGTATTGTTGTTGTTGTGTTTTACTCATGTATTTGGGCTCGGCCTCTTGTGAGCCACACCGAGTCCTTTAGGAGATGGTAGGAGGGGGTATAAATAAAGGTTTATATTATTATTATTATTATTATTATTATTATTATTATTATTATTATTGTATTATTATTATTATTAGTAGTAGTAGTAGTATTTAACTGACAATATCCAGAAAAAAATACCAAATCAAAACAGAGGGTCACTTCACCTAGTCACAGCCAATCCACTGCGTTCCTTTTGTTTTCCTCTGTTCTGAGCCGGAAAAGGAGTTCATAGCCCTCAGTTATTTTAAGATGGATAATGAAGGGTATGCATGGCAAAGCTTCATCCAGATCAATCAAGCTGTGTAGGAGCCTTGGTGGGACAAGGACCCATAGAAGGTAAAGGTTTCCCCTTGACATTCAGTCTAGTCGTGTCCGATTCTGGAGGGTGGTGCTCTTCTCCATGTCCAAGTCAAAGATCTGATGTTGTCCGTAGACACCTCCAAGGTCATGTGGCCAGTATCACTGCATGGAGTGTCATTACCTTCCCGCTGTAGCAGTTCCTATTGATCTACTCAAATTTGGATGTTTTCAAAGTGCTAGGTTAGCAGAAGCTGGGGTTAACAACTGTTGAAAAGTATCAGGGAATGTATAGCTTTGCTGATACTTTGCAAAGTGCTAGTAAATATATAATGAGTAACGATGTAAAAAGATAAAGGTATCCCGTGTCATTCAGTCTAGTCGTGTCCGATTCTGGAGGGTGGTGCTCTTCTCCATGTCCAAGTCAAAGATCTGATGTTGTCCGTAGACACCTCCAAGGTCATGTGGCCGGCATGACTGCATGGAGTGCTGTTACCATCCCGCTGGAGCAGTTCCTATTGATCTACTCAAATTTTGATGTTTTCAAACTGCTAGGTTGGCAGAAGCTGGTTCTAACAACTGTTGAAAAGCACCAGGGAACATATAGCTTTGCTGATATTTTGCAAAGTGCTATTAAATATATAATGAGTAATGATATGAGGAGCCCCCGGTGGTGCAGTGGGTTAAAGCACTGAGCTGCTGAGCTTGTTGATCGAAAGGTCGCAGGTTCGATTCCGGGGAGCGGCGTGAGCTTCCGCTGTCAGCCCTAGCTTCTGCCAACCTAGCAGTTCGAAAACATGCAAATGTGAGTAGATCAATAGGTACCGCTCTGGCGGGAAGGTAACAGCGCTCCATGCAGTCATGCCGGCCACATGACCTTGGAGGTGTCTACGGACAACGCTGGCTCTTCGGCTTAGAAATGGAGATGAGCACCACACCCCAGAGTCAGACATGACTGGACTTAATGTCAGGGGACTACCTTTACCTTTACCTTAATGATATAATGAGTAATGATGCAAAATTGTCTTAGAGAAGACAATTATGCTGGGGAAAGAAAAGGGAAGAGGGGCCGACCAAGGGCAAGATGGATGGATGGCATCCTTGAAGTGACTGGACTGACCTTGAAGGAGCTGGGGGTGGTGACGGCTGACAGGGAGCTCTGGCGTGGGCTGGTCCATGAGGTCACGAAGAGTCGGAAACAACTGAATAAATGAACAACAACAATGATGTAAAAAGGTAAAGGTATCCCCTGACATTAAGTCTGTCTGATTCTGGGTGGTGGTACTCATCTCCATTTCTAAGCTGAAGAGCCAGTGTTGTCCGTAGATGCCTCCTAGGTCATGTGGCCAGCATGACAGCATGGAGTTCTGTTACCTTCCCGCTGGATCAGTACTATTGATCTACTCACATTTACATGTTTTCAGACTGCTAAGTTAGCAGAAGCTGGGGCTAACAGCGGTCAGCAAGTTTAGCAGCTCAGCAGTTTAAACCACTGCTTCACCGGAGTAATGATGTCAGACTCTAAAATCTAGCTGGACAAACCAGAATTTTCAAAAAAAACCAAAAAGGGGCAGAAACAGAGAGAAGTAAGGCTCAATTGGGATGTTTCTCTTTGAGGATGAAAACTCAGAAAAAGCTCCGCTGTGCATTTCTTTTGTCCTCTTCTCTTGAGGCAATTGTAACATTCGCAAATTGCATGTGAACGAAAATTAGAACGAAAAAGAAGCCAAGTATTATTTCATTCGAGATGTGCGTGATGGAGGACTGTCAAGCTGGTTTTCTTTGAAAGCAAACAAAGAAGGCTCAAAATGTAACTGCAAACACCATCTGAGGCTATTGTGATCAAGCAATTGAAGGGAGCTAATTATGGATCATATAATCAAGGTTTGGGAGTCATGCATGCCTGCAGATGTTGTTGGGATGCAATTGATATGATGGCCATTTTTAAATATTTCCACGGATGGTTGTATAGAAGATGGATCAAGCTTGTTTTCCGCTGCGTCAGAAACTAGAGTACAAACCAATGAATCCAAATCACAAGAAAAAAAGGATCCCATGTAAACCAGTGGTTTTCAACCTTCCTAATGCCGTGACCCCTTAATATAGTTCCTTATGTTGTGGGGACCCCCAACCATAAATTTATTTTCATTGCTACTTCACAACTGTAATTTTGCTACTGTTATGAATCATAATGTAAATATCTGATATGCAGGATGTATTGTCATTCACTGGACCAAATTTGGCACAAATAACTGATACACCCAAATTTCAATACTGGTGGGGTTGGCAGGAGGGATTGATTTGTCATTTGGGAGTTGTAGTTGCTGAGATTTATTGTTCACTTACAATCAAAGAGCATTCCAAACTTCACCAATGATGGAACTGAACCAAACTTCGCACACAGAATCATAGAATCAAAGAGTTGGGAGAGACCTCATGGGCCGTCCAGTCCAACCCCCTGCCAAGAAGCAGGAATATTGCATTCAAATCACCCCTGACAGATGCTTCCTCTTCAATCTGGAAAGAAGTGACGAGCGGAGTGCCGCAGGGTTCCGTCCTGGGCCCGGTCCTGTTCAACATCTTTATTAATGACTTAGATGAAGGGCTAGAAGGCATGATCATCAAGTTTGCAGACGACACCAAATTGGGAGGGATAGCCAATACTCCAGAGGACAGGAGCAGAATTCAAAACGATCTTGACAGATTAGAGAGATGGGCCAAAACTAACAAAATGAAGTTCAACAGTGACAAATGCAAGATACTCCACTTTGGTAGGAAAAACGAAATGCAAAGATACAGAATGTGGGACAATGCCTGTCTCGAGAGCAGTACGTGTGAAAAGATCTTGGAGTCCTCGTGGACAACAAGTTAAACATGAGCCAACAATGTCATGTGGTGGCAAAAAAAGCCAATGGGATTTTGGCCTGCATCAATAGGAGCATAGTGTCTAGATCTAGGGAAGTCATGCTACCCCTCTATTCTGCTTTGGTTAGACCACACCTGGAATATTGTGTCCAATTCTGGGCACCACAATTGAAGAGAGATATAGACAAGCTGGAATGTGTCCAGAGGAGGGCGACTAAAATGATCAAGGGTCTGGAGAACAAGCTCTATGAGGAGCGGCTTAAGGAGCCGGGTATGTTTAGCCTGAAGATGAGAAGGCTGAGAGGAGATATGATAGCCATGTATAAATTTGTGAGAGGAAGCCACAGGGAGGAGGGAGCAAGCTTGTTTTCTGCTTCCCTGGAGACTAGGATGCAAAACAATGGCTTCAAACTACAACAAAGGAGATTCCATCTGAACATGAGGAAGAACTTCCTGACTGTGAGAGCCGTTCAGCAGTGGAACTCTCTGCCCCGGAGTGTGGTGGAGGCTCCTTCTTTGGAAGCTTTTAAACAGAGGCTAGATGGCCATCTGTCAGGGGGGATTTGAATGCAAAATTCCTGCTTCTTGGCAGGGGGTTGGACTGGATGGCCCATGAGGTCTCTTCCAACTCTTTGATTCTATGATTCTATGAAGGGCATTCCACTTCCTTTTTTGAAAATGTTTAGTCTTATCAGTGAGTGTCTGGTACTGTATATGTTGGCATTTAACTGAATATTTTCTCTGGCTTGCAAATATGATTAATACTTTCCTTTATTTTTTTATACTGCCCTTTTATTAGGGAGTGATTTTCCTGGTAGATTTTTAGCACTCTATCATCACCCTGTTGGAACAATATTTTGTTGCCAAGGTAAATCCTCAGCACCACCATAAATACACAAATTGGGAGTGATGCCTGGATTTTCGCTTCCCATAAAACCTGAGTGAACAAACAAGGCAATTTCAGTGAGAAAGAAGTGATGCGGAAGAAACATTAGAATTGTAAACGCAAAATTGGTTTTCTGTCTGACATGCCTTGAAGACAAGTATCTGTGTTGCTAATAGCAAACACATACTGGGTTGTGATGGTTTTCGAGACAAAATAGGGATACAGATGAGTGTGATCCCACTTTAACTGTCATGTCCTAAGAAATGCTGGGGTTTGGAATTTGGTTAGTTTTTCAAAAAATCTCTGCTAAAGAGCTCTGGTGCTGTATTACAGGGGAGTGTTCTAGAGCGTTCTAGTGGAGAATTCTTAGTACAATCTATATAAAAACTAGCCGTCCGCTGCCACATGTTGCTGTGGCCAAGTCTGTGTATATGTGTGTTTACACATATGTGTGTGGTTTTGCGCATGCGTTGTAATGTGGTTTTTTTGGCTTTCAAGTCTCTTTTGTTGTGTTTTTCAGTGTTTTTATGAGTGATGGTCACTCAGTTGGCCTGATAGGTGTATTGTGTCCAAATTTGGTGTCAATTCATCCAGTAGTTTTGGAGTTATGTTAATCCCACAAACTAACATTACATTTTTATTTATATAAACTAGCTGTCCCCTGCCACACGTTGCTGTGGCCCAGTCTGTTGATCTGGAATATAAAGTAATGAGAAAGTGTTGGTTTCTAATATATGTAATGTCTTTATGCTTGTGGGTAAACGGTATTTATTTCTTTGTCAGTGTTAATGTGGAGAGTGTTGGGTTTGCCCACCCTGGAACATGCAACTTATCATTGTCCTTCTTTAAGGGTCCCTTTCAAATCTATGATACTATATCTCTGTGTATGTGTGAATCATATCTATCTATCTATCTATCTATCTATCTATATCTATGGCTGGGAGAACTTTGGTTATGTTTTCTTGCCCTGATGAAGGAAGTTGGACTGGATGGCCTTAAGTATTTTCTGTTGGTCATGGGGGTTCTGTGTGGGAAATTTGCCTCAATCTTTCGTTTGTGGGATTCAGAATGCTCTTTGATTGTAGGTGAACTGCAAATCCCAGCAACTACAACTCCCAAATGTCAAGTTCTATTTCCCCCAAACTCCATCTGTGTTCATATTTGGGCATATGGAATATTTGTGCCAAGTTTGATCCAGATCCATCATTGTTTGAGTCCAAAGTGCTCTCTGGATGTAGGTGAACTACAACTCCCAAACTCAAGGACACTGCCCACCAAACCCTTCTAGTGTTTTCTGTTGGTCATGGGAGAACTATGTGCCAAGTTTGGTTCAATTCCATTGTTGGTGGGGTTCGGAATGCTCTTTGATTGTAGGTGAACTATAAATTCCAGCAACTACAACTCCCAAATGACAAAATCAATTTTTTTGAGTGAAGGACATACATTCGGTTGTTAGGTGTCTTGTGTCCAAATTTGGTGTCAATTCGTCCAGTGGTTTTTGAATTATGTTAATCCCACAAATGAACATTACATTTTTATTTATATAGACATTCTGTTCGTTTTGATTGTGGTGGAGGCTCCTTCTTTGGAAGCTTTTAAACAGGGGCTGGATGGCCATCTGTCAGGGTTGATTTGAATGCAGTACTCCTGCTTCTTGGCAGGTGGTTGGACTGGATGGCCCATGAGGTCTCTTCCAACTCTTTGATTCTATGATTCTATATCTCAGAATCTGCTGGACAAATTGCTGCCAAATTTGGCCACAAGACACCAAGTAACCTAAGGAGTGACCATCATTCAAAAATTGATTTTGTCATTTGGGAGTTGTAATTGCTGGGATTTATAATTAACCTACAATCAAAGAGCATTCTGAATTCCACCACTGATGGAATTGAACCAAACTTGGCACAGAGAACTCCCATGACCAACAGAAATACTGGAAGGGTTTGGTGGGCATTGACTTTGAGTTTGGGAGTTGTAGTTCACCTGCATCCAGATCCAACAATGCTGGATCTAGATCAAACTTGACACGAATACTCAGTATGCCCAAATGTGAACACTGGTAGAGTTTGGATGAAATAGACCTTAACCTTTGGGAATTGTAGTTGCTGGGATTTATAGTTCCCGAACAATCAAAGAGCATTCTGAATCCTACCAATGATAGAATTGGGCCAAACTTCCCATACAGAACCCCCATGGCCAACAGAAAATATGAGTTTTCTGATGGTCTTTGCAACCCCTCTGACAAGCCCCTCACGACCCTCCTAGGGGCCCTGACCCCCAGGTTGAGAAATGCTGCCCTAAACTGTTCTGCCCCATCAGAGGTTAAGATCTTTAGGACAGACCCTTGGTCCCACCTGCGTCACAAGTGCAGTTGGTAGGAACAAGAGACAGGACCTTCTCAGTGGTGGCCCCTCGGCTGTGGAACTCCCTCCTCAGCGAAATCAGATCCGCTAGAAATTAAAAAGGTGGCTGTGGGACCAAACCTTTGGACAATAAACTCAGCGCAATAAGTGATATGGAACAAGTGTAATTATGACCAGAATGGCTCCTGGACTATGATTTTGGATTGTGTGGTTTTAATTATCGGTTTTTAATGTTTAGATGTTTTTAACTTTATGACTTTTTGTGCATATCTGTTTTATGTGACATTGGATTTTCGCCTACTGTAAGCCGCTCTGAGCCCTCTTCAGGGTTACAAGGGCGGGATATAAATATAGTAAATAAATAAATAAGTAAATAGTTGCCATGAATGGTGAACTGGAGCATATTTGCCCATTATTTATATCTGACCACTTCTATTACTGCAAATAAGCAAACACATAAGGTGTTAGAGGTGGATCAGGAAGAGAATGCTTCCGGAATATGTCTAAACGCCAGGAGAGAATTCTTCTGGAACATGGCCATACAGCCCAGAAAACTCACAGCAACCCAGGAAGAGTTTTGTTTCCTATCTAGCCGAAGAAAGAAGAATGCTCAGTAGATTTAGAGAATATATTTGTACTATTTATTTATTTATTTATTTGTCGTGTCAGGACAACCAGTCAAATTATATTACATTTCTAACAGAACAAAGCAAACAAACAGACAAAATGCAAAATTTGTGAGTTTGGTAGTTGATTAAATGTCCTTTGACCAGTATCTGGCCACTTGGAGTGCCTCTGGTGTTGCCGCAAGAAGGTCCTCCATTCTGCATGTGGCAGGGCTCAGGTTGCATTGCAGCAGGTGGTCTGTGGTTTGCTCTTCTCCGCACTCGCATGTCGAGGATTCCACTTTGTAGCCCCATTTCTGAAGGTTGGCTTTGCATCTCGTGGTGCCAGAACACAGTCTGTTCAGCGCCTTCCAAGACGCCCAGTCTTCTGTGTGTCCAGGGGGGAGTCTCTCATTTGGTATCAGCCATTGGTTGAGGTTCTGGGTTTGAGCCTGCCACTTCTGGACTCTCACTTGCTGGGGTGTTCCAGCGAGTGTCTCTGTAGATCTTAGAAAACTATTTCTAGATTTAAGTCGTTGACGTGCTGGCTGATACCCAAACAGGGGATGAGCTGGAGATGTCTCTGCCTTGGTCCTTTCACTATTGGCTGCTACTTCCCGGCGGATGTCAGGGAATTTCTCCAGTGGTGTAGGGCGCAGACACCCCGTGATAATGCGGCATGTCTCATTAAGAGCCACATCCACTGTTTTAGTGTGATGATATGTATTCTACACTGGGCATGCATACTCAGCAGCAGAGTAGCACAGCGCAAGGGCAGATGTCTTCACTGTATCTGGTTGTGATCCCCAGGTTGTGCCAGTCAGCTTTCGTATGATATTGTTTCTAGCACCCACTTTTGTACTCATATCTACACTTTTTTCCCGAATTACCTTTTGAATTAGCCCAGTAAATCCCATTATGTTCCGGATGCTTTTTTATCCATGCTGCAAACAGCATGCGACGCAATTAATCACATTGAATTACATTCTACAATAGATAATATTAAATATTCTTTTCGAAGGGATGCATTAATTCTTGGGAATGGGCTGCCATCCACATAAACAAAAACTAGTGCCATGGAAAAGTCAGAATAGAAGATGGCAGCTGTTCTAACTATAATGAGTTCAGAACAGTGGTACAGAGGAAAAATAACACAAGTTGTGTAGCACCACATTTTTGTTTTACCAGACTACATGTATTTTAATGGAGCATAGAATAGTTCCTTGTTTGGACTACAACTAGAATGTGTTGTCGATGGCTTTCATGGCTGGAATCACTGGGTTTCTGTGATTTTTCTGGGTTGTATGGCCATGTTCCAGAAGCATTCTCTCCTGATGTTTCTACTACATCTATGGCAGGCATCCTCAGAGGTTGTGAGGTCTGTTGAGAATTAGGAAAATGGGGTTTATATATCTGTGTAATAATGTCCAGGGTGGGAGAAAGAACTCTTGTCTGTTTGAGGTTGTTTGAGGTTGTCTGTTTGAGTGTGGTTAGTGGGGACAAGAGAGAGGACCTTCTCAGTGGTGGCCCCTCATCTCTGGAACACCCTTCCAAGGGAAATAAGACAGGCTCCATCCCTCCCCTCCTTTTGTAAGAGTTTGAAGACCTGGTGGTTTCAACAAGCCTTTGAAAATGACCAGTTCTAACTCAACCCTACACATTGTCGAATACGGCCTTATTCTTCCTACCAATTACCCAGAATCTTTTCTCTAATCGGCCCCGGAATGAACAGCCACAGACCCGTTGCCTGCCATAGCATTGCACTTAATTCCCGGGCCCCCTAGAATTTTTGGGCTTGCACAAATCTTGGCCCGGCCTTTTAAATTTTTTAATTGCCTTGAACAGGCAGGATTACTTTTAATAATCGCACCAAGATGGCTTTGGTCGCCTTGGTGGATGATCTCCGTAGGGAGCTAGACAGGGGGAGTGTGAGCCTGTTGGTTCTCTTGGACATCTCAGCTGCTTTCGATACCATCGATCATGGTATCCTTCTGGGACGACTCTCTGGGATGGGTCTTGGAGGCATGGCTTTGTCGTGTCTCCGGTCCTTCCTGGAGGGTCGATCCCAGATGGTGAAGCTGGGAGACGCCTGTTCGGACCCCTGGCCTTTGACCTGTGGGGTCCCGCAAGGCTCTATTTTGTCTCCCATGCTTTTTAACATCTACATGAAACCGCTGGGAGAGGTCATCCGGAGTTTTGGAGTTGGGTGCCATCTCTATGCAGATGACACGCAACTACTACTCTTTTCCACCTAACTCCAAGGAAGCCCCTCGGGTGCTGGACGAGTGTCTGGCCGCTGTGTCTGTCTGGATGAGGAGGAACATCAGGATGAGGATGAGCTGAAGATCAATCCCGACAAGACAGATGTCCTCCTGGTCTGTCATAAACTGGATCAGGGTATAGGGTGGCAACCTGTGTTGGACGGGGTTGCACTCCCCCTGAAGTCACATGTCCGCAGTTTGGGTGTCCTCCTGGATTCATCGCTCACGCTTGATGCTCAGGCATCGGCGGTAGCCAGGAGGGCCTTTGCACAATTAAGACTCGTGTGCCAACTGCACCCATACCTCGTGAAGGCAGATCTGGCCAGAGTGGTCCATGCCTTAGTCACCTCCAGATTGGACTACTGTAATGCGCTCTACGTGGGGCTGCCCTTGAAAACGGCTTGGAAATTTCAGTTGGTCCAACGGGTGGCAGCCAGGTTCTTAACTGGCACTTCTTACAGGGAGCGGTCAACCCTCCTGTTTAAGGAGGTCCACTGGCTGCCATTTATTTTCTGGACCCAATTCAAGGTGCAGGTTCTTACCTACAAAGCTCTGAACAGTTTGGGACCTGCCTACCTGCGTGACCGCATTTCTGTGTACGAACCCACACGATCTCTTTGACCATCTGGAGAAGCCCTACTCGCACTCCCACCTGCATCACCAGCGTGTTTGGTGGGGATGAGAGAGAGGGCCTTCTCGGTGGTGGCCCCTCTTCTCTGGAACTCACTTCCTAAGGACATCAGGCATGCCCCAATTTTGGCAGTCTTTAGGAGGAGCTTGAAAACGTGGTTGTTCCAGTGTGCCTTCCCAGAATAATGAACTCTTAACATTATGTCCTCTAAAAGCACTTTATACTGATTTAGGATTGCTTGTATATTTCCACCAACGCCCTACCTCCTCTATCTTGTTCATGCCCAGCATTATATTTTTAACTTTAATTACATTTGGCCCAGCCATAGATTTTAAATGTGTTTTGTGCTATTGTTCAATGTTTATGCTATTTATGTATGAGTTTTATTTTTAATTGCTTTGTATTAGCATTAGTATTTTGCTTTGTATTGTGGTTGTTATTGCATGTATTGATGTATTGTGGGCTCGGCCTCATGTAAGCTGCACTGAGTCCCTTGGGAAATGGTAGCAGGGTATAAATAAAGTTATTATTATTATTATTATTATTATTATTATTATTACTAATAATAATAATATATGTGTGTTATGGCGACAATTTTTATGCTCATGTTTTGTTTTTTTTAATCTTATGGTTATGTTGTTTTTACTTAGTATGTTTTGTGATGTTACCTGGGAACCGCTCTGAGTCGCCTCGGGGAGACGGAGCGGTATATAAATAAAGTTTTATTATTATTATTATTATTATTAGGTTCTTGTAGGTTTTTTCGGGCTATATGGCCATGGTCTAGATGCATTCTCTCCTGACGTTTCGCCTGCATCTATGGCAAGCATCCTCAGAGGTAGTGAGGACCTCACTACCTCTGAGGATGCTTGCCATAGATGCAGGCGAAACGTCAGGAGAAATGCCTCTAGAACATGGCCCTATAGCCCGAAAAAACCTACAAGAACCTAGTGATTCCAGCCATGAAAGCCTTCGACATTATTATTATTATTATTATTATTATTATTATTATTGTTATTATTGTTATTATTATTGATACAATTGGCCAGCTTGATTAGCATTTAATGGCCTTGCAGCTTCAAAGCCTGGCCTACAACTCATAGAATCATAGAATCAAAGAGTTAGAAGAGACCTCATGGGCCATCCAGTCCAACCCCCTGCCAAGAAGCAGGAATATTGCATTCAAATCACCCCTGACAAATGGCCATCCAGCTAGAATTCCTATGGAGGAGGAAAATATGGGGAAACCTCTAAGGCCAAATGAAGTGTAAAAATTCCAGAATTAAGAAAAGTAGGCTTAACTGCTTTAGTACATTATCCCTCCCCATGCGGAGCAGAAACAAAATGAATTATGCAAGGTAATAAAATATATTCAGAGTTGCATAATATATAGTGGCCGTAGAATCCAGTATTTCTTGGCACCTTGGGTTACCTTGCAAAGGCATTTTATTAAAAGCAGGGGAGTAAATGCAGGCTGGATTTCACAATCCCTATCAGGATTCTCTTGCTTCACAAATGTTCTGACCTTTTCTGGTCCATTCTTTGGGTTGGAAAAGCAAGGCGAGAGAGAGAGAGAGAGAGTGGCAGCCTCTTTGCTCCACATCACCTGGGACTAGACCATCCCTTTGCATTAACTTCTGTCGAGAGGCAACTAAGTAGGGCATTTTTAATAACTTTCACTGATGGCCTATCATCCCATGATGAGTTGCAAAATCAATAAATCATGTGCGAAGTGCTGCATTATCTAGGCCAGCTCATAGTAGTGTCTATGTTCAAAGAGAATTTCCAGGCTGGGCATTGGAGGCTGCCATATTCCTCTGTGCCAGTTTTTAAAGAGTTGCTTCCTGCTGGTTTTTGGTTTTTTTGGAGGGGTGAGGTGAGAGGCAAAAGAATCCCACACACTTTGTTGCTATGAGTAGTTTGGGCTGTATGGCCTTGTTCCAGAAGCATTCTCTTCTGATGTTTCGCCCACATCTATGACAGGCATCCTCGGAGGTTGTGAGGTCTGTTGGAAACTAGGCAAGTGAGGTTTATATATCTGTGGAATAATAATAATCTATATAAATAAAAATGTAATGTTCGTTTGTGGGATTAACAGAGCTCAAAAACCACTGGATGAATTGACACCAAATTTGGACGCAAGACACCTAACAACCCAATGTATGTCCTTCACTAAAAAATTGATTTTGTCATTTGAGAGCTGTACTTGCTGGGATTGTTTTATGGTTTTAATAAGCTACCTTTCCGACCGCATCTCGGCCTATGAACCCACCAGGACTTTGAGATCTTCCAGGGAGGCCCTGCTCTCGATCCCACCAGCTTCTCAAGCGCGGCTGGCGGGGACGAGAGACAGGGCCTTCTCGGTGGTGGCTCCCCGGCTGTGGAACGCCCTTCCCACTGACATTAGATTACTACCATCTCTAATGGCCTTCCGCAAAAAAGTAAAAACCTGGTTATTTGTGCAGGCGTTCGAATAATTAGTGCAACGACTGGTAATGACATAGGAATGAACAATGGATGACGAATCTGGATCATATTTTTTAGTGACGAGACGCCAGTGAATGGTTATCGTAGTAATTGTGTATTGATTGTATTTTAGATTAGGTTGTTAATTGCTTTATATTGGTGTTTGAATTCTGCTGTGTTCTGTGTCTTGTGAACCGCTGTGAGTCGCCTTCGGGCTGAGAACAGCGGTATAGAAACAAAGTAAATAAATAAATAAATTTTGATATTTGATTATGTACTGTTTTCAATATGATTTTTGTTTGTTTGTTTGTTTGTTTGTTTATTTATTTATCTATCGTGTCAGTATAAACCAGACATTTGTATTACATATTTAACAATTTTTTAACAAACAGACAAAACAGAGTTTGCAAGCTTGGTGGTTGATTAAATGTCCTTTGACCAGTAGCTGGCCACTTGGAGTGCCTCTGGTGTTGTCGCAAGAAGGTCCTCCATTGTGCATGTGGTGGGCTCAGATTGCATTGCAGCCGGTGGTCAGTGGTTTGTTCTTCTCCACACTCGCATATCGTGGATTCCACTTTGTAGCCCCATTTCTTAAGGTTGGCTCTGCATCTCGTGGTGCCAGAGCGCAGTCTGTTCAACGCCTTCCAAGTCGCCCAGTTTTCTGTGTGCCCAGGGGGGAGTCTCTCATCTGGTATCAGCCATGAATTGAGGTGCTGGGTTTGAGCCTGCCACTTTTGGACTCTCGCTTGCTGAGGTGTTCCGGCGAGTGTCTCTGTAGGTATTAGAAAACTATTTCTTGATTTAAGTCATTGACGTGCTGGCTGATACCCAAACAAGGGATGAGCTGGAGATGTCACTGCCTTGGTCCTTTCACTATTGGCTGCTACTTCCCGGCGGATGTCAGGTGGTGCAATACCGGCTAGACAGTGTAATTCCTCCAGTGGTGCAGGGCGCAGATACCCCGTGATAATGCAGCATGTCTCATCCACTGTTTTAGCGTGGTGAGATGTGTTCCACACTGGGCATGCATACTCAGCAGCAGAGTAGCATAGCGCAAGGGCAGATGTCTTCACTGTATCTGGTTGTGATCCCCAGGTTGTGCCAGTCAGCTTTCGTATGATGTTGTTTCTAGCGCCCACTTTTTGGTTGATGTTCAGGCAGTGCTTCTTGTAGGTCAGAGCACGGTCCAAAGTGACTCCCAGGTATTTGGGTGCGCTGCAATGCTCCAGTGGGATTCCTTCCCAGGTGATCCTCAGAGCTTGGGATGCTTGCCTGTTCTTAAGGTGAAAAGCACATGTCTGTGTTTTAGATGGATTAGGGATCAGCTGGTTTTCCCTGTAATAGGCAGTAAGGGCACCTAGAGCTTCGGAGAGCTTCTGTTCAACCATCTCAAAGCTTCCTGCTTGGGCAGTAATGATGCCATCATCAACATAGATGAAACTCTCTGTCCCTTCTGGCAGTGGCTGGTCATTTGTGTTGAACATTGATGGAGCAAGCACGCTCTCCTGAGGCAGGCCGTTCTTCTGTTTCCGCCATCTGCTTCTCTGGCCCTGAAACTCAACAAAAAAGCTCCTGTTTTGTAGCAGGTTTCCTATGAGGCGGGTGAGGTAGTCGTCCTTTGTGATATTATACATTTTTCTCAGGAGGAGGCGGTGGTTCACAGTATCATAAGCTGCTGACAGGTCTATGAAGACAGCTCCTGTGATCTGCTGCCTTTCAAAGCCATCTTCTATGTGCTGAGTCAGGTTCAGCACTTGCGACGTGCAAGTGCAAGTGACTTATGTTTAAAGTGTGGTCTTACTATTGTAGTTGTAAAGCATTGAATTTTTGCCATTATCTATGTGTAAACCGCTTTGAGTCCCCCTAGGGGTGAGAAAAACGGTATATAAATACTGTAAATAAATAAATTAGTCCCACAGCCAGGTTTTCACCATCCTTCTGAAGGACAGGAGGGAAGGAGCTGATCTAATATTGTTAAGGAGGGAGTCCCATATCCCGGGGAGGAGGCAATAACTGAGAAGGCCCTGTCTCTCATCCCCACCCAACGTGCCTGTGATGGTGGTTGGACCAAGAGCAGGGCGTCCCCAGAAGATCATAGTTTCCGCAGTGGTTTGTAAAGGGAGATGCATTCAGACAGGTAAACTGGGCCAGGGCCTTTTATATGGGGGAAAAAACATTAGGTGGAGGTCAATGGAAGAATGGAAATGGATGGTGGAGGTCAATGGAAAAATATTGGGTGGAGGTCAATGGAAGAATGGAAATGAATGGTGGTCAATGGAAAAAATTAGGTGGAGGTCAATGGAAGAATGGAAATGGATGGTGGAGGTCAATGGAAAAATATTAGGTGAAGGTCAATGGAAGAAAATCTGCATAAACTGATTTGTTTGGGTTTCCATGGTAAAATATTCCAACACTATATATTCACTCATCTACCTGAAATCGGGCTGGCTTGTTTGCTTAAGAGTGAAGGGAGACCCAGATGGCATACCTTGGGACTCAGCGCCGAGCCTCCTCTGGAGGATGGCCTTGCATAATTCAGGACCTCAAATAGCAGCTTCCCGTTCTCTTCTTCCTGTGCCCCACTGGGGGAAAAAAATCCCAAGAAAAGTAGAATGCAAGTCGTCGTTTGACAGCTGTTATGGAACATGGCTTGCCTCATCACCTACTAGTTCAATGTGATGCTCCGTCTGGTTAGAAGTCGCAGGGAGCTGTATTAATGCCATGATAAAATAGACCAGATCTGACAGGTGGAAAAGCCATCACGGAGCAAAGAGCCGTGTGGGCTATCTTTCTATGTCTAGCTGTATGTAGCGATATGCTGTATTAAATTATTAGGTCCCTAAAGGAAGTACAAATCATTTAATCATTTTCTTCCCGTAGCTGGGAAGAGCAGCGGGAATGTTAGAAAGAGAAATCTTCCATCACATTGGGGAAAACAAGGCTTGAGCCTGAAGATTATACCCTTCCACAAGCCCCAGCTGGATTCTTTTCACTTGAAGCATGCAAGGTTTGGAGGGCAAGGAGGTAGGCAGCAAGGATCTGTAGGCCGTTTCCTTTTTTCCAGTCTCTTTTCCTGCCGTTCTCATAGACCAGTGTTTCTCAACCTGGGGGACGGGACCCCTGGGTGGATTGCCAAGGGGTGTCAGAGGGGTCGCCAAAGACCATCAGAAAACACAGTACTTTCTGTTGGTCGTGGGGGTCCTGTATGGGAATTTTGGCCGGTTCTATCATTGGTAGGGTTCAGAATGCTCTTTGATAGTAGGTTAGCTATAAATCCCAGCAACTACAACTCCCAAATGTCAAGGTCTATTTTCCCCAAACTCCACCAGGGTTCATATTTGGGCATATTGAGTATTCATGCCAAGTCCGTCCAGATCCATAATTAAGAAGACCTCTTAATACAGTTCCTCATGTTGTGGTGATCCCCAGCCATAACATTATTTTTGTTGCTACTTCATAACTGTAATTTTGCTACTGTGATGAATCGTAATGTAAATATCTGATATGCAGGATGTATTTTCATTCACTGGACTAAATTTATCACAAATACACGATACGCCGAAATTTGAATACTGGTTGGGTGGGGGGTTGATTTTGTAATTTGGGAGTTGAAGTTGCTGGGATTTATAGTTCACCTACAATCAAAGAGCATTCTTTTTTTTTCTTTTTTCTTTTTTGTCGTGTCAGGAGCGACTTGAGAAATTGCAGGTCACTTCTCTTAATCTTTGCCAAATGAAAATGGCAACACCCCTTCTGATTTGAGTAACTCCCAATAAACATAATGAGGGATCAGCTGACAGTGGACCCCAAAATGGCATGCCTTTTGGCCAAATTGCACACCTGTCCTTTTTTTGATGTTCAGAACTTGTAATAGACTCAGTTGCTGAGAATCTCAAGAAAAGCACCGGCAGTTCGCCCAGACATAGGGAACAGCACATCATAGTTTTGTTTTTAAAAGCATCTGGGTGTAACGGCACAGGATCCTTGAAGTGACTGGATTGACCTTGAAGGAGCTGGGGGGTGGTGACGTCCGACAGGGAGCTCTGGCGTGGGCTGGTCCATGAAGTCATGAAGAGTCAGAAATGACTGAACAAATGAACAACAAAACATGAGTCTATGATGTCTCTAGGTCTCCCAGCGTGATTGGAGGAAGTTGACCATACAGTCACAGTGGAGAACCTAGAGATTCCGAAAGAGAACATTTAAAAAACTAGTCCAGCGGAAGGCAGCCAGACTGCTCACCGGAGCGTCATACAGGGAGCATACCACCCCCCTGTTGTGTCAGCTCCACTGGCTGCCGATCCAGTTCCGAGCACAATTCAAAGTACTGGTCTTGACCTACAAAACCCTATACGGTTCCGGCCCAGCGTATCTGTCCGAACGGATCTCCCTCTATGTCCCACCCCGGAGTCTAAGATCTTCTGGGGAGGCCCTGCTCTCGACCCCACCTCTATCACAAGTGAGATTGGCGGGGACGACGAGCAGGGCCTTCTTGGTGGTGGCCCCCCCACCTGTGGAACTCACTCCCCAGGGAAATTAGATCTGCAACATCGCTCCTTTCCTTCAGGAAAAAACTAAAGACATGGATCTGGGACCAGGCATTCGGACAAGCGGGCAGATAAAAAAAGAACTTTGATGATGATTAGGAAATGATTAATGGATTACATCTATGGAACTCTGAAAGACGAAACGCTGATCACGAGAGTAGCTTTTATATGATGTGTTATGTACTTGTTGTTGATTGTGTTAACTGTTTTTAATTATGGTTTTGTATATTATGTGTAATTTGTATAGGCATCAAATTGTGCCTTTTCTGTAAGCCGCCCTGAGTCCTCCTTCGGGGGTAGAGAAGGGCGGGGTAAAAGTACCCTAAATAAATAAATAAATAAATAAATAAATAAAATCATATCAATGAATAATCAGATCTGTAAAGGTCAAAACTTCAAATGTGGAGGGACAACTGTTATTTTATGCAAGAGACCACACTCAGTTGCAGCTCTCCATTAAGCACAGACCGAATGTGGAGCTAACGCAGGCTGGTTGGGTGTAAAGCCTGTTGTGCGCCAACCTGAGCGCTTGCTGCTGCCCAACCCCTTGCTCTGTGGGCTTCTTTTCCAAGGCTGGGCATTTCCACCGCACTGAGGTTGCAAAGAGTAGGCGGAGGTCTCCCCTGGGGTCTGTCGCGCACGGCCGGTGACGGATCCCCAAAGGGGACACTTTGGAAGCTGATGGCTTTTGCTGTCTTGCTCTGTACGTCGTGATCTGTCACTGCAGCCTCAAGCTGCAGGAGGATGTTCAATATTTAACTTGAAACCCAGCCAGTAAACTGGAAGCTGCTTTCCGTCAGTTCCTGAGGGAACAAATAAATAAAAAGAAGCTGGGAACAATGTTGGGCGAGGGGGGGAAGCTTCTCTTCCCAGGCTGCTGAGCTTAGTGCAGCAGAGCCCAGCCTCAGCTTTTATTTACAAACACTTTCTTCAGTTGTGCTTCCTCTTTTGGAAATGGTGTGCTCAGGCTCTTTGTGACTGCAGCTGTGAATACACATGATGCATCTAAAGGGTCTCATGTCTGTGGTACATCAGAAGGATTGACAAATGCTTAGAGAATTTTTTTTAGCAGTCCCTAAACCCCCGGTGGCGCAGTGGGTTAAAGCACTGAGCTGCTGAGCTTGTTGATCGAAAGGTCGCAGGTTCGATTCCGGGGAGCGGCATAAGCTTCCACTGTCAGGCCTAGCTTCTGCCAACCTAGCAGTTCGAAAACATGCAAATGTGAGTAGATCAATAGGTACCGCTCCGGCGGGAAGGTAATGGCGCTCCATGCAGTCATGCTGGCCACATGACCTTGGAGGTGTCTACGGACAATGCTGGCTCTTCGGCTTTGAAATGGAGATGAGCACCACACCCCAGAGTCAGACATGACTGAACTTAATGTCAGGGGACTACCTACCTTTACCTAAATCCTCCAAATTTGGCCATAAAATCACACTAGAGGACCTAAAGAGTCTTAGAGACAGCATATTAATCAAATCAACCAATAAATCTGCAAAAGTCAAACCCACAAATGTGAAGAACCAGCTGTAGTCTCTTGGTCAGCAGGGTCTAGGGCAGGCATGGGCAAACTCTGGCCCTCCAGGTGTTTTGGATTCCAACTCCCACAATTCCTAACAGCCTCAGGCTGAGGAACCCTTTGGAATGTCTGAGGAACACTTTGGAATGTCTGGGCTAGACTTCGCTCCATATGTTTCCCTCATATATAGATGTCTGATCTTCTCAGGCACTGTCTAAACCAGACATGGGCAAACTTTGGCCCTCCAACCCCCTCAATTCCTAGCAGTCTCAGGCTCTTTCTGTTTCCCCCTCAGCCACGTAACCTGAGGTGGAAACAGGTGTTTCCTTATGCTAGCCAAAGCATGCACATATCTAGCTAGCTAGCTAGCTAGCTATCTACACATACATACATACATAGGTAAAGGTAAAGGTTGCCCCCTGACAAAGTCCAGTCGTGTCTGACTCTGGGAGTGTGGTGCTCATCTCAATTTCTAAGCTGAAGAGCTGGCGTTGTCCGTAGACACCTCCAAGGTCATTTGGCTGGCATGATTGCATGGAGTGACATTACCTTCCCTATTGATCTACTCACATTTGCATGTGAGGTTGGGAGAAGCTGGGGCTAACAGCGGAAGCTCGCGCCGCTCCCCGGATTCAAACTTGTGACCTTTCGGTCAAGAAGCTCAGCAGCTCAGCTGTTTAACCCATTGCACCACCGGGGGCTCCCCCCACAAATACATACATACATACATACATATTTAAATATTCCTGATCTCACGATTGTGTTAAAAAACAAAGTATGGATTGTCCATGTTGCAGTCCCAGGCGACAGCAGGATTGAAGAGAAACAGCTGGAAAAGCTGACACCATATGAGGATTTAAAAGATCGAACTGCAAAGACGCTGGCACAAGCCAGTAAAGGTGGTCCCAGTGGTGATCAGCACACTGGGTGCAGTGCCTAAAGATCTTGGCCTGCACTTAAACACAATTGTCACTGACAAAATTACCATATGTCAGCTGCAAAAAACCACCTCACTTGGCTCTGCACGCCTTATTCGCCGATACATCATACAGTCCTAGACACTTGGGAAGTGTCTGATGTGTGATCCAATACAACAGCCAGCATAGTAACCTTGTTTTGCTGTGTAGTAATCTTGTTGTGTTTCAAATAATAATCATAATCATAATCATAATCATAACCACCTTTATTTTTATCTTCCCATTCTCCCTTTGGGGACTCAAAGTGGCTAAAATTCGACATATTCTACTTGTAGAAATTAACTAATCAAGGAGAAAGAAAGTGTAGGGAGCCGTTAGATCAAGCTTGAGAAAACTTTGGCCCTCCAGGTATTTTGGACTTCAACTTCCATGATTCCTAAGGAATTGTGGGAGTTGAAGTCCAAAACACCTGGAGGGCCAAAGATTGATGCATTCACTTTTTAATGGCATGGATTTCTTATGTGTGTGAATTAACTTCTTATGCAGATTCTTGCTGGAACTCTAAAGTGATATCATCCAGGTCAGTGGTTCTCAACCTTCGTAATGCCACGACCCCTTAATACACTTCCTCATGTTATGGGAACCCTCAACCATAAAATTGGTTTCGTTGCTACTTCATAACTCTCATTTTACTGCTGTTATGAATAGTAATGTAAATATCTTATATGCAGGATGTATTTTCATTCACTGGATCAAATTTGGCACAAATACCCAATACACCCAAATTTGAATACTGGTATTAGGGGAAGGTATTAATTTTGTCCTGTGGGAGTTGTAGTTGCTTTGATTTATAGTTCACCTACAATCAAAGAGCATTCTGAACTCCAGCAACAATGGAATTGAACCAAGCTTGGCACACAGAGCTCCCATGACCAACAGAAATTATTGGAAGGGTTTGGTGGGCATTGACCTTGAGTTTTGGAGTTGTAGTTCACCTACATCCAGAGAGCACTGTGGACTCAAACAATGATGGATCTGGACCAAACTTGGCACGAATTCTCAATATGCCCAAATGTGAACACTGATGGAGTTTGGGGAAAATAGATCTTGACATTTGGGAGTTGTAGTTGCTGGGATTTATAATTCACCTACAATCAGCATTCTGAACTCTACCAATGATTGACTTGGGTCAAACTTCCCACACAGAACCTCCATGATCAACAGGAAATACTGTGTTTTCTGATGGTCTCTGGTGACCCCTCTGACACCCCCTCGCGACCCTTACAGGAGTCCTGACCCACAAGTTGAGAAACACTGATCCAGGTATTATTTTGCCATTATCATAAAATCCAGGACTGATGTAGACAGGCCCGTAGCCAGGATTTCGTTTCGGGAGGGGGGGGGGTGCTGAATTTTTTTTCAGGGGGGTTTCGGGAGGGGGGCTGAGTTTCGGGGGGGGGCTGAGTCTGAGTGAAAGAGGGTCTAGCCTAGCAAACCTTTTGTATCATTACCCCAATACCCCCATGCATATGGGATATATTGAGTATGGTGATCAGATCATGATATGAATAAACATAACAGTTTAATGTATTGTCGAAGGCTTTCATGGCTGGAATCCCTAGGTTCTTGTGGGTTTTTTCGGGCTATAGAGCCATGTTCTAGAGCAGGGGTCAGGAACCTTCGGCCCTCCAGGTGTGGTGGACTTCAACTCCCACAATTCCTTGGGCCAAGGTAAGCCTTTGGGGCGAATGCCGAGCCTCAAGGAATTGTGGGAGTTGAAGTCCACCACACCTGGAGGGCCGAAGGTTCCCCATGCCTGTTCTAGAGGCATTTCTCCTGACGTTTCGCCTGCATCTATGGCAAGCATCCTCAGACCTCACAACCTCTGAGGATGCTTGCCATAGATGCAGGCGAAACGTCAGGAGAAATGCCTCTAGAACATGGCTCTATAGCCCCAAAAAACCCACAAGAACCTCATAACAGTTTAAATAATGCACCAATAAGGCCTTTTCGCGAAACCCCCCCCCCCCCCCCCCCCAGCTACATGCCTGGATGAAGACTTTTAGAGACAACCGTTGGCCCAAGCAAAAGTTGCAATCCTGTTTCAAATTCTCTCTTTGGCACCTAAGTCTGAATTGGTTTCTACTCCTCATACTATAGGAAAGAAAGAAAGAAGGAAGGGGGAAAAAAGAAAGAAGGAAAAGGTTATGGGAAGCCAAGAGTAATTCTTTCCAAAAGGACGAAGACCTTTCCAAACATGACATCTCGCACCCTACAAAATCCAGATCTCGCTCTCTCCCTGGACTGCTAGCCCACTACTGGCCTTCCTCCCTCTCTGTGACTTCTTAAGTTCTTATGTTCTTATAATGGAGTTAGCTATTATTAGGCAGTGAGTTGTCTCACCATAGTAAGCGACCGTTGAGGTTACGTTAATCTAATTTCTTGTGGCTGCGGATAGAAAGAGAGTGAGCTCGGGCTTCGTTTCCCTTCAGGCAGAGCCAGAGACTTCCCCAGTGCTTTTGGGACATTGGGATTGTGTGCCTCAACGTCTTCGTTCTGCGTGCCATTTGGGTGGAGGCTCCAGCCTACCATTGTTCAAAACGGCCTTAGAATGAGAGGCCTTCCTGAGAACCAGACTTATCGCCCCACAGCACAGCTTCCTGCCCAGAAGTTGTAAGACATTAGCAGGAAATGTTTCTGAACATCTGGTGGTAGGAAGAACAAATAGCTACGTGGCACATAAGCCGTTTAAAAATACCCAAGGCTCCTTGAAAGGTCAGTGCCCTTTTCATATTCAACAAATGGTGTGCATCATAATACAAATGGTGACACATGGATGGAAAAATCATGGAGGGTGGATATATATATATATATATATATATATATATATATATATATATAGTTTGCCTTCTTCATTGCACTAATCTCTTTTAGGCTGTGAGTCTGTGCAAGTGTGTTGCTTTATATGGCTTTAAATTTATTGATTTATTTATTAATTTAGAACGTTTATATCCCATTCTTGTTGTTGTTCATTCGTTCAGTCGTCTCCGACTCTTCGTGACCTCATGGACCAGCCCACGCCAGAGCTCCCTGTCAGCCGTCATCACCCCCAGCTCCTTCAAGGTCAGTCCAGTCACTTCAAGGATGCCATCCATCCATCTTATAGATTCATAGATTCATAGAATCTAAGAGTTAAAAGAGACCTCATGGGCCAGCCAGTCCAACCCCCTGCCAAGAAGCAGGAATATTGCATTCAAATCACCCCTGACAGATGGCCATCTAGCCTCTGTTTAAAAGCTTCCAAAGAAGGAGCTTCCACCACACTCCGGGGCAGAGAGTTCCACTGCTGAACGGCTCTCACAGTCAGGAAGTTCTTCCTCATGTTCAGATGTAATCTCCTTTCTTGTAGTTTGAAGCCATTGTTTTGCATCCTAGTCTCCAGGGAAGGAGAAAACAAGCTTGCTCCCTCCTCCCTGCGGCTTCCTCTCACATATTTATACATGGCTATCATATGTCCTCTCAGCCTTCTCTTCTTCAGGCTAAACATGCCCAGCTCCTTAAGCCGCTCCTCATAGGGTTTGTTCTCCAGACCCTTGATCATTTTAGTCGCCCTCCTCTGGACACATTCCAGCTTGTCAATATCTCTCTTGAATTGTGGTGCCCAGAATTGGACACAATATTCCAGGTGTGGTCTAACCAAAGCGGAATAGAGGGGTAGCATGACTTCCCTGGACCTAGACACTAGACTCCTATTGATGCAGGCCAAAATCCCATTGGCTTTTTTTTTGCCGCCACATCACATTGTTGGCTCATGTTTAACTTGTTGTCCACGAGCACTCCAAGATCTTTTTCACATGTACTGCTCTCGAGCCATGTGTTCCCCATTCTGTATCTGTGCATTTCGTTTTGCCTTTGGTTGGCCCCTCTTCCTTTTGCCTTCCACTTTCCCCAGCATAATTATCTTCTCTAGGCTTTCCTGTCTCCTCATGATGTGGCCAAAGTACTTCAACTTTGTCTCTAGTATCCTTCCCTCCAATGAGCAGCCGGGCTTTATTTCCTGGAGGATGGACTGGTTGGATCTTCTCGCAGTCCAAGGCACTCTCAGCACTTTCCTCCAGCACCACAGCTCAAAAGCATCTCTCTTCCTTCGCTCAGCCTTCCCTAAGGTCCAGCTCTCACATCCGTAGGTTACTACAGGGAATACCATGGCTTTATGCGGATCTTTGTAGCCAGTCTGATGTCTCTACTCTTTACTATTTTATCGAGATTGGACATTGCTCTCCTCCCAAGAAGTAAGCGTCTTCTGATTTCCTGGCTACAGTCTGCATCTGCAGTAATCTTTGCGCCTAGAAATACAAAGTCTGTCACGGCCTTAGAATCCCATTCTTAGAATCATAGAATTGGAAGAATTGGAAGGAGATTCCATCTGAATATGAGGAAGAACTTCCTGACTGTGAGAGCCGTTCAGCAGTGGAACTCTCTGCCCTGGAGTGTGGTGGAGACTCCCTCTTTGGAAGCTTTTAAACAGAGGCTGGATGGTCATCTGTCGGGGGTGCTTTGAGTGCAATGTTCCTGCTTCTTGGCAGAAAGGGGTTGGACTGGATGGCCCATGAGGTCTCTTCCAACTCTAGGATTCTATGATTCTATGAAGAGACCTCATGGGTCATCCAGTCCAACCCCATTCTGCCAAGAAGCAGGAAAATTCATTCAAAGCACCTCTGACAGATGGCCACCCAGCCTCTATTTAAAAGCCTCCAAAGAAGGAGCCTCCACCACACTCTGGGGCAGAGAGTTCCACTGTTGAACAGCTCTCACAGTCAGGAAGTTCTTCCCAATGCTCAGATGGAATTTCCTTTCTTGTCATTTGAAGCCATTGTTCTGCATCCTAGCCTCCAGGGCAGCAGAAAACAAGCTTGCTCCCTCCTCCCTATGACTTTCTCTCACATATTTATACATGGCCCACATCATGTCTCCTCTCAGCCTTCTCTTCTGAAGGCTAAACATGCCCAGATCTTTAAACCGCTCCTCATAGGGCTTGTTCTCCAGACCCTTGATCATTTTAGTCGCCTTCCTCTGGACACATTCCAGCTTGTCAACATCTCTCTTCAATTGTGGTGCTCAGAACTGGACATAATATTCCAGGTGTGGTCTAACCAAGGCAGAATAGAGGGGTAGCATGACTTCCCTGGATCTTCTCTACCTCCGTGGAGGGACTCAGAACAACTAACAGCAAAAATTCAATGCTAGGGAAATAAATAAATTATTACACCAACAAACATAATACAATAAGTTAAAATACATATAAAAACCATTCGCCAAGTTAAAAACATTATCCATCTCAGTCCGCACATTGTGGTCCAATAATTCTTAGTCTTTACCGAACTCAGCTGTCACTCTGCAAATGACTGATTCCACAGCCAGGATTTCAATTGCTTTTTGAAGGTCAAGAGGGAGGGGGCAGATCTAACTTCATTCGGGAGAGAGTTCCATAGCTGGGGTTGCCACCACAGAGAAGGCCCCGTCTTTTGTTCCCACCAGGTGCAACTGCGAAAGTGGCGGGACCGAGAACAGGGCCTCTCTGGAAGATCTTAACGCCCTTGATGGTTTATAGGGGAGAATACGTTCAGACAGGTAAACTGGGCTGGAACCGTAAAGAGTTTTGTAGGTTAAAACCAGCACAGCAATAGCTTTCAAGCCTAGCTTGGAGAACTTTCTAAATTCTGCTTTAACTGTGCTTATGATAAGACATTCAGCTGTTGACATGCTTTGATGTGAAAGGAAAATCCGAAGCTGCACAGCACATATTATAAAAAAAAGGTTAAGGTTTTCCTCTGACATTAAGTCTAGTGATATCCGACTCTGGGTGTTGGGGCTCATCTCCATTTCTAAGCCAAAGAGCCAGCGTTGTCCGTAGACACCTCCAAGGTCATGTGGCTGGCACGACTGCATAGAGCGCTGTTACCATCCCAATGGAGTGGTACCTATTGATCTACTCACATTTGCATGTTTTTGAACTGCTAGGTTGGCAGAAGCTGGGGCTAACAGCGGGAGCTCACATTGCTCCCTGAATTCGAACCTGCAACCTTTCGGTTGGCAAGTTCAACACCTCAGTATTTTAACCCACTGTGCCACTGGGGGCTCTGGGCACATATTATAGGAACATGGAATGTGAGAAATATGAATCAGGGATAGCTAGACATTGAAAAACTCAGTGGGTTTTCATGGCTGAGCAAGGATTCAAACCACGTCTTCCAGGATCCTAGTCCAAAACTCAAACCACTACATGACACTGGCTCTTTGACGTAGTCAGGTCACCCCTACTAAGAGAGAACCAGCATTCAACACAATGCCAAGGATTATTTGGTTCATGGATGAGGATGTAGATCTGTGATAGAAGTGTCGATTGGAAGTATCTCTTTCTCTTTGCTCTTACACTTCAATAGAAGTCCATCATGTGTCAAGATTTTTAGATGTTTGATATTTCTCATGGCAGCCATGGCCATGCTCCGGGATTGTGAGTCCCCTCACCCCATGCAACATAATAGTCTCTTATTTGAGACCACAGATTATTATTAGTATTGGTTTACTTACTTAGGCGATCCTTCGTTGTCTGAGTAGGATTGTCATCCAAGATTGGTGTACTAGCAGTGGGTCCGAAGGTGACTGTAGAGCCCCGTTCTTAATCTGCATGTTCTCCCACAGTGAGGGCATTGATTTCCAGGTAGAAGGCAGTCCCAGTTGGGGTTGGCTTGATGCGTCCTCCTCTTGACACGTTTCTCTCTTTTGCCCTCCATTCATGCCTCTTCAAATTCTACAGCACTGCTGGTCACAGCTGACCTCCAGCTGGAGCACTCAAGGGCCAGGGCTTCCCAGTTCTCAATGTCTATGCCAGAGTTTTTAAGGTTGGCTTTGAGCCCATCTTTAAATCTCTTTTCCTGTCCAAGAACATCCCATTTTCCATTCTTGAGTTCAGAGTAGAGCAACTGCTTTGGGAGATGGTGGTCGGGCATCCGCACAACATGGCCAGTCCAGTGTTGATTGCAGAGGACCATCGCTTCAATGCTGGTGGTCTTTGCTTCTTCCAGCACACTGACATTTTTCCGCTGGTCTTCCCAGAAGATTTGCAGGATTTTCGGAGGCAACGCTGATGGAATCGTTCTAGGAGTTGCATGTGACGTCTGTAGATAGTATTCGTATATCTGGGGCTTGTAAGGTGGAAAAAACACTATTTTTTATCACTAAGAAGGATGGTATAATCTGCCATTCCCTCCCTCCAAAGATCTCTTGAGCCTTATATTCTTCATGACTGAGGTCAACTGGCAAGCAACAAAGTTGGCTGATTGTTTCTGTCATTCCTCTAATAAGTCCATTCTCACATTGCGACTAGTAGGATTGCTAAGTGATTGTTGACTCTTTCTTTAGATCACTGATCATTAAGAAATCCTGGTCTTGTCCTACAACTGACAGTCACAACATTATGGAATTGTGGTGCTTTGTAGACATACCTGCTCCTCACTCTGACCATCCATCTTGGCAATGGCCTTGATATGATCTTGATTCCAGCATTTCAGCCATCTATGCTCCTTAACAAACAATCTCTAGGAATGGGTTGTTGTAGGTTTTTTTCGGGCTATATGGCCATATTCTAGAGGCATTCTCTCCTGACGTTTCGCCTACATCTATGGCAAGCATCCTCAGAGGTAGTGAGGTCTGTTGGAATTAGGAAAGTGGGTTTATATATCTGTGGAATGACCAGGGTGGGACAAAGAACTCTTGTCTGTTGGAGCTAGGTGTGAATGTTTCAACCTTTTTTTGTCATGTCAGGAGCGACCTGCAAGTCGCTTCTGGTGTGAGAGAATTGGCCGTCTGCAAGGACGTTGTCCAGGGGATGCCCGGATGATTTGATGTCTTATCATCCTTGTGGGAGGCTTCTCTCATGTCCCCGCATGAGGAGCTGGAGCTGCTCATCCACCTCTCCCTGGATTCGAACCTGCGACCTGTTGGTCTCCAGTCCTGCCAGCACAGGGGTTTAACCCACAGCGCCACCGGGGGCTCCTGTTTCAACTGACCACCTTAATTAGCATTTGATGGCCTGGCAGTGCCTGGGGCAATCTTTTATTGAGAGGTGATTAGATGTCACTGATTGTTTCCTCTCTGCTGTTTTGCTATTGTAATTTTGGAGTTCGTTAATACTGGTAGCCAGATTGTGTTCATTTTCATGGTTTCCTCTTTTCTGTTGAAATTGTCCACATGCTTGTGGATTTCAATGGCTTCTCTGTGTATTTTATTTATTTATTTCGGTTACTTCTACCCCGCCCTTCTCACCCCGGAGGGGACTCAGGGCGGCTTACAAAGGCACAATTCGATGCCGGCATCAACATAACAGTAGAATAAAAACAATATAGCAGCAATTAAACAATTATCAATCAGTTTCTACATTGCAACAATAAAACCAATCAAACCAATTTCATCTCATTAATGCTCAGCGTTCGCTATCTCATAGTTCAAATTTCAATTCCACTTTGTCAGTCCTGTCAGTCCTAGTCGTCTAATTGTCCTTATCTAGTTGTCAGATTGCCCAAAGGCCTGGTCCCACAACCACGTTTTTAATTTCCTCCTGAAGGAGAGGAGGGATGTTGATGACCTAATTTCCCCCGGGAGTGAGTTCCACAGGTGAGGGGCCACCACTGAGAAGGCCCTGCTCCTCGTCCCCACCAACCTCACTTGTGATAGCGGTGGGGTCGAGAGCAGGGCCTCCCCAGATGATCTCAAACTCCAAGGTGGGACGTAGAGGGAGATGCGTTCGGACAGATACGCTGGACCGGAACCGTATAGGGTTTTGTAGGTCAAAACCAGCACCTTGAATTAGTAGTGTAGTCTGATCTCTAGGAGTAATGCAGAAGATGGCTTAGAAGGCATCCTGGATTGTGATTTGTTTTGTGTGGAAGAGTTAAGCTGTCAATCTCATGGGAGACTTGTGGTTGTTTGACTCCTTACAACATAGCAATGGGATCAACAGAACATAGCTGAGGAAGTGGGAGACATAAGCTGATGCACAAATGTGTTTCATCCTGTGGAAGAAATGTGATGCTCTATATTTTGATCTGTGGAATAATAGAGCTGTCACTTCATGGTTCTGTGACTACCCCTGCTTCAAATGCTATCTTGGCCACTGACAGATAATCAATGCAGGCATCAGAAAACTGTATATAGGGTTGGAGTTGGGCTTTCTCAACAGTGTAGGGATTTGCTTTCTATTGATCCATCCAGCTCTGTGCTGTCTATTCTTAACTGACAATGACTCACCATGCTCTGAGACAGAAGCCCTGACACTTAAGAAACTTTTCAGTGGGGACAGAACTAGGGAACCCCTTCATAGAAAGGAAAACGCTGCCACCAAGCAGCAGCCAAAACTTGGAAAAATTACGTTTTGACTATAACATTTTGACTCAGCAACTAATAAGGTGATTGCGGATTATTGTGGTAGTATCATAGAAATTCAGAGAACCTCAAGAGTCACCCAGTTCAACCCTCATCATGCAGGAATACACTCCTGACAGATGCCCATTCAGCCTCTGTTTAGAAACCACCAGAGAAGGAGACTCCACCACCTTCCAAAGCGCATCGTATTTGAAAAGTATTGTTGTTTATTCGTTCAGTCGTTTCCGACTCTTCATGACCTCATGGACCAGCCCACGCCAGAGCTCCCTGTAGGCCACAGACACCCCCAGCTCCTTCAAGGTCAAGCCAGTCACTTCAAGGATCCCATCCATCCATCTTGCTCTTGGTTGGCCCCTCTTCCTTTTTCCTTCCACTTTTCCCAGCATCGTTGTCTTCTCTAAGCCCCCTCTCTCTTCACTCTGGCCCAGAGTGGCAGTTTGTGCTGAGGGGAGGGGTCCCCAACTGATGGCATATGCAGGAGACAAGATGGAACTGTCTTCTCGCCCCCTCTCTCTTCACTCTGGCTGAGAATGGCAGTTGGTGCTGAGGGGAGGGGTCCCCAGCTGATGACATATGCAGGAGACAAGATGGAACTGTCCTCTCGCCCCCTCTCTTTTCACTCTGGCCCAGAGCGGCGGTTGGTGCTGGGGGGAGGGGTCCCCAATTGATGACATATGCAGGAGACAAGATGGAACTGTCCCCTGCCCCCCTCTCTCTTCACTCTGCCCCAGAGCAGCAGTTGGTGCTGAGGGGAGGGGTCCCCAATTGATGACATATGCAGGAGACAAGATGGAACTGCCTTCTCGCCCCCTCTCTCTTCACTCTGGCTGAGAATGGCAGTTGGTGCTGGGGGGAGGGGTCCCCAATTGATGACATAGGCAGGAGACAAGATGGAACTGTCCCCTGCCCCCCTCTCTCTTCACTCTGCCCCAGAGCAGCAGTTGGTGCTGAGGGGAGGGGTCCCCAATTGATGACATATGCAGGAGACAAGATGGAACTGCCTTCTCGCCCCCTCTCTCTTCACTCTGGCTGAGAATGGCAGTTGGTGCTGGGGGGAGGGGTCCCCAATTGATGACATAGGCAGGAGACAAGATGGAACTGTCCCCTGCCCCCCTCTCTCTTCACTCTGCCCCAGAGCAGCAGTTGGTGCTAAGGGGAGGGGTCCCCAATTGATGACATATGCAGGAGACAAGATGGAACTGCCTTCTCGCCCCCTCTCTCTTCACTCTGGCTGAGAATGGCAGTTGGTGCTGGGGGGAGGGGTCCCCAATTGATGACATAGGCAGGAGACAAGATGGAACTGTCCCCTGGCCCCCTCTCTCTTCACTCTGGCCCAGTGGCAGTTGATATTGAGGGGAGGGGTCCCCAATTGACGACATATGCAGGAGACAAGATGGAACTGTCCCCTGGCCCCCCTCTCTCTTCACTCTGGCCCAGAGCGGTAGTTGGTGCTGAGGGGAGGGGTCCCCAACTGATGACATATGCAGGAGACAAGATGGAACTGTCCCCTCGCCCCCTCTCTCTTCACTCTGGCTGAGAATGGCAGTTGTTGCTGAGGGGAGGGGTCCCCAATTGAGGACATATGCAGGAGACAAGGTGGAACTGTCCCCTGCCCCCCTCTCTCTTCACTCTGGCCCAGAGCGGTAGTTGGTGCTGAGGGGAGGGGTCCCCAACTGATGACATATGCAGGAGACAAGATGGAACTGTCCCCTGGCCCCCTCTCTCTTCACTCTGGCCCAGAGAGGCAGTTGGTGCTGGGGGGAGGAGTCCCCAACTGATGACATATGCAGGAGACAAGGTGGAACTGTCCCCTGCCCCCCTCTCTCTTCACTCTGGCCCAGAGCGGTAGTTGGTGCTGAGGGGAGGAGTCCCCAACTGATGGCATATGCAGGAGACAAGATGGAACTGTCCCCCGGCCCCCTCTCTCTTCACTCCTGCCCAGAGTGGCAGTTGGTGCTGAGGGGAGGGGTCCCCAATTGATGACATATGCAGGAGACAAGATGGAACTGTCCCCCGGCCCCCTCTCTCTTCACTCCTGCCCAGAGTGGCAGTTGGTGCTGAGGGGAGGGGTCCCCAACTGATGACATATGCAGGAGACAAGATGGAACTGTCCCCTGGCCCCCTCTCTCTTCACTCTGGCCCAGAGAGGCAGTTGGTGCTGGGGGGAGGAGTCCCCAACTGATGACATATGCAGGAGACAAGATGGAACTGTCCCCTGCCCCCCTCTCTCTTCACTCTGGCCCAGAGCGGTAGTTGGTGCTGAGGGGAGGAGTCCCCAACTGATGGCATATGCAGGAGACAAGATGGAACTGTCCCCCGGCCCCCTCTCTCTTCACTCCTGCCCAGAGTGGCAGTTGGTGCTGAGGGGAGGGGTCCCCAATTGATGACATATGCAGGAGACAAGATGGAACTGTCCCCCTGGCCCCTTCTCTCTTCACTCTTGCCCAGATTTGCAGTTGGTACTGGGGGTATATATGCAGGAGACAAGGTGGAACCGTTCCCTGTTACTTCTGTAAGGAAGCTCCAAGTGATTACTGATTTTGTTTTTGTTTTTAATGGGAATGTGATCAGAATGGAGAGAATAGCTGGTTCTACGCTGCCATATAATGCAGTTTGAACTGTATTATATAGTTCTACATATAATGCAGTTCGAGCATTAATGGGTGCTGGGTACAGGGAGCACACCACTCCGCTGTTACTCGAGCTCCACTGGCTGCCGATTAGCTTCCGAGCACAATTCAAAGTGCTGGTGTTAACCTATAAAGCCCTAAACGATTCCGGCCCTGTTTACGTCTCCGAACGTATTCTCCCCTATGAACCATCAAGACCAGGGGTCCTCAAACTAAGGCCCGGGGGCCGGATACGGCCCTCCAAAGTCATTTACTCGGCCCTCACTCAGGGTCAACCTAAGTCTGAAACAACTTGAAAGCACACAATAACAACAATCTGGATTGTAGGTTTTTTGAGCTTTATGATCATGCTCTAGAAGCATTCTCTCCTGACGTTTTGCCTGCATCTGTGGCAAGCATCCTCAGAGGTTGTGAGGTTGTGACTCACTTCAGAGGTTAAGATTGTTGGGGAAGGTTCAGAGGATGGGACAAACCTCACAACCTCTGAGGATGCTTACCACAGATGCAAGCAAAACGTCAGGAGAGAATGCTTCTAGAACATGGCCATACAGCCTGAAAAACCTACAACAACCCAGTGATTCTGGCCATGAAAACCTTCAACAATACATTGAACAAAAATCTTATCTCATCAGTCAAAAACAGGTCCACACTTCCCATTGAAATACTAATAAGTTTATATTTGTTAAAATTGTTTTTCATTTTAATTATTGTATTGTTTAGTGTTTTTTTTTTTTTGCACTACAAATAAGATATGTGCAGTGTGCATAGGAATTCATTCATTTTTTTTTTCAAATTATAATCCGGCCCTCCAACAGTTTGAGGGACTGTTACCTGGCCCTCTGTTTACAAAGTTTGAGGACCCCTGATCAAGACCATTAAGATCGTCCTTAGGGGCCCTGCACTCGGTCCCACCGCCTGCACAGTCACGGCTGGTGGGGACGAGAGACAGGGCCTTCTCGATGGTGGCTCCCCGGCTTTGGAACTCCCTGCCATTAGAGATCAGAACTGCCCCCTCCCTCATGACATTCAGGAAATTAACAAAGACCTGGTTGTGGAATGTGGCATTTGACAACTGATTTAATTCTTTGCCCACATGAAAGGAGGATGATGAACGGTAGTTTGGGAGTGCGATTGTGTGGACGATTTGGCTCTTATAACTGTGATGATAATGTTTATGGTACTTATATTTTAATCGTGTAATGATGTTGCATTGTGTTGTTATTGTATATTTTTGTACGTTAACACATGTTGTGAACCGGTCCGAATCCCTCTTTGAAGGTGAGAGGGTCGGTAAATAAAACCTCGAAACAAATAAATAAATAAATACATTATATGTCAATGTCGAACCAGCCTGTTTGCTACAGAGAAAGTGGAGACAGCAAGACCTCAGCAGGAGCTCTTTGCCGCTCTCCTTCCAGCCCTGCCCCATTGACCTCTCCTCAGTAGATAATTTCCCCAGTTGATCCCTCTCTTGCTCTACTACAGAATAATCTCCGTAGCTCGGACTCCAGCAATTAAACCGGCTTGCCCTGTTGGCTGCGGAACGGCATCCCCTCGCTCTCCCCAGCACTCCGGCATCCACAAGGGCTGTGGATCTAGCACTCCATGTTCCCACCTGTTAATATTTCCTGACCCGTTGCTTATGGCTGGTGTCATCAGATTTGCCTGAAGAACATTTGCGTAGTGCCCACATTTTGTTGTCTGTTGTGAACATCACAGTGACAGGTGGCCTTATTGCTTTGGGCTATCTCCAAGGAAACGAGTGTATATCTTCGCTAGTCACTGGAGTTTAAAATACCATTCTTAAAGCAGGGATGATGTGCACAAAAAGAAACCTTCTTGCAAATGACTCGAATATTCCTTGCTACGCGTTGCATGGAGTTCAATGAGAAGCAAAAAAGTGGGTGGAGGGAATCGTGTGCCTGTATGCCTGTCTCATATGTTTATTTGCTCATATCCCAGATGGCATGCTTTGCCAGCTCTGTCACAAACTTTCTTTGGGAATTCATCCTGGGTGACTTGATAGACAATGTGTGGGTAAGTGTACAGAGTTGTACTGCTGCCCTGTCTGTTCTGATGCTGAGAATGTACCTGCATTTCACAGTTTTTGTACTATTTTAACAGCCTCCATCTGATGGGATTTGTAGTTTTGAGGAGTGCTTAGAATTCTCTGGTGCTGTCATTCAGCAGAGTCCATTAGAGCTTTCTCACAGAGAAATCGAAGTGCAAAGCCAAACAATAAAGCAATTTTCCTAGTTTCCAACAGACCTCACAACCTCTGAGGATGCCTGCCAAAGGTTTCCCCCAGGCAGGAAGCAGCCAGGCTTTGAAGCTGCAAGGCTATTCAATACTAATCAAGACCAATTGCAACAGACAACAGCTCTTCCTTACAACCTGGACATTCCACAGAAGGTTTCCAACAGAACTCACAACCTCTGAGGATGCCTGCCAAAGGATTCCCCCAGGCAGGAAGCAGCCAGGCTTTGAAGCTGCAAGGCTATTCAATACTAATCAAGGCCAATTGCAACAAACAACAGCTCTTCCTCCCACCCTGGACATTCCACAAATAGTTTCCAACAGAACTCACAACCTCTGAGGATGCCTGCCAAAGGATTCCCCCAGGCAGGAAGCAGCCAGGCTTTGAAGCTGCAAGGCTATTCAATACTAATCAAGGCCAATTGCAACAGACAACAGCTTTTCCTCCCACCCTGGACATTCCACAGATAGTTTCCAACAGAACTCACAACCTCTGAGGATGCCTGCCAAAGGATTCACCCAGGCAGGAAGCAGCCAGGCTTTGAAGCTGCAAGGCTATTCAATGCTAATCAAGGCCAATTGCAAGATTCACACTTGCCTCCAACAGACAAGAGTTCTTCCTCTCACCCTGAACATTCCACAGATAATTTTCAACAGACTTCACAACCTCTGAGGATGCCTGCCAAAGGATTGCCCCAGGAAGGAAGCAGCCATGCTTTGAAGCTGTAAGGCTATTCAATGCTAATCAAGGCCAATTGCAAGATTCACACTTGCCTCCAACAGACAAGAGTTTTCCTAGTTTCCAAAGTTTCCAACAGACTTCACAACCTCTGAGGATGCCTACCAAAGGATTCCCCCAGGCAGGAAGCAGCCAGGCTTTGAAGCTGTAAGGCTATTCAATGCTAATCAAGGCCAATTGCCAGACTGGACATTCCACAGGACATTCCACAGATAGATAAACCCCGTTTTGCACTTCAACCTCAGTTTGCAGCAATTGACGTAAGAGAGAGAAAGTGGGAAAAGAATATTGAAATTGGGACATTTCGAAAACAACTGAAAAAAGAGAGACAACAGACTATTAATGGGGACTGTCCCTGCCAAATCTGGATAGTTGGAGGGTGTATTGATCCTATTTGGATTGCAAGGTGTCTTTTGGGCCTGGGCCCTTAAGGAGGTTGAAAGAAGGATCTCATTTCAGAGAGTGGGAAAAGCCAGTGCCAACACCAGCAAGACCTGCAATTGTAATATTGGGTAGTTGTAGGTTTTTTGGGCTATATGGCCATGTTCTAGAAGCATTCTCTCCTGACGTTTTGCCTGCATCTATGGCAAGCATCCCCAGAGATTGTGAGGTCTTCACAACCTCTGAGACCTCACAACCTCTGAGGATGCTTGCCATAGATGCAGGCGAAACGTCAGGAGAGAATGCTTCTTGAACATGGCCATATAGTCCGAAAAACCTACAACAACCCAGTGATTCCAGCCATGAAAGCCTTTGACAATAAATTGTAATATTGTTTGAATCTGCAAGGAGCTGATAGGAAAGAAGGAGACACTTTGGATCAGTCTTGGTGCCTTATCAAGCAAGACGTAAGTGGCGCTTCCTGTTGTTGTCCCAGGCATTTCCAGGGTTTTGTTTCACCAAAGTGTTCTTTGGAAGTGTCTGGGCTTGATGTCAGCACAGGGTTCCGGCGAGGTGGGAAGGGCCCCCATTGTCTTGCATCCTTCTGCTCAATGCTTGACCTTGGTAAGCAGGAAATCCCATCCTTCTGAAGGCAGATGGTACATCCTTTATGGAGCCAAAGCTGGGGAGGAGGGAGAGATTGGAGGCAATGATAATGACATCTTAGTTGTTCTGAGTGCTAAGGAGCCAAGTGCTTGGTATGGTATGACGCCTACAACCAGAGCACTGAAAAGTTCTGTATTGGATGTTAGCTTCCAAAAACTATGCTGGTGGGGACAGTTTGGGAATTGGTGAACTGAGCAAACAGAAAGGAAAACAGTGACACAGAAGTGCCTTCAGGGTTCAGTAACTGAAAAGCATCAGACTAGGGTGGTGGCAGAAGTGGGACGGACCATAGTCAAGTCAAAACAGAAGAGCACCAAATCTGGGGTATAAAAAGAGAATCCTTATCATAGAATCATAGAGTTGGAAGAGACCTCATGGGCCATCCAGTCCAATCCCCACCAAGAAGCAGGAAAATCACATTCAAATCACCCCCGACAGATGGCCATCCAGCCTCTGTTTAAAAGCCTCCAAAGAAGGAGCCCCCACCACACTCCGGGGCAGAGAGTTCCACTGCCAAACAGCTCTCACAGTCAGGAAGCTCTTCCTCATGTTCAGATGGAATCTCCTTTCTTGTGGTTTGAAGCCATTGTTCCGCATCTTAGTCTCCAGAGCAGCAGAAAATAAGTTCACTCCCTCCTCCCTGTGGCTTCCTCTCCCATATTTATACATGGCTATCATGTCTCCTTTCGGACTTCTCTTCTTCAGGCTAAACATGACCAGATCTTTAAGCCGCTCCTCATAGGGCTTGTTCTCCAGACACTTGATAATTTTAGTTGCCTTCCTCTGGCCACATTCCAGCTTGTCAATATTTCTCTTCAATTGTGGTGCCCAGAATTAGACACAATATTCCAGGTGTGGTCTAACCAAGGCAGAATAGAGCATGGGGAGCATTACTTCCCTGGATCTAGACACTAGACTCCTATTGATGCAGACCAAAATCCCATTGATTTTTGTTTTTGCCGCTGCTTTACTTTTTTAGGCGATTCCTCATTGGCCGAGTAGGATAGTCTTCCAGGATCAGTGTTTTGGTGTGTCCATAGGTGACTGTGGAGCCCTATTCTTGATCTGCATCTTCTCCCACAGTGAGGGCATTGGTTTCCAGGTGGAAGGCGGTCTCGATTGGGGTTGGCATGACGCGCCTTCCACTTGGCACGTTTCTCTCTTTTGCCCTCCATTCGTGCCTCTTCAAATTCTTTAGCACTGCTGGTCACAGCTGACATCCAGCTGGAGTATTCAAGGGCCAGGGCTTGATCATTTTAGTCGCCTTCCTCTGAACACATTCCAGCTTGTCAATATGTCACTTCAGTTTTGGTGCCCAGAATTAGACACAATATTCCAGGTGTGGTCTAACCAAGGCAGAATAGAGGGGTAGCATGCTCCATAAAAATATATTTATTGAACCCATGTGTTGTGTTTTCCTTTAAAGCCTTAATCTGTCTTCCAGAATAGAACATCCATCCAGATAGAAAGTTTCACACAAGTGTTTCTTTCCGTAGTCGTGTGGCTGTTGCATCCACAACTGCCTGTGGCAATTTGATAGTGAGTCTGCATGCCGGCCCGCTTAGTTTTCTTGTGTGAAGACTACTACATCTTGGGGGACTTTGAGGTTGGGGGGGAAGGGTCAGATCTCTTTCTGAGACCACATGGGAACGGTGGGTCAAATTTGACCTAAAAAATGAAAGTTCCTCATCCATTAAATCCATTCCTCCATCACTTTCCCAAACCATAGTTGTCTGACCTTAGAAAGGTTAAAGAAGAGGTTTATGGGAGCTGGAGTCCAGAAATGACATTTCCTTCCTTGTGCACACATCATTCTTTGGGTACCAGATGCTATTAAAAATGGAAGGGAATAGTCTTTTCTTGGGTCTTCATCCACCAGAGTTTAAAGCTGATAGAGAAATCGCTCAGCAACCCCGATGTTTTAATTTGGAAAACCCCCTTTCCAATGTCTCCAAAAACCCATTTTGCATTCTTTGTTTGCAGGAATGCAAAGATCAAATGCAAATGGCCACTGTTTGGTTAAGAAATTCCAAGAGAGTTGGTGCATTAAAATGCATGAGACAAGTGGTTTCTGGTCACTAGCTCTTGTACAGAAGGCTTCCCATTTAATGGACTGCATTTCTGATACTATTCAACATTGCCGTCATAATTATTTCTGGGATTTAGGCAGGGAGCAGGCAATGGGCAAAGTCTGAAAGATGCATGATAATTCTCCCAGCCTTCTGGGCAAGTTCCCCCTTCTCGTTGACATCTTCCATGGTATCGCAATGTCAGGAAGATGCAAAGCGTTTGTGGAGCATCCGATTTCAGCTGATGTTTTGCCCTCCAGCCTCCACGTCCTGATCATAACCGTCAGAATCAAGCCCATCACTTGCCCCAGAGATGCCAGCTTCCCTCTGGAATGGTAGTTCTGAGATATTGCAATTAAAATATTAAATGCAAAGAAAAGCACTTGCCATTTTTACTTATTTCTATATTGTTCCGAAAGGAGCGTAACACTAACAGCGTAGAGCCATAGAGCCTGTGATGCCCAATGATTGAAGTATTGTACTAAGCTTAGGAGTTCCCATCCTGTCCTCGCAAAGATGGTCACTAAGCTTACATAAAAGATACATAAAAGATGCTGGTCTGCTACCGAGCACAATTCAAAGTGCTGGCTTTAGCCTATAAAGCTCTAAACCAGTGGTTCTCAACCTGTGGGTCCCCAGGTGTTTTGTCCTACATCTCCCAGAAATCCCAGCCAGTTTACCAGCTGTTAGGATTTCTGGGTGTTGAAGACCAAAACATCTGGGGACCCACAGGTTGAGAACCGCTGCTCTAAATGGTTCTGACCCACCTTACTTGTCCGAATGTATCTCCCTCTATGATCCACCTCACGGGTTAAGATCATAGAATCATAGAATCAAAGAGTTGGAAGAGACCTCATGGGCCATCCAGTCCAACCCCCTGCCAAGAAGCAGGAATATTGCATTCAAATCACCCCTGACAGATGACCATCCAGCCTCTGATTAAAAGCTTCCAAAGAAGGAGCCTCCACCACACTCCGGGGCAGAGAGTTCCACTGCTGAACAGCTCTCACAGTCAGGAAGTTCTTCCTCACGTTCAGATGCAATCTCCTCTCTTGTAGTTTGAAGCCATTGTTCCGCGTCCTAGTCTGCAAGGAAGCAGAAAACAAGTTTGCTCCCTCCTCCCTGTGGCTTCCTCTCACATATTTATACATGGCTATCATATCCCCTCTCAGCCTTCTCTTCTTCAGGCTAAACATGCCCAGCTCCTTAAGCCGCTCCTCATAGGGCTTGTTCTCCAGACCCTTGATCATTTTAGTTGCCCTCCTCTGGACACATTCCAGCTTGTCAATATCTCTCTTGAATTGCGGTGCCCAGAATTGGACACAGTATTCCAGGTGTGGTCTAACCAAAGCAGAATAGAGGGGTAGCATTACTTCCCTGGACCTATGCTTCTATTGATGCTGGCCAAATTCCCATTGGCTTTTTTGCCACCACATCACATTGTTGGCTCATGTTTAACTTGTTGTCCACGAGGACTTCAAGATCTTTTTCACACGTACTGCTCTCGAGCCAGGCATTGTCCCCCATTCTGTATCTTTGCATCATCAGGGGAGGCCCTGTTTTCAATCCCTCCACCTTCACAGGTGCCTTTGGCGGGGATGAGGGTCAGGGCCTTCTTGGTGGTGGCCTCCTGTCTGTGGAACACACTCGCTAATGAAATCAGGTCATTCCCCTCTCTCCTGTCCTTCAGGAAGAAATTGAAATCATGACTGTGGGACCAAGCTTTCGAGCAGCAGTCGTAGTAGTCGCAGCAGTACTAATTATAAAGGAATCATGTGATTGACAATGGATGGATCTTGAATTATGACTCTAGACTTGGACTTCGATTTGTCTCTTCTGAATGGTCTTTTTAACTTATGATGAAGGGAGATGTTGACAAGCGGGAATGTGTCCAGAGGAGGGCACATTTATATGATCAAGGGTCTGAAAAACAAGCCCTATGAGGAGCAGCTTAAAGAGCTGGGTATGTTTAGCCTGAAGAAGAGAAGGCTGAGAGAAGACATGATAGCCATGTATAAATATGTAAGAGGAAGTCATAGGGAAGAGGGAGCAAGCTTGTTTTCTGCTTCCCTGGAGACTAGGACGCAGAACAATGGCTTCAAACTACAAGAAAGGAGATTCCATCTGAACATTATTATTATTGTTGTGTAATACTGTATATTGTGCTTTTGTGTTTTAAATTGGATATTGTGACTGATTTTACCCTTGTTGTAAACTGTGTTGAGTCGCCGGTTAGGCTGAGAAACTGCGGTATACAAGTAAAGTAAGTAAGTAAATAAATAAATAAACATTAGGAAGAACTTCCTGACTGTGAGATCTGTTCAGCAGTGGACCTCTCTATGCTGGAGTGTGGTGGAGGCTCCTTCTTTGGAGGCTTTTAAACAGAGGATGGATGGTTATCTGTCAGATTTGGTGCTCTCCTGTTTTTGTTTCTGTCAGAGCCAAGACTTGAATATGGTCCGTCCCACTTCTGCCACCACCCTACACTGATACTTTTTCCCAAACTCCATCTGTGTTCATATTTGGGCATATGGAATATTTGTGCCAAGTTTGGTCCAGATCTATCATTGTTTGAGTCCATAGTGCTCTCTGGATGTAAGTGAATTACAATTCCCACACTCAAAGTCAATGCCCACCAAGCCCTTCTAGTATTTTCTGTTGGTCATGGGAGTCCTGTGTGCCAAGTTTGGTTCAATTCCATCATTGGTAGAGTTCAGAATTCTCTTTGATTGAAGGTGAACTATAAATCCCAGCAACTTCAAAAACCTAATGACAAAATCATTTTTTTGAGTGATGGTCACTCCTTGTGTTAGTAGGCATTTTGCGGTCAAATTTGGCAGCAATTCGTCCAGCGGTTTTTTAGTTATGTTAATCCCACAGACAAACATTACATTTGTATTTATATAGATTTACCAGTAGTTGCTGCATTTACCATCCATGGCTTGTACTCAAGTCAATCTTTTTTCCCCAGATTTTTGCCGTAAAATTAGGTGTCTCGGCTTATATTCAAGTCGGCTTATACTTGAATATATACAGTACTATCTTGTCCTTTATTTCAGCAGACAATCCTACCTCTTCTATTCCATGGTCCACAAAATGCAGGTCCACGCTGGTGTAATTTACTAATAAGAGGCACTTTGGAGAAAGTGAAGCACGTTAGGAAGCTTTAGTGGACTGTGGAAGCAGAACCAGAGCAAAAAGAATCTGCGAATCCCACCTCCTTCAAGATGAACTGAACCACCTCAACTGGGTTCTACAGGCCAATGGAGACTCCACCTCAGACATCAGAAGAGCTGCAAGACCGAGAACAAGCCACGAGAGTCAAGACAAAGATCCACCCAGAGGAAAGGTGTTCTTGCCATACATCAAGGGAATCACTGACCACATAGGGAAGTTGATGAGGAAACACAACATACAAACTATCTACAGACCCACCAAGAAAATCCAACTAATGCTACGTTCAGTAATGGACAAGAGGGATCCTCTCACTTCTGCAGGAGTCTACCGTGTACCATGCAGCTGTGGACAAGTCTACATAGAGACCACCAAATGCAGCGCCCAAACACGAATCAAGGAACATGAAAGGCACTGCATTCAACCAGAGAAGTCAGCCATAGCAGAGCACCTGATGAACCAACCTGGACACAGCATTTTATTTGAGGACACAGAAATGCTGGGCCACTATCACAACCACCATGTCAGACTATGCAGAGAAGCCATTGAAATCCACAAGCATGTGGACAATTTCAACAGAAAAGAAGAAACAATGAAAATGAACAAAATCTGGCTACCAGTATTAAAAAAACTCTAAAATTGCAACAGCACAACAACAGAGAGGAAACAAACAAGGACATCTAATTACCTCTCAACAAAAGTTTGCCCCAGGCACAGTCAGGCCATTGTATGCTAATCAAGGTGTTCAGTTGAAACATCCACACCTAGCTCCAGCAGACAAGAGTCCTTTGTCTCACCCTGGTCATTCCACAGATATATAAACCCTTTTGCCTAGTTCCAACAGACCTCACTACCTCTGAGGATGCTTGCCATAGATGCAGGCGAAACGTCAGGAGAGAATGCCTCTAGACCATGGCCATACAGCCCGAAAAAACCTATAACAACCTAGTGATTCCAGCCATGAAAACCTTCGACAATACATAGAACCAGAGCTTAAGCAGCTTGTTTTCCTCTCTTTCCTTCTTTTTGGGTGAGGTATTCTGCCTTTGAGTGGGCTGGATATCGGAATTTTTTTTTTGTTTTCTAGATAGGTGATGTAAAACCACTTTGGCACAAGAATGTTCTACTCTCAAGAGTTCAGAGTACAGTTGCCCTCTTCTGGCATGTGCTTTTTAATTAATCAGCTTTCGCAGTCCTGGAATAGAAATACTAATGAGAGGGGGAATGCCACTTTCGTGAGTTTGATAGTTTTAAAGAAAATGAGCTCCCCCTCATGCAACGCTGGGTATCCTAAGGTGACAACTGCTCACAAATCAGTTGCACGCAAGGAATTGTACTTACCAGTCATCTACAAGGATTGCATACACACAAACCTTCACAGAGTTAACCAGTGCAGTGTGTTCCTACTGCAGTGTTTCCACCCCAAACTGGTAAAATTCCACTGAAAGAATTTGTTTATGCCATTCCAAAAATGGAATATCCCACTCCCCCTTTGCTTTTGGAAAAATGGATGTAATCTGATTTATCGGGGGCGGAGAGTTACATAGGAAAGCTGGCATAAAGCGAAAGGGTCACTTCAAATAGAGAAGAAAAATATATAGTACTAGCTGTCCCCTGCCATGCGTTGCTGTGGCCCAGTCTGTGTATATGTGTTTTGTGTGTGTGCAGTTGTGTATATAAGTGTGTATATATATTTTTCAATTATTTGTACCCCACCTTTCTCAACCCCCGCAGGGGGACTCATATACACATATGGAAATGAGCACCAACTTCCATAGTCAGACACGACTGGACTTAATGTCAGGGAAAAACTTTTATCTTTACCTATATATATTTGTGTATATGTGTATATATGAGTGTTTGTGTATATATATGTGGTTTTGCGCATGTGTTGTAATGTATTTTTTTGCTTTTTAAGTCCCTTCCACTGTGTTTTTCAGTGTTTTTATGAATGATGGTCACTTGTTGGCCTGATAGGTGTATTGTGTCCACATTTGGTGTCGATTCATCCAGTGGTTTTTGAGTTATGTTAATCCCACAAACAAACATTACATTTTTATTTATATAGACTAGCCATCCCCTGCCACGCATTGCTGTGGCCCACATGGGGGTTCTGTGTGGGAGGTTTGGCCCAATTCTATCATTGGTGGGGTTCAGAATGCTCTGTGATTGTAGGTGAACTATAAATCCCAGCAACTACAACTCCCAAATGACAAAATCAATTTTTTTGAGTGAAGGACATACATTGGGTTGTTAGATGTCTTGTGTCCAAATTTGGTGTCAATTTGTCCAGTGGTTTTTGAGTTCTGTTAATCCCACAAACGAACATTACATTTTTATTTATATAGACTAGCCATCCCCTGCCACGCGTTGCTGTGGCCCACATGGGGGTTCTGTGCGGGAGGTTTGGCCCAATTATATCGTTGGTGGGGTTCAGAATGCTCTGTGATTGTAGGTGAACTACAACTCCCGAATGTCAAGATTCTATCTCCCCCAAACTCCACCAGTGTCCACATTTGGGCATATTGAGTATTCGTGTAGAGTTTGGTCCAGATCCATCATTGTTTGAGTCCACAGTGAGCTCTGGATGTAGGTGAGCTACAACTCCAAAAGCAAAGGACACTGCCCACCAAAGACTTCCAGTATTTTCTGTTGTTTCCATGAACAACATGTGTGCCAAGTTTGGTCCAATTCTATTGTTGGTGGAATTCAGAATGCTCTTTGATTGTAGGTGAACTATAAATTCCAGCAACTACAACTCCCAAATGAAAAAAATCAATTTTTTTAGTGGAGAACATACATTGGACTGTTAGGTGTCTTGTGTCCAAATTTGGTGCCAATTGCCCCAGTGGTTTTTGAGTTATGTGAATAGCACAAACGAACATTAAATGTTTATTTATATAGATTTAGCATTGGAATTGGGAGCCTATAGCAATTATATTATTAAACTGAAATGTATAATTTTAATGCCATAAGGGTCATTAACCAATCTGAGCAGAAATCCCATTCATTGGCATCCCTTTGCCGACCCCACGACCTATCTTAAGTTTCGATCTGATTAAAATATAATGAAAAACCATGATTCCTGGCACGTGAACATGTTTGCATGGCACACTTTTGTATGCCATGCATATAATGGAATGAGTTGCTAGGAGAGAGCAAGGTGTGTACCTTCACAGGCAAGAAATGCCTTTCCTTAATGCTTCTGACATACAAAACAAAACTTATCAAAACAATACTCCACAAACAGACACGAAAAGGGGAGGCAGCAGCACCTAACACATGGAGGGAAAATGTGATAGTTCAGCTACCTCTCCATTGGGCCGTTTCATTTGTTTTTCATGCATTCTGGTACAAGTTAGGGTAAAATTAAAGGTTTTCCCCTGACATTAAGTCTAGTCACCAACTCTGGGTTGGTGCTCATCTCCACTTCTAAGCCGAAGAGCCGGCGTTGTCCGTAGACACGTCCAAGGTCATGACTGCATGGAGTGCCGTTACCTTCCCGCTACCTTCCTGCCAGACAAGTTATGTAGTATCAAATGGTTCACTTGTGCATATCCCATTCCTTTTTCACCCAGAAGCTCATGGGAAAGCCTATATATCTCTATTTGTGGATAATTTTCTGTCTTGTCAGTGTATAATGACATTGAATGTTTGCCATATAGGTGTTCTGTGATGGCAGGATGAGAAGGGCAAAATATAAATACTTGGCTTGGGCGATCCAGTTCGTTAATTTCGTAATTCGTTATTAATTCGTATTTAAATTAGCTTACGATCCAATATTGAGCCATGCAGGAATCGTGTGAGGAGTAATTAAGAATCGAAACAATTTTTCCAATTTTCGTAATTATTTCGTAATTTTGTAATTGTATTTTATAATATGCAATTGTAATATATAATATAATATAATAATATTATGATAATATAATATATCAAGGCAATGGTATTCCCTGTAGTAACCTACGGATGTGAGAGCTGCACTATAGGGAAGGCTGAGCAAAGGAAGAGAGATGCTTTTGAACTGTGGTGTTGGAGGAAAGTTCTGAGAGTGCCTTGGACTGCGAGAAGATCCAACCAGTCCATCCTCCAGGAAATAAAGCCCGACTGCTCACTGGAGGGAAAGATACTAGAGACAAAGTTGAAGTACTTTGGCCACATCATGAGGAGACAGGAAAGCCTAGAGAAGACAATGATGCTGGGGAAAGTGGAAGGCAAAAGGAAGAGGGGCCGACCAAGGGCAAGATGGATGGATGGCATCCTTGAAGTGACTGGACTGACCTTGAGGGAGCTGGGGGTGGTAACGGCCGACAGGGAGCTCTGGCGTGGGCTGGTCCATGAGGTCACGAGGAGTCGGAGACGACTGAACGAATGAACAACAACAAAATATATTATATTATATTATATTATATTATATTATATTATTATAATACTATTATATTATAGTATTGTATATTATATTATTATATATTATATTACTATATTATTACTATATTATATTATAATTGTATATTATAATATAATATAATATATTATAATATAATGTAATATAATATAATATAATATAATAATAATATAATATAATAATATATAATATTATATTATACATATAATATAATATAATATACAATAATATAATATTATATTATAATAGTGTATAATATACAACAATATAATATAATCATATTATAATAATATAATATAATATAATTAATATAATATAATATAATATAGTTGTTGTTTGTTTTATCACACCAACAGTCAACAACAGAGGGAGAGGGAAGCTTCAGAAGTTCCCCCTATCCCGTTTGGAGGTTTTTTTAGCATATTGTGCAATCGCGTCCACCATTAACGAATCGATTCGTAATTTTACGAAATTTCATATATTTCGAAATTTTTTAAAGTAACATTTCGGAATTCTTTAAAAAAAACGAAACGCAAGGGCCCCCTAAAAACAAAACGAGTTTAGAACCAAATTTTTCCGTGGCTATCCAAGCCTAATAAATACTGTAAATAAAATAAAATAAAATAAGATTCTAATCTAAAAACTTCTTTCTTGTGTGGAAGCATAAAAGCAGTGAATAATTATATCTTTACATACATCTGTTTTAATATTGGTTTGTCTAAGCACATATAGTGTATTAAAACAGATGACAAATTCAGCTCCTCTCTTGATAATAAGGACAAGTACCTTATAGTATCAATAACTGAGTTGGCATAGAACTTTATCTGTTAAATATCGGAGGAAAAGTCCACAGATCTTAATGACAGAAGAGGAATTGACTCCATTCTCTCTCACCCTTTGCAGGTCTGTCATCTGCTGTGTTGGAAGTGGAGGTCGGCCGCAGCTCAGTGACTGTGATCCAAGGACAGCGGGCCATCCTGCCAGTCTCGTATACAACACACAGCAGCAGCGAGCCCTATGTTACGTGGCACCTGGAAAGGCCAGGGAATCCTCATCCCTTTCAGGTAAAATCCCAGACGGAATTTCACTGGGGGTTGGAAAATTGTGCTAAGCTTCAAATCCTACTGGTCCACTCTCAATAAGAATCTGATTCCTGCAGCCAACGCAGCTAGATCAGCAAAGTGGAAAGTGCAAACCACTTGGTGGGCTGGATTCCACAATGATATCACCATGGTAGTGGAGCCCCCGGTGGCGCAGTGGGTTAAACCCCTGTGCCAGCAGGACTGAAGACCGACAAGTCGCAGGTTCGAATCCAGGGAGAGGCGGATGAGCTCCCTCTGTCAGCTCCAGCTCCCCAAGTAGGGACATGAGAGAAGCCTCCCACAAGGATGATAAAAACATCAAAATCATCCGGGCGTCCCCTGGGCAATGTCCTTGCAGATGGCCAATTCTCTCACACCAGAAGTGACTTGCAGTTTCTCAAGTCACTCCTGACATGACCAAAAAAAAAACGATCACCATGGTACTGTCATCTTCATGCTTTTGTCCTTGCTAAATCTGAGGGTTGGCTTTGCCCTTTGTTGTTGTCATTTTCTCACATATGGAGAACATATCACAGGGTTTTCTTGTTAAGGTATGTTCATAGGAAGTGTGCCATTGCCTTCCTTTGAGGCTTAGGACCTTACTTGTCATCCAGCGAGTTTCCATGGCTTTCCATTGAATTCTTGACAGCAGAAGGTGTCACCCCAAAGGAGAGTCATCAGAGAATGCAAGCTGTTTATGGTGATTGTGTTGATGTGAGTACTGTGTGTCGTTGGGCAAGTAAGTTCAAAGATGTTGAGGTGGGAACATCTGACTTGCGTGACAAACAGAGTTGGATGTCCTGTGACAGCAGCCACCAAGTTTCACAAGCAAAAGGTTGACAGATTGATTCAGGAAAGTTGTCATATCACTCAGAGAGAAATTTCAAGCATAATTGGCATTCCACAAGAACATGTGGGTCACATTATTGCTTTGCCTGGCTATCGGAAGATCTGTGCACAATGGGTACCCAGGATGCTGATGCCTGAAATGAAAGCGCAGACTTGAAACTTCAGAGACTGGATCTCACCACTGTACGACAACCTCCATACAGTCCAGATTTAGCACCGTCTGGCTTCCATCTGTTCCCGATAACGAAAGATCTGCGGGGACATCATTATGCTTCTGATGAAGACGTTGAGAGAACTGTGATATGATAGTTGCAGAAACAGAGTGTCGACTTCTTCTGGAACGGCTTCAGAAAACTTGTTGGCAGAAATGTATCTGGGGGAAATGCAAAGGGATGCTATTTCAAGCAACTAAGGGGCAATGCAAACCAATTGTCTGGTGATTATGTGGAAAAGTGAATAGTGGTAGTTAAAGAGCACATTCTAAGGATTATTTCTGTGTTTGATTTATTAAAATATTCCCCTCCAAACTCAAGTAATGAAGGTGGAGGTATAACTTTTTATTCAACCCTCGTATTTCTAAGTGAACCTGCTCCAGGAATCCAAATGCACTGTGCCGTCACACCCAAACACTATAAAGTTAAAACTAAGATGTGCTACTCTCTCTCTGTCCGGGTGAACTGCGAGTGCATTACTTAGAAGCTCAAAATTCCCAGCAACTGAGGCCACTCCAGATTTGAACATCAACAGAACATTTATTTCTCAAAGTCCTTGACAGACTTGGCACAGCTTGATGAAGTTACAAACACAAACAGTCAACTTGTGAAACCATATAGATGTTCTTCCCTTCCCTTTTGCTTCAGCTACTGAATTAACTTTCCCCAACGGCAGAAAAATCCTGGGATCTTTTACCCTAACCCTGAGCTGCTATGTTTTAGAAAGAGCAAGTCTTCCCCTATCCAAGCTCAAGATTAGTTTGGGGATAAAGTAATGGAGCCTCTCCCAATGGCAGAGAAATCCTGAGATATTCTCTGCCCCAGCGCTGAGCTACTATCTTTTAGAAAGAGCAGGTCTTCCCCTATCTGAGCTCAGCACTAGTTTCTAAGGCAAGAGGGTAACCATACTCACGATGGCCTGTCTGAGCCGCCTAGCTGGACCACCAGCACATCTGAGGCTTTTTTTTCTGAACTAAAGAAGGCAGGAGAGTTTCTCCAAAATGGAGATCTCATCCCCAGGAAAAAGGGCGGTCTTTGGACCAAGGAGATACTTTTTTAAGTCAAAAGCTGCAAAAGGCTTCCAGCCTCTGTTAATGTTTGACTATTAGGGTGCTGCTAAGACTGTAGCAACCCTGGGGGAAATGCAAAGGGATGCTATTTCAAGCAACTAAGGGGCAATGCAAACCAAGCTCCTGGAAGACGTAACATGCACTCTGCTATCTGGAGTCCAGCTATCTATGTTGTTGTCTTTGCCCACTAGCGTGCAGGGGAACACTGAGCATATCTTAAAGCACTTTGCAGCCTGTAATGCATTCAGGTCCCAAAGACTCATAGCAATAGCACCCCACCCCCCTCCTTTTTTACAGCTGGGTGAGTGGATAAGATTCAAAGACATTCAAAGGTAAAAAAAAATACAGACATAATCCAAAATAGGATCTGTCGTCGAGTTAGAAGTAGATATGTACATGCATGTACACAAATGCACATACATAGAATCATAGAATCAGAGTCGGAAGAGACCTCATGGGCCATCCAGTCCAACCCCCTGCCAAGTAGCAGGAATATTTCATTCAAATCATCCCTGACAGATGACCATCCAGCCTCTGTTTAAAAGCTTCCAAAGAAGGAGCCTCCACCACACTCCGGGGCAGAGAGTTCCACTGCTGAACGGCTCTCACAGCCAGGAAGTTCTTCCTCATGTTCAGATGGAATCTCCTTTCTTGTAGTTTGAAGCCATTCTTCACCAGACAACCAACATAGGTAGCAGTTCTGGAGTGTCATGAAAACCCATCACACAATTATTTACTTCATTGTTACTTTTGTACTAGTGATGGAGAGAGAGGTTATTGTAATTTTCTTTCTCATGGGCCAGAGGAACTTGACTGACTTTACTACATGACTTCCAATTCTCTCAATTTGGAAAATAGTTTTTATTAATCTCTGGCTACATAAGGGCCATGAAAATCTCCATGATTTCATAGTATTTGTTCTGTTGTGTGCTGAGCCTGTAAAGAATTGTCTTTAAAACAGGGCGTGCAACCTTTTCCCAACGGGAAGCCAGGGGGTCCAAAGAGAAGTTCTCAGAGGTTTCCACCACAAACAGTCTTTAGATGGCTTGAGAAGTACAACAAAGTCTTTTATTAATGAACAATCAAACAGAAACTTCTCTTGTCTTCAGTAAAGTTAAGCAAATGATTCCAAGCTTTTAGGTAACTGGTAACTGGTGAATTCCTAATCTTGCCCACGAAGGACAGGCAACTGTCTTCAATAACTTCTTCTTTAAAGGAAAATCCCCCTTTTTAACTTCTCTCAGGCTAACTGTAATCTAACCCTTACTGATGTGGGCTCCGCTACCGGGTTGAACTGCGTCTCGAACGCTAAGTGAACCTACCAGCAAGGCAGTAGATGTTCTCCAGCTGGAGTTCTTTTAGTCTTTAGGGCTGCTTTCCTGGAAATTCTCAAAGCTGTGGAGATGCTTCCCTGGAAATTCTTAAAGGTTGAAGCTTTTGTACAGGGGAAGTTTACACACGTCCTGTACATTGGCTAACCTTGCTGAGACTAACTAAAAAATGGCTCCCTTCCCAATTGCCCTGAGCAAGGGGCGGGACCAAAACTTAATGATGATGGACAGGTGGCTTGCCCTATAACTGCAACCAAAAGAAGCCACCTATCTGCAGAGTCCCTGAAACCTAGGACTGCAAACAAACATCTAATGTAAAGCAAACAAAATTGGAGCTCCTGGTACAGCTTTACCAGAACAGTATTGACCCATGGCTGTTAAAGTGGGATCAACCTGCATTAATTCTATAGTGCAGATGAAACCTAAGAATACATGCAAAGTGGGCCAAATCTCTAATATGCCACCCTTTCCATAATCCTGGGAAGAAGTTGGAGCAAGAGAAGCAAAAGTCACTATTCAGATACTGGATTCCAGCTCTCATCATCCCTCAGATTTTGCTATCCAGGATAGGAATGATGGGAGGTGTAATCCAGCAACACTGGGAAGGTGGCCGGGGGGGGGGGGGGATTCTTTCACTTTGTGGACTGTCTAGTAATTGAAAGGAAGTCATTTAAAACAATGCCTTAAAGGTAAAATTAAGGTTTCCTCTCAACATTAAGTCTAGTTGTGTCTGACTCTGAGGGATGGTGCTCATATCCATTTCTAAGCCAAAGAGCTGGCATTGTCTGCAGACACCTCCAAGGTCATGTGGCCAGCATGACTGCATGGAGTGCCATTACCTTCCCACAGAAGCAGTACCCATTGCTCTACTCACATTTGCATGTCTTCGAACTGCTAGGTTGGCAGAAGCTGGGGCTAGCAATGGGAGCTCACCTAATCCCACAGATTCAAACCACCAACTTTCCAGTCAACAAGTTCCGCTGCTCCGTGGTTTAGCCCACTGTGCCACCACGGCCCTTAAAAATAATGTCTTACTGGCTATTAATTGGTTTCCCCAATAAAGAAAATAGAACTGAATAATCAGATTGTCTTTCACTTGGCTTGCATGAAAGGCAGTGAGTCTGAAGGAGGAGATTTCCCAGTCCTTGCTCGCCTTCTGCTGGCAAGTGAAAACATTTTTGCATCACCAGGCTGTTAAGAACTATCTGGGATGGGTTTTCGATGTTGTGTAGTGTTGTTTTAGAGTGTGTAGTTGGTTTTCTAATTGTTGTTAACTCTAAACAAGCATTAGCTATTTTGTAAAAACAACTTGTATTCTACTTTAATTGAATTTTTGGTAGATTTTAAAATTAATATTCATTTCAAATATGTTTATTTAGAGTAGGGGACTCAGGGCGGATTACAATGTACATATACATGGCAAACATTCAGTGCCATACACACACACACACACAACATATATAGACAGACACACAGAGACTATTTAACATTCCAGCTTTTTCCCCGGTGGCGCAGAGGGTTAAACCCCTGTGCCGGCAGGACTGAAGACCAACAGGTCACAGGTTCGAATCCGGGGAGAGGCGGATGAGCTCCCTCTATCAGCTCCAGCTCCTCATGCGGGGACATGAGAGAAGCCTCCCACAAGGATGATAAAACATCAAAATCATCCAGGCGTCCCCTGGGCAACGTCCTTGCAGACGGCCAATTCTCTCACACCAGGAGTCACTCCTGACACGACAAAAAAAAAGAGGGTATTCAGGCCACCAGGGGAGCTGTCGCTTTACCGTCCATTTGTGACACTGATGAAGTTCTTCCTCATTCTTTGCATGCTTGCTGGAGATTTTTATGGTGTCATAAATTAGTCTCCCTGCATAAGCGGTACCTACTTTTCCTACTTGACAGATGCAACTGTTTTTCGGGCTGCAAAGGTCGACAGCAAGGTACACAAATTGGTTGGAAGCTCACTCTGACCCAGGCCGGCTTTGAATTCATGACCTCTTGGTCAATAGTGATCTTAATGCAGCTGACTCCCAACCAGCTGCGCCATAGTCCCGGTGTTATTGCCTGCCTTGAGTTCCATTATTGGGGGGAAGGATTGGATGAGGATGATATTAACCACAACAAAAACAACAACAACATGGTTGATATTAATTTAAAAGCTGTATCATTGCTTAATCTTCGTCCCTTTCAGCCCCTTTAACCTGAGTAGAAGGTTTGGGGGAAAAACAGGAGATAAATGAATATAATCACCATCATGATCTAAACAGGGCTAAATAGGATGTCGGATTAGATCAGCACTGAGAGGCTGTTTAACCTAGAGAAGGACATAAGGAAAGCCATGAATGATCAGACCACAGTCCTGTCAAGCTCAGCAATCACTTTTTTTGAAAACCTTTCCCACTTCGGTTCCCCAGCGACTCCTATGGAAAGCACATAGCCTCTGATACTCTAAGGCAGCGTTTCTCAACCTGTGGGTCGAGACCCCTGGGAGGGTCATGAGGGGTGTTAGAGGGGTCGCCAAAGACCACCAGGAAACATAGTACTTTCTGTTGGTCATGGGGGTTCTGTGTGGGAAGTTTGGCCCAATTTTATCGTTGGTGGGGTTCAGAATGTTCTTTGATTGTAGGTGAACTATAAATCCCAGTAACTACAACTCCCAAATGTCAAGGTCTATTTTCCACAAACTCCACTAGTGTTCACATTTGGGCATATTGAGTATTCATGCCAAGTTTGGTCCTGATCCATTTTTTTTGAGTCCACAGAGCTCTCTGGATGGAGGTGAACTACAACTTCAAAACTCAAGACCCATCAAACACTTCCAGTATTTTCTCTTGGTCTTGGGAGTTTTGTGTGCCAAGTTTGGTTCAATTCCATCATTGCTGAACTTCAAAATGCTCTTTGAGTGTAGCTTAACTATAAATCCCAGGAACTACACCTCCCCGCAACCCTACCAGTATTCAAATCTGGATGTATTGGGTACTTGTGCCAAATTTGATCCAGTGAATGAGAATATATCCTGCATATCAGATATTTACAATATGATTCATAATGATAGCAGAATTACAGTTACGAAGTAGCAACAGAAATAATTTTATGATTGGGGGTCACCACAACAGGAGGAACTGCATTAAGGGGTCGTGGCATTAGGAAGGTTGAGAACCACTGCTCTAGGGTAATATACTAAACAATGGTCCTAAGGAGAGATTAGAGAGATGGGCCAAAACTAACAAAATGAAGTTGAACAGTGACAAATGCAAGATACTCCACTTTGGCAGGAAAAACGAAATGCAAAGATACAAAATGGGGAACAATGCATCGCTCGAGAGCAGTACGTGTGAAAAAGATCTTGGAGTCCTCGTGGACAACAAGTTAAACATGAGCCAACAATGTGATGTGGTGGCAAAAAAAGCCAATGGGATTTTGGCCTGTATCAATAGGAGTATAGTGTCTAGATCTAGGGAAGTCGTGCTACCCCTCTATTCTGCCTTGGTTAGACCACACCTGGAATATTGTGTCCAATTCTGGGCACCACAATTGAGGAGAGATATTGAGAAGCTGGAATGTGTCCAGAGGAGGGCGACTAAAATGATAAAGGGTCTGGAGAACAAGCCCTATGAGGAGCAGCTTAAGGAGCTGGGCATGTTTAGCCTGAAGAAGAGACGGCTGAGAGGGGATATGATAGCCATGTATAAATATGTGAGAGGAAGCCACAGGGAGGAGGGAGCAAGATTGTTTTCTGCTTCTCTGGAGATTAGGATGCGGAACAATGGCTTCAAACTACAAGAAAGGAGATTCCATCTGAACATGAGGAAGAACTTCCTGACTGTGAGAGCTGTTCAGCAGTGGAACTCTCAGCCCCGGAGTGTGGTGGAGGCTCCTTCTTTGGAGGCTTTTAAACAGAGGCTGGAAGGCCATCTGTCAGGGGTGCTTTGAATGCAATATTCCTGCTTCTTGGCAGGGGGTTGGACTGGATGGCCCATGAGGTCTCTTCCAACTCTTTGATTCTATGATTTTAAATCCTCATATTGTCAGCTTTTCCAGTTGGTTCTCTTCAATCCTGCTGTCACATGGGATTGCAACATCGACAATCCATACTTTGTTTGTTAACACAATCGTGAGGTCAGGGGTATTTTGCTCCAAAACTCTGTCTGAATTTGGAAGTCCCAGAGTAGCTTGACATGTTCATTCTCTGTAACTTTTTCCGGCTTGTGATCCCACCCGTTCTTTGTTGCAGGCAGAACACAAACTTGTTAATCGCCCCTTCCTGATGTCATGAATTTCTACTGCCTCTCATCTCTACATAGACAACCTGTCAATGCTAGTATTATCTTGCTATTATGCATTTGATTGAATGTGTCTACTCTGAGTGGGACTAGCAAAGAGCATTTATTTTTATGGCAGGCCAAGCTGTTTTGGCAGGAACATTGATTCCTTTCATCTGTCTTTCAGATCTTGGTGTATATGTCTGGAACAACCAAAGTGGAAGACATGGATCTCAAGCGACGGCTGAACTTTTTGTACCCCATGCCTTTTCACAATGTCTCGCTTGCCATCAATGATACCAAAGAAACGGACTCTGGCCAGTACATGTGCACAGTGAACGTTGCAGGAGATACTACCAAGATGGGGAAAAACACAGGACTTGTGAACCTCACCGTTCTAGGTAAATTTGGCCTCAGTTCACTGCTGGTTTGGACAACCTGGGCTTGGAGGCAATTCCAGATCCCCCAAGGCAACTATTTACGAGCCTGCTTTCTGTACGAAAAGATGAGTTTCAGATGTTTCCATGTCACTATTTTGCTCCTGAAACACACACACCAATTGGACTTTGCTATGTTGCTCAGGTTTTCAGATCTTTTCAGCTATGGAATCTGCTTTGCTGTGTAAAAACTTTCTCTAGACCCCATTAAACACCAATAAGCCACAATCTTAGGCCTCATCTGTGTGGCAAGCTTGTGAATCTTTGATTTTGTGTGTGTGTGTCAGGAGTGAGAGAATTGGCCATCTGCAAGGACATTGCCTGGGATGCTTGGATGTTTTAACATCCTGTGGGAGGCTTCTGTTATGTCTCCATGTGAGAAGCTGGAGCTGACAGACAGGAGCTCATCCCACTCCCCGGAAATGAACCACTGGCATTTCGATCAGCAGTCTTGCCAGCACCAAAGGCTCCTTGTGAATCTTGATGTACAAGGATGACTAATTTCTGTAGCTCTCTTCCGACTATATGGAAAAAATATTTTTTTTCATGCAATATACCCAAAATATACAGAAATGCATTTTTTTTTCAAAAATATGTTTTTATGGAAAAACTTTCAAAACCTGTGTTTGGCATAAAACCTATTGCTGGAAAAAAAATGTATTTCCACATGGCAGATGTGAATGCTGATCAAAAACTGTAGAATTCACACCTCTATGTTATCTTTCTTGACCAGTTTTCCTGTGTATTTTTCAACCAGAGAATGAGTAATGGTGAATATTCTATCACCCCTTCTGTGTAGCTATCACTGTTGTTTTTCTGCAGGTTTTCACTAAATTTTGTACATGTTCAAACTGGGATTATAGACTACTCCATGATGTGAGGACTTGCAGATTGGCAAGGATTATAACATTATCTGTCATCTCCCATTTTTTCAACAACAAGAATAGATAGATATATCCTTGTTTTCATCCAAAATATCTGCATGAGTATATGGTCTACAAAGGGCAATTTAGACCTATTAGCTTAACAAAAGATCTTGATGGAAACTGCTTGAATTGATTCCTGGAGAAGGATCAACGCTGCTGTTTGCATTAGATGTTTTGACATGTATTTTGAGATCTACTAGAGAGACCCTTCTCTCTGTCTCATCACCCACAAAGATACATGTAATGGAATTTATAATCTATATAAATAAAAATGTAATTTTTGTTTGTGGGATTAACATAACTCAAAAACCACTGGATGAATTGACACCAAATTTGGACACAAGATACCTATCAGGCCAATGAGTGACCATCACTCATAAAAACACTGAAAAACACAGGAGAAGGGACTTAAAAAGCCAAAAATCCCTACAAAAATGCATTACAACGCATGCACAAAACAACATATATATATATACACACACACACAAACACACATATATACACACATATATGCATATACACACACAAAACACATACACAGAAAGGGGGAAGGGAGGGAGGGAGGAGAGAGTGAGAAGGAGGGAAGGAAAGAAATTAAGGTAGAGGAGGAAGGAAGGAGAGGAGGGAGAGAAAGAGGGAAAGAAGAAGGGAAAGAAGGAGGGAAGGAGAGAAGGAAGGAAAGAAAGGTAGAGAAGGAAGGAAGGAGAGAAGGAAATAAAAAAGTGAAAGACGGAAGGAAGGAGAGAAGGAACGAAAGAGAGAAAGAGGGAGAGAATGAAGGAAGGAAAGAAACAAGGAAGGATAGAACCAAAGAGCAAAGGAAGCGAGAAAAGAAACAGGTAGAGAAGGAAGAAAGAAGAAGAGAAAGAAAAAGAGGGAAGGAAGGAAAGAGGGAGGGAAGAAAGGAGAGAAAGAAAAAAGGAGAGAAAGGCGGAGGGAAGGTTGGCCACAGCAACGTGTGGTGGGTACAGCAAGTACAGATATAAGAAATTATGAAATGCAGATAGAACTGATCCCAGTTTCACATTTCACCTACAAGAATATTGGGTTGTTGCAGGTTTTCTGGGCTATAATGGCCATGTTCTAGAAGCATTCTCTCCTGACATTTCGCCTGCATTTATGGCAGGCATCCTCAGAGGTTGTGAGGTCTCTCAACCTCTGGGGACAGACCTCAAACCTCTGAGGTTGCTTGCCATAGATGCAGGCTAAACGTCAGGAGAAAATACTTATGAAACATGGCCATACAGCCCGAACATGGCTATACAGCCATTATAGTTTTCTGTGGGTGAGCAGGTGGCAACTACTGGATGGCATATGTTCTGTATCAGAAACTAGAGCTGATGTGGTCTATCCAGTTTCCTGAATCAGCCCCCCAAATGACCAAATTGAATCTAAAGTTGACCAAAAACTGAATCTTTCAGAACTAATGTTGGAGAGTGGTCACTGGCCAAAAGAAGGTTGGGAACCACTGGACTACAGGAAAGTAGCCCAAAGACTTCTCTTTTGAGGACAGATTGTTTAGGTGGTACACATCTTGTATAATGTGGTGGAACAATAATATGAGGAGAAAGTAGGAAATAATAGAAGAGAGAGAATAATTTAAAAAGAGAAAAAAAATGTCCTGGTGACTTCCATCTAAACCTTTGTGGTGTAATAGATATTCGTTCCATAAAAATTGTATATTAAAATTAAGAAACAAAAAGTTGACTTTAACCTAAGTTGAAACCATTTTCCTAAAAGGTCCATTTAATAATGTTTCCTTATGGACTATTGCCATTTTTATGATTCATATTTGTAAGTATATTCATTTAGTTATTTTATAATTCGATCACTTTTATACTTCTGTATTTTGTGGATTTTAAATTATGCTTTAAAAAAATATCTGTTGTAAGCCGCCTTCAGTTTCAAACTTGGGAAAAAGTGATGACAATGACAATGATGGTAATAAACATCACTTGGGCATGACTGGATTGGAAACTGAATGCAAAAATGTTCCACTATACCACTGCCACTCAATATAGGTTATGTTGTTTTCTGCTCTTTGTTTTGCAGTCCCACCATCATCACCTAAGTGTCAGATTCATGGCAGCCCCCACACAGGAGGGAATATCACCATGACCTGCCGCTCCATTGTGGGCAAGCCAGCCCCCTCTTACCGTTGGCAGCGCACTGGCCCCAACTCACAGGTCTTCTATGCACCTGTACAAGGTAGGAGCAGAATATGCCCAGGTATAACTGTGAATATCCCTAACTATGTCTGAGACTTAAGCCAGGAGTCTCCCCTTGAAAGATATAGAGTGAGGCAGAGAGATGGGTGTCCAAAACACAGGACATTCATTTGGACACACAATTCTTACAGTTTTTTATTTTTTGTTTTGTTTTGTTTTCATGTCAGAAGTGACTTAAGAAGCTGCAAGTCGCTTCTGGTGTGAGAGAATTGGCCGTCTCCAAAGATGTTGTCCAGGGAACGCTGGGATGTTTTGATATTTTCCTATCCTTGTGGGAGGCTTTTATCATGTCCCTGTATGGGGAGCTGGAGCTGACAGAGGGAGCTCATCCGCCCTCTCCTTTGATTCGAACCTCTGACCTATCGGTCTTCAATCCTGCCAGCACAAGAGTTTAACCTATTGTGCTACCAGGGGCTCCAATTCTTACAGTGCTGACTTTGGAAAGCAGTGTAGTACGGTATCTTATACACAGCTTTCCAACAACCCATCTTCCCATTAGCAGCCTGGTATTCTCTTCCAGATGATGCTCCAGGGCCTTAGCTACATAGTAGAGAATCCATGCTTTGCTCTGTACAAATATAAATCTGGTGCATACCTAGTAAAAAAAAATCAGATGTGAAGTTGGGTTATCTGTTTCTGAGATGGAAATATCATAGTACATTTTGAGACCTTCAGAATCTCTGAGCCAGCATGATGGTTAGACTAGTTAAGACTACAGATTCCAGAACACTTCATCCAGCATGGCTGTTGGAGAGTTTAGCTATGCTAGCCAAAAGATTATGGGAGATATAGTCAAGAAACTATTTTTCTCAAGCTCCGACTGTTCCATCTGCTCCTTAGACATGTTTGGTTATGTCATCTGATTTGGCAAATTCTGGTATTATTTAGTTAATTAATTAATTAATTAATTGTGTCAGGAGCAACCAGAGATTTGTATTACATATTTAACAAAAGAAACAAACAGACAAAACACAGAGTTTGCAAGGTTGGTAGTTGATTAAATGTCCTTTGACCAGTATCTGGCCACTTGGACTGCCTCTGGTGTTGCCGCAAGAAGGTCCCCCATTGTGCATGTGGCAGGGCTCAGGTTGCAGGTGGTCAGTGGTTTGCTCTTCTCCACACTTGCATGTTGTGGATTCCACTTTGTAGCCCCATTTCTTAAGATTGGTTCTGCATCTCGTGGTGCCAGAGCGCAGTCTGTTCAGCGCCTTCCAAGTCGCCCAGTCTTCTGTGTGCCCAGGGGGGAGTCTCTCATTTGGTATCAGCCATTGATTGAGATTCTGGGTTTGAACCTGCTACTTTTGGACTCTCGCTTGCTGAGGTGTTCCAGCAAGTGTCTCTGTAGATCTTAGAAAACTATTTCTTGATTTAAGTCGTTGACGTGCTGGATGATACCCAAACATGGGATGAGCTGGAGATGTCACTGCCTTGGTCTTTTCACTATTGGCTGCTACTTCCCGGCGGATGTCAGGTGGTGCAATACCGGCTAAGCAGTGTAATTTCTCCAGTGGTGTAGGACGCAGACACCCCGTGATAATGCGGCATGTCTCATTCAGAGCCACATCCACTGTTTTAGTGTGGTGAGATGTGTTCCACACTGGGCATGCATACTCAGCAGCAGAGTAGCACAGAGCAAGGGCAGATGTCTTCACTGTATCTGGTTGTGATTCCCAGGTTGTGCCAGTCAGCTTTCGTATGATATTGTTTCTAGCACCCACCTTTTGCTTGATGTTCAGGCAGTGCTTCTTGTAGGTCAGAGAACAGTCCAGAGTGACTCTCAGGGATTTGGGTGTGCTGCAATGCTCCAGTGGGATTCGTTCCCAGGTAATCCTCAGAGCTCGGGATGCTTGTCTGTTCTTAAGGTGAAAGGCACATGTCTGTGTTTTAGATGGATTAGGCATCAGCTGGTTTTCCCTGTAATAGGCGGTAAGAGCACCTAGAGCTTCAGATAGCTTCTGTTCAACCATCTCAAAGCTCCCTGCTTGAGTAGTATAATTGTATAATTAAATTCATACAATTCAACATGCAACTACAGGCTCTGAATATGGCTTGCTGAAATCAGCAACAGTTAACGCTAACCACAAGCAACACGGCAAGCTAGTTAGCAAAAAAGTGAAAGTGGAGGAACTCAACTCTCAGCAAGTAGCAGAAGAGCACGCATGTCCAAAGCTGTCTATGACTTGTGTTTGCCATTACAAACCATAGTTTAGCATGACGTGTGAGCACTTTATTGTGTGTTTGTGTGCATGTGTGTGTATGTCATGGTTTAAAAAGCTGAAATATGAAGTTATTATTCTATTTGTGTATTTTCTTGCTTCTAGATCATGTGAAGGGGGTCTTGACACTCAAAAATCTCACCACTGATATGTCAGGAACCTATGTTTGCAATGCCTCCAGCATATCTGGCTATTCGAACTGCACCATCATCCTGGAGGTGAATCCACGTAAGTGCCCTGTGGGAACAGCAATATTCCTTCCTAATTCAAGGGCAGCTGATGGCTCTTATGTCAATCTATATAAATAAAAATGTAATGTTCGTTTGTGGGATTAACAGAACTCAAAAACCACTGGGCGAATGGACACCAAATTTGGACACAAGACACCTAACAACCCAATGTATATCCTTCACTCAAAAATATTGATTTTGTCATTTGGGAGTTGTAGTTGCTGGGATTTATAGTTCACCTACACTCAAAGAGCATTCTGAACTCCACCAATGATGGAATTGAACCAATATTGGGACACAGAACTCCCATGACAAACAGAAAATACTGGAAGGGCTTGGTGGGCATTGATCTTGAGTTTTGGAGTTGTAGTTCACCTACATCCAGACAGCATTGTGGACTCAAATAATAAGGGGTCTGGAGCAAACTCGGCACAGATACTCAATATGCCCAAAAGTGAACATTGGTGGAGTTTGGAGAAAATAGACCTTGACATTTGGGAGTTCAGATCGAAACTTAAGGTAGGTCGTGGGATCGGCAAGGGGATACCAGTGAATGGGATTTCTGCTCAGATTGGTTAATGACCCTTATGGCATGAAAATTATTCATTTCAATTTAATAATATAATTGCTATAGGCTATCGATTCCAATGCTAAATCTATATAAATAAAAATGTAATGTTCATTTGTAGGATTAACAGAACTCAAAAACCACTTGACGAATTGACACCAAATTTGGACACAAGACACCTAATAATTACCCATAATGTCCTTCACTTAAAAAAAAAATGATTTTGTCATTTGGGAGTTGTAGTTTCTGGGACTTACCGTTCACCTACAATCAAAGAGCATTCAGAACCCACCAACTGTAGAATTGGGCCCAACTTCCCACACAGAACCCCCATGACCAACAGAAAATACTATTTTTCTGATGGTCTTTGACGACCTCTCTGACACCTCCCTTGCGACCCCTCCCAGGGGTCCCGACCCCCAGGTTGAGAAAAGCTGCTATAGGGTGTTTTGCCCTTCCATAATCATTTGCTTTTCCAAATTCATTTCTCTCCACACTTTTAAGGATCAGCCATGAAGATAGGAAATGCTACCTTCTGCCATCAAACTTCCATTTAGCAATTCACATGAAGAAAGTACAGGCTTGGAAGAACAAATGGCTTGATTTGGTATCAAGTGGTACATGTTTCTGAGAAGCTTGGCAGATGCTTTTGACTGCTATTACAATGCAGACAGGTTCAGCTCAGGAACATTCCTCATAGCAGAACAGAATGACTGGTGTCAAGAGAAAAGCTTTGAATCCCCACCGCTCCAACAAGCTGCACCTTCTGCCAAATTATTAGGTGCTCTTTCTGCACTCCTTGCCACCCAAATTTGTTTCTAGTATTCTATTTTAATTTCTTTTGAGTTGGAGATCAATTGAGCCTTGTGTGTGTTTAGCTTGGTTATTTGCTTTTGCTAATGATGTGTTTATCTGTATTTGAATAGTTATTATCTATATAAATAAAAATGTAATGTTCGTTTGTGGGATTAACAGAACTCAAAAACCACTGGGGTAATTGACACCAAATTTGGACACAAGACACCTACACACCCAAGGAGTGGCCATCACTTAAAACAAATTGATTTTGTCATTTGGGAGCTGTAGTTGCTGGGATTGATAGTTAACATACAATCAAAGAGCATTCTGAACTCCACCAATGATGGAATTGAACCAATCATGGCACACAGGACTCCCATGACAACACTAGAAGGGTTCCGGCCCAAGATACCTATCCGACCGCATCTCTGCCTATGAACCCACCAGGACTTTGAGATCTTCCGGGGAGGCCCTGCTCTCAATCCCGCCAGCTTCACAAGCACGTCTGGCGGGGACGAGAGATAGGGCCTTCTCGGTGGTGGCTCCCCAGCTATGGAACACCCTTCCCACAGACATTAGACTAGCACCATCTCTAATGGTATTCCGCAAAAAAGTAAAGACCTCGTTATTTGTGCAGGCGTTCGAATAATTAGTGCAATGAATGGTAATGACATAGGAATGGAACAATGGATGACGAATCTGGATCATGTTTTTTAGTGATGAGACGCTAGTTAATGGTTATTATAGTAATTGTGTACTAATTGTGTATTAGGTTAGGTTGTTAACTGTTTTTTATATTGGTGCATTGAATTTTGCTGTTCTTGTGTGTTGTGAACCGCTGTGAGTCGCCTCCGGGCTGAGAACAGCGGTATATAAGTAAAGTAAAGTAAAGTAAAGTAAAGTAAATAAATAAATAAATTGACCTTGAGTTTGGGAGTTGTAGTTCACCTACATCCAGAGAGCACTGTGGACTCAAACAATGATGGATCTGGACCAAACTTGGCATGGATACTCCATATACACAAATGTGAACACTAGTGGAGTTTGAGAGAAATAGACCCTGACATTTGGGAGTTGTAGTTACTGGGATTTATAGTTCACCTACAATCAAAGAGCATTCTGAACCCCACCAACGACAGAATTGGGGCAAACTTCTGACACAGAACCCCCATGACCAACAAAAAATGCTTTATGCCATCCAATCCAATTCCCTTCACCGGGGCAAGAAAACATAATCAAAGCCCTCCTGACAAAGACCCATCCAGCCATAGATATAGATAGATATATATGATTCACAGAGAGAGAGAGATATGGTATCGTAGATTTGAAAGGGACCCCTAGACAAGTACAATTATCTGTTGCATGTTCCAGAGAAGGCAAACCAGACACTCTCCACATCAACACTGACAAAGAAAAACAAGAAATACTGTTTACCCACAAGCATTAAGAAATTGCATATATTGGAAACCAACACTTTCACGTTACTTTATTTTCCAGATCACCAGACTGGGCCACAGCAACGCGTGGCAGGGGACAGCTAATCTATATAAAAAAAGGTTATGATTCGTTTGTAAGATTAACATAACTCAAAAACCACTGGACGAATTGACACCAAATTTGGACATAATACACCTCTCAGGCCAATAAGTGACCATCACTTATAAAAACACTGGAAAGCATGGCAGAAAGGACTTAAAAAGTCTAAAAAGCAAAAAGATACTAAAAAGGGAAGGAATGAGAGAAAGAAAGGAGAGATAGAGGGAGGGAAGGTTGGTCACAGCAAATCATGGCGGGTACAGCTAGTTGGCTGATAAATAAGTTGGCAACCCAATTTGGTGAACAGATTGTGCATAGTTGGGCAGTGCTTCTCAACCTTGGGTCCCCAGATGTTTTTGGCCTACAACTCCCAGGAATCCCAGTCAGTTTACCAGTTGTTAGGATTTCTGGGAATTGTAGGCCAAAAACATCTGGGGGGCCCAGGTTGAGAACCACTGTAGTAGGGAGTTGGACTAGATAGCCCATATAGTCTTTTCCAATTCTATAATTCCATGGTTCTATAAGCCTGATATTTCAGTCAAAGGGACAAATGCCTAAATGAACCTATACAGCTGTGGGTCATCAAATAATATCAGTGCATGTCTGAACTGAATAAGAGAGCATATATCCAGCCTTGTGATGTTACTGACCCATTGTACAATTCAGGATCTGGTTATGGAATATGTTATCTTCCCCTCTAACAATCTTTTTCTTCCCTTATCTTCTCTGTTGTGGCTCCGTTTGCAGCGTTCAATGCAGCAGTGGTGGCTGGTGCAGTGGTGGGAACTCTCATTGGACTTGGCCTGATCATCTTGTTTCTGCTTCAGATGATGGCTTATCGAAAGAGGAAAAAAGAGGCCCAAGAGGAAATGGCTAATGAAATCCGGTAAGTTGCCAAACGTTTGACACACTATAAGACAGATGTAAGGAACACACCCATCCTAACCTTCTTATTTTATTTATTTATTTATTTTGAATATTTTTATTCCATCCTTCTCAACCCCTTGTGTGTGTGTGTGTGGGGGGGGGGGGGGGGGATGCACCACGGTATCCTTCTGGGACGCCTCGCGGGAATGGGCCTTGGAGGCACTCTTCTGCAGTGGCTCCAGTCCTTCCTAAAGGGTCGATCTCAGAAGGTGTTGCTGGGGAACTCCTGTTCTGCCCCACAACCATTGTCTTGTGGGGTTCCACAGGGATCAATATTGTCTCCCATGTTGTTTAACATCTACATGAAGCCGCTGGGAGAGACCATCCAGAGTTTCGGGGTGTGATGTCATCTGTACGCGGATGATGTCCAACTCTGTCACTCCTTTCCACCTGCTACTAAGGAGGCTGTTCAGGTCCTGAACCGGTGCTTGGCCGTTGTGACGGTCTGGATGAGGGCGAACAAATTGAAATTGAATTCAGACAAGACAGAGGCACTCCTGGTCAGTCGCAAGGCCGAACAGGGCATAGGGTTACAGCCTGTGTTGGACGGGGTCACACTCCCCCTGAAGGCGCAGGTTCGCAGCTTGGGTGTGATCTTGGACTAGTCGCTGAGCCTGGAACCCCAGGTTTCAGTGGTGACCAGGGGAGCATTTGCACAGTTAAAACTTGTGCGCCAGCTGCGCCCGTACCTTGGGAAGTCTGACTTGGCCACGGTAGTCCACGCTCTGGTTACATTCCGTATAGACTACTGCAACGCTCTCTACGTGGGGTTGCCTTTGAAGACTGCTCGGAAGTTTCAAATGGTCCAGCGTTCGGCAGCCAGGTTGCTAACAGGAGCAGCACTCAGGGAGCATACTACTCCTTTGTTGCGCCAGCTCCACTGGCTGCCAGTTTGCTACCGGGCACAATTCAAAGTGCTGTCGTTAGCCTATAAAGCCCTAAATGGTTCTGGCCCTTTACCTCTCCGAATGCATCTCCTCCTATGAACCGGCTAGGACACTAAGATCATCTGGGGAGGCCCTACTCTCTGTCCCGCCTGCATCACAGGAGCGCTTTGCGGGGACGAGAGACAGGGCCTTCTCAGTGGTGGCCCCTCGGCTGTGGAACGCCCTGCCTGCAGATATCAGATCGGCCCCCTCCCTGCTGGCGTTTCAGAGGAAAGTGAAGACCTGGCTGTTCGAACAAGCATTTGATTAAACAGTGTAATTGAACATAGGAATACGGAATAATGAATGATGAGACTGGATTCTGATTTTACTGTTGAGGCGCTAATGATTGTTATACGGATGTTTAATGATTTATGTTACAATTGTTTTGAATTGCCCTATACTTGTCTCATGATGTTTTGTATCAATGTTGTTCACCGCTTTGAGTCGCCTGAGGGCTGAGAAAAGCGGTATAGAAATAAAGTAATTAATTAATTAATTAATTAATTAAATAGAATCTACTAAGAATTACCACTCTGGTGATCATTATTAGCTGAAAACCTTGGTTGGATGCTCCATCAACTTTATACATAATCCATTTTCAAGTCATTGTCAATATTCATTGTCATTGTCCGCTTAATTACCCGAAGGCTTGGTCCCACATCCACATTTTTAACTTTTTTTCTAAAGGTGGGGAGGGATGAAGATGACCTAATTTCCCTGGGGAGTGAGTTCCACTGGCAGGGGGGCTACCACCGAGAAGGCCCTGTCTGTTGTGGCTCAGCTGGAGCCTCAGGCAGAAGGTGATGGGATTCAGATTCATGAAGATGTTCCTGTTGTTTTTGAAGAAGAATCTGAGGAGGTTCAGTTTCCCATGGCAAGGAATGTTTCAGATGATGTTTCCGATGCTAGTGAAACTATCCAGGTGCAGATTGAGGAGGATGGCTCCCAGCCTGACAATTCTCAGGCACCTAACGAGCTATCTGACCTTGAGAGCTATGAAGATTTAGATAGGGAGGATCACTTACAATTCAAAGTTCGCTACAGTGCGAGGCTTGCTAACAAGAGGGAGGTTATTTATTTATTTACTTTATTTATATACCGCTTTTCTCAGCCCTCAGGCGACTCAAAGCAGTGAACAACATCGATGCAAAACATCACGAGACAAGTATAGGGCAATTAAAAACAATTGTAACATAAATCATTAAACATCAGTATAACAATCATTAGCGCCTCAACAGTAAAATCAGAATCCAGTCTCATCATCCATTATTCCGTATTCCTATGTTCAATTACACTGTTTAATCAAATGCTTGTTCGAACAGCCAGGTCTTCACTTTCCTCCGAAACGCCAGCAGGGAGGGGGCCGATCTGATATCTGCAGGCAGGGTGTTCCATAGCCGAGGGGCCACCACTGAGAAGGCCCTGTCTCTCGTCCCCGCCAAGCGCGCCTGTGATGCAGGCGGGACCGAGAGCAGGGCCTCCCCAGATGCTCTTAGTGTCCTAGTCGGTTCATAGGAGAAGATGCGTTTGGAGAGGTAAGTAGGGCCAGAACCGATTAGGGCTTTATAGGCCAACACCAGCACTTTGAATTGTGCCTGGTAGCAAACTGGCAGCCAGTGGAGCTGGCGCATCAGAGGAGTTGTATGCTCCCTGAGTGCCGTTCCTGTTAGCAACCTGGCTGCTGAACAATGGACCATTTGAAGCTTCCGAGCAGTCTTCAAAGGCAACCCCACATAGAGGGCGTTGCAGTAGTCTATACAGGATGTAACCAGAGCGTGGACTACCGTGGCCAAGTCAGGGGTCTTGGCTAGGTTAGGGGTCAACGGAATGCGTTCATGCTGGGAAAGTATATTAAACGGGGTGTTTAAAGGCAAATCTTTGTCAGTACAACTTCTGCGAACAACCTGGTAACTGGGTTGTTGTAAGTTTTTCCGGGCTATATGGCCATATTCTGGAGGCAATTTTTCTCCTGACGTTTTGCCTGCATCTATGGCAAGCATCCTCAGAGGTAGTAGGTCTGTTGGAAGTAGGAAAAATGGGTTTATATATCTGTGGAATGACCAGGGTGAGACAAAGGACTTTTGTCTGCTGGGGCTAGGTGTGAATGTTTCAGCTGATCACCTTGATTAGCATTCAATGGCTTGGAAGTGCCCGGGGGATCCCTTGTGGAGAGTGATTTTATATGCCTGTTTGTTTCCCCTCTGTTGTTTTGCTGTTGTGATTTTTGAGTCCTTTAATACTGATAGCCAGATTTTGTTCATTTTCATGGTCTATTCCTTTCTGTTCAAATTGTCCACATGCTTGTGGATTTCCATGGCTTCTCTGTGCAGTCTGACATGGTGGTTGTGAGAGTGGTCCAGCACTTCTGTGTTCTCAAATAATATGCTGTGTCCAGGTTGGTTCATCAGGTGCTCTGCTATGGCTGATTTCTCTGGTTGGAGTAGTCTGCAGTGCCTTTCATGTTCCTTGATGCGTGTCTGGGCGCTGCGTTTGGTGGTCCCTATGTAGACTTGTCCACAGCTGCATGGTACACGGTAGACTCCTGCAGAGGTGAGAGGATCCCTCTTGTCCTTTGCTGAACGTAGCATTTGTTGGATTTTCTTGGTGGGTCTGTAAGTGGTTTGTATGTTGTGTTTCCTCATCAGTTTTCCTATGCGGTCAGTGGTTCCCTTGATGTATGGCAAGAACACTTTTCCTCTGGGTGGATCTTCATCTTTACTCTCGTGGTTTGTTCGGTTTGTTCTTGGTCTTGCAGTTCTTCTGATGTCTGAGGTGGAGTATCCATTGGCCTGTAGAGCCCAGTTGAGGTGGTTCAGTTCATCTTGGAGAAGGAGGGGTTCGCAGATTATTTTTGCACGGTCTGCCAAGGCTTTAATTGTGCTTCTTTTTTGACTTGGGTGATGGTTGGAGTTTTTATATAGATATCTATCCGTGTGTGTGGGTTTTCTGTAAACGGTGTGACCCAATGGTTGATCTGGTTTGCGGATGACTAGGACATCTAGAAAAGGCAGTCTTCCTTCATTTTCTTTTTCCATGGTGAATTGGATGTTTGGGTGGATGCTGTTAAGATGTTCCAGGAACCTGTTGAGTTCTTCTTCTCCATGGCTCCAAATAGTGAAGGTGTCATCCACATATCTGAACCATATCGTGGGCTTTTTGGTTGCTGTTTCGAGGGCTAGTTTTTCAAAGTGTTAACTTGGTAACTTCTTTGGATTGCCTTGACTTTTGGGCAATGTTCTTGGCTTCCTGGGACTCTGTCTTGCTGTCACGGAATCTTGTTGATCAGTGTTCTTTGGATTATGCTTCATGCTGTTTGCTATTGAACTTTTGAAACTTACTTTTGCATTTAAGACTTTCCCTTTCTTCAATAAACTACAAAATCTTCAGCCTTTGTGTGGTTTGGTGTTTGGAGCAAGGTGACTATTCTGAGCTGCAACACTGTCCCTTGTCCCCGCCAAGCCTGTTTGAGACAGAGGCGGGGCCAAGAGCAGAGTCTCCCCAGAAGATCTTAAACTCCGAGGTGGGATGTAGGAGATACGTTCGGACAGATATGCTTCTCACTCATCATTTAACATTTGCTCTCTCTCCTCTTACAGGGAAGATGCTGTTGCCCCAAAGACACTTTCCTGGGCAAAAGGCCCTGGTTCTGACGTGGTTTCCAAAAATGGCACTTTGTCATCTCTGAGTACCACCCGGGATCACAAACTCTATGCCTCCAAGCCTGCCTCAGACACGGCGTCCATCACCACTGCCACGGGCAGCACAGTGGGCTTCAAGCCGCCTTTCAGCAACCCCAGGAGTGGAACACTCACACCAACACCCAGCCTCTCCAGCCAATCGTTGCCCCTCTACTTTCCGCCCATGGTCAATGGGGTCCATTGCCACCATGTCAATGTGCCAACCCACCGGAGCACTCTCCACAGGACAAATGGGGCGCAACCGCAAGCCCCCCGACATCAGGAGGCTGCTGCCCCTCAGGGGCTCAGCACGTCCACCCTGGGCCGAATGGGGGCGGTGCCCGTCATGGTGCCTGCACAGAGCCAAGCAGGATCCTTGGTGTGAATGTTCAGAGACTTTTGCAGTACGCTGCGCAGCAAGCCGCTCTACCACTCCCACACGAAGCAGAAAGACTGGAAACGCTTGCTCCGTGCTGCCTGCCTTTCCGTCTGCCTTCAGAGTGCCAGTGTGTGAGCGTTTGTGGGTGTGTCCTCCAAAAGAACCATTTTCATAGCTTCTCCATCCAATGGGACATCTTTGGAGATGGGCTTTTTGTAACCAATCATCTTCTGTTACCTTTCAGAATTTGCTTTCCCTCTTAGTGCACCAATCCCATCCATGCCCCTATCCCCTCCAGGAGCCGACGTGACAGCAGAGACTGTGTTTTCATAAAGAAATACAAATGATTTCTTTCTTTCCCCCTTGCATTGCATTTATATCTTGTTATTGAAAAAAAAGGGCTGGGATTAGTTGCCTTGGCTTGGAAGAAAGGGCTGGAGAATATTTACTTTGCTTATATACCGCTGTTCTCAGCCCGAAGGCGACTCACGGCGGTTCACAACAGAATAGATCTGTTAACTCTTTTATCTTCAATCCCAAATCTGGATTTCACACACAGAGATCAAGGTTGAGTAAAACTGGATGGTGGAAATGGTATGTTACCATGGAAATCTATCCCTACAGGACTAAAATAGTTCTTTGTGTCAGAATTTCACCTAAGCTTGTATTGGAAAATTTCTCACTCCATCTCTTGGCACAATCATGTGGAAAATCTCCATGCTAATGTTTATCCTTTCCATCATTTGGGTTACATGTCATGCTTACCATGTTATGTATAGCTCTATATTTTGAAGTTCATATTACTATTAAATTGGTATAAGTTGTGATACGGTCCAGAGTCATAAGGTCATAGAATCACAGAGTTGGAAGGTGCCTCATGTGCCATCTAGTCCCAAACCTTGCTCAATGCAGGATCTCCAGCTAAAACATTCCCAGATGTCCCTTGTTGTCCAACTTGTTTTTGAAGACATCCAGAGAAAAGGGCTCACCAGCTCTCTGAGCAATTACCTAGGCTTTCATGGCTGGAATCAATGGGTTGTTGTAGGTTTTTTTGGGCTATATGGCCATGTTCTAGAGCAGTGGTTCTCAACCTTCCTAATGCCATGACCCCTTAATACAGTCCCTCATGTTGTGGTGACCCCCAAACATAATATTGTTTTCGTTGCTACTTCATAACAGTCATTTTACTAATGTTATAAATCATAATGTAAACATCTGATATGCAGGGTGTATTTTCATTCACTGGGCCAAACTGGGCACAAATACCCAATACACCCAAATGTGAATGCTAGTGGGGTTGGGGGAGGTTTGATTTTGTAATTTGGGAGTTGTAGTTGCTGGGATTTATAGTTCACTTATAATCAAAGAGAAGTCTGAACTCCACCAGCAATGGATTTCAACCAAACTTGGCTCCCATGACCAATGGAAAACACTGGAAGGGTTTGATGGGCATTGACCTTGAGTTTGGAAGTTGTAGTTCACCTATATCCAGAGAGCACTGTGGACTCACGCAACGGTGGATCTGGACCAAACCTGGAATGAATACTCAATATGCCCAAATGTTAACACTGGTGGAATCTGGGGAAAATAGATCTTGACATTTGGGAGTTGTAGTTGCTGGGATTTATAGTTCATTACAATCAAAGAACATTCTGAACTCCACCGATAGAATTGGCTCAAACTTCCCACGTGGAATCCCCATGACTATCACAAAATGCTGTGTTTTCTTCTGGTCTTTGGTGACCCCTCTGACACTCCCTCGCGACCCCCTCAGGGGTCCCGACCCCCAGGTTGAGAAACACTGTTCTAGAGGCATTCTCATCCAACAGAAAGGAGGAAAGCATGAAAATGAACAATATCTGGCTATCAGTATTTAAAAAAAGTCTAAAATTACAACAGCAAAACAACAGAGAGGAAACAAACAAGGACATCTAATCACCTCTCAACAAAAGATTGCCCTAGGCATTGCCAGGCCATCAAATGCTAATCAAGGTGGTCAGTTGAAACATTCACACCTAGCTCCAACAGACAAGACTTCTTTGTCCCACCCTGGTCATTCCACAGATATATAAATCCACTTTCCTAGTTCCAACAGACCTCACTACCTCTGAGGATGCTTGGCATAGATGCAGGCGAAACGTCAGGAGAGAATGCCTCTAGAACATTGCCATACAGCCTGAAAAACCTACAACAATCCAATTACCTAATGGCATTATTCTGTTGACTTTGGTTCCCTTTTAGGCAGTGGGCACAGCCAAGTGGTGGTTGTAAACTAGTCAGGGCTTCTTAAAATCTAGTCTGAAGTAAGCTCAGCCTTTGAAAATATCTTGAAGAACCCTTGCTTGGTCCAGAACCTAGGCTAGCCCTCAGATTCAGCATAACAGCCTGGGTTACTCCAAGGATCAATCAAGCTCAAGTAAAGTGATAGACACCTTTAGACTGAGACATAGACTCCTTCCCCACAGCTGAATAATATCCCACATTTTCTGTTCTGAACTGGAATAAATTGCAGTGTGGACTCAAATAACCCAGTTCAAAGCAGATACTGTGGAATTTTCTGCCTTGATATTCTGGGTTATAGGGCTTGGCTGACAAGCCTTGTCCCTTTTGGCAACTGTTGGATCTATTCGAATTTAGAGAAAATGCATCTCTCTGGTGGTTTCCCAGATAGAGTCTCAGGCTAGGATTTTGGTGGCAGGAATTGGCAAAATGTATGCATATGTATACATATTATATATGTATACATATTATATATGTATTTTGAGCGTTCCCTTGAAGTCTTGGATTTGGGGTTGATCCTTACAACAACTGTTTCTGGAAGTAATGCTACCCCTCTATTCCGCCTTGGTTAGACCACACCTGGAATATTGTGTCCAATTCTGGGCACCACATTTGAAGAGAGATATTGACAAACTGGAATGTGTCCAGAGGAGGGCAACTAAAATGATCAAGGGTCTGGAGAACAAGCCCAATGAGGAGCGGCTTAAGGAGCTGGGCATGTTTAGCTTGAAGAAGAGAAGGCTGAGAAGAGATATGATAACCATGTATAAATATGTGGGAGGAAGCCACAGGGAGGAGGGAGCAAGCTTGTTTTTTGCTTCCCTGGAGACTAGGACGTGAAACAATGGCTTCAAACTACAAGAAAGTAGATTCTATCTGTACATGAGGAAGAACTTCCTGACTGTGAGAGTCGTTCAGCAGTGGAACTCTCTGCCCTGGAGTGTGGTGGAGGCTCCTTCCTTGGAATCTTTTAAACAGAAGCTGGATGGCCATCTGTCAGGGATGGTTTGAATGCAAATTTCCTGCTTCTTGGCAGGATGTTGGACTGGATGGCCCATGAGGTCTCTTCCAACTCTATGATTCATGATTCTAAGAGGTTTATGGGAGCTAGAGTCCAGAAATGACATGTCCTGCCTTGTGCACACATTGTTCTTTGGGTGCTAGATGCTATTAAAAATGGAAGGGAATAGTCTTTCCTTGGGTCTTCATCCAGCAGAGTTTAAAGCTGATAGAGAAATGTCACCAACCCTGATGTTTTAATTTGGAAAACCCCTTTCCAATGTCTCCAAAAACCCATTTTGCATTCTTTGTTTTTGCAGGAATGCAAAGATAAAATGGCCACTGTTTGGTTAAGAAATTCCAAGAGAGTTGGTGCATTAAAATGCATGAGACAAGTGGTTTCTGGTCACTAGCTCTTGTAGTGACCATCTGAACATGAGAAAAAACTTCCTGACTGTGAGAGTCGTTCAGCAGTGGAACTCTCTGCCCCGGAGTGTGGTGGAGGCTCCTTCTTTGGAAGCTTTTAAACAGAGGCTGGATGGCCATCTGTCAAGGGTGCTTTTAATGCAATATTCCTGCTTCTTGGCAGGGGGTTGGACTGGATGGCCCATGAGGTCTCTTCCAACGCTTTGATTCTATGATTCTATAATATCTATAATTTGTCCAAAGGTATCAGTATGCATCATCACCAAGAATTAGTTTAGATGTGATTGTTTCATTTCTAAGCCAAACAACGTCATCCCCATACCATAGATTTTTCCTGGTCTCTTAGGCCCCTTCTACACTGTGATATAATCCAGATTATCAAAGCAGATTATACATATTATCTGCTTTGAACTAGATTGCCTGAGTCTACAGTGCTATATAATAGGCTTGGGCAATCCATGGTTCTAAATGGTTCTAAAGTACTTACAAAACTAAAGTTCTGGTGGCGAAAATTTCAGAACTCTAACAAAACTTTCAAAATTTAATTATTATTTCATTATTGGTGATTTTAATGACAGAACCAATTAGGAACTGCCATTTATTATGAAATTTTGAGAGTTTTGTTAGAGTTCTGAAATTTTCACCACCAGAACTTTAGTTTTGTAAGTACTTTAGAACCATTTAGAACCATGGATTGCCCAAGCCTACTATATAATACAGTTCAAAGCAGATAATCTGGATTTTATATTTCCATAGAAGGGGCCTTAGGAGCCCCCGGTGGCACAATGGGTTAAACCACTGAGCTGCTAAACTTGTTGACCCAAAGGTCGCAGGTTCGAATCCGGAGAGCAGGGTGAGCTTCTGCTGTCAGCCTCAGCTTCTACTAACCTAGCAGTTCAGAAACATGCAAATGTGAGTAGATCAATAGGTACCACTCTGGCAGGAAGGTAATGGCACTCCATGTAGTCATGCTGACCACATGACCTTGGAGGTGTCTATGGACAACGCCGGCTCTTCGGCTTAGAAATGGATAAGAGCACCAACCAACCCCCAGAGTTGGACATGACTGGACTTAATGTCAGGGGAAAACTTTACCTATAGAAGGGGCCTTAGACTTTCCAGAGGAAGCCACCAGTTCTTACCATTTAAAACAAGTTAAAGCTGTAAGTCTCCCAAAAAGGTTTTTATAATCCGTTTTGCAATGCATTGTGCTTCAAAGAGATGTCATAGAAATATATCTGTGAACATACTTTGGTCCTGTTCGGCAACCTTTTTGGGTCTTGTATGGGCAACCTTTGAAGTATGGTTTCGGGGGTACATTTGCTGATGTTTTTATTTTGACCAAACACACATTTCTCACATCAGTATAGGAAACAAAATGCCATTTTCTTTCAGTACTAAAACACATCTCCAAATTTTGAGATGCAGTTCTCCAAGTTTTAAAAAAAGCACATAAAGGCACATATAATATTGAGGAAAATGTACCAAAATAATATGCGAAAGAAATTGTTTGCTGAAGCAGTAGAGAAGGTTATGTGCACAAATGTATATATTAGGAGATATGTGCTTGAAAATGCATGTGAAATTTCATGCAGACTTCTTATTTTAAGTCAAAACCATTGTAGAAGTTGAGTGGAAGAAATCTGAGACTAGAAAGATGAGAAGATGAGAGGAATGGAAACAAGTTTTTCCCATCTCGCTCTGAATCAGAGCTTGGGAAAGTTAGAGCCCAAAGCTCCAAAAGTTGAAACTAGAGGGTTTCTGGGAGCTGTAGTCCAGAAAGAGGCTATGGTATGTTGCATTATGGTGGTGACTGTACATTACTGACATTATACACAACCATGCTAGTGAATTGTCCCTTTGCACAAAGAGGGCTCCTGCTGTTCAATTAAATATGTTGTGTGTTGGGTCACATTGCAATTTGAGATGGTTGTGGTACATTGCATTACTTCCTTAGATCTAGACACTATGCTTCTATTGATGCAGGCCAAAATCCCATTGGCTTTTTTTGTGATGTGGTAGCAAAAAAAGCCAATGGGATTTTGGCCTGCATCAATAGAAGCATAGTGTCTAGATCTAAGGAAGTAATGCTACCCCTCTATTCTGCTTTGGTTAGACCACATCTGGAATATTGTGTCCAATTCTGGGCACCACAATTCAAGAGAGATGTTGACAAGCTGGAAAGTGTCCAGAGGAGGGCGACTAAAATGATCAAGGGTCTGGAGAACAAGCCCTATGAGGAGCGGCTTAGGGAACTGGGCATGTTTAGCCTGAAGAAGAGAAGGCTGAGAGGAGATATGATAGCCATGTATAAATATGTGAGAGGAAGCCACAGGGAGGAGGGAGCAAGCTTGTTTTCTGCTTCCTTGGAGACTAGGACACGGAACAATGGCTTCAAACTACAAGAGAGGAGATTCCATCTGAACATTAGGAAGAACTTCCTGACTGTGAGAGCCGTTCAGCAGTGGAACTCTCTGCCCCGGAGTGTGGTGGAGGCGCCTTCTTTGGAAGCTTTTAAGCAGAGGCTGGATGGCCATTTGTCAGGGGTGATTTGAATGCAATATTCCTGCTTCTTGGCAGGGGGTTGGACTGGATGGCCCATGAGGTCTCTTCCAACTCTATGATTCTATGATTCTATGATTCTATTGAGGCTGTTGTGCATTGGGATACATTGCACATCATGGCACATTATGCATCAGAACTCTTGTGCAATGGCCATACTACTGGCTGTACTTGCACTCCTCTTTTGAGAATATGAATGTTGTCCAACAATGCAATTCAGCTTTACATAACTGTGTCAGTTACAATAACGCAACTGTCCTACACAATGCCAGCGGAATATGCTATCTCTTGTAGCACTTAGGCCTTTTGTATCGTCTAAATGATCTTATCTTATGATAAACTTGGACCCCATGTGCTAAAATTTGAAAAATTATACCTGCTATTTTTGAATCAGTGAATGGATTCATTGGTATGTTCTGCCTCCTTGTGATCCACTTGGGAAATGCATCTAATCCACTTTCCCAGTTTAGGGACAATGCTCCCATGGCGCAATGAGTTAAACCCTTTTGCCGGCTGAACTGCTGACCCAAAGATCTGAAGGTAGGCAATTTGAATCCACAAGACAGGGTGAGCTCCCGTTGGTCAGCTCCAGCTTCCCATGCGGGGGCATGAGAGAAGCCTCCCACGGGATGCTAATACATCCAGATGTCCCCTGGGCAATGTCCTTGCTGACGGCAAATTCTCTCACACCTACAGCGACTCCAATTTGCCTCTGACACACAAAAAAGAGCTTGTACAACTGACCTGTATATTTAAAGTAACCTTGGTTCAGGCTATTGTAAAAAGGAGGAAGGGCGCCTTCAGCATTTCCATACATATTGTGCAATTATTACATTTAATCAGCAACTCTCTGTCTTTTTGTTCCTTTGATAAATATACCTATAGTACATAATTTATACTTATAGATACTAACAGTCTGGATTTGGGCTATTTTCCTCCTAACCATTTTCATGCTGCGTCTTTTCTTTTCATTGGCTCTGAGACCCTTCTCTTCTGCAAGAAGGTAGGAAGACACTGAATTATTTTGTATGTACAGTTTCGAAATGTATTATTTTTCATAAACAACCATTAAAAGTATTTGTTTTTCTATGAAACATTGTTCTTTATTTATTTCTAAGATGGCACCTATGTACTAGAGCAGGAATTTAGGGGTCTTTGCCAGGAGGCAGAGACCAATTAGACTCATCAAAGAGTTCTTTTTCCCTGGTGAGACAGAGAAGCACCCAATCCCTGACTTTTCCCAATAAAAGGTCTCATCAAGTTGAAGGAAGTGCCACCGAGGTTTATTAGCGATTCAGCTGAAAAGGATGCAGAGCCGCAATCATTCGCCAAGCAGAGCATGTGGTTACAGAAGTAAAGGCCATTTTTATAAAAAATACAGAGTGGTGAGTTTCAAAATTCCCGCTCCCCCCTCCCGCCCAGCTCGAAGGGGATTGGCTGATGCACAAACAGCTGGGAGGAGGCTTGGCCGTCCCCCATGCATCAGGGCCAATCACAGGGCTTTCGTGGGGCGCTAGAGTCTATCAGGAGGTTCCTGCTGCCTTGACGCTCCAGCGAATCAGAAGGGAGGGAGGCGGGATGAAGGGAGACAATGCATTCTGGAGCGGATTATGAAGTTTTAATGTCCTTAGGCTTATCGAGTCCAGGGATCGGCCTTCCAGAGAAGCCACTTTATTGTCCTGAGATCGGTCTGTGATAAGCATTGATGGCTTAATACAAGTTTTCCTCTTACAATCAGATAGGGCACAAAGGGGAAACGTTTGCGAATGTCCTTACTGGAAAGATTTAAAAGAAAAACGGCTTGGAGGAAAAGAGGACTTTTCTAAGGTCATATTCCCCCCATTGTTATATGATTAAAAAGTCTGCCAAACAGAAATCCTAATGGTGGATTTCAGTAATAAATTGGGTACTTTCTGCTGTAAACATATGAAAATAGAGCATAAAGCCTTGATTAAATGATACACACTAAACTGACCAAGGCTTAACCCTTATTATCCAGCCTGGCGTCCTTGCCCTTAGCAAAACTATAAGTTACTTTCTCTTATGGGGGGGGGGGGTCATGGTCAACTTCACCTATGGGGGCAAAAAGTTACCATGTGACAAAATCGGATGGTTTTGTTAAATTTCCAACGTCTTGGCTTTGCCTTTCCATTGACCTTTGTGCAAAAAACACGTTGCAAGGAACAACTCTTTACGGCCAGGGTCCATCGTACCTTAGGGACCGCCTCTCCTTCTCCCATCATCAGAGGTCGCAACGACCATCCCAACGTGACTTACTCCATATACTGGGTCCTAGAGAAGTGCACTTGGAAAGGACCAGGCGCAGGCGGGCTTTTTCTATTTCTCCCCTGCCTTGTGGAATTCCTTGCCACCCTACATGAGAGCCATGCGTGACTTAGGGCCTTTTACTCTCGCACTTAAGACCTGGCTTTTTACTAGAGCATTCGATCTCTGTTAATTCTTAATTTTTGTATGTATGTATTTTATCTTTTATATTTTAGCTGTAAATCGCCTAGAGCATGCTCGGATGGAGGGCGATTAATAAGTTATTAAATGATGATGATGATGATAAATAAAACCATGCTAGTGAATTGCGGAGATCATTGTGCAAGATGTCCCTTTGCACAAAGAGAGCTCTCGCTGTTCAATTGAATACGTTGTGCATTGGGGCACGTTGCAGTTTGAGGTGGTTGTGCTACATTGAGGCTGTTGTGCATTGGGATACATTGCACATCATGGCGCCACGCAATTTGAGAGACAAAAGTAACCGAAAATAAATGTTAAACCAATAATAATAATAGTAATCTTTATTTATATTTATTATTTATTTATTTATTTATTTTTTGCATTTATTGACCGCCCCTCTCAGCCCAGGGGCGACTCGGGGCGGTGAACAACAACAGAAAAGACAGTGTACAATAGATCAGGACAATACAAACCAGACAATACGACATAACATATACTTATACTAAAAATCTGCTTCGCCAAGTCCTGGGGTCATAGCCAAAATTCATAGTCCTAGTTCATTCCAGTGTCGTTCCAAGATACACTCAGTTGAAGGCCTGCTCGAAGAGCCATGTTTTCAGGCCCCTACGAAAGGCCATCAAGGAGGGCGCCTGTCTCACTTCAACAGGGAGAGTGTTCCACAGCCGGGGGGCCACCACCGAGAAGGCCCGTTCTCTCGTCCCCGCCAGACGTGCCTGTGAGGCAGGCGGGACCGAGAGAAGGGCCTCCCCGGATGATCTCAAGGCCCTCGTGGGCTCGTAGGCCGAGATGCGGTCTGCAAGGTATTTTGGGCCGGAACCATTTAGGGCTTTGTAGGATAACACCAGCCCCATCTCCCCGGTGGGGACTCGGAGCGGCTTACATGGGGCCAAGCCCAGACAACATATTACAGCAATAAAATCAAAGCATAAACAAAAGCAACAACAACATCATCAAAATTACATTTAAAATGCAGTCATAAAATAACATTCTAAACACAATCACAATAACGATAACAATGGGTGGGTCACATATACAGGATAAACTGTAATGACTGTAATGAGATAAAAATGAGATAAAAATAGGAGCAGGACATTTACAGGGAACTCAAAAAACACACAGAGTTGTGAGGCTAAACTTCCCATTTGGAGGGCGCGAGCTCCAATAGCAGAAAAAGAACGTTGAAGGGTGCAAAATGTCATGGTGTGCACCTACTCACCAAAGGCGCAGCGGAAGAGCCAGGTTTTAAGGTTCTTTTTGAACATTTCTAGTGAAGAGGCCTTCCTGATCTCTCCAGGCAAAGAGTTCCAAAGTCGGGGAGCCACAGAGGAGAAGGCTCTCTCCCTTGTACCCACAAGATGAGCTTGTGAGATTGTGAGGGGTGAGAGAAGGACTTCCCCCGAAGATCGAAGGGCCCGTGTTGGTACATGGAGAGAGATACGGTCACGAAGGTATGTGGGTCCCAAACCAGTTGATTTGAAATATCATATCAGCCATGGTGGTGCAATGGGTTATTTATTTATTTATTTATTCCAGACATTTATATCCCATCCTATCTCGACCTCCGCAGAGGGACTCAGGGCGGCCAACAACTGGCACACCATGATGCCCACAACCAAAAGCATAAATGCCCCCGGTGGCGCAGTGGGTTAAAGCACTGAGCTGCTGAGCTTGTTGATCGAAAGGTCGCAGGTTCGATTCCGGGGAGCGGCGTGAGCTTTCGCTGTCAGCCCTAGCTTCTGCCAAGCTAGCAGTTTGAAAACATGCAAATGTGAGTAGATCAATAGATACCGCTCCGGCGGGAAGGTAACGGCGCTCCATGCAGTCATGCCGGCCACATGACCTTGGAGGTGTCTACGGACAACGCTGGCTCTTCGGCTTAGAAATGGAGATGAGCACCACACCCCAGTCAGACATGACTGGACTTAATGTCAGGGGACTACCTTTACCTTTACCTAAATAAAAAACAATATAAAAACAGTATAAAAACATTCAGTCAATCGCCAATTTAAGTCATCATCCTAAAAGCAGTCCGTCAAGTCCATTAAAACCATTGCTTTGCCAGTGAGTCAGCCTAGTCTGCAAAGGCCTGATCCCATAACCAGGATTTCCAAAAGGTCAGGAGAGATGGAGCAGATCTAATTTCACTTGGGAGGGAGTTCCAGAGCTGAGGGGCCACCACAAAAAAAGCCCTGTCTCTTGTCCCCCACCAAACACAATTGCGATAATGGGGGGACAATGAGCAGGGCCTCCCCGGATGATTTTAGGGTCCTAGGTGGATTGTAGCAAGAGATACGTTCCTTCACTCAGCCTTAGATTTTTTTTTCATCATTTTTCGAATTGCCTTGTTATACTGCTGTCTATAGTCAACACTCGCACCAGTCCTCTCTTGTCATTGTTGTGCTGTGGCTTTGAAAAGGAAGAGGCATGGATCTTTCCAAGAGCAGAGATCTGGGAGGGATCTGAGGTTGGGATCCCTCTCTCAGGCTGGATCTCTTGCCTCCAGCCTCTTTGAGGGCAAGATCTGCCTTTACTTGGGATTACACCTTTTTAAAAGGAGTATGCAATTCACGGGAAGCTTTTAGGAAACTATTTAGTAAAGGTGTCCCCAGTCTTGTGCTCAGCTTATCTGGGGAGTGCTGTTTGTTCTGGTGTGGAATAGGGTGAATACAATGCATTGTTTTGGCCAGCTATGTTAATAATTGATTTCCAAACACTTTCCTTTACAGAGGTTGGCATATGCTATGATGAGATTTGCATGGGTGTTCTTATGCTCCAACGTTTCACCGATGAAACCTGGGACAATGAGTGTGGTTGAGATGATGATGATAATAATAATAATAATAATAATAATAATAATAATATTTAATTTATACCATGCCACCATCTCCCCAAGCGGACTCGGGGCGGCTTACATGAGGCCAAGTCCAATAATTACAACAAAGCAAATATCTATATAAATAAAAATGTAATGTTTGTTTGTGGGATTGACATAACTCAAAAACCACTGGACGAATTGACACCAAATTTGGACACTATACCCCTAACAGACCAATGAGTGACCATCACTCATAACCCCCCCCCCAAAAAAAAACCAGCGGAAAGGACTTGAAAAACCCCAAAAGCTAAATGACGAAAAGCTAAATGATGGTACAGAAAAAAGAGAAAGAAGACGGAGGGAAGAAAGGGGAGAAAGAAAGAAAGAAAGAAAGAAAGAAAGAAAGAAAGAAAGAAAAGAGAGATGGAAGTAAAGAGCAAAGGAAGGAAGGAAAGAGAAAAACAGAAGGAAAAGTAAGGGGGAAGGAAGGAAAGAGGTAGAGAAGGAAGGAAGGAGAGAAGAAAGGAAATCAGGAAAGGAAGGAAAGAGGGAGCGAAGGAAGGAGAGAAAGAAGGAGAGAAAGAGGGAGGGAAGGAATGAGAGAAGGAAGGAAGGATGGAAACAAAAAGCAAAGGAAGGGAGGAAGGAGGTAGAGAAGGAAGGAGAGAAGGAAAGAAGAAAAGGAAGGAAAGAGGGAAAGAAGGAGAGAAAGAGGGAGGGAAGGTTGGCCAAAGTAACGAGTGGTGGGTACAACTAGTACAACAACAAAAAAATACAGCAATAAAATATAATGAAAATAATAATGCAAAAAACAATACAGAGTAAACACACAATACAATATACAAGGGTTGAATGAAAAGTAATGCCTCCACCTTCGTAAGAGGAGGATAGGTGTTGATTTGTATTTATATTTGCATTCCTTGGTGTTGATTTGTATTTGTATTTGCATTCCTTGGGTTCAAAGACAGGGATAGTCTTCGGCTTCTCTCTCTCCCCATTGTGCTGCTCAGGTTTCCTCTTGATCACTCTCAAGACAGTTTTAAGTCGAATACTATTAAGATTACCTTGTATTCATATATGGCTTTATTGTACGTATGGGCAAGGGTGTATGTTTTGTATGTTCTATATGTTTTGATATGGTCAAAATTGACTAATCAATAAAGAATTGTTGTTGTTGTTGTTGTTGTTGTACAGTTATCCAGGTGTTTTTTCTCAACACACACACAGGAGACGTTCCTTACGAAAACTTAGTCATATACTATAACAACCTCAACATCTTTAAGCTTACTCGCTCAACGACACACAGTACTCAAATCAACACAACCACCATAAACATCTTGCCTTCTCTGATGAATCTCCTTTGGGGTGACACCTTCTGCTGTCAAGAATTCAATGACTGCACGTTGCTTAAGTCGCATTGAGAAACCATTTGCGCAGGGTTCCATACTTTGCACTTTAACAACACAATCATTCAATGCTAAGGCTTCCTGCCAAAATGTAACTGTAGAGGAGAGTCTACTGAACAAGCCAGTACCTGCTGCATAGTAGTACTACCATCTGTTGAGTTATGAAGGTGGGGGCATTACTTTTTATTCAACCCTTGTAAAACCACAATAATTGGACACAATGGACAGGACCAGTTGCAAAGATTAAAACATTTAAAAACACTGGGTGAGATAAGCAATGCAGTGTATCTGGAAGGAGGTTCAGGTGAGACAAAACAATGAGGTTTAATTGCACTACAGCAGTGTTTCTCAATCTTCCTAATGCCATGACCCCTTAATACAGTTCCTTATGTTGTGGTGACCCCCCCAAACATAAAATCATTTTTTTTGCTACTTCATAACTGTAATTTTGCTACTGTTATCAATTGTAATGTAAAGAGACTTCATGGGCCATCCAGTCCCAACCCCCTGCCAAGAAGCAGGAAATTGCATTTAAATCACCCCCGACAGATGGCCATCCAACCTCTGTTTCTGGTGTATTTTCATTGAGTGGATCAAATTTGGCACAAATACCTGATACACCCGAGTTTGAATACTAGTGGGGTTGGAGGGGGGGGGGTTGATTTTGACATTTGGGAGTTGTAGTTGCTGGGATTTATAGTCCACATACAAAGAGCATTCTGAACTCCACCAACAATGGAATTGAGCCAAACTTAGCACTCAGAACTTCAATGACCAACAGAAAAAACTGTAAGGGTTTGGTGGGCATTGACGTTGAGTTTTGGAGTTGTAGCTCACCCACATCCAGAGAGTACTGTGGACTCAAACAATGATAGATCTGGACCAAACTTGGCACAAATACTCAATATGTCCAAATGTGAACACTGGTGGAGTTTAGGGAAAATAGACCTTGACATTTGGGAGTTGTTGTTGCTGAGATTTATAGTTCACCTACAATCAAAGAGCATTCTGAACCCCACCAACAACAGAATTGGCCCAAACTTCCCACACAGAAACCCCATGACCAACAGAAAATACTGTGTTTTCTGATGGTCCTTGGTGACCCCCCTGACACCCCCTCGTGACCCCTCCAAGGGTCCCGACCCCCAGGTTGAGAAACACTGCACTAGAGGGTGAAATAAAGTGCACCTGAGGGCATTTTATACAGGGTTTGGTCAAGGTTGGGGATTGCTGTTTATTCATTGAAGACACACTGGAACAGCCAAATTTCTAGGGTCTTCCTGAAGACTGCCAGGGTAGGGGCTTGCCTGATTTCTCTGGGGAGCGAATTCTAGAATCAAGGGGCCACCACAGAGAAGGCCCTCTCCCTCGTCCCCACAAGTCATGCTTGTGACATGGATGGGAGCAAGAGAAGGGCCTCTCTGGAAGATGGAAGGGATCGTGTAGGTTCGTAGAAGGAAATGCGGTCACGAAGTTAGGTGAGTCCCAAACCATTCTGGGCTTGGGACAAAGAATGTGGTTGAGATAATAATAATAATAATAATAATAATAATAATAATAATTAATTTATACCCTGCCACCATCTCTCCAAGGGGACTTGGGGCAACTTACATGAGGCCAAGCTCAATAATTACAACAAAGCAAATATACAACATAAAAAATACAGCAATAAAATATAATGAAAATAATAATGCAAAAAAAAAATACAGAGTAAACACAACGCAATATACGAGGGTTGAATGAAAAGTAATGCCTCCACCTTCGTAACTCCTCAACAAATGGCAGTACTGGTATGTGGCAGGTACTGGCTTGAAATGGGACTGGAAAATAAATGGCAGCCAATGGCAAATTATATTAATGAAGATGAACACAGAAGCTAAGAGAGGCTGCCCCTCTTTGATTTCTCGCTTTAACAGCTATGCCTCAATGGTATGGGCTCATGGGTGTTGTAGTTTGATGAGGCACCAGCACTATTTGGCAGAAAAGGAAAACTGCGACTTTGACTATTCAATAACATTGAGCCATGAAAGTTAAAGTAGTGCCAAACTATTAATTTGACATTGTAAATGTATCCACAGCCCTTGCTGTGCTTTCCAGCTCTAAATATCCTCTTCTGCTGAGCACCAGGAACACCAGCCATGGCTACCATTGCTACAGAGTGATTCAGAACTTCACTTCCAGTGTTTGCTTGAGCTCAGGTACAAGATAAAGAGCAGCCTTGCCCAGTTTCAGTTGAGTTTCAGCCGCTGAAGTGGAAGTCAGGCTCCAGCCTCCTTTGAGACAAATGGCTTTGAACACAGTCCTCCTGAACCCTTTCCTCATCTCTTTGCTGCTCTTCCTCACGTTCTTTGGTGAGTATCTTAATATTTACAACTATATTTTCCTGTTTCTTGGCAGGGGGTTGGACTGGATGACCCAAGAAGTCTCTTCCAACTCTATGATTCTATGATTCTATAGGGACATCAAGTTTACCGAATGATCATTATAAATATATCTATTTCCTCCCACTAAGCATTGTGTCAGGAAGGACATCTGGACTCCCTCCAGCTTTGGTAGTATTTTTAGAAGGCAGAAGTTTGTAGTCTGGGGAGAATATTCTAAACATACGTCCTTAAAATATATAAATCCCAGGCTTCCATACAGTATGGTATTTCCATGTCAGTTAAAGCATAATTCTAAATTTCCTCTCTTTGCCGATGAGAGAGGCCAATATATATACTTGTCCTCAGTCCAGAAACCCCATAATAATAATAATAATAATAATAATAATAATAATAATAATAACAACAACAACACTTTATTTGTACCCCGCTACCATCTCCCCAAGGGACTCGGTGTGGCTTACATGAGGCCGAGCCCGAATACAACAATACAAGCAATAAACCTACAATACAAGCAATTAAAATAAAAAAACATAGACAATAAAATATACAACATTATCAATAAGACAACACACAATGAAAAACAGTGGGAAGGCCAAATGTAAAGTTAAAATTGAAAGTAATGCTGGGACATGGACGAAAAGGTGATAGTAGTGTTTGTGGAGGGCATACGAGCAGACCTAAAGAAATGTAAAGTGCTTTGGAGGACAAAGTGCTATGGGGTCATTATTCTGGGAAGGCGCACTGGAACAGCCACGTCTTCGAGCTCCTCCTGAAGACTGCCAGAGTTGGAGCCTGTCTGATGTCTTTAGGGAGTGAGTTCCAGAGTCGAGGGGCCACCACCGAAAAGGCCCTCTCTCTCGTCCCCACTAATTGCGCCTGCAATGCTGGTGGGATCGAGAGCAGGGCCTCAAAGGGATCGTGTGGGTTCATATACAGAGATGCGGTCACGCAGGTAGGCAGGTCCCAAACCGTTCAGGGCTTTCTAGGTAAGAACCTGCACCTTGAATTGGGTCCGGTAAATGAATGGCAGTCAGTGGAGCTCCTTGAACAGGAGGGTTGACCGCTCCCTGTAAGGAGCCCCACGTAGAGTGCATTGCAGTAATCCAGTCTAGAAGTGACTAAGGCGTGGACCACTTAGGCCAGATCCGCCTTCCCGAGGTCGCAGTTGGCGCACGAGTCTTAATTGTGCAAAGGCCCTCCCAGCCACCACCGATGCCTGAGCCTCAAACGTAAGTGAAGAATCCAGGAGGACCCCCAAACTGCGGACCTGTGACTTCAGGGGGAGTGCAAGCCCGTCCAGCACAGGTTGCCACCCTATACCCCAGTCTGGGGGTATAGGATGGCAACACTAGCAGAATTATAAACAGCTCTAAAACAGTTACTAACATTAATATAACTAGGTTATTATTATTATTATTATTATTATTATTATTATTTGAAACACAACAAGATGAGTCCACAGCAGACAAGATCACTCTGCTTGCTGCTGTATTGGATCACACGTCGGACACTTCCCAAGTGTCTAGGACTGTGCAATGTATCAGCGAATAATGCGTGCAGATCCCAGTAAGGTGGCCTTCTGCAACTGGCAGATGGTAATTTTGTCAGCGCCGATTGTGTTTAAGTGCAGGCCAAGGTCTTTAGGCACTGCACCCAGTGTGCCAATCTGGGTATTTTAAAAATGGAGAAACGGAGGGGACTTGATGGAACTGTCTCTGCCAAATTGGTACAGTTGGAGTGGATGCTGCACTAAGATTCTTGATACATGAAGTGTCAACCCAGGGATGTGGCAGTACTCCATGCCCAAAGTGGTAAACTTTCCCCTCTACATTTCTCCTTAGGAAACGGAGCATGTGTGGAGGTGACAGTACCCAGTGATCCAGTGATGCAGAAGATTGGCTCAAACGTGGAACTGCCGTGTCATTATAAAACATCAGTTGACAAAAACTTCATGCTGGAATGGCGATTTGCCCCAGGCTCAACACCTCCTGATCATGGGAAACAGGTAAAGGGGCTTAAGCAGAGGAGCAAGGTTCGCAACAAAAGCTGATGATGGAGAATAGATGGATTCAGTACTCATCTCTGACATTAAAACACATGTGGTAACCCAGGCATGGGCAAACTTTCTAACTTGGGGGTGGCATGGAGGGTCAGAGTGGGAGGGGGTTTTCCCCAGGCTCCTTCCCTGCCCTTTCCTCCCGTTCCTCTTCTCTTTCCGAGGCAGAAAGTGAAGGAAAGACAGGAAACGTTTGGATCCCAAAAGAGTTGGCCTTGGTCAGGATGAGTGATGGACAAGAGAGAAAAACTGTATCCATTAGACTCCGTACTGCTTACTCCTGATATAGAATCCTAGAGCTGGAAGAGACCCCCAAGGGCCATCCAGCCCAACCCCCTGCCATGCGGGAAGGCACAATCAAAACACTCCCAATAGACAGCCTCTGGAAAAGCCTCCAGAGAAGGAGATTCCATCGCATTCCCAGGAAGCCTATGCCACTCTCCGACAGCTCTCACACTCACGAAGTTCTTCCTAATCTTTTCAGTTGGATTGCTTGCCTTGACATTTGAAACCATCACCCCCTTGTGCCCTGGTCTTTAGAGCAGCAGAAAGTTCGCTTTCCTCCTCTTCTTTCTCCTCAATGGGGCACCCTTTTAAATAATGAAACATGGTTCTCCTGTTCCTTCTCTACCTTCTCTTTTCCCAGCTAAACATCCCCCAGGAGGAAAGGAGGAAGGAAAGAGGGAAGGGAGGGAGGGAAAAAGTGAACGATGGAAGGAAGGGTGGAAAGGAATGGAAGGAGGGAAGCAAGGGAAGAAAAGCCAAAAGGGAAGGAAGAAAAGAGAAAGAGAGAGGAAGGGAAAGAGGGAGGAAAGACAAAGGGGTAGAAGGGAAGGAGGGAGGGAGAAAGAGGGAGATAAGGAAGGAAAGATAAGGAAGGGAGGAAGAGAAGGATGGAAGGAAGGGTGGAGGGGACGGAGAGGAGGGAGGGATAGGAAAGACAAAGAGGAAGGAAGGGAGGAGAAAGGGAAAGAGGGAGGAAAGAGAAAAGGAAGGAAGGACGAAAGGGTGGAAGGGAATGAAGGAGGGAGGGTGAAAGAGGAAGGTAAGGAAGGAAAAAGAGAAGGAAGGGAGGAAGAGAAAGGCAGAAGGATGGGTGGAAGAAGAGGGAGGGAAGGGAGGGAGGGAAGGAAAAACAAAAGAGAAGAAAGGAAGAAAGAGAGGGGGGAAGAGGGAAAGAAGGAAAGAAAGGGTGGAAGGGAAGGAGGGAGGGAGAAAGAGGGAGCTAAGGAAAGAAAGTTAAGGAAGGAACGGAGGAAGAGAAGGGTGGAAGGAAGGGTGGAGGGGAGGGAGATGAGGGAGGGTTAGGGAAGACAAAAGGGATTGAAGGAAGGAGAAAGAGGGAAAGAGGAAAGGAAGGAAGGACAAAAAGATGGAAGGGAATGAAGGAGGGAGGGAGAAATAGGGAGGTAAGGAAGGAAATAGAGAAGGAAGGAAGGATAGGATGGCATGAGAGAGGGGGGGCTGAGAAAAGAGCCCAATGGGCCACATTCAGGACCTGGTTTTGCCCATAACTATGGCAACTTGCGGAGAACCCACACCAGCATAAGATCAGAGCCTATCTTTCTTTGGTGGTTATAGAGGGTGGAGCTCACTGCCTCCCCCATGAAAGCATCTGTTGCCTATGAGGGGCCCCCAGCATAGCTATTTAATGGCTAGTGGAAAGCAGTGGGAGCTGCAACAGAGAAGCATGTCTATGTTCCTGTATTATGCATAATCAGACCAATTGCATAATCTGTTGAGACTTTTGGAGGAGCCCAGGAGATCCTGGAGATTGTCCTTTTCTGTTGGAGAACCATCTAAAGCAGAGGTCCTCAAACTTCTTAAGCTGAAGTCATTGTTGGAGTGCTGAACTATAGTCTGGAAAAAAAGAAGAAATGTCTATGCACACTGTACATATTTTCTTTGTAGTGCAAGAAAACATGGAATAACAGTATAATATTAAAAATGAAGAACAATTTTAACCAGCATAAATTTACTAGTATTTCAATGGGAAGTATGATCCTGTTTTTGGCTGATGAGATAAGCAAGTTTATTAGGATTGTTGTGTGCCTTCAGGTCGTTACAGACTTAAGGTGACACTAAGTCCAAAATCTAGGGCGGGAGCCAGGGGAAGGACCTTGGAGGCTCCCAGGCATTGGTTTGGGGACCCCAGATCTAAAGAAATCCAACCAGACCAGCTGGTACGAGGGTTGAATGAAAAGTAATGCCTCCACCTTCGTTACTTGGGTTTGGATGGGAATATTTTAATAAATCAAACGCAGAAATAATCTGGGTTGTTCTAGGTTTTTTTGGGCTATATGGCCATGTTCTAGAGGCATTCTCTCCTGACGTTTCACCTGCATCTATGGCAAGCATCCTCAGGATGCTTGCCATAGATGCAGGTGAAACGTCAGGAGACAATGCCTCTAGAACATGACCATATAGTCCAAAAAAACCTACAACAACCCAGTGATTCTGGCCATGAAAGCTTTCGACAATACGCAGAAATAATCCTTAGAATGTGCTCTTTAACTACTACTATTCACTTTTCCACATAATCAGACAATTGGATACATTTTTGCCAACAATGAGCAAGTTTTCTGAAGCCGTGACGGAAGAAGTCTGTGCGCTTTCATTTCAGGTATCAGCATTCTGGGTACCCATCGTGCACAGATCTTCCAATAGCCAAACAAAGCATTAATGTGACCCACACTTTCTTGTGAAATGCCAATAATGCTTGAAATTTGGGGTGACATCTTCTGCTGTCAAGAATTCAATGACTGCATGTTGCTTAAGTCACATTGACCGACCGTCTGCACAGGGTTCCATACTTTGCACTTTAACAACACAACCGTTCAATGCTAAGGCTTCCCATTAAAATGGAACTGTAGAGTACAGTCTACTGAACAAGATAGTACCTGCTGCATACCAGTACTGCCCTCTGTTGAGGAGTTACGAAGGTGGAGGCATTACTTTTCATTCAACCCTCGTAGATATTCCCTTTTCAGACCACTGCTTCCAAAATGGGCAGGTGAATGAGGCTAAGGTTGCAGTTGAAAAAGTGACTTTTTCCAAACTTTGTCCCATGCTAAGATTGCTTTCCAACGGAGTCTCCCTTCTCTCTGCAGATGGTCTACTTCACGAACAATGTGTTGTACAAACCAGGCTCTCAGTCTGAACGCATAAGCTTGCTTCGTGACCCTCCCACGTTGGGTGATGCATCCATTCAACTGAACAATATCCGGGCATCAGATGCAGGCACCTATATCTGCGAAGTGAACAATCCTCCAGACTTTTATGGCACTAGCTCTGGTCTTATCCAACTCACAGTTTTAAGTAAGTCGCCATTTTCATTTTAATTCTAGGATTAATTTTAATGGCAGAGGAAGATGGCATGCTCTTGTAGTCCAAAGCAAAGCAAATTCTAGAGCAGGCATGGGCAAACTTGGGCCCTCCAGGTGCTTTGGACTTCAACTCTCTTGAGCGGCTGAGGAAGGGAAAGGAAGGGCCTGAGGTGTCTACGGATAACGCCGACTCTTTGGCTTAGAAATGGAGATGAGCACCACCTCCAAGAGTTAGACATGATTGGACTTAATGTTAGGGAAACGTTTACCTTTACTATGCATTTTGGTCCGAACTTCTGAATTCTGCCTATCTCTTTCAGTGCCTCCTTCCACTCCAGTTTGCCAAGGGACCACCTCCGTTTCCGTGGGTTCGGACGCAAAGCTGTCTTGCAATTCTTCCGAAGGTGTCCCTGCCCCTGTTTACACCTGGACTCGCCTGGATTCCAAGGTTGCTCTGCCTGTTTCCAACATGGTGCAAAGTAGGTGGATTGATGCCTTGTTTGGACTCAGAATTAATATTAAAAAATCATGCCAATGCATTAAAAGAAACAGCACCATTGGTGCCATTTTCCTTCTTGCCAATTGTTTTGGAGGCTGACCTTCCCCAACTAAAGTCAACTTTTTGTACATTATATTTTTTTCCATGTCAGGAGGGACTTGAGAAAGAATTGGCTGTCTGCAAGGACGTTGCCCAGGGAACGCCTTCCTTTAATGTTTCCCTTCCACCCTTCCTTCCTTCCTTCCTTCCTTCCTTCCTTCCTTCCTTCCTTCCTTCCTTCCTTCCCTTTTGTCTTGCCTTCCCTCTTTGCTCCCTCCTTCCCTCCTTCCCTCCCTCCCTCTTTCTCCCTTCCTTCATTCCCTTCTATCCTTTTGTCCTTCCTTCCTTCTCTCTTTCCTTCCTCCTTATCTTCTTTCCATTCTTCTCTTCCTCCCTTCTCTCCTTCCTTCCTTCCTTCCTTCCTTCCTTCCATCCATCCATCCGTCCTTCTCTTCCTCCCTTCATCCCTTCTTCTCCTCTTTCCTTTCTCCTTCCCTTCCTTCCTTTCATCCTTCCTTTCTTCCCTTTTGTCTTGCCTTCCTTTTTGCTCCCTCCTTCCCTCTTTCTCCCTTCCTTCATTCCCTTCTATCCTTTTGTCCTTCCTTCTCTTTCTTTCTCCTTATCTTCCTTCCTTCTGTCCTTTTCTTCCTCCCTTCTCTCTTTCCTTCCTCCTTCCCTTCCTTTAACGTTTCCCTTCCACCCTTTCACCCTTCCTTTCATCCTTCCTTCCTTCCTTGTCTGTTTCTTCCTCCTTTCCTTTTGTCTTGCCTTCCCTTTTTGCACCCTCCTTCCCTCTTTCTCCCTTCCTTCATTCCCTTCTATCCTTTCGTCCTTCCTCCCTTCTCTCTTTCCTTCCTCCTTATCTTCCTTCCTTCCATTCTTCTCTTCCTCCCTTCCCTCCTTTCTTCCTTCCTTCCTTCCTTCCCTTCCTCCCTTGTCTCTTTTCTTCCTCCTTCCCTTCCTTCCTTCCATCCTTCTCTTCCTCCCTTCATCCCTTCTTTTTCTCTTTCCTTTCTCCTTCCCTTCCACCCTTTCATCCTTCCTTTCTTCCCTTTTGTCTTGCCTTCCCTTTTTGCTCTCTCCTTCCCTCTTTCTCCCATCCTTCATTCCCTTCTATTCTTTCGTCCTTCCTTCTCTTTCTTTCTTCCTTATCTTCCTTCCTTCTATCCTTCTCTTCCTCCCTTCTCTCTTTCCTTCCTCCTTCCCTTCCATCCATCCTTCCCTTCCTCCCTTTTGACCTTCCTTCTCTCTTTTCTTCCTCCTTCCCTTCCTTCCTTCTATCCTTCTCTTCCTCCCTCCCTTCCTTCTTCTTCTCTTTCCTTTCTCCTTCCTTCCATCCTTCTCTTCCTTCCTTCTCTCCTTTCTCCTTCCCTTCCTTCCATCCTTCCCTTCCTCCCTTTCGTCCTTCCTTCTCTCTTTTCTTCCCCCTTCCCTTCTTTCCTTCCATCCTTCTCTTCCTCCCTCCCTTCCTTCTCCTCCTCTTTCCTTTCTCCTTCCCTTCCTTCAATGCTTCCCTTCCACCCTTTCATCCTTCCTTCCCTTTTGTCTTGCCTTCCCTCCTTGCTTCCTCCTTCCTACCCTGCCTCTTTCTCCCTTCCTTCATTCCCTTCTATCCTTTCGTCCTTCCTTCCTTCTCTCTTTCCTTCCTCCTTATCTTCCTTCCTTCCATCCTTCTCTTCCTTCTCTATTTCCTTCCTCCTTCCCTTCCTCCCTTTTGTCCTTCCTTCTCTCTTTTCTTCCTCCTTCCTTCCATCCTCCTCTTCCTCCCTCCCTCCCTTCTTCTTCTCTTTCCTTTCTCCTTCCCTTCCACCCTTTCATCCTTCCTTCCCTTTTGTCTTGTCTTCCCTCTTTGCTCCCTCCTTCCCTCTCTCCCTCTCCATCCATCCTTCTCTTCCTCCCTTTTTGTCCCTCCTTCCTTCTCTCTTCCCTTCCTTCTTTCCATCACCAGAAAGCCAGTCCTCTTAGCAGGGAGTGCTAGCATGCGGGCCCCCAAGTTAGGAAGTTTGCTCAGGCCCGGTCTAGGCAGTGCTTCGTTCCATATGTTTCCCTCGTATATAGATGTCTGATCTTCCCAGGCTCTGTCTAGACTAAGCAAGGGCAAACTTGGGCCCTCCAGGTGTTTTGGACTCCAACTCCCACAATTCCTAACAGCCTCGGGCCCTTTCCTTTTCCCCCTCAGCCGCTTGCGGAAAGGAAAGGGCCCGAGGCTGTTAGGAATTGTGGGAGTTGGAGTCCAAAACACCTGGAGGGCCCAAGTTTGCCCTTGTTTGGTCTAGCTGTTTTACAAAGATTAGGAGATAAATGTTTGAAGTGATTCTGTTCATCTTTCCTTCCCACAGATGACCGAACAGGGTCTCTAATTCTGAGAAATGTTTCCCTTACGTTTGCTGGGACATATCAGTGTGTATCCTCCAATGAACTTGGGCACCACAGCTGCCAGATAACCCTTCATGTGACAGGTAAGAAGAATATCCAAGCAACTGTGTACGATGGAGAGAGACAGCCTGCCTTTCATTCAGGGGAGTCTGGAGGTTTTTGCAAGTGTCGACATCAGACCTCTGAGGCTGCCTGCCATAGATGTGGGCGAAACGTCAGGAGAGAATGCTTCTGGAACATGGCCATACAGCCCAGAAAGCTCACAGCAACCCAGTGATTCCAGCTATGAAAGCCTTTGACAACACGTCTTTCGATTCCTTGAGTGCAGTCTGCATTTTGATTAATAAATAATAATAATAATAATAATAAAACTTTATTTATACCCCACCACCATCTCCCCAAGGGGACTCGGAGTCGCTTACATGAGGCCAAGCCCTTGGGATCCTACCAAAAAAAATCCCACGACCAAAAATACACAGAATTTACTTATTTATTTATTTATTTGCAGCTTTTATTTTCCGCCCTTCTCACCCCGCAGGAGATTCAGGGTGGATTACAGTGTACACATATATGGCAAACATTCAATGCCAATTTTTGACATACAAACATATACAGAGGCTATTTAACATTTTCTGGCCGCCGGGGGAGCTGTCGCTTTAATCGTCCATCTGCGACGCTGATGAAGCACACTTCCGCATTCCCCGCATGCTTCCCTGCTGGAATGCTTTGCTGGAGTCTTCTTTATGGCCTCCTAAATCAGTTAATTTAGCCTCCCCACACTTTAAGGTGGTACCTAATTTTCCTACTTGACAGATGCAACTGTCTTTCGGGTTGCAAAGGTCGACAACAGGCTACACACAATTGGTTGGAAACCCACTCCAACCCGGGCTGGCTTCGAACTCATGACCTTTTGGTCAGAGTGATCTTAATGCAGCTGACACTCAGCCAGCTGCACCACAATCCCCCATAATATTCAGCTCTAACCCTACTTTTGCATTTTACTTAACTTTCATAAGTAGTTGTTTGGGGTCTTTGCTATTTTCTGCAAGTAATTGGTGTCACCTGCATATCTTACATTGTTTGGTTAATCTCATACCTGCTTTCTTGGAAGCTACGCCTTCTTTTCAAGTATGTTCTGCATATACAGTAAAGACTCAATTTATGAAAACTTATCAATCCACTGTAGGAAAGGCCTATAGCATCCTCTAGTGGCCAAAAAGTTTCTGCAACTTTTTTAAATTTTTATTTTTTTGGTTGTGTGAGCATTTAAATCAATAGAACCCCACCTCCTCCAAGATGAACTGAACCACCTCAACTGGGCTCTCCAGGCCAATGGATACTCCACCTCAGACATCAGAAGAGCTGCAAGACCAAGAACAAGCCACGAGAGTCAAGATGAAGATCCACCCAGAGGAAAAGTGTTCCTGCCATACATCAAGGGAACCACTGACCGCATAGGGAAGCTGATGAGGAAACACAACATACAAACAATCTACAAACCCACCAAGAAAATCCAACAAATGCTACGTTCAGCAAAGGACAAGAGGGGTCCTCTCACCTCTGCAGGAGTCTACCGTATACCATGCAGCTGTGGACAAGTCTACATAGGGACCACCAAACGCAGCGCCCAGACACGCATCAAGGAACATGAAAGGCACTGCAGACTACTTCAACCAGAGAAGTCAGCCATAGCAGAGCACCTGATGAACCAGCCTGGACACAGCATATTATTTGAAAACACAGAAATGCTGGACCACACCAACAACCACCATGTCAGACTACACAGAGAAGCCATTGAAATCCACAAGCATGTGGACAATTTCAACAGAAAGGAAGAAACCATGAAAATGAACAAAATCTGGCTACCAGTATTAAAAAACTCTAAAATTATAACAGCTAAACAACAGAGAGGAAAAAACCAGGCACAGATTAACACCTCCCAGCAACACATTTTCTCAGGCTCAGGCAGGCCTTCAAATGCTAATGAAGGTGATCAGCTAAACATTCACACCTAACTGCAGCAGGGAAGAGCTCCTTGCCCCACCCCAGCCATTCCACAGATATATAAACCCATTGTCCTAATTCCAACAGACCTCACACCTCTGAGGATGCTTGCCATAGATGCAGGCGAAACGTCAGGAGAAATGCCTCTAGAACATGGCTCTATAGCCCGAAAAAACCTACAAGAACCAATAGCAGATAACTCTGATGATGGCTGTAGGAACCAAGTTTCTTCCCCTGTGATCCTTGAGGGCTGTATCAACTGCCAAAAAAATCCCAGGACCAAAAACATACAGAAGTCCATTTTAGTTTATGAAAAAGAGGCAAGCGGACATTTAATTAATTCCCAGACGCTTTTGGAAGAGGCAAGTCAAATTTTTGACCAGAAAAAGAGCAGATGGGGATTTGGGAAGCTGAAAAAATAGCTTGGGGAAGGGAGGCATAACCTTGACTTAGTAGTTTTGAATAACTACCGACCAATCTCAAATCTTCCGTTCTTGGGCAAGGTTCTGGAACGGGTGGTCACTACTCATCTCCAGGGATTCTTGGACGATAGTGATTATGTGGACCCATTTCAGTCTTGGTTCAGGCCTGGTCACGATACCGAGACGGCTTTGGTCGCCTTGGTGGATGATCTCCGCAGAAGGCTTGACAAGTGGAGTGTGTCCTTGTTGGTTCTCTTGGACATCTCAGCAGCTTTCAGTACCATCAACCATGGTATCCTTCTGGGTCGACTTTACGGCATGGGTCTTGGGGGCACTGCACTCCAGTGGCTCCGTTCCTTCCTTGAGGGTCATACCCAGTCGGTGAAGCTGGGGGATACCTGCTCGGACCCCTGGCCATTTTTATTTATCGTGTCATCAGCAACCATACCATTGTATGACAATTCTAACAGAGCAAAACAAACACACAGATTAAAAAGAAAAAGAAAAAAAAAACACAGATTTTGCAAATTCGGTAGTTGGTTAAATGTCCTTTGACCAGTATCTGGCCACTTGGAGTGCCTCTGGGGTTGCCGCAAGAAGGTCCTCCCTTGTGCATGTGGCAGGGCTCAGGGAGCATTGCAGCAGCTGGTCAGCGGTTTGTTCTTCTCCACACTTGCATGCCGAGGATTCCATCCTGTAGCCCCATTTCTTAAGATTGGCTCTGGATCTCGTGGTGCCAGAGCACAGTCTGTTCAGTGCCTTCCAAGTCGCCCAGTCTTCTGAGTGCCCAGGGGGGGAGTCTCTCATCTGGTATCACCCATGGATTGAGGTGCTGGGTTTGGGCCTGCCACTTTTGGACTCTCGCTTGCTGAGGTGTTCCAGCGAGTGTCTCTGTAGATCTAAGAAAACTATGTCTTGATTTAAGTCATTAACGTGCTGGCTGATACCCAAACAGGGGATGAGCTGGAGATGTCTCTGCCTTGGTCCTTTCACTATTGGCTGCTACTTCCCGGCGGATGTCAGGTGGTGCAATACCAGCTAAGCAGTGTAATTTCTCCAGTGGTGTAGGGCGCAGATACCCTGTGATAATGCGGCATGTCTCATTAAGAGCCACATCCACTGTTTTAGCGTGGTGAGATGTGTTCCACACTGGACATGCATACTCAGCAGCAGAGTAGCATAGCGCAAGGGCAGATGTCTTCACTGTGTCTGGTTGTGATCCCCAGGTTGTGCCAGTCAGCTTTCGTATGATGTTGTTTCTAGCACCCACTTTTTGCTTGATATTCAGGCAGTGCTTCTTGTAGGTCAGAGCACGGTCCAAAGTGACTCCCAGGTATTTGGGTGTGTTGCAATGCTCCAGTGGGATTCCTTCCCAGGTAATCCTCAGAGCTCGGGATGCTTGTCTGTTCTTAAGGTGAAAGGCGCATGTCTGTGTTTTAGATGGATTAGGGATCAGTTGGTTATAGGCAGTAAGAGCACCTAGAGCTTCGGAGAGCTTCTGTTCTACCATCTCAAAGCTCCCTGCTTGAGTGGTAATGGCACTATCATCAGCATAGATGAAACTCTCTGTCCCTTCTGGCAGTGGCTGGTCATTTGTGTAGATGTTGAATATGGATGGAGCAAGCACGCTCCCCTGAGGCAGGCCGTTCTTCTGGCCATTGACCTGTGGGGTCTCGCAAGGTTCCATTTTTCCCCCCATGCTATTCAATATTTACATGAAACTGCTGGGCGAGATCATCCGGGGTTTTGGAGTTTGGTGCCATCTCTATGAGGATGACACTCAACTCTATTACTCTTTTCCACCAGATTCCAAGGAAGCCCCTCCTAGACCAGTGCCTGACAGATGTGATGGGCTGGATGAGAGCTAACATGCTGAAGATTAATCCTGACAAAACAGAGGTCCTCCTGGCCAGTCGTGGGACTGATCGGGGCATAGGGTGGCTACCTGTGCTCGATGGGGTCACTTTGACACTTGACGCTCAGGCGTCGGCGGTGGCTGGGAGGGCCTTTGCACAGTTAAAGCTCATGTGCCAGCTGCGCCCGTACCTTGTGAAATCTGATGTGGCCATGGTGCTCCATGCCCTAGTCACCTGGGTTGGATTACTGCAATGTGCTCTATGTAGGGTTGCCCTTGAAGACGGCCCAGAAACTACAGTTGGTCCAGAGATCTGCAGCCAGACTACTCACGGGAGCAGAGAGTGGTCAACCCTCCTGTTTAAACATCTCCACTGGCTTCCAATAAGTTTCTGGTCCCAATTCAAGGTGCAGGTCATCACCTATAAAGCCCTCAACGGTTTGGGACATGCTTATCTTCACGATTGCATCTTCCCATATGAACCAGTGTGAACCTTGAGATCTTCTGGGGAGGCACCCCTCCCCCCCCCCCCGCCGCCGTCACATACACGGTTGTTGGGGACGAAGGAGAGAGCCTTCTCGGTGGTGGCCCCCCAGCTCTGGAACTCCCTCAGGCTCCCACCTTGTCTTCCTTTCGTAGTCAACTAAAAACCTGGGTGTTCCGGTGCGCTTTTGACTAAGATAGTAGACTCCTATTGATGCAGGCCAAAATCCCATTTTTGCCACAGGATCACATTGTTGGCTCATGTTTAACTTGTTGTCCACGAGGACTCCAAGATCTTTTTCACACGTACTGCTCTCGAGCCAGGCATTGTCCCCCATTCTGTATCTTTACATTTCATTTTTTCTGCCTAAGTGGAGTATCTTGCATTTGTCACTGCTGAACTTCATTTTGTTAGTTTTGGCCCATCTTTCACATCTGTTTAGATAGTTTTGAATTCTGTTCCTGTTTTCTGGACTATTGGCTCTCCCTCCCAATTTGATGTCATCTGCAAACTTGATGATCATGGCCTAGATTATGTTGCAAATATTTGACAAAGGCATAACCTCTGCACATTAAGCCATTCGTCAGCATCTTTAGGATGTGCATACAGTAAAGGTTACCTTTTAAATGAAGCCTTATTTCAATTTCTTCCTCTTGGTCAAATTTCTGTGCTTACATTTAGATAGCATCCATCTCTTTCAACTTTCAACCGTTACTGCTCCTGGTGTATCAGATTAAATCTCTGAGTTTACATCTTTTCCCTGAATCTCCGTTTTGACACCCGAATGACATTTCTGTTAATTCTGCAAGAAAAATCTGGGCTTGGAGCCAGTTCTCATCAACACCCTGGACATAATAGGTGTTTAATCATATTTGGAGTGGCGTGGATTGTTACAGCTGCATTGAAGGGCACCATAAAAGTTAATTTGGAAGAATTAAGATATGCCCTTGGGGAATGTAATGGGAGAGTTTTCTGCGTAGTCAGGTTTTCTTCTTAACTGTGTTAGCTATGGAGTTAGGACCTGTGTGTTGCAATACATGTTGGTTGCCACTTCTTGAAGTTATACTTCTGCTATGGAGTGTAGTGTACTTATGATTTATTTATTTATCGTGTCATCAGCAACCATACCATTGTATTACAATTCTAACAGAGCAAAACAAACACACAGATTAAAAAGAAAAAGGAAAAAAAAAACACAGATTTTGCAAATTTGGTAGTTGGTTAAATGTCCTTTGACCAGTATCTGGCCACTTGGAGTGCCTCTGGGGTTGCTGCAAGAAGGTCCTCCATTGTGCATGTGGCAGGGCTCAGGTTGCATTGCAACAGGTGGTCAGTGGTTTGTTCTTCTCCGCACTCGCATGCCGAGGATTCCACCCTGTAGCCCCATTTCTTAAGATTGTCTCTGTATCTCGTTGTGCCAGAGCGCAGTCTGTTCAGCGCCTTCCAAGTCGCCCAGTCTTCTGAGTGCCCTGGGGGGAGTCTCTCATCTGGTATCATCCATGGATTGAGGTGCTGGGTTTGGGCCTGCCACTTTTGGACTCTCGCTTGCTGGGGTGTTCCAGCGAGTGTCTCTGTAGATCTAAGAAAACTATGTCTTGATTTAAGTCGTTGACGTGCTGGCTGATGCCCAAACAGGGGATGAGCTGGAAATGTCTCTGCCTTGGTCCTCTCACTATTGGCTGCTACTTCCCGGCGGATGTCAGGTGGTGCAATATAGGAGCTTTGAGATGGTAGAACAGAAGCTCTCCGAAGCTCTAGGTGCTCTTACTGCCTATTACAGGGAAAACCAACTGATCCCTAATCCATCTAAAACACAGACATCTGCCTTCCACCTTAAGAACAGACAAGCATCCCGAGCTCTGAGGATTACCTGGGAAGGAATCCCACTGGAGCATTGCAACACACCCAAATACCTGGGAGTCACTTTGGACCGTGCTCTGACCTACAAGAAGCACTGCCTAAGCATCAAGCAAAAAGTGGGTGCTAGAAACAACATAATACGAAAGCTGACTGGCACAACCTGGGGATCACAACCAGACACAGCGAAGACATCTGCCCTTGCGCTATGCTACTCTGCTGCTGTGTATGCATGCCCAGTGTGGAACACATCTCACCACACTAAAACAGTAGATGTGGCTCTTAATGAGACATGCCACATGATCACAGGGTGTCTGCGCCCCACACCACTGGAGAAATTACACTGCTTAGCCGGTATTGCACCACCTGACATCCGGTGGGAAGTACTTATGATGACCTTATGAATGAGAGACCTCCAAGAGACCTTGTTATTAAAAGCCACCGCCAACTTAAGGCGGTGGCTTTGTTGACTCAGTCTATCCACCTGTAGTGCAGCCTTCCTCTTTTCATACTGCCTTCTGCTTTACGAAACATTATAGTCTTTTTAAAGGAGTCAATGCATCTCGTGATGCAACCAAATCCAATTGCTTCAATTGTGGACATTTTCATTTCTAGGGAGGCTTTATTTATTTATTTACAGTATTTATATTCCACCCTTCTCACCCTGTAGGGGTCTCAGGTCGGATTACAATGTACATATACATGGCAAACATTTATTTATTTATCGTGTCAGGCAACCGGACAGTTGTATTAAATTTTTGACAGAACAAACAAACATACATACAAAAGACACAGAGTTTGCAAGCTTGGTAGTTGATTAAATGTCCTTTGACCAGCATCTGGCCACTTGGAGTGCCTCTGGTGTTGCCGCAAGAAGGTCCTCCATTGTGCATGTGGCAGGGCTCAGGTTGCATTGCAGCAGGTGGTTAGTGGTTTGTCCTTCTCCACACTCGCATGTCGTGGACTCTACTTTGTGGCCCCATTTCTTAAGGTTGGCTCTGCATCTCCTGGTGCCAGAGCGCAGTCTGTTCAGCGCCTTCCAAGTCGCCCAGTTTTCTGTGTGCCCAGGGGGGAAATCTCTCATTTGGTATCAGCCATTGATTGAGGCTCTGGGTTTGAGCCTGCCACTTTTGGACTCTCACTTGCTGAGGTGTTCCAGTGAGTATCTCTGTAGATCTTAGAAAACTATTTCTTGATTTAAGTCGTTGATGTGCTGGCTGATACCCAAACAAGGGATGAGCTGGAGATGTCTCTGCCTTGGTCCTTTCACTATTGGCTGCCACTGCCCGGCGGATGTCAGGTGGTGCAGTACTGGCTAAGCAGTATAATTTCTCCAGTGGTGTAGGGCGCAGACACCCTGTGATAATGCGGCATGTCTCATTAAGAGCCACATCCACTGTTTTAGTGTGGTGAGATGTGTTCCACACTGGGCATGCGTACTCAGCAGCAGAGTAGCATAGCGCAGGGGCGGATGTCTTCACTGTATCTGGTTGTGATCCCCAGGTTGTGCCAGTCAGCTTTCGTATGATATTGTTTCTAGCACCCACTTTTTGCTTGATGTTCAGGCAGTGCTTCTTGTAGGTCAGAGCACGGTCCAGAGTGACTCCCAGGTATTTGGGTGCGCTGTAATGCTCCAGTGAGATTCCTTCCCAGGTAATCCTCAGAGCTCGGGATGCTTGTCTGTTCTTAAGGTGAAAGGCACATGTAGTTGCTTGCATTGGCCATGTATTATGTGCATTGGATGGTGCCTTTCACCATCCAATGCACATAATACATGGCCAATGCAAGCAACTACATACATTAAATTATGGCTCATGGTCGTGACATTCTGTCCCTACCAAACATCTCCTTCCCAAATTATCTTAACTCCCCTCCCCAGATGGTGTGCATGAAACATTTTAATTAACACAGGAGCCATACATTTTTCGAGCCCATCCAGAGGGAAAAGTTTCCATTTCACAAAATATTAAGAGCCCAATATTTCCGACACTTCAAAATGATGGTCTCCATCAAGTCAGCGCAGTGATGGTGCAGGAATTTCCTGATGCTGCGAGCTCATTCAAGCTGTTGGTTTCAGCGGATTGACATAAAATACACAATGTGTGTGTCTATATATTTTGGGTAAAATTAGTTCTTCAATGACCTACTTCACAAGTCTCACAACAAATGGACAGCCTCACGTATTTTGGAGCAAGTTTTCTTGAAGGTTGTTGATGTATTTAAAACTTGATGGACAAATATACCGTGTGTCCCAATTTCAAGTCCTAGTTTGCGCTACGCTTCTCATTACCACACTTTGGCATGATTTAAAGCTGACGTTATGTGAGGCCGGTCAAACTACTCAGAGAAAGGGGTGGTTCCCTTTTTAAAGGGTTAAGGTATAGTATTTACATTAGCCTATGGATAGATCCACTCAGTTTTGCGGAGCGGGTTTTTTAAACTAAAATTTCTAGACATGACTATATAGAGAGCCGTGGTGGTGCAATGGGTTAAACCCCTGTGCTGCTGGACTGCTGACCTGAAGGCCAGCAGTTCAAATCCACAGGATGGGGTGAGCTCCCACTGTTAGCTCTAGCTCCTACCAACCTAGCATTTCAAAAACATGCAAATGCAAGTAGATAAATAGGTACAGCTTCAGTAGGAATAGGTAAAAGATGCTCCAAGCAGTCTTTCCAGCCATGTGAGCAGAAGGTGACAATGCAGACTTCTCGGCAGCGGAGAAGAACATCTCCCCCAGAGCCAGAGCTGAGCTCCGCCACCAGAAGCCATAAGTGAAAAAGGAGAAGCCTTTGCCTTGTCTGTGTTTGCGTGTCTCATTGTATGTGATTGTAAGGCACTGAATGTTTGCCTATGTCTGCTGTAAATGCTGTAATCCGCTCTGAGTCCCCTAAGGGAGAAAGGTGGAATATAAATAAAGTGTATTATTATTATTATTATTATTATTATTATTATTATTATTAGCCATCCCCTGTGATGTGTTGCTGTGGCACAGTCTGGTAATCTGGAAAATAAAGTAATGAGAAAGTGTTTTTCTAATATATGTAATTTCTTTATGCTTGTGGGTAAACAGTATTTCTTCTTGTTTCTTTGTCAGTGTTGTACAGATTGTCTGGTTTGCCTACTCTGGAACATACAACATATAATTGTCCTTCTTTAGGGGTCCCTTTCAAATCTATGATACTATATGATACTATATCTGTCATGTACATAGTATGTCTCTGTGTGTGAATCATATCTCTCTCTCTCTCTCTCTCTCTCTCTCTCTATGGCTGGATGGCTCATTGTCAGGCAGGCGTTGGTTATGTTTTCTTACCCTGGTGAAGAGAGTTGGACTGGATGGCCTTAAGGCAGGCCTGTAGCCGGAGGGGGGGGGGGGGGGTTAGGGGTTCACCCCCCCCCCCCAAATTTTTCAGGTTAAAAAAACCCCTGGTTTACTCATGAATTTTAACTGGTTAACCAAATCCCCATGCTAAGTCTATGAGACGCAAAAAATTTAAGAGTCCCTCAAGAACTGCAAGCACTATCTCAAGCAAATATTGACAATTTATTCACACTGTCATTACTTGCAGCAATAGCCGATGTAGCGAAGCAACCAAGTTGGGTGTGTGTGTGTTGAATGCACTCATTAAGGAGGCCAGACTTGGTGGAGGTGGTTGAGAGGGGCGGAGCTGCAGGCTATAGAAGGCTGCTCTGCCCCCTGCTGTGCTCTTTGCTTCAGCGTGACCCTACCCCCCCCCCAAATTTTCAACCCCCCCCCCCCTGAAATTTTCAATCCTCCCTGAAATTTTTTCTGGCTACAGCCCTGACTTAAGGCACTATTTCTCAACCTGGGGGTTGGGATCCCTGGGAGCGGGGTCATGAAGGGGTGTCAGAAGAGTTGCCAAAGACCATCAGAAAACACAATATTTTGTGTTGGTCATGGGGTTTCTGTGTGGAAAGTTTGGTTGAATTCTATCGTTGGTGTGGTTCAGAATGCTCTTTGATTGTAGGTGAATTATAAATTCCAGCAACTATAACTCCCAAATGTCAAGATCCATTTCCCTCAAACTCCATCTGTGTTCAAATTTGGGCATATGGACTATACATGCCAAGTTTGGTCCAGATCCATCATTGTTTGAGTTCACAGTGGTCTCTGGATATTGGTGAACTATAACTCCAAAACTCAAGGTCAATGCCCAACAAACCCTTCTACTGTTTTCTGTTGGTCCCGGAAGTCCTGTGTGCCAAGTTTTGTTTAATTCTATCATTAGTGGAGTTCAGAATGCTCTTTGATTGTAGGTGAACTATAAATCCCAGCAACTACAACTCCCAAATGACAAAATTTATTTTTTGAGTGATGGTCTCTCGTTGGGTTGTTAGGCGTATTCTGTCCAAATTTGGTGTCAATTTGTCTATTGGTTTTTGAGTTATGTTAATCCCACAAATGAACATTACATTTTTATTTATATAGATTACTAGCTGTCCCCTGCCACGCGTTGCTGTGGCCCAGTCTGTTGATCTGGAAAATAAAGTAATGAGAAGGTGATGGTTTCTAATCTATGTAATGTCTTTCTGCTTGTGGGTAAACAGTATTTCTTGCTGTTTCTTTGTCAGTGTTGATGTGGAGAATTTCTGGTTTGCCTACTCTGGAACATGCAACATACCATTGTCCTTCTTTAGGGGTCCCTTTCAAATCTTTGATACTATATCTCTCTGTGTGTGTGTGAATAATATCTATCTCTATCTATCTATCTATCTATCTATCATCTCTATGGCTGGATAGCTCTTTGTCAGGAGGACTTTGATTACGTTTTCTTGCCCTGATGAAGGGAGTTGGATTGGATGGCCTTAAGTATTTTCTGTTGGTTGTGGGGGTTCTGTGTGGGAAGTTTGCCCCGATTCTGTCGTTTGTGGGGTTCAGAATGCTCTTTGATTGGAGGTGAACTATAAATCCCAGTAACTACAACTCCCAAGGTCTATTTCCCCCAAATTCCCTCTGTGTTCATATTTGGGCGTATTGAGTGCTTGTGCCAAGTTTGTTCAAGATCCATCATTGTTTGAGTCCACAGTGCTCTCTGGATGTAGGTGAACTACAACTCCCAAACTCAAGGTCAATGCCCACCAAAACCCTTCCAGTATTTTCTGTTGGTCATGGGTGTTCTGTGTGCCAAGTTTGGTTCAATTCTGTCGTAGCTGGAGTTCAGAATGCTCTTTGATTGTAGGTGAACTATATATCCCAGCAACTACAACTCCCAAATGACAAAATTAATTTTTTGAGTGATGGTCACGCATTGGGTTGTTAGGCATTGGGTTGTTGTCCAAACTTGGTGTCAATTTGTCTATTGGTTTTTGAGTTATGTTAATCCCACAAACGAACATTACGTTTTAATTTATATAGATTATTACAGTACATAGCACTGAAAGTACTGTTCCATTACATGGTTAATCCTCTCAATCTGTCCACTTGTCTGAAGGTGATGGGCAGTACCCATCGCTTGCTCAACAGTCTCAGAAGTCCTTTCCAAAATGGAGAGGTAAACTAAGTTCCTCTATCAGAGATTATCTTGGTATTCAGTTGGAGTCTCTCATTTAAGTACCAACCAGGACTCAACCTGCTTGGCTTCAAAGATCAGATGGGATCTGGTGCCTATAGGGGTGCCAATGGAGTGTGGTTAATCCAGACATTCAGAAGAAGATCTACAAGCCACTCTAAACACCTTCGCAGAAGCATATGAGAAGCTCGGCCTGTCACTGAACATTGAGAAAACCAAGGTGCTGTTCCAGCAGTCACCAGCCCATCCCTCTCCAATGCCAGTAATACAGCTTAATGGTGTAACATTAGAAAATGTGGACCATTTCCGCTACCTTGGCAGCCACCTCTCCACCAAAGTCAACATCGACGCTGAAATACAACACCGCCTGAGCTCTGCAAGTGCAGCATTTTCCAGAATGAAGCAGAGAGTGTTTGAGGACCGGGACATCCGTAGGGAGACCAAGGTGCTTGTCTATAAAGCTATTGTCCTCCCAACCCTGCTATATGCCTGTGAGACGTGGACTGTCTACAGACGTCACATGCAGCTCCTGGAACGTTTCCATCAGCGCTGCATCCGGAAAATCCTGCAAATCTCCTGGGAAGACAAGCGGACAAACGTCAGTGTGCTGGAAGAAGCAAAGACCACCAGCATTGAAGCGATGGTCCTCCAACATCAACTCCGCTGGGCCAGCCACGTTGTCCGGATGCCTGACCACCGTCTCCCAAAGCAGTTGCTCTACTCCGAACTTAAGAACGGAAAACGGAATGTTGGTGGGCAGGAAAAGAGATTTAAAGATGGGCTCAAAGCCAACCTTAAAAACTCTGGCATAGACACTGAGAACTGGGAAGCCCTGGCCCTTGAGCGCTCCAGCTGGAGGACAGCTGTGACCAGCAGTGCTGCAGAATTTGAGGAGGCACGAGTGGAGGGTGAAAGAGAGAAACGTGCCAGGAGGAAAGCGCGTCAAGCCAACCCCGACCGGGACCGCCTTCCACCTGGAACCCAATGCCCTCACTGCGGAAGAAGATGCAGAGCAAGAATAGGGCTCCACAGCCACATACGGACCCACAAGGAAATCCATAATGGAAGACCATCTTACTCGTCCAACGAGGGATCGCCTAAGTAAGTAAGCCAATGGAGTGTTTCCAGCAAACCCACCCCCCATTAATAGTCTGCCACTTGATTGACGCTGAGTAACTTGCAGCATGTTCTGAGTGTTGATTCCTGCCTCAACAACTCATATCCTGCTTTTTGACACTCCTCCCACTCAGGCCAGGTCCTCTTTTTTAATTAGTCCTTGTTTCTATGGATTGCTCCCACACAAACTGGCTTCACTTCTTGTTTGGACAGCCTCAAGAGCCAGGAATGTAAATGTGTAAAGGATAAAGACACTGAAGGTTCAGGGAGTTGAGTGAGTGGGAGGTAGTGAAGAAGAAATATTAATTGAAGGGGGGAGGGAATGCCCATTTTTTCAAAGGGGAGGGGGAGAAGAAAGCAAAACAATAACAAGAAAGCCACGTGTATGACTTGATGGGTCTTGGAAGCATCTCAAGAGATGAAGTGGAAGACTTCCCTAATAATGTGACAGAATGAAGTTAGATGTGAGTGAAATTGACTTATTTGTTCAGTTGTGCATTTGTTGGATGTGTAGCCCAACTTTCTACTACAAATAGGACCCAAAGGGACTGATAGCAGTGGCTACTCATGAGGCATTTTAGGTTCTGAGTCCTTTCGTGCTGAATCTGTTTTAAAACATAGTATTCAACATCTTAGGTTTCTTGTTATTTGACAGCAAGCCAACTTTGATTTAAGTGGTTCCCAACCTTTTTTTGACCAGGAACCAATTGACCAGGGCCACTTTGACCAGGGACCACTTTGACCAGGGACCATTTTGACCATGGACCACTTTGACCAGGGACCACTTGGACCAGGGACCACTTTGACTAGGGACCACTTTGACCAGGGACCACTTTGACCAGGAACCATTTTGACCAGGGACCACTTGGACCAGGGACCATTTGACAAGGGACCACTTTGACCAGGGACCATTTTGACCATGGACCACTTTGACCAGGGACCATGTTGACTAGGGACCACTTGGACTAGGGACCACTTGGACCAGGGACCACTTTGACCACGGACTACTTGGACCAGGGACCACTTGGACCAGGGACCATTTTGACCATGGACCACTTTGACTAGGGATCACTTTGACTAAGGATCACTTTGACAAGGGACCACTTGGACCAGGGACCACTTGGACCAGGGACCACTTGGACCAGGGACCACTTTGACCAGGGACCATTTTGACCAGGGACCATTTTGACCAGGGACCACTTTGAGTAGGGACCACTTTGACCAGGGACCACTTGGACCAGGGACCACTTGGACCAGGGACCACTTGGACCAGGTACCACTTTGACCAGGGACCACTTTGACCAGGTAGCACTTTGACCAGGGATCACTTGGACCAGGGATCACTTTGACCAGGTAGCACTTTGACCAGGGATCACTTGGACCAGGGATCACTTTGAGTACTCATGCCAAGTTTGGTCCAGGCCTATCATTGTTTGAGTCCACAGTGCTCTCTGGATGTAGATGAACTACAACTCCAAAACTCAAGGTCAATGCCCACCAAACCCTTTCAGTATTTTCTGTTGGTCATGGGAGTTCTGTCTGCCAAGTTTAGCTCAATTCCATCATTGGTGGAGTTCCAAATGCTCTTTGATTGTAGGTTAACTATAAATCCCAGCAACTACAACTCCCCAATGACAAAATAAATCCCCCTCAACCCTACCAGTGTTCATATTTGGGTGTATCAGATATTTGTGCCAGATTAGGTCCGGTGAATCAGATATTTACATTACGATTCCTAACAGTAGGAAAATTACAGTTATGAAGTAGGAACAAAAATCATATTATGGTTGGGGGTCATCACAACATGAGTAACTGTATTAAGGGGTTGTGGCATTGGGAAGGTTGAGAAACACTGACATCGAGAAAAAGAGAGTCAACATTCTCAGATCATGCTTGTAACTTGCAATTCTTTGTAATTTTGTCAGATTTTGGTGCGGGAGAGTGAAACGCTCTGGGAACGGGAGAAAGCAGGACCGCCTCCCAGCATGTTTGCAATCAAAACAAATGGCTTATAAAAGCAGAGCAGTTGGGAAGAGCCATCTGGTGTGAAGTGGTATCTTGAGCATCTAAATCAGTATCATGTGGTGGGGAGTATCTGAGAAGAAGAGCTTCAGGAGAAGTGGAAAAAGCAGAGAATGGCACCCCCAAAATAGACGCTGGCGCTATTTGTTATGTGAGAGTAGGTTTTAAAAATGCCGGTCTTTTCCATGATGGAGTTTTGACAATACATTTCAGGGCTTTTGATGAGATTGAGATACAATTGCACAAAGTAGTAGAAAATATTTTGACATATGGAACTCTCTTACACCAGGTGTAAGGAAGAATAATCCTGTTGTGCTTTTTTTTTTTTAAAGACTAGCATTTGTAAAGAAGGCACCTCAGTGGACCAGATATGATCCCTTGGGCACATCACAATCTTCTATGGAGAAGATGGAATAATAATAATAATGTATTTGTCGTGTCAGGACAACCAGTCAAATTATATTACATTTCTAACAGAACAAAGCAAACAAACAGACAAAATGCAAAATTTGTGAGTTTGGTAGTTGATTAAATGTCCTTTGACCAGTATCTGGCCACTTGGAGTGCTTCTGGTGTTGCCGCAAGGAGGTCCTCCATTGTTCATGTAGCAGGGCTCAGGGTGCATTGCAGCAGGTGGCCAGTGGTTTGCTCTTCTCCACACTCGCATGTCGTGGATTCCACTTTGTAGCCCCATTTCTGAAGGTTGGCTCTGCATCTCGTGGTGCCAGAGCGCAGTCTGTTCAGTGCCTTCCATGTCGCCCAGTCCTCTGTGTGCCCAGGGGGGAGTCTCTCATTTGGTATCAGCCATTGGTTGAGGTTCTGGGTTTGAGCCTGCTACTTTTGGACTCTCGCTTGCTGAGGTGTTCCAGTGAGTGTCTCTGTAGATCTTAGAAAACTATTTCTAGATTTAAGTCGTTGACGTGCTGGCTGATACCCAAACAGGGGATGAGTTGGAGATGTCTCTGCCTTGGTCCTTTCAATATTGGCTGCTACTTCCCGGCGGATGTCACGTGGTGCAATACCTGCTAAGCAGTGTAATTTCTCCAGTGGTGTAGGGCGCAGACACCCCGTGATAATGCGGCATGTCTCATTAAGAGCCGCATCCACTGTTTTAGTGTGGTGAGATGTGTTCCACACTGGGCATGCATACTCAGCAGCAGAGTGGCACAGCACAAGGGCAGATCTCTTCACTGTATCTGGTTGTGATCCCCAGGTTGTGCCAGTCAGCTTTCGTATGAGATTGTTTCTGGCACCCACTTTTTGCTTGATGTTCAGGCAGTGCTTCTTGTAGGTAAGAGCACGGTCCAGAGTGACTCCCAGGCATTTGGGTGCGCTGCAATGCTCCAGTGGGATTCCTTCCCAGGTGATCTTCAGAGCTTGGGATGCTTGTCTATTCTTGAGATGAAAGGCACATGTCTGTGTTTTAGATGGGTTGTGGATCAGCTGGTTTTCCCTGTAATAGGCAGTAAGAGCACCTAGAGCTTCGGAGAGCTTCTGTTCTACCGTCTCAAAGCTCCCTGCTTGAGCAGTAATGGCACGATCATCAGCATAGATGAAACTCTCTGTCCCTTCTGGCAGTGGCTGGTCATTTGTGTACATGTTGAACATGGATGGAGCAAGCACGCTCCCCTGAGTCAGGCCGTTCTTCTGTTTCCGCCATCTGCTTCTCTGGCCCTGGAACTCAACGAAAAAGCTCCTGTTTTGTAGCATGTTTCCTATGAGGCGGGTGAGATGGTAGTCTTTTGGGAGATTATACATTTTTCTCAGGAAGAGGCGGTGGTTCACAATATCATAGGCTGCTGACAGGTCTATGAAGACAGCTCCTGTGATCTGCTGCCTTTATTTTAAATAAATAAATAAATAAATAAATAATAAACATTCTGACACAAGTGAGGCGTGTAACCGCATGGGCTATTTTTGTGAGTTCTATCATAATTATTTTTTTATTAAAACCTGCTCAAATTGTTGATAACTTCTTGAAATCTGTTACATTTTTACTCCCTGGGTCTGAGATCTCTTTAAAGTCCTGCATTTTGTCTGTTTCACTAAACAGGCGTCGCGAATGCTGGAGCGATTGCAGGAGCTGTTATAGGCGTCGTCTTAGCTCTCCTCCTTTTTGGTGCCATCGTGAGCTATGTCCTGCGCCAGAGAAAGCGGAAGACAACTAAGAAGTCCCAGTCGATATACAGTGGGAATGAAATAAGGTCAGACCAATCATTGTTTGATTCTTCAAATGTAACTACACAAAATCTTGCCAAATGCAATTTGTAAAAGATCCATTCCAGAGAGAATAACACAAGGTCTAAGTCAACAGCCAAAAGCCGTGGTGATGTAGTGGGTTAAACCACTAAGCTGCAGAACTTGCTGACTAGAAGGATGGCAGTTCGAATTGGCAGGACAGGATGAGCTCCTGTTGTTAGCCCCAGCTAAATCTAAGCAATTTTGAGATTCAAGTTTGAATTTTAATCATAGCTGTCAAGCAGTTTTGATGTGATTAAAAATAAGTGGGAATTACTGATGTGTGTCATAAAAAGAAGAAGACAAAGGAGGCTTATAAAGTGCATCATAAAATAACTTATGTTTGAAGAGTGTGGGCAAAATGTTCATTTTACCATTTTACCATTTTACCATTTTACCTGTCTCACATCTGTGAGGAAGGTGGGACCAAGAGCAGGGCCTCCCCAGAAGATCTTAGTGTCCTAGATGGTTCATAAGGAGAGTTATGTTCGCAAGCATGTAGCCGGGGGGGGGGGGGTGCTTGAGGGGCTTCAGCCCCCCCCCCCCCCGAAATCCTCATGGTGCTTCGCGAAAAGGCCTTACTGGTGCATTATTTAAACTGTTATGTTTATTCATATCATGATCTGATCACCATACTCAATATATCCCATATGCATGGGGGTATTGGGGTAACGATACAAAAGGTTTACTAGGGTAGACCCTCTTTCACTCAGACTCAGCCCCCCCAAAGCAAACTCCGCCCGCCCCCCCCCCCCCAAATCGAAATCCTGGGTACGGGCCTGTATGTTCGGATAGGTAAGCTGTTTCGGAACCATTTAGGGCAGGGATCTTTAAACTAAGGCCTGGGGGCCGGATGCAGCCCTCCAAGGTCATTTACCTGGCCCTCACTCAGGGTCAACCTAAGTCTGAAACGACTTGAAAGCACACAACAACAACAATCCTATCTCATCAGCCAAAAGCAGGCCCACACTTCTCTAATAAGTTTATATTTGTTAAAATTGTTCTTCATTTTAATTATGGTATTGTTTTAAAGTGTTTTTTTGCACTACAAATAAGATATGTGCAGTGTGCATAGGAATTCATGTTTGTTTGGGGGCATTTTCTAATTACAATCTGGCCCTCCAACAGTTTGAGGGACTGTGACCTAGCCCTCTGTTTAAAAAGTTTGAGGACCCCTGGTTTAGGGCTTTATAGGCTAAAGCCAGCACTTTGAATTGTGCCCAGAAGCAAACTGGCAACCAGTAGAGCTGGCACAACAAAGGAGTTGTGTGCTCCCTGAGCGCCACTCCTGTTAGCAACCTCGCTGCTGCCCGTTGGACCATTTGCAGCTTCCGAACAGTCTTCAAAAGTAACCCCACGTAGAGCACATTGCAGTAGTCTATACGGGATGTAACCAGAGCGTGGGCTACCATGTCATCTTCATTTTATGGAAGCAAATCTTCACAAATGCCATGTTTGTAGGCAAGAATCAATAATAACCAACCACCTCTTAAAGAAATTTAACTGGAACCTTAATACCTGGCTCTTCCGCTGCGGCTTTGGCAAGTAGGTGTACAATATGACACCCAGGGGCGGCTCAACCCATTACGCAAAGTAAGCATTTGCAGTATAGTTGATTTTGCCCAGGGGAGCTCTTGAGGCGCTCTTGGGGAAAAATAGACCTTGACATATGCGAGTTGTAGTTACTGGGATGTATAGTTCACCTACAATCAAAGAGCATTCTGAACTCCACCAATGATGGAATTGAACCAAATATGGCACACAGAACTCCCACAACGAACAGAAAATACATATCAGTGATTGGTTGGGGGGGAGGGGGGGCAAAATACTGTTTGCTTACCGTTGAAAATTACATAGGGCCACCTCTGATGACACCATTGCACCCCTCAACGCTCTTCCCACTGGAATACAGCCCCCCCCCCCCCAAATGGGAAGTTTTAGCTTCACAATTCTGTGTGTTTTTATGAGCTCCCTGCAAATAACTTGCTCCTATTTTTATCTCATTAGAGGTTTTTTTAATCATTTTATCCTGTACATGTGGCCCGCCCATGGTTATTGTGATTGTGCTTATTGAAATGTTATTTTATGACTGTGTTTATAATTTTTTTCCTTTATGTAATTTTGATGATGTTGTTTATTGTTTATGTTCTGGTTTTATCTTGTTGTAATATGTTGTCCGGTTTTGGCCCCATGTAAGCCACTCCAAGTCCCCATTGGGGAAATGGTGGCGGGGTATAAATAAAGATTATTATTATTATTATTATTATTATTATTATTATTATTATTATTTAAGAAACAGATGTTATCAGAGGTTAGCTGTTTCAACGTCTCTTTATTTCCCTCTGTCTTTGTCCAAAGGGAGGATGCCACAGCTCCAGGGATTGCCGAGACCTCCTTGCAAGGACCAGACAGCACGTCAGAAGAAAGCCATCCCCTGGAAAGCATGCCCTCTCGGCCTGGCTCCCACAGCACAACCAAATCTCAGCTCAACCATTTCTTAGTCTGAACTTACTTTGTGTGGCTGCAGTTTAGAACAAAAACAAGGCTCTGCTTTATTGCACGGAGAAAGTATTTCATCTGAAGACACTGCAGCATAGATTTTAAGCCATCCCTTCACCCATTGTTCCCAACCTGCCTGGCACATTGTCATCGCTTACATTGTTCCTCTGATGTTTTCATTTCAAGGTTGAGCCAACCTGCATCCTTTGTCTTCATTTCCAAGGAGAAGTGGGTTCCGCCCATAAAAAGAGAAAGGGGTGACCATAAAAAGAGAGACAGAAGGTGACGTAAAGAAGAAAGAATGAGGGAAGTGTCAGAAATGAGAAAGGTGTCAAAAGGAGAGAGGGAAAGTGCCAGGGAGAGAGAAGGCCGTAAGAAAGATGGGGAAAGGTGTCAGAAAGAAATAAGGTTGGGAAGTGACAGAATGAGGGGGAAGAAGTGAAGGGGAGTGCGAAGACGTGGGAGTCGTGTCAGAGAAAGAGTAGAGGAAGGTGTTAGAATGAGAGAGGGTGGGAAGTGGGTGTCAGAAGAAAAGGAGAGGGAGAAGAGCTATGTCAGGAAACTAGAAGAGTGGGGCAGTCTTCTTGCCTGCTTTTGGATCTGGCCACCTTGATGCACTCTACTGGCTTCGTCCCCCTCTAACACTAGTGTGTGGCCCCCAACAGATTACACTCAACACCATGTGAAGATTTTGTGACCCTGTTTTATTTGTCATTTCTTAACCACTATGCCACAATTATTATTGTTTTCAAAGAGAGTTAAATCTGATCCCTCCAAAACTGGAACTTTTTTTTCTTGTGTCAGGGCTGCCAGTCAATTATATTACATTTCTAACAGAACAAAGCAAACAAACAGAGAATATACAAAATGTGTGAGTTTGGTAGTTGATTAAATGTCATTTGACCAGTATCTGGCCACTTGGAGTGCTTCTGGTGTTGCTGCAAGAAGGTCCTCCATCGTGCATGTGGCAGGGCTCAGGTTGCATTGCAGCAGGTGGTCAGTGGTTTGCTCTTCTTCACACTCGCATGTCGAGGATTCCACTTTGTAGCCCCATTTCTGAAGGTTGGCTCTGCATCTCGTGGTGCCAGAGCACAGTCTGTTCAGTGCCTTTCAAGTCGCCCAGTCCTCTGTGTGCCCAGGAGGGAGTTTCTCATTTGGTATCAGCCATTGGTTGAGGTTCTGGGTTTGAGCCTGCCACTTTTGGACTCTCGCTTGCTGAGGTGTTCCAGCGAGTGTCTCTGTAGATCTTAGAAAACTATGTCTGGATTTAAGTTGTTGACGTGCTGGCTGATACCCAAACAGGGGATGAGCTGGAGATGTCTCTGCCTTGGTCCTTTCACTATTGGCTGCCACTTCCCGGTGGATGTCAGGTGGTGCAATACCGGCTAGACAGTGTAATTTCTCCAGTGGTGTAGGGCGCAGACACCCCGTGATAATGCGGCATGTCTCATTAAGAGCCACATCGATTGTTTTAGTGTGGTGAGATGTGTTCCACACTGGGCATGCATACTCAGCAGCATGAGTATGGAACTGGAACTTGGCACCCATTGATCCAGGTTCTTGTCTCTGTACTATAAATAATTCAAGATATTTGCTGTGGATATTTGTGAAGAAAATACACCCCACACATGAGAACGTGAACTTTGTTGTGCATGTCATAGTTACCTCCTAAGTAGACTTACTACTTACTTACTTAGGCGATCCCTCATTGCCCAAGGATGATGGCCCTCCAAGTGTAGTGTCTTGGTGGTGGGTATGTAGGTGGTTGTGGAGCCCTATTCTTGATCCGCATGTTCTCCTGCAGTGAGGACATCTGTTTCCAGGTGGAAGGCGGTCCCGGTCAGGATCTCTGTTGAACTGACCACATTGTCCGAATGCCGGATCAATGTCTCCCAAAGTAGTTACTACATTCCCAACTCAAGAATGGGAAACATAATGTTGGTGGACAGGAAAAGAGATTTAAAGTTCGGTGGGACACCCTCTGGTCTTGTGGCCTGGCCGAAGGGACCTAGCTACGGTGATCCAGGCTATGGTCATCTCAAGACTGGACTACTGTAACGCCCTCTACATTGGCCTTCCTCTGTCGGTGATCCGGAAGCTCAAGTTGGTACAAAATGCAGCTGCTCAGCTTCTTGCGGGAATTCCGATGCGATGCCACATAACACCAATCTTACTGCAGCTGCATTGGTTACCAATTGAGCACCGGATCACTTTCAAAGTGACGGTACTCACCTTTAAGGCCTTGCATGGTCTGGGGCCGATGTACCTCACCCCCTACCAACCCCAGAGATCCCTCTGTTCTGAGGACCAAGATCTATTGGAAATTCCCAGTGTCAAGGCCTTGCGTTTAACAGCAACCAGACGCAGAGCCTTCACAGCAGTGGCACCATCACTCTGGAATACTCTGCCACCTGAAGTCCGTGCCTTGCGGAACCTATCAGCTTTCCGCAGGGCATGTGAGACATATCTGTTTTGACAGGCCTTTGATCTCTGATATTGTTGTTTTTAAATTATTTTTAAATTGTTTTAAATTGTTTTTAAATTGTGTTCGATTTTAGCCTGTTCTTGTAAGCTGCTCCAAGCCCCAGGGGAGTGGCGGCATATAAGTTTGAATTATAAATAAATAAATAAATAAATAAATAATATTTGCTTAAGTAACCAAAAATGCAAAATGGTCAGGAAGGGGACAGGCTGACATTGTGTGCAAAATATGACCCTAAGGAATAAAGCTTTGTTTACTTCTTTAACTTTTTAAGACTTCTCAAGCTGGAAATGATACATTGAGAGACAGAGTTTGTTTGAAGGTGAAACAGTGATTGGTTGGGGGGGGGGGGGGGGACCAAAATACTGTTTGCTTACCGTTTAAAATTACCTAGGGCCGCCTCTGGCACCACAGTTCAAAAGCATCTATGATTCTATGATTTAGGCCATACCTCAGAGAAGGAACCTGGCAAAACAGCCTGTGAGTGTTCCTCGCCTATGAGCACCCTATGAAATTAATTGGGGAGGGTGGTTATACAGAAGTTGATGATAAATTGTATGATTTTAACTGTATTTGTGTTTAGATTGGCTGCAGTAATGCTGGAGCGGCCTAACTGAGAGGAGTGTGTTGCCATGGAGACGATGTAGGCTAGAGAGAGAAGTGGGAGGAGCTTAGAGGGGAGAGTTTGAAAAACGACAGTTTATGTTCAGTGAGGGTTTAGGTTCAGAGGAGTGAACAGTCATGAGTTAGGTTTTAGGTTCCGAGGAGTGAGGAGTTAGGGTATGGGAGTCGGAGTTAGCAGTTGAGAGAGAGAGAGTGGGAAGTAGAGAAGCAGTGTTTGTGAATAGTCAGAGGTTTCTTCAGTTTAGGAAGGCTGAAGGGGAAACCTAATTAGTTTCATTAGTTAGAGAGGACTAATAGAAGCTTGTTTAGATCACTAGTTAGAAATGAACTAGAGATCTGGGGTTTGATCACGGAAGGATCAAACAGGAAGGCTATTCACCTCAGGAAACATTGTTTAAGAAAGTGCTTCACCACAGTAAAAGTCAATTACAAGTTGTATCATCCAGAAGTGTGAACTGTATTGCAACCAAGTTACATGTAAAGTTCTCAAAGTATTTCCAAGTTTATCAACAGCCTGCAACCATACTCTTTGTTCAAAATAAACTTATTAACTTTTGTTTGAAGACTGCCTCACCTCCATCAATTCTGCGTCCAGTGTGCCATTTCACACAATATTATAACTTACCTCACGTGGTGGCAGAAACGCAGGGGAAAGTGACCAAATAGATATACATTCTTATCTCCAGTCATGCTACAATACATACCGTTTAATTACTACTAAGTTATTACTATTTTAATAAAAGAAGAGGTGCGATTGAACAGCCTCCCTTCTAACTTGATGGTAAATTTGGTTCCTTTTCAAATTGGGAACAACAATAATCATCCCTAGGCTCCCCTGCTCCTGCGCAGTGGTAGACTTGAAGGCATATCCAAATAGAGAAATCTACTACAAAAGTCATTGAAGGGAGAGATCAAGAAGACCTCATGTATGTAAAGCAATGGCCCGTGAGCCCAGTTTCTCCAGATGCTGAAATCTGCACCAGCCATTTCGAAATGATGCCATTGCAGCTTCCGCACCACTCCACTCATGTGCTCTCCCTGCAATGGAAGTGGGCGCCTGTTTAGTGTGGGAAGAATCAGGACACGCTTTATGTTTTCGTAACAACATTCCTTTATTAACATTCCATTGCAGTAGAAGAAATCACATGCAAAAAGAAAAACAAATGGGAGGAGGGATATTAGGAAGGAAGAATGCACCTGTTCCCGACTACTGTATAAATGTAAGGGAAGAAGAGAGAGATGGGGAGGAGAGGAGAGCAGGAGTGTGAGGTGTTCACGAGGCAAAGGGAAAGCAAAGGGCATGATTAGAAGGTAGCTCACAATCACAACCATTGGCTATGCTGGAAGATGATGTTTGAAATATCTAGAGGGTTAAAGGTTGAGAATTAGAGATTGGAATGTAGGCCGGTATTCTAGGGCAGGTATTTAGCTAGATAACAACCTTACTTATGTAGTTATGGAGCCTCTCCCAGTTCACCCACCAACTCAATCCTAATCTACTGGGTTGTAGCTGTTGCAAGCAACAAGGCTTTGTTCTCCTATTGACTGACATACAGCAGACTGATATTCCACCTGCGTCTGTGAGTGATCTCTAGCCAGAAGCAGAATGGCTGTTATAAGAGGGTTGAATGAAAAGTAATGCCTCCACCTTCATAACTCCTCAACAGATGGCAGTACTGGTATGCGGCAGGTACTGGCTTGTTCAGTAGACTCTCCTCTACAGTTCCATTTTGGCAGGAAGCCTTAGCATTGAACGATTGTGTTGCTAAAGTGTGAAGTATGGAACCCTGCACAGATTGTCGGTCAATGCAACTTAAGCAACGTGCAGTCATTGAATTCTTGACAGTAGAAGGTGTCAACTCAACATCTTTAAACTTACTCTCCCAGTGACGAAGAAGTCGACCCTCTATTTCCATAACTCATCGTGCACAGATTTTCCAATAGTTAAAGAAAGCAATAATGTGACCCACACGTTCTTGTGAAATGTCGATTATGCTTGAAATTTCTCTTTAAGTGATACAGCAATTGTCCTGAATCGATCTGTCAACCTTTTGCTTGTGAAATTCAGTGGTTGCTGTCACAGGACGTCTAACTCTTTGTTTGTCACGCAAGTCAGATGTTCCCACCTCAACATCTTTAAACTTACTCTCCCAGTGACGCACAGTACTCACATCAACACAATCACCATCAACAGCTTTCATTCTCTGATGAAGGGTGACACCTTCTGCTGTCAAGAATTCAATGACTGCACATTGTTTAAGTCGCATTGACCAACCGTCTGTGCAGAGTTCGATAGTTCGCACTTTAACAACACAACCGTTCAATGCTAAGGCTTACTGCCAAAATTGAACTGTAAAAGGAGAGTCTACTGAACAAGCCAGTACCTGCTGCATACCAGTACTGCCATCTGTTGAGGAGTTACGACGGTGAAGGCATTACTTTTCATTCAACCCTCATAGTTCTCACTTACACCAGGTAGAAACAGACACAGAAATATAGACCCCTATCTCTCCTAGTGACTGCTACCCAGTAGGTCTAGATTAGGAGACTTTTTATGATATCTACATGTTCCCCACAGTATTGAATATATAGACATCATGTATATGAGTCATTTACAATGTGTGACTCTATGTTATGTATTTGTAACTGCAATTATGAATGTCAGCCCTTATTAGCAAAGAGAAGATGTAGTGGATTGTTGTGAGGATTTTTTGGGTTTTATGGACATGTTCCAGAAGCACTCTCTCCTGACGTTTTGCCTGCATCTATGGCAGGAATCCTCAGAGGTTGTGAGGTCAGACAACTGAGGATGTCTGCCATAGATGCAGGTGGAATGTCAGGAGAGAATGCTTCAGGAACATGGCCATACAGCCCGGAAAACTCACAACAACCCAGTGATTCCGGCCATGAAAACCTTAGCGAGTACACAAAAGATGTAGTGCTGGAGGTCTCATTTAACAGAGGAATAGAATAACTTTAGGAGCAAGGTTTTCGAAAATTGGTACATAAGTTGGGACATGTCCCCATTGTCACCTCCCCCCAAATTTATCCACTTAGAAAAAATCTTTCCATGTGGGTCCTTACTCTTTAAAGAAGCAGATAAAGACTATTGCCCTAGTGGATAAGGAGATCTATATCAAATAAGTGTACAGTCAGTTACAAGACTGGACACGTGGGCTGGTTCCTACCCAGTCTACAAACCACATTGCCTCAATCATTACGACTATAGTTACTAGAGATAAAACAGAGCTACATAAATATTTTTGCAAACTAGGAGCAGTTTGCATGGAAGGTGTGCTGAAATAAAGTAGGTGATGACTGTCCATGCAATTCCAGAACCTTAAGGCTGATAACAAGAGGCAGATGATGGGATTGGAGCAACTAGGAGAGCTCACCATAAACCAGTGGATCAAAGAACCCGGGAATCAGTGCATGTTCTGACAGCTACCATTTTAGGATCATTTAAAAAGAGCTCACGGCACTACATTAAAAAAAACTGACAATGGAGGACACTGAAAGAATTAATATCTCAAACTTGAGTATCATACAAGAGTTGAATGAAAAGTAATGCCTCCACCTTCGTAACTCCGCAAAAGGTGGCAGTACTGTTATGCGACTGGTACTGGCTTGTTCAGTAGACTCTCCTCTACAGTTCCATTTTGGCAAGAAGCCTTAGCATTGAATGGTTGTGTTGCTAAAGTGCAAAGTATGGAACCGTGTGCAGACGGTCAGTCAATGCGACTTAAGCAACGTGCAGTCATTGAATTCTTGAGAGCAGAAGGTGTCACCTCAACATCTTTAAATTTGCTCGCCCAATGGCACACAGTACTCACATCAATACAATCACCATAAACAGGTTGCATTCTCTGACAAATCTCCTTTGGGGTGACACCTTCTTCTGTCAAGAATTTTTTTTTTGTCTTTTCAAGTTTGCTGATGTGTTTGGACTGGGAAAATGTTTAGAAAATAGATGAATGTAGAAATATGGATCTGTAGTTCATAGAATCATAGAATCTATGTTGGAAGAGACCTCATGGGCCATCCAGTCCAACCCCCTGCCAAGAAGCAGGAATATTGTATTCAAATCACCCCTGACAGGTGGCCATCCAGCCCCTGTTTAAAAGCTTCCAAAGAAGAAGCCTCCACCACACTCCGGGGCAGAGAGTTTCACTGCTGAATGGCTCTCACAGTCAGGAAGTTCTTCCTAATGTTCAGATAGAATCTCCTCTCTTGTAGTTTGAAGCCATTGTTCCGCGTCCTAGTCTCCAAGGAAGCAGAACACAAGCTTGCTCCCTCCTCCCTGTGGCTTCCTCTCACATATTTATACATGGTCATCATATCCCCTCTCAGCCTTCTCTTCTTCAGGCTAAACATGCCCAGCTCCTTAAGCCGCTCCTCATAGGGCTTGTTCTCCAGACCCTTGATCATTTTAGTCGCCCTCCTCTGGACACATTCCAGCTTGTCCATATCTCTCTTGAATTGTGGTTTTTAAGTTTGCTATGTTTGTTGTATTTTTTCTGTAAAAACTAATAAATTTTTTTTAAAAAGAATTCAATGACTGCACGTTGCTTAAGTCACATTGACCGACCATCTGCACAGGGTTCCATACTTCTCACTTTAACAACATAACCGTTCAATGCTAAGGTTTCCCGCCAAAATGGAACTGTAGAGAAGAATCTACTGAATAAGCCAGTACTTGCTGCATACCAGTACTGCTATCTGTTGAGGAGTTACAAAGGTGGAGGCATTACTTTTCATTCAACCCTTGTATGAAAGAAAACAACCCCAAACAAGCCAGAGAGATAGAAAGATATTTATGAAGGTATTTCTAACACTCTTGAGCCCCAAGGAGTAAACTAGCATGCAACACGCAAACAAAGGGCTTTGTGGAACGCCTGTCTACATGGGAGAGTATTACCTTCTCTGGCTAGAAACAGACACATATCTTCAATGTATTGAGGAACTGTCAGTGACCAACAGACCTTTCATGGGATTTCTGTGAAATTTTCAAAGTTTAAACATTATATGTGGTGACGGACAGACGTAACACTTTCCAGGCAGTGTTCCATTTCATCCATGGATGTCTCCAAACAGCCCCAGTCACCGATTGGGAATGATGGAGATGCCCTGCCTAAATTTGTTCTGCCTCTCCATTGCTTTTGCAGGAAAGAGAAGCTGGAGTAAGATCAGATAGTATCTGCAAGCATCACCATTCCTTCTTTTGTCTCTGATCTGCCTGCGGAATGGAGAAGAAGGTCAAAGTTAGATCCGTAGCTAATGTTGTGGGTGGGAAAGCTACATCAGGTGCTTGACACCAGGAGTCAAGGCCATGTCCTTCAGCCTACGGAAGATGGTCCTCATCTAATTCAGTTTCCATTGCCTGACTTTGAGAATTAGTGAATAGAGCTTTCATTCAAGAGAAAGCTCTATTCACTTCAAGAAGCCCAGCACTCAAGTGAATAGATTGAGTTGTCATCTTAGGAAAGGTTGTTATCTTAGGGAAGGTGATTTGAATGCATCCTCATTTTCCCCCAAAGCTTATTAACATTTTCTGTCTTGGTGTGTGAAGGAGGAAAGAAATTGCATTGTAGTCTTCTAGTGCTTGAGAAAGAAGCTAAAGCAAAAGTAAACAAAGGCAGGAGATGTATCTCTGGCACACTACTATGTCTCCATAGCTACATCTCTCAGTGCTACTCCCCCTTAACTCCACCTTTTAAGTTTCCACAACAAAACTGCCATTTTTGTGACAATGAAGTTGGGGGAAGTTTCAGTGGAGGTGTGTCCATCATTTGCAGGAGACTCCAGAGGTCCTTGGAAGGTCTCTCCAGAGGACGTCCTTGTTGGAAGTGCAACAAATGAAGAGCCAAGCAGGGCTCTTTCTATCAGTTCTTGCAGTGTGACTAGCTATGGCAATAGTTCCCAACCTGTTGGTCCTCAACTCCCAGAATTCCTAACAGCTGGTAAACTGGCTAGGATTTTTGGGAATTGTAGTCCAAAAAACCTGGGGACCCAGAGGTTGAGAACCAGTGAGCAATGGAAAAATAGCTGAAAACATCTCCATTACTGTGACAATGGAGTTGGGGGAAGTTTCAGTTGAGGTGTGTCCATCATTCGCAGGAGACTCCAGAGGTCCTTGGAAGGTATCTCCAGAGGACGACCTTGTTGGTAGTGTAACAAATGAAGAGCCAAGCAGGGCTCTTTCTATCAGTTCTTGCAGTGTTACTAGCTATAACAGTAGTTTGCAACCTGTTAGTCCCCAGATGTTTTGGCCTTCAGCACCCAGAATTCCTAGCAGCTGGTAAACTGGCTAGGATTTCTGGGAGTTGTAGTCCAAAAAACCTGGGGACCCAGAGGTTGAGAACCAGTGAGCAATGGGAAAATAGCTGAAAACATCTCCATTACATGGAAGTGGTTGTTTAGTGGGACATTGTGGGGCTTGGTGGTAATTCTGACTTCCTCAACAACCAAAAAAGTGGGTTATGATACTGTAAGTTGGACTTATACTATTGTAACACACTAAGACGGCACCAGGATGGTCTGTTAGTCAGTGGTAGTGTCCAAAACATCACAAACATGTTTCTCTTGCCATTCTCAGAACACTTTTCTCTTTGGGGTGTTGTAGGTTTTTCGGGCTACATGGCCATGTTCTAGAAGCATTCTCTCCTGATGTTTCGCCTGCATCTATGGCAAGCATCCTCAGAGGTTGTGAGACCTCACCTCTGAGGATGCTTGCCATAGGTGCAGGTGAAATGTCAGGAGAGAATGCTTCTAGAACATGGCCATATAGCCAAAAATACCTACAGCAACCTAGTGATTCCAGCCATGAAAAGCTTCGACAATACTTTTCTCTTTGTTGTTAAAATGGCGGTCTGTTTAATTTTACTGGGTTGTTGTAAGTTTTCTGGGCTGTATGGTCATGTTCCAGAAGCATTCTGGAAGTACTCTCTCTTGCCTACATCTATGGCAGGCAGTCTCAGAGGCTGTGACCTCACAACCTCTGGGGATGCCTGCCATAGATGCAGGTGAAACGTCAGGAGAGAATGCTTCTAGAACATGGCAATATAGCCCAAAAAACCTACAACAACCCAGTGATTCCAGCCATGAAAAGCTTTGGCAATACTTTTCTCTTTGTTGTTAAAATGGTGGTCTGTTTAATTTTTCTGGGTTGATATAAGTTTTCTGGGCCATATGGCCATGTTCCAGAAGCATTCTCTCCTGACTCTCTCTTGCCTACATCTATGGCAGGTAGCCTCAGAGGTTGTGTCAGTTTAATTTTACTGGGTTGTTGTAAGTTTTTTGGGCTGTATGGCCATGTTCCAGAAGCATTTTCTCCTGTCGTTTCACCTACATCTATGACAGGCAGCATCAGAGGTTGTGACCTCACAACCTCTGAGGATGCCTGCCATAGATGCAGGTGAAACATCAGGAGAGAATGCTTCTGGAATATGGCCATACAGCCTGGAAAACATAATCAACCCAGTGATTCCATCCATGAAAGTCTTCAACAATACAGTTTAATTCTAGTAATTCCAAACTTCCTTTATTCAAAGAGCTAGCAAAGAACACGCATTGGCTACCATTTGCAGGGTTATGTCTGTCTTTCAACCAAGTTAGCCAAAGGTTATAATGGGGCAAAACATAATTTTAAATTATGGGTTGGAATCATTACTATTTTGGACTTTGACTTCCATAATTCTCCCATTTGTGAACCTGGGAATATGTAATACCCTCAATGTGAATCTTCCAAACCCTAAAAGTTGCAAATCCAGCATTATAATATAGCATAATATATTAAAGTTGATCGGAAAGAACACAAAAGATGTAACAGGTTATGCACCTGATAAGTATCACACACTATGGTGTGTATGTGTGTGTGTGTTGCATATTTAGTGTTCTTAAACTATGGGGATGGAGAAAAACCAACATGTGCGGAGGGAGGGGCACAGAATGAATGCCAGGAAGGAATGCATGATCTATACTACAAGAAAAAGCAAAGAGCGCCAACAACAGTATCTCGAACAGAAGGGAAAGAGGATGACACAGTTCTGAAAAGAAGGGCAATCCAAGAAAGAAATGGGAGAGCATTGTGTCTTGTCTGTGATCAGACTCCTTGGGGCATCACGGGATGGGGACAGTTCTTCTGGAAGGAGAAGGGTGCTGTTCAAAGGACCGACTGGAAATCTATTTGGATGCTGCTCTTCCATCCATTTCTTCTGTGTTGCTGTAGGAAGAAAGAGACAGATTGAATTAGGCATTTGCAGACCTTGCACAACAGCTTCCTTCCTGCTGCTCACTACAGATGTTTCCAAAGCATACTTACTCCAATTTATTATTTATTTACAACATTTCTACCCCACCCTTCTCAACCCCCGAGAGGGAGACTCAGAGCGGCTAACATTGGCAACAATTCGATGCCACAATATCAATATAACAACAATATAAAACCATACATATGCAATAGATTAAAATGGTAATGTTAATTATACAGTCACATAGCCGTTTCAATAATAATAATAATAATAATAATAATAATAATAATAATCTTTATTTATACCCCGCCACCATCTCCCCAAGGGACTCGGAGCGGCTTACATGAGGCCAAGCCCAACAGTACATCAATAAACAAAAGCAATAAACAAAACAGTAAATACAGTACAATTAATATAAATCACATATAAACAATAACCAAAAACCCAGTAACACACAAGGATTAAAAACCTATGGCCGGGCCAAATATAATTGTTTACAAATTAAAAAATAAACGCTGGACGTGAGCAGGGTATGATATAGCTTGTATAGGGTTTTCAAAGAGAGAGATGAGGGAGCGCAGTCAATCCTAACCCAGTAGTCAGGGCCGTAGCCAGAAAAAATTTTTGGGAGGGGTTGAAATTTTCGGGGGGGGGGGTTGAAAATTTCACAGGGGGGGGGGGTTGAAACCTGCCTCCTTACTCACGCTGAAGCAAAGAGCACAGCAGGGCGGAGAGCAGCCTTCAATAGTCTGCAGCTCCGCCCCTATCAACCACCTCCACCAAGTCTGGCCTCCTTAATGAGAGCATTCAACACACACACCCCACAATGACAGTAATAATAATAATAATAATAATAATAATAATAATAATCCTTTATTTGTACCCCGCTACCATCTCCCAGAGGACTCAGTGCGGCTTACAAGAGGCCGAGCCAAATACAACAGTAAAAACAACAACAATACAGCAAAATAACTAAAAAACAAGACAATGACATTAACAACACACCATGATGCAATTAAAATCTGTGGCAGGGCCAAATGTAATAATTACAATTAAAAAGTGCTGGGCATGACCAGGTGAAAAGAGTAGGTGTTTGGAGGTGGGTGGGCATGCAGTTATCCTGGCTGGGCCTGCCTGATGTCCTTAGGGAGAGAGTTCCAGAGTCGAGGGGCTACCACCGAGAAAGCCCTATCCCTTGTCCCCACCAATTGCGCTTGCGATGCAGGTGGGATCGTGAGTAGGGTGTCTCCAGATGAAAGAAGAGATTGTGTGGGTTCGTACACAGAGATGCGGTCACGCAGGTAGGCAGGTCCCAAACAGTGTGAATAAATTGTCAATATTTGCTTGAGATAGTGCTTGCAGTTCTGGAGGAACTCTTAATTTTTTGCATCTCATAGACTTAGCATGGGGATTTGGTTAACCAGTTAAAATTCATGAGTAAACCAGGTTTCTTAAAAAATCTGAAACATTTCGGGGGGGGGGGTTGAACCCCTAAAACCACCCCCTCACTACAGGCCTGCCAGTAGTAAAGTGCATTCTGAGGGCAAATTGCTGAAATGTTGTAGGTTTTTTCAGGCTATATGACCATGGTCTACAGGCATTCTCTCCTGATGAGGTCACTACCTCTGAGGATGCTTGCCATAGATGCAGGTGAAATGTCAGGAGAGAATGCCTCTAGAGCATGGCCATATAGTCCGAAAAAACCTACAACAACCCAGTGATTCCGGCCATGAAAGCCTTCGACAATAAATTGCTGAGAGTTTTCTTATGCCTTGTCATAACAATCATGGTTCAGTTCAATGTCCAGAGTGCCATTGTGCCTGCTAGCTGAAAGCCTGGCTCCAAAACCACAATTTCAATTTTCTTCCACAAGCGGGGGGGGGGGGGGGGGGGGTGTCACCACTGAGAAGGCCCTGTCCCTCGTCCCCACCAGATGTGTTTGTGAGGCAGGTGACACTGAGAGAAGGACCTCCCCGGTGGATCTGAAACTACGAGAGATATACGTTTGGACAAGTAAGCTGGGCTGGAGCCGTATAGGGCTTTATAGGCCAAGACCGGCAATTTGAATTGTGCTCGGAAATGGACCAGCAGCCAGTGGAGCTGGCATAGGAGGCGGGTGGTGTGCTCCCTGTATGGTGCTCTGGTGAGCAATCTGGCTGCCACCCATTGGACTAGTTGGAATTTCCGAACAGTCTTCAAAGGCAGCCCCACATAGAGTGCATTGCAGTAATCTATTCGGAATGTAACCAGAGCGTGGACCACCGTAGCCAGATCAGACTTCCCAAGGTACGGGCGCAGCTGGCGCACTAGTTTTAACTATGCAAAAGCTCCCCTGGTCACCTCCAAAACCTGGGTTTCCAGGCTCAGCGATAAATCCAGGATCACTCCCAAGCTGCGAACCTGCATCTTCAGATGGAGTGTAACCCCATCCAACACAGGCTGTAACCCTATGCCCTGTTCAGCCTTTCAACTGACCCCAACATCTTTGGGGTCAGTTTGGAAGGACCACAATTTTACTTTCTTTCTCTCTTTTGGATACATTCTTGACAATGGACTTTAAAGGTCTTGGAAAGCTCATACGGATACAAAAATAATGACATTTACGAAAAAACTACTTGCAGCCTGGAGTATGCTTAATAGCTTCTCCTCTTGCTTCAAGAGCTGCACTTTATAGGGAAATCAGCAGGATATCCACAATATTAATGGCACTACTTGTTTCTAAAGGGAATAGACCACAGTCTGAGATAATCTCCCATAATTAGCACAAATGGTTATGCAGAGAAGGAAGGAAAGGTTGTAGAAAGAAAAATGGACTGTTTGAGTATCCAGATGTTTAGTTCAAAGGAAGCCTGGGATGCATGTTAGTTTTTGCAGAACAATCCTGCATGATCCATTTATTGTTTTTCTTTCGTATCAGGAGCGGCTTGAGAAACTGCAAGTCGCTTCTGGTGTGAGAGAATTGGCCGTCTGCAAGGACGTTGCCCAGGAGACACCTGGATGTTTTACCATCCTGTGGGAGGCTTCTCTCATGTCCCCGCATGGGAAGCTGGAACTGACAAATGGGAGCTCACCCTGCTCCCCAGATTCAAACCACAGACCTTTTGGTCTACAGCCCTGCTGGCACAAGGATTTAACCCATCACACTACTGGGGGCGCCTATCCATTTATTGTGCACTAGTTGTACCCATCACGCATTGCTGTGGCCGTTCCCTTCCTCTTTCTCTCCTCCTTTCTTTCTCTCCTTCCTTCCTTCCCTCTTCCTGACTGTGAGAGCCGTTCAGCAGTGGAACTCTCTGCCCCGGAGTGTGGTGGAGGCTGCTTCTTTGGAAGCTTTTAAACAGAGGCTGGATGGCCATCTGTCAGGGGTGATTTGAGTGCAATATTCCTGCTTCTTGGCAGGGGGTTGGACTGGATGGCCCATGAGGTCTCTTCCAACTCTTTGATTCTATGATTCTATGATTCCCTTCCTTCCTTCTTACCCCTTTTTTCTTTCATTCTCTCTTTCCTTCCTTCTCTTCCTCTTCCATTCCTTCCCATCTTTTCTTTCCTTTCCCCTTTCTCCCCGTTCTTCCTTCTCTATCTATTCTTGGACTGCAACTCCCAGCAGCCCTCCTGATCAGTCTATCTATCTACTTACCTATCTATAGCTAATCTATCTATCTTATCTATCTGGAGGATTGGTGAGAGTTGCAGTCCAGGAATAGGAAATTGGAAATATGCAGGGATTGGGATGCTCTCAAAGAAATCCAAGGAGAAGAAATCTTGCATCTTGGAAGCAGTGCATTTGGATCATCCTCCTCTCCTAAAGGGACTGGTCTAGGGGATGCTGGGAGCTGTAGTCCAGAAGAAAGTCCAGATATGCTATTGTGTGTTTTGTTTGCCGGGGAAGTAATTTTTCCACATGCGCTGAAGCGTCTTTTTGCTTTTTTTTGGCTTTTGATGTCCTTCCATTGTGTTTTTATGAGTGATAGTCACTTGTCGGCCTGAGAGATGTATTGTGTCCAAATTTGGTGTCAATTCACCCAGTGGTTTTTGAGTTATGTTCATCCCACAAATGAACATTACATTTTTATTTATATAGATACACTGCCTTATTGTACATAACAGTTTGTTATGTATTGTTGAAGGCTTTCATGGCCGCAATCACTGGGTTGTTGTGTGTTTTCTGGGTTGTATGGCCATGTTCCAGAAGCATTCTCTCCTGACATTTCACCAAATATTCTCTCTCTCTCTCTCTCTCTCTCTCTCTCTCTCTCTCTCGTGTGTGTGTGTGTGTGTGTGTGTATGGAGCCCCCAGTGACAGAAGGGTTTAACCGAAAGGTCGGTAGTGCAAATCCGGGGAGCAGGGTGAGCTCCCCAGATTCACACATGAGAGAAGCCTTCCACAAGTTGGTAAAACATCCAGGCATCCCCAGGGCAACAACCTTGCAGACAGCCAATTCTCTCACACCAGAAGCAACTTGCAGTTTCTCAAGTCACCCCTGACACAAAAAGTATACATCGATATACGTATATATAGATAGATAGATAGATAGATAGATAGATAGATATCCATAAGTATATTCCTTGCCTTAGAAAATCCTATGGATTTCATGGAGTCATCATAAATTGAAAGGCGGCTTGAATGCACATACACACAAAGAAAGCAAGAAGCCATGATTTGTAATGTGATGGGGAGGGCTTTAAGTAGAGAGAGCTTATTTAGACGTTCCTTTATATGCAGATAACACCCAACTCTACCACTCCTTTTCACCTAATTCCTGTGCTAAACTGGTGCCTGGCAGTAGTAATGGACTGGGTAAGAGCAAACAAAGCTTAATCCAGCCAAGTAGTAAGACAGATCTGGAAATAGGGATTCAGCCTGTGTTCAATGGGGTTACACCCCCCTGAAAATGCAAATTCGCAGTTTGGGATTCAAATTAGGCTCTGATCCTGGAGGCCCAGGTATTAGTGGTGACCAGGAGTGCTTTTGCACAATTAAAACTTGTGTATCAACTGTACCCATAATAATAATAATAATAATAATAATAATAATAATAATAATAGAGACGGAGGGCCTGATTCTGGCAGCCCAAGAACAAGCCCCATGTAGAACCAATGTCATCAAAGCCAGAACTGAAAAGCCAATGACAGATCCCAAATGTAGACTCTGCAAGGAAGCAGATGAAACAATAGATCACATCCTCAGCTGCTGCAAGAAGATCATGCAGACAGAATACAAGCAGAGGCACAACACCACTGCTCAGATGATTAATTGGAACTTGTGCCACAAATACCATCTGCCTGCGACAAAGAATTGGTGGGATCACAAGCCAGAAAACATTACAGAGAATGAACATGTATAAATATGTGAGAGGAAGCCACAGGGAGGAGGGAGCAAGCTTGTTTTTTGCTTCCCTGGAGACTAGGACGTGAAACAATGGCTTCAAACTACAAGAGAGGAGATTCCATCTGAACATGAGGAAGAACTTCCTGATTGTGAGAGCCGTTCAGCAGTGGAACTCTCTGCACTGGAGTGTGGTGGAGGCTCTTTCTTTGGAAGCTTTTAAACAGAGGCTGGATGGCCATCTGTCAGGGGTGATTTGAATGCAATATTCCTTGGCAGGGGGTTGGACTGGATGGCCCATGAGGTCTCTTCCAACTCTTTGATTCTATGATTCTAACGGGAGCCCCCGGTGGTGCAGTGGGTTAAAGCACTGAGCTGCTGAGCTTGTTGATTGAAAGGTTGCAGGTTCGATTCTGGGGAACAGCGTGAGCTTCCGCTGTCAGCCCTAGCTTCTGCCAACCTAGCAGTTCGAAAACATGCAAGTGTGAGTAGATCAATAGGTACCGCTCCGGCGGGAAGGTAAGGGCGCTCCATGCAGTCATGCCGGCCACATGACCTTGGAGGTGTCTACGGACAACGCTGGCTCTTCGGCTTAGAAATGGAGATGAGCACCAAACCCCAGAGTCAGATATGACTGGACTTAGTGTCAGGGGACTACCTTTACCTTTACCTATGATTCTAACACATCAAACTCTTCTGGGACTTCCGAATTCGGACAGACAGAGTTCTAGAGCACAATATTCCTGACCTCACAATCGTGTTTAAAAAAAAAGTATGGATTGTCGATGTCGCAATCCCAGGTGACAGCAGGATTGAAGAGAAACAGCTGGAATTTAAAGATTGAACTGCAAAGACTCTGGCACAAGCCAGTCAAGGTGGTCCCAGTGGTGATCGGCACACTGGATGCAGTGCCTAAAGACCTTGGCTTGCACTTAAACACAATCTGTGCTGACAAAATTACCATCTGAAAGCTGCAGAAGGCCACCTTACTGGGATCTGCATGCATCATTCACTGATACATCATCACACAGTCCTAGAGACTTGGGATGTGTCTGATGTGTGATCCAATTCAACAGCCGGCAGAATGTCTGCTGTGGACTCATCTTGTGTTTCTAATAATAATAATAATGTATTGTCGAAGGCTTTCATGGCTGGAATCACTGGGTTGTTGTAGGTTTTTCCGGGCTATATGGCCATGTTCTGGAGGCAATTTTTCTCCTGACATTTCGCCTGCATCTATGGCAAGCATCCTCAGAGGTAGTGAGGTCTGTTGGAAGTAGGAAAAGTGGGTTTATATATCTGTGGAATGACCAGGGTGAGACAACGGACTTTTGTCTGCTGGGGCTAGGTGTGAATGTTTCAGCTGATAATAATAATATAATAATAATAATACTTTTTAGGAAACGTTCAGAGATGTTTGGGGCAGCCTGGCTGGATTAGGCACAGGGGGTTGGTTACTGCTATCTAGCAACTCTCTAGTCTGCTTCCTTTTGGAACAATCTGGGACATTTTCCAGCTGGAGAAGCACCATTACCCTCCAGACCCAGAGGACTAGCTGTGCCGAATCCTGAGTGGGAAGGAAGTCAGTGTTCTCTCTTGGAAAGGACAGTAGGAGAGAAGCAGGAAAGAGGCTGGACTCAGAGACAGGAAGCTGGGTAAAGCATTCAGAGAAGGACTCGCTGTCTCCATTTGTGTGAGGAAGTGTAGGAGAGAGGACTTTCGCTGAGAAAAACAGCTTTTGCAGAGGGTGTGGGGGCGTTGTGGGACTCTGGCTCCTGCTTGTTTTCTGCCAGATGGCTGCTGAGAACGACTCTCTTTCTCTCCGTTTAGGTCTCTTGTTTTTCATATTCTTCTTACTACATCAAACCCTGGCACCTTGACACTCAAGGAGAGCTTCCGCACAACTGTGCTCAGCAGAGAGTAAAAATCATCATTAACCCCCACGAATTTTTCAATGGGTGCCGATACCACTTGACGCACCACCTGCCAAATCTGCTCCTTAAATGTGCCTTTAAAACAAGGTGGAAGCCAACATTCTGTTTACAGCTTGAATTCTACTACTGTGATTTTGTTTTGTTTTGCATTGCATTACTAGAAAAAGTGATATTTGTTAGATCAGATCAGGATTCCCTCGTAGCAGTATCACAGCTATTTTGATGCAGGGATTCAGTGTGGAGGGATGTAAATATTTCACTATTTTAAGGATGAATATTTCAGGCAGTTATTGCCCTCATTGCTCCAAACAGTTATTGTGTGGTTTTGGGGCAATATCCCTGCACAATATCCAGAAATCCTGCACAAAACTTCCTCTTAAATACTGTAATTAGAGACTTATTCTGTATACAATTCACACTTGGTTCATTCACACAAGTAGTAATATTTCCTGCACACAAAAAACCCCAATATTTTAGGGGTGTGTGAATATGTTGTTTTTGTTTCAAATTTCAGGTACCCCCCATTTCTGTTATTTGGAAAATTCTGGGAGATTAGGAAGTGGGTCGTTTGGATTCGTAATTCAGAACCCTGAGTTCTGTTTCCATTTTGGGAAGAATCTTCCTGAAAACAGAACAGGGAGAGGGCAAAAACAGAACAAAAACAGAATAGATTCTGTGCCATTTCACATACTCCTAATATTTTTACACAGATATATTATTTTCTGTTCAGGAAATACAATTGGCATCACTGAAAACTGATGGGACAAGTCTTGTGATTGGAATGTAGTAATTGGGGGTTATGGAGCCTGCGGTGGCACAGCGGGTTAAACCACTGAGTTGCAGAACTTGCTGACCGAAAGGCTGGCAGTTCGAATCCAGGGAACATGGTGAGCTCCGTCAGGCCCAGCTTCTGTCAACCTAGCAGTTCAAAAACATGCAAATGTGAGTAGATCAATAAGTATTCATGCCAGATCCATCACTGGTCCAGATCCATCATTGTTTGAGTCCACAGTGCTCTCTGGATGTAGGTGAACTACAACTCCCAAACTCAAGGTCAATACCCACCAAACCCTTCTAGTGTTTTCTGTTGGTCATGGGAGGCCTGTGTGCCATGTTTGGTTCAATTTCATCATTGGTGGAGTTCAGAATGCTCTTTGATTGTAGGTGAACTATAAATGCCAGCAACTACAATTCCCAAATGACAAAATCAATTTTTATAGTGATGGTTACTCCTTGGGTTAGTAGGTGTCTTGTGGACCAATTTGGTGGCAATTCATCCAGTGGTTTATGAGTTATGTTAATCCCACAAACAAACATTACATATTTATTTATATAGACTATCATGTCTGCTCTCAACCTTCTCTTCTGCAGGCTAAACTTTGCAGACAAAGTCGCCTTGATCCGCTCTGGTCTGGACACCATATTAAGGGCAGTCTCTGAGGATGTAACACGAGCACCTGCTTGTCCAGTTTTGATGGATTCATTTCAACTGGTGAAACCCGAGGATGTGGACAAGATACTTGGAGGAATGAGGCCTACCACGTCCATCCTAGACCCCTGCCCATCCTGGCTTCTAAAGGAGGCCAGAGGGGGATTGGCTGAGTGGGTTGAGGTGGTGGTTAACGCCTCCCTTCGGGAAGGCAGAATTCCAGCGAGCTTAAAACAAGCTATAATAAAACCGCTGTTGAAAAAACCATCATTGGACCCCACTAAATTCGACAACTTTCGGCCAGTTTCCAATCTTCCCTTTTTGGGCAAAGTCCTGGAACGCGTGGTGGCCTCACAACTCCAGGTATTCTTGGGAGACACGGATTATCTGGATCCGGCACAGTCTGGTTTCAGACCGGGACATGGAACCGAGACAGTCTTGGTCGCCTTAGTGGATGATCTGCAGCGGGAGCTCGACAGGGGGAGTGTGTCCCTGTTGGTGCTGCTGGACCTCTCAGCGGCCTTCGATACCGTCGACCACGGTATCCTTCTGGAACGCCTTGCGGGGATGGGTCTCGGGGGCACTGTTTTACAGTGGCTTCGGTCATTCCTGGAGGGTCGGTCCCAGAAGGTGTTATTGGGAGACACCTGTTCAACCCCACAACCCTTGTCGTGTGGGGTTCCTCAGGGTTCAATACTATCCCCCATGCTGTTTAATATCTACATGAAGCCGCTGGGAGAGATCATCCGGAGTTTCGGGGTACGGTGTCATCTGTACGCAGATGATGTCCAACTCTGTCACTCCTTTCAACCTGCTACTAAGGAGGCTGTCGAGGTCCTGAACCGGTGCAAGGCCGCTGTAACAGTCTGGATGAGGGTGAACAAATTGAAATTGAATCCAGACAAGACAGAGGTACTCCTGGTCAGTCGCAAGGCCGAACAGGGCATAGGGTTACAGCCTGTGCTGGATGGGGTCGCACTCCCCTTGAAGGCGCAGGTTCACAGCTTGGGTGTGATCCTGGATTCATCGCTGAGCCTGGAGCCCCAGGTCTCGGCGGTGACCAGGGGAGCATTTGCACAGCTTAGGCTCGTGCGCCAGCTGTGCCTGTACCTTGGGGAGTCTGACTTGGCCACGGTAGTCCACGCCCTGGTTACATCCTGTTTAGACTACTGCAACGCTCTCTACGTGAGGTTGCCTTTGAAGACGGCCCGGAAGCTCCAACTGGTCCAACGTGCGGCAGCCATGATACTAACAGGAGCGGGACGCAGGGAGCATACAACCCCCCTGCTGTACCAGCTCCACTGGTTGCCAATCTGCTACCGGGCTCAATTCAAGGTGCTGGCATTGGCCTATAAAGCCCTAAACGGTTCCGGCCCAAGATACCTAACTGACCGCCTCTCGGCCTATGAGCCCACGAGGACTTTGAGATCTTCCGGGGAGGCCCTGCTCTCGATCCCGCCTGCGTCACAGGCACGGCTGGCGGGGACGAGAGATAGGGCCTTCTCGGTGGTGGCTCCTCGGCTGTGGAACACCCTTCCCGTGGACATCAGGCTAGCTCCCTCCCTGTTGACATTCCGCAGGAAGTTAAAGACCTGGCTGTTTAAGAAGGCATTTGAACAAGAAGTGCAATGATTGGTAATTTGACCATAGGAATGGAACAACGGAAATGATATCGGATTGTGGGTTTGACGATGAGATGACTCGGAATGGCTTTTGTAGTAATGTTGATGTTTTGATGAGATGTTTTTCGATAATGATGAATTGTGGATTATTTTACACCATGGTTTGTATTTTGCACCTGATTTTCTATGTTGTACACCGCAATGAGTCGCCCTTGGGCTGAGAATTGCGGTATATAAGCGAAGTAAATAAATAAATAAACACACCCAGTTCTTTAAGACACTACTCATGGGGATTCATGGTCTCCAAACCTTTGATCCTTTTAGTCACCTTCCTCTGGACACATTCCAGCTTAGAACCAATATCCCTCTTGAATTGTGGTGCCCAGAAAAGAAAGATAAAATAGCAATGGGAGATTTCCAGTGTCCTGATATTTGTTGGAAGACAAACTCTGCCAGGAATTCCAGGCACAACAAATTCCTCAATTAGTTTTGCAGAAGATGGTCCAGAAAGTAGAAGAGGGAACAAGAGGATCAGGGCCACTGCATTATGGATCTGATCCTAACTTACCTAGAAATGGAGGCACATGCCATTGTACATTCAGTAGCACATCGAAGTACATACAAGACTAACTTGCAAATGCAGCTTGCTAATATACATTGCATCTGCATCTTGCAACTGCATTATGGATTGTCATAGAGCCACATATGTTGTGGTACACTAGCATTCAGTATATGGATTGTATAATGGAAGTTTAATACACCTCCGTCACTATTTACACTATGCTGAAGCAATGTAGGCAGAGAAGAGTACGAATAACACATTTAGAGTGGAGGAAAAATCACTCATGAATTAAAACAGAGTTTCAGTAACTGCAACTAAAAAGTATATGACCCACTTCTGTGATTTCCTGATTCATTTACTGTCATCACATTTATGAGACTTAAGCTTTCTGATCTTTTCTAGATCAGCTTTATTTCACAATCCCACACATTTATTTTTTTTCCCCTTGACTTGGACAGCTCCATCTCCATCAACAATCATCAACATTACTCATCCACACCTCTGTCTCATATTACTTTGCACTTGGTTTTCTGCCATTTTCCATTCATCCCATAACGGAATGCAAGATTGCCTGAGAAGAGTGGTATACAAATGTAGTAAATAAATAATAAATAAACAAGATTCATGTCGTCTTGCTTTCTGGACATTCATATTCAAAATAAGGCTATCATCATATCCTATAATGACATTCTGTAATGGGATATTTTAAAGGGAAGCATTGTTAGTATTGCTTTCTTAAAAAGACATCAGTATTTTATTATATTGAATTCCTGGGAATTATTTGTCTGGTTCGATATTTATTGAAGAAGAATAATAGAATCATAGAATCAAAGAGTTGGAAGAGACCTCATGGGCCATCCAGTCCAACCCCCTGCCAAGAAGCAGGAATATTGCATTCAAATCACCCCTGACAGATGGCCATCCAGCCCCTGTTTAAAAGCTTCCAAAGAAGAAGAAGAAGAAGAAGAAGAAGAAGAAGAAGAAGAAGAACAACAACAACAACAACAACAACAACAACAACAGGTTCGCAGTTTGGGAGTGATCCTGGACTCATCGCTGAGCCTGGAACCCCAGGTCTTGGCATGGCAGGAAGAGCTTTTGCACAATTAAAGCTTGTGCACCAGCTGCGCCTGTACCTTGGGAAGTCTGACTTGGCCACAGTGGTCCACACTCTGGTTACATCCCATATTGACTACTGCAATGTTCTCTATGTGGGATTGCCTCTGAAGACTGCCTGGAAGCTGCAATTAGTCCAGTGTTCGCCAGCCAGATTACTAACGGGAGCAGGGTACAGCGAGCGCACAAATCCTTTGTTGCACCAGCTCCACTGGCTGCCAATTAGCTTCCGAGCACAATTCAAAGTGCTGGTTTTAACCTACAAAACCCTATATGGTTCCGGTTTATTTGTCCGAATGTATTCTCCCCTATGAACCACCAAGACAATTAAGATCTTCTGGTGGGGCCCTGCTCTCGGTCCCGCCACTTTCGCAATCGCGTCTGGCGGGAACAAGAGACAGGGCCTTTTCTGTGGTGGCCCCTCGGCTATGGAACTCTCTCCCAATTGAGATCAGATCTGCCCACTCCCTCCTGTCCTTCAGGAGACTGGTGAAATCCTGGCTATGGAAGGAAGCATTCCCAGAGTAACGGTTGAAACCGGCTACAGAACAACATTATTGGCCACCCATATGGACTGGGTTGGACATGATTTTATCTTGGCGATTTGGCTTATTTGTAATTTTAATCGATATGTATTTTAACTCAATATTATATGATGTTTTTAGATTGTACTATTAGCATTGAATCCTTGCTGTAAGCAGGTCTGAGTCCCTCTACGGAGGTTGAGAAGATTGGGATATAAATAAATAAATAAACAACAACAACATCTTTATTTTTCTACCCCACCTCCATCTCCCCGAAGGGACTCGGGGCGGCTTACATGGGGCCCAAGCCCAAGACAGAATACAATTAAAAACACAGCAATAACAATTAAGACAGCATAAAACAGTGCAAAACAACATAACAATAATAGCTAGCAACAACAATAACAGCAGACTAATTTTGGAGGGGGGGAAGAAGGCCACTACGTGAGCTGGTTAAAGGATAAGGTGGTTTAGTAAGGTGGATAACAATGTATAATGGCATAGGAAATATCATGGAAACAGAGCAAATTAACAGGATCAGAAACAATTCAATTAATATAGTATAGGACATCAGATTAAATGACGATTCAGGTCATGATACAGACCGTTTGTCATAGGAGTCGTCAATTGAAAGCACGACGAAACATCCACGTCTTTAATTCCTTACGGAATGTGGCTAGGGACGGAGAATTCTTTCTCCCACCTTGGACATTCCACAGATACATAAACCCAATTTTCCTAGTTTCCAACAAGCCTCACAACCTCTGAGGATGCCTGCCACAGATGCAGGCAAAACATCAGGACAAAATGCTTCTGGAACATGGCCATACAGCCCAGAACACACACAACAACCCAGTTTGTTATATATGTAGGCAGATGTCTTTTTATGGAATTTAATTATTTGTATGCAATTTAAAACAAAATAATGTAAGTAACCATCCTTAGCACACACAAAAAAACCCTAAGCATGACTAATGAGGAAGTTACTACTGTTTTGACCTGTAAGTCCCTTCGTAAGGTCTAGAATTTATTATCTGTTTTTTTCTTTCTGCATCCAATGGTGCCTTCATCTCTTTAGAGCTGGCTTGAATCTCCAATTTCATAACTTGAATGTTATTCTTCCTTTCTTGCTTTCGCTCCTCTCTTTCTCTTTCAGACATCCTGTTTAAGTCTTTCTTATCATTCTCTTGTTTAATAAATGTTGTGGATTGTCTTAATAACTCACTGTTATTCATTACTTCTTGCTTTCCCTCTTTGGTACGTCCTTCTGCTCCTGTATTTAAAGACGGTAGCGATGTGGAGGCAGAGGGAGGGGGGTTCTGTGCAATTGTTTCCCTTCACAGGCTTCTGTGGTGGTGGGCTCCTCATTTTCTCTAAATAACCCACTTTTTCCAATCTTGCAAATGCCCTATCTGATGGCTTCGTTCGAACCCAGAGAGAATCTTGTTTGGGGAGTTTTTGTCTCGCTCCTGTCTTGTGAGAGGAAGTCATAGGGAGAAGGGAGCAAGGGTCTGGAGAACAAGCCCTATGAGGAGCGGCTTAAAGAGCTGGGATTGTTTTGCCTGAAGAAGAGAAGGCTGAGAGGAGACATGATAGCCATGTATAAATATGTGAGAGGAACTCATAGGGAGGAGGGACAATTTGGCACAATTCAATGCCCCCAGCAACATAAAAACACTTAAAATATTAGCATATAAAATATAAATTCATATACAGTTAATGAAAACAGTAAAAACATATATCCTTGGCCTCTCCTTACTAAAATCATTATTCAACCGGGACTGTGGCGCAGCTGGCTGGGAGTCAGCTGCATTAAGATCACTACTGACCAAAAAGTCAAGAGTTTGAAGCCAGCCCGGGTCGGAGTGAGTGTCTGACCAATTTTGTAGCTTGCTGTCGACCTTTGCAGTCTGAAAGACAGTTGTATCTGTCAAGTAGGAAATTTAGGTACCGCTTATGCGTGGAGGCAAATTTAACTAATTCACGAGGCCATAAATATCGCCAGCAAGCATGCAAAGAATGAGGAAGTACTTCATCAGTGTCACAAATGGTTGGTGAAGGGACAGCTCCCCTGGTGGCCAAAATACCCTCAAGAAAAGCTGGAATGTTAAATTGCCTCTGTGTCTGTCTATATATGTTGTGTGTCTATGGCATTGAATGTTTACCATGTATATGTATATTGTAATCCGCCCTGAGTACCCTTCGGGGTGAGAATATAAATACTGTAAATAAATAAATAAATTCAACACATCATCCAGTCATTCCATGGGTCTATCTCTGCCTGTTACATTGTATTTGCAAATGCTTGCTCGAAAAGCCAGGTTTTAACTTGTTTGCAAAATGTTAAGAGGGAAGGGGCCGATCTAATATCCCTAGGAAGGGTGTTCCACAGCCGAGGGGCCACCACTGAGAAGGCCCTGTCTATCATTCCCACCAAAAGGTTCTGTAACGAGGGCAGGACCGAGAGCAGAGCCTCCTCAGATGATCTCAATGTCCTAGATGGTTCACAAGGTGAGATATGTTCGGACAGGTAAGCTGGGCCAGAACCGTTTTAAGCAGAGGCTGGATGGCCATCTGTTGGGAGTACTTTGAATGTGATTTTCCTGCTTCTTGGCAGGGGCTTGGACTGGATGGCACAGGAAGTCTCTTTCAACTCTATGTTTCTCCTCTGCATTCAACCTACAGTGTATTCACGTCCCTCTCTCCCTCTGTAAATCCCAGAATCCCATTTCTGCCTATACTGGATAGGAAATTCCGAGACTTGTACTCAAAAAAGTTACTTTTTTAAAGTTGTGTAGGTATACAAATACATTCCCCACTAAGAATGTATGGAATTTATGCCTGCATCTGAAGTAGAAGAGCAGTGGGAAGAAACCAAAAGGATACCCAAGTAAAAAATAAAAGCTTCTACTTAACAAGAGTCAACTTTTCTGCTGCTGCTGAAGAACAGCCAACTGAGAGTCTACATAAGAAGACAGCCCTCTCCTCTTCACCATGTAGCAGAAGCGGTGAGTAGGAGATGCATTGAGCACCAAGAGTGTTGGAAAAATGCTAAAATCAGATAGGAAAGAGGGGGAGTTTCAGGGAGGAGAAGCAAGTGATGTAGTTAAGAGATAAAGTGAGAAGGCTGGAGAAGGTTTCATAATTGCTGGGGAACCATCACTCAAAGGACACATTACTCAGTCATATTGTTTGATTAAATAGCTTCAATTTTATACGAGTCTTATACTAAATTACCAAAAGGGAGTTGGCCAGGTTTCTAAATGAGTTACTCAATTACATGGCAAGTAGTGTCTTCTGACCATAGTTCCCCAATCTTGATTTACTGGGCAAGTAATGCAGGTCTGCTCGCCTACAGATATAATTCCTACATATTTCCTACACTATTGAATATTTATTTATTTATTTATTTGATGCATTTATTAACCGCCATTCTCAGCCCTTTAGGGCGACTCATGGCGGTGTACACACATATAAAAGACAATTTACAAAGAGGCAATTACAACAACATATAAACTACATAACAATTACAAAAACTACACTAAAAATCCGCTTCGTCTCATAGTGGAATCATAACCAATCTCATATTCCTTGTTCCATTCCAGTCATCTTTACCACATTGTTATAGCACTGAATATGTAATGCATATGAGGACACTGAGAACTGGGAAGCCCTGGCCCTTGAGCGCACCAGCTGGAGGTCAGCTGTGACCAGCAGTGCTGCAGAATTCGAGGAGGCACAAGTGGAGGGTGAAAGAGAGAAATGTGCCAGGAGGAAGGCACATCAAGCCAACCCCAACCGGGACCGCCTTCCACCTGGAAACCAATGCCCTCACTGCGGAAGAAGATGCAGAGCAAGAATAGGGCTCCACAGCCACATACGGACCCACAGGGAAACCCATGATGGAAGACCATCTTACTCGTCCAACGAGGGATCGCCTAAGTAAGTAAGCATATGAGGAGTTCGGCCAGTCCTTGAAAATCGAGAAAACCAAAGTGCTCTTCTAGCAGTCACCAGGCAATTCCTCTCCAATGCCAGAAATACAGCTGAATGGTGTAACATTAGAAAATGTTGACCATTTCTGGTACCTCGGCAGCCACCTCTCCACCAAAGTCAACATTGACACCGAAATACAACACCGCCTGAGCTCTGCGAGTGCAGCATTTTTCCGAATGAAGCAGAGAGTGTTTGAGGACCAGGACATCCATAGGGATAATATTGTTGCCTGCCATAGCATTGCACTTAATTCCCAGCTCCCTTAGAATTTTTGGGCTTGCACAAATCTTGGCCCGGCCTTTTAAATTTTTAAATTGGCTTGAACAGGCGGTATTACTTTTCATATATGTGTGTTATGGCAACAATTTTTATGCTTATATGTTGTTTTGTTAATCTTATGGTTATGTTTTTTTTACTTTGTATGTTTGTGATGTTACCTGGGACATATTGTTTATACGATTTTATACTGTTTATAATGTTTTATATTGTTGTTATTATTATACTGTTCTTAATTGTATATTTATGTTTTGATGTGGGCGCCATGGGGTGCCACTTTGTGAGCCGTCCTGAGTCCTTCTGCGGAGGTTGAGAAAGGACGGGATATAAAAGCCCTAAATAAATAAATAAATAAATAAATAGATTTTATTTTGTTGTTATGTGTACTGACTTCTTGTTGTTGTAGTAGAGCCTGTTAGCAGCACTGCAAGTGGTAGTATGGGTCAGAAGAGGGAAAAGGAGTGCTCAAGATTTAGATGAGGAAAGCCAGAGGAAAAGGATCCAGGATATACTTATGTCACCTACCGATGAAGATTCCTTCGAAGGGTTTTCTGAGAGCGAAGGGTCAATGAATGAGGAGGAGGAAGAAGATGTAATGGATGTGAATAGGGGAACTAAGAGGGTTACTCAGGAGCAGGAATTGGATGAGGAGCGACAGAGGAAAAAGATCAGGGATATACTTATTGCTCCCACAGACGAAGAATCTTTCATGGGTTTCTCTGGGAGTGATGGGTCTGGGAGTGATGGGGAAGAGGATGACGCACTGGATTGGACCAAGGTGCAAGAGGTTCGAGATGTATAAGGGGTATTTTTTAAGTAAGGTCCGTTTTGTTGTAGGCACTAGTAGTTCGCGCACATACCGCAACAAGCGTGTGCGTCGTGTACCAGCATGCCTCGGGAAAAACTATGCTCAGTTTCCGCTCTGTAGCTAACCTGTACAGTTCTGTTCTGTGCTTTAAAAATGTTTAAGACTATCAACTCACCCGCCACATGTGAGGTTCGCTCAATGATACGGTTTTTGTCAGCAAGGAACCTGCCTGCTGCAGAAATTCATCGACAGATTTGTGAAGTGTACGGTGATACTGTTATGAGTGAAAGCAAAGTGCGTAAGTGGGTACGACAATTCAAAGATGGCCGTGACAATGTCCATGATGAGGACTGTTCCGGTCGCCCTTCTTTGATTACAGATGATCTGGTGGCTTCAGTTGAAGCGAGGATTTATGAAGAGGGTATTTTAAAATTGGTTCAGAGGTATGATAAGTGTTTGAATAAACTTGGCAACTATGTTGAAAAATAGAGTGAAGTATGTACTTTCTGAAAATAAATTTACTTTTTGGAAATAAACTTTCATTGTGTACTTATGTTCCAATGGACCTTACTTAAAAAATACCCCTCGTATGTACTCAACCAACGTCTAGCGACACATTTATGGGGTTTTCTGTGGTGGGGATTGGCAATCAGGAGATACTGTGGAGTCTTGGGGAGATCTAAGTTCTGACAAGAGGTGGAAGAGTTGGAGGGATGGGCGTTGGCGTTCAGCTGTGAAAGCAAGACCAGCTGTAAGAGATAACAACAGGTGGACGTCAGCTCATCATCGGATGATGAGGTGTAAGATAAAAATAGTAACTGAAATGGAAGAACTTTGCAGTAGGCAAAGTGTTGGTTTCTTGCCTTGGGTTTTGTCGCTAACGCTTTCGTGTTGGGCTTGGGTCCTGGATCTGCAGGTTACTGTTTCTGTTCATGTTTCAACTCGGCTTGGATTCTTGTGAGTGCGGATTTCCCCTTCCTTTACTGTTTTTGACTACGACGCTGCCTACGTGGACTTTGGAACCTCGCAACTTTGGACTTCGCTTTCTTCGACCTCGGACTTTGTTGGACTTCAGCTTTTTCTTCATGGCTCTTTGTTTGTGCACCTCTTACTTGCTGTGTTATTTTGCATGACTTTGAATGCTCTTCAGTTTAATCCGGATTTTTTCTCCAGATAATCCGGTTTATTGCTTTAGTTTGTTTTTAAGCTAAAAGTTGCTGCTGCTTTTGAGTTTTGACCAGAGACACTAAAGCAAGTGTCTCTGAGACCTCTTTTGTTTTGCATTAATAAACTATACTTTTGGACATACTCTTGAGTCTGGCTCTTTAAGGTGTCTGCATTCCTACAGTTGTAAACCACCTTGAGTCGCCGATAAGGCTGAGAAAGGCGGTATACAAGTATAGTAAATTAATTAATTAATTAATTATATTTATGTTATTGGGGGCATTGAATTTTGCCTTTTGTAAACAGCCCCGAGTCACCTCTGGGCTCAGAAAGGCAGTATATAAATATGGCAAACAAACAAATAAAAAACCGAGAACAAAAACCGAGAACAAGCCACGAGAGTAAAGATGAAGATCCACCCAGAGGAAAAGTGTTCCTGCCATACATCAAGGGAACCACTGACCGCATAGGGAAACTGATGAGGAAACACAACATACAAACCACTTACAGACCCACCAAGAAAATCCAACAAATGCTACGTTCAGCAAAGGACAAGAGGGATCCACTCACCTCTGCAGGAGTCTACCGTGTACCATGCAGCTGTGGACAAGTCTACATAGGGACCACCAAATGCAGCATTGCCCAAATACGAATCAAGGAATATGAAAGGCACTGCAAACTACTCCAACCAGAGAAATCAGCCATAGCAGAGCACCTGATGAACCAACCTGGACACAGCATATTATTTGAGAACACAGAAGTGCTGGACCACTCTCACAACCACCATGTCAGACTACACAGAGAAGCCATGGAAATCCACAAGCATGTGGACAATTTCAACAGAAATGAGGAAACCATGAAGATAAACAAAATCTGGCTACCAGTATTAAAAAAAACTCAAAAATTACAACAGCAAAACAAGAGGGGAAACATACAGGCACATAAAATCACTCTCAACAAGAGATTCCCCCAGGCGCTTCCAGGCCATTGAATGCAAATCAAGGTGATCAGCTGAAACATTCACAACTAGCCCCAGCAGACAGGGGTCCTTTGTCTCACCCTGGTCATTCCACAGATATATAAACCCATTTTTCCTACTTCCAACAGACCTCACTACCTCTGAGGATGCTTGCCATAGATGCAGGCGAAACATCAGGAGAAAAATTGCCTCCAGAACATGGCCATATAGCCCGGAAAAACCTACAACAACCCAGTGATCCCGGCCATGAAAGCCTTCAACAATACATTAAACAAATAAATATTGGTTCACGGTAAGCAATAACTTCAGGAATAGGTTCAAGTCCCCAATGAGCCTGAAAACACGTCAGATGAACTTGAGCAATGCATTCTCTCTCAGTCCGGTCTACATCACAGGGTTGTTGTAAGGAACAGGTAAGCACAGAAAAACTATCCTGATCTCATAGCAGGAAAAGTGGGATGTAAATGTGGTAAACAAATATGCACTTCCTTGTCTTCTGCATAATAGACCCACAGTGTGTCAATGTATACACAAATACTGAGCTTCTTGTGCTTTATCTAGCTTTCATTGACTTCACTTTATGTGCCATTTCCTTGGCAGGAGATGGGGTTTAAAAATAGCATGTGCTGATGTGAGGCATGAAGCCTGGTGTTGCTAAGGAAGAAATTAAAATCAAATCCAGGTCCTTCATCTCCTTTGGGAAGTTACTCTTGGTTTCCATGCTAACATCCAGTGTGTAGGATTTGCCTGCCACATTAAAAACTAGGACATACAGCTGCGAATCTTCCATAGTTTTATATTTGGGGAGCTTGAGGGAGGAGAAAAGGTTGGGTCTCAAAGAACAGACCAAAGTCATCGTTAAAAGTAAAACTATTCAGAGAGAGGTTTGTATTTCTGGCAAGCCCTCTCCCTTCCACAGGGATCAGGCCCAATTAAAATTAAAATTGATTTTAATAGTTTTAAAATTAGAAACGCAGAGCAAAAACCTAAAGTGAAGGAGAACAGACGCAACGAAGAACAGGCTTCCTGTCTCTGAAAGGAGCGCAGAGAAGTATGAATGTTGGCATAGTTAGTTTTGTAAGAGTCCAGGCTCCTGTTGCAGAGGACCAAGAAGCAGGTCATGGATGAGATGTCTCTATCTATCCTTAGGCGATCCTTTGGCAATCCCTTGTAGTTCGGGGATGATGGTCCTCCAACTCCAGTGTCTTTGGCAATGGGTTTGGAGTCCTATTCTTGATCCACATGTTCTCTTGCAGTGAGGATATTGGTGTTGTGGGGTATTGTTGATAGTGGGGTTGCCCTTGAAGACTGTTCGGAAACTTCAACTAGTCCAGCGAGCGGCAGCCAGACTGCTCACTGGAGCGACATACAGGGAGCATACCACCCCCCTGCTGTGCCAGCTCCACTGGCTGCCGATTCAGTTCCGAGCACAATTCAAGGTGCTGGTTTTGACCTACAAAACCCTGTACGGTTCCGGTCCAGTGTATCTGTCCGAACGTATCTCCCTCTACGTCCCACCCCGAACTCTGAGATCATCTGGGGAGGCCCTGCTCTCGACCCCACCACTCTCACAAGTGAGGTTGGTGGGGACGAGGAGCAGGGCTTTCTCAGTGGTGGCTCCACACCTGTGGAACTCACTCCCGGGGGAAATCAGGACAGCACCATCCCTCCTCGCTTTCAGGAGGAGGGTGAAGACGTGGTTATGGGACCAGGCCTTTGGGCACTCCGGCAATTAAATCAGACCATCAGGCGAGTAAGACCAGCAGGATTGATGAAGTGGAACGTAAAACTAGATCTATGAGTTAGCGAACGCTGACCAGGTAAAAGGAGAAATTGGGTTTGTATTGGTTTTTATTGATTTTATGTTAAGAATGTATGAATTGTTGTTAACTGTGTTCTGATGTAATTTTGTGTATTTTGTGTATGATTGTTTTATGATGCAGGCATCGAATTGTGCCTTTGCTTTTGTAAGCCGCCCTGAGTCTCCCTCGGGGGTGAGAAGGGCGGGGTATAAGAACCCCAAATAAATAAATAAATAAATAAATAAATTTCCATGTGGAAGCCTGTCCCGGTCGGGGTTGGCTTGATGTTCCTTCCTCTTGGCATGCTTGTCCCTTTCGCCCTCCATCTGTGCTATGGTAATAATATAACATATTGTATTTACTTTTTACTTGTAAGCCACTCTGAGTCCCCTTCGGGGTGAGAAGGGTGGCGTATAAATGTCGTAAATAAATAAATAAATGAGGTTAAATGGCTTGCCATCTGTCTGATAGATGATTTCCACTCCGGTGGGAAGCTTCCCATCAACAAGATGAAGTATGGCCCTAGTGTTATAGATGGGGCCTGAGGCTGTAAGGAATTGTGGGAGTTGAAGTCCAAAACCCCTGGATGGTCCAAGTTTCCCTGAATAAAGGAATCATTCCCCTGCAGATACTCTGAGAAGCACTTTAATTACCCATTGGGTTGCTCTTTACTTTTGATTTAAAATCCTCCAAATAGAGACATCCTCTGTTCCATGTCCAGCATTTATTTTTAAGGTGCTGGTGTTGGCCTACAAAGCCCTAAACGGTTCCGGCCCAAAATACCTTTCTGACCGCATCTCGGCCTATGAGCCCACGAGGGCCTTGAGATCATCTGGGGAGGCCCTTCTCTCGATCCCGCCTGCCTCACAGGCACGTCTGGCGGGGACGAGAGATAGGGCCTTCTCGGTGGTGGCCCCCCGGCTGTGGAACACCCTCCCTGTAGGCATCAGACAGGCGCCCTCCCTTATGTCATTCCGCAAGAGCCTAAAGACATGGTTATTTGAGAAGGCGTTTAACTAAGTGCTACAACAATTGGCAATGACGATTGGAACGGAATAAGGATTACGAGATTGGTTTACGCTTCTATGATGAGACGGCGCGGATGATTTAGTGTAATTATATTATTGTTATACATTGATAGTTATGTTGATATTTCGTTGTGTTCTGCCTTATTGTAAACTGTTTTTACATGTTGTACACCGCCGTGAGTCGCCCTAGGGCTGAGAACGGCGGTCAACAAATGAAGTAAATAAATAAATAATAAATAAATAAATAAAGTTTTAACTATTACATTTGGCCCAGCCATAGGTTTTTAAATTCTTGTGTTTATTGTCTACTTGTGAGTTATATTAATTGCATTGTTTATTTTGTTTATTGCTTGTTATTTTATTACTGCTTGTTGTTTTTGATGTGTTGTTGGGCTTGGCCTCATGTAAGCCGTTCCGAGTCCCTTGGGGAGATGTATTATTATTATTATTATTATTATTATTATTATTATTATTTTATAGTTTGCCCATGCCTGGTCTGTATGAAGAATTACTACATTAAATTCAAACATAAAGGCCTTTGCTGTCTCAGTGTCTTTTTCTCTAGTTGTGGGGTACTAAAGGGAGAATCTCTGAAGGTTTCAGGATGCACAGAAATATCCTCAGCAGGCATGTAGCCGGGGGGGGGGGGGGGGGGGCCTTGAGGGGCTTCACCCCCCCTCCCGAAATTCTCATGGTGGTTCGCGAAAAGGCCTTACAGGTGCATTATTTAAACTGTTATGTTTATTCATATCATGATCTGATCACCATAATCAATATATCCCATATGCATGGGGGTATTGGGGTAATGATACAAAAGGTTTGCTAGGCTAGACCCTCTTTCACTCAGACTCAGCCCCCCCCCCCCCGAAACTCAGCCCCCCACGACCCCCCCCGAATTTGTTTTACCCCCCCCCCCCCCCGAAATGAAATCCTGGCTACGGGCCTGATCCTCAGACTTCTTGATGCCCATGGAAAGGGACACCATCCATGACCACACCGCCATGTTTTCATACCGTCCCCATAAGATAGAATGGCTGGAATTCATGATTATTTTTTCAGTTACTATTGAAACAAGTAGAATTATGCTTATAAATTAATATGTCTGATTTAGACTTCTTTTTTAGGGTGTCTGAAATTATCCTTTCCATTCTGTGCCTGCAAAGTTTACCTTATGCAAATTTTAATGGCTCATGCCACTCAGTGCCTCGATTTTTTTTCTCCCTGCGATCGACACATGAATATAATTTACATATGCAAACTTAAAGCTTTCTCCTGAAAGCATTTGCACACCAAATTATGGGTACAGCTTTGCGGGGGAGGAAAGACATTTAAAGGGGGGAAAATTCGCCTTCTGACAAATTAAAGATATTACTGTATTTGATGTAAAAAAAAAGAAAAAGCACCAGAGTATGTTTTCTTTCATCTTTTCCAAATTCCTAGAGCCAGATTTGCTAATGAGTTGATGCACATACACATGGGAACAAAAGTACGGTAGATGGAAAGCATCTTGTCGCTTGCTGTGGGAGAATTTTAAACTATCTTGAACAATGTAACTCAGCATGCGTAGGGTTGTAGTGGGGGCAGCCAAAACAATGGCGCCTGCATCTTCTATGAACCAAGGCAATACTAGTCGTTTTTATCCCAACTGCATTATTGACCAAAGATATACCAAGGTTGCTAAATTCTATTAAGACAAGTTGCACTATGACAAATTTGGAAGAGCAGGTCAGCATACATATGGCTCTTACATAGAGTTTGTTTGGTATTAACTAGCGCATTACTGTCATCATTATTATTGTCACCGGAGTGGAAATCATCTATCGGACAGATGGCAAGCTATTAAACCTCAGCAGACTAAAAGCCAAAACTAAAGTTAGAACAACATCTGTTATAGAACTCCAGTATGCTGATGACAATGTTGTCTGTGTGCATTCAGAAGACCTACAAGCCACTCTAAACACCTTCGCAGAAGCATATGAGAAGCTCGGCCTGTCATTGAACATCGAGAAAACCAAAGTGTTCTTCCAGCAGTCACCAGCCAATCCCTCTCCATTGCCAGAAATACAGCTTAATGGTGTAACATTAGAAAATGGCACAATGTTGTCTGTGTGCATTCAGAAGACCTACAAGCCACTCTAAACACCTTCGCAGAAGCATATGAGAAGCTCGGCCTGTCATTGAACATCGAGAAAACCAAAGTGTTCTTCCAGCAGTCACCAGCCAATCCCTCTCCATTGCCAGAAATGCAGCTTAATGGTGTAACATTAGAAAATTTCCGCTACTTTGGCAGCCACCTCTCCACAAAAGTCAACATTGACACTGAAATACAACACCGCCTGAGCTCTGCGAGTGCAGCATTTTTCCAAATGAAGCAAAGAGTGTTTGAGGACTGGAACATCCGTAGGGATACCAAGGTGCTTGTTTATAAAGCTATTGTCCTCCCAAGCCTGCTATATGCCTGTGAGACGTGGACTGTCTACAGATGTCACATGCAACTCCTGGAACGATTCCATCAGCACTGCCTCCGGAAAATCCTACAAATCTCTTTGGAAGACAAGCGGACAAACGGTAGCATGCTGGAAGCAGCAAAGACCATCAGCACTGAAGCGATGGTCCTCTGCCATCAACTCCACTGGACCGGTCACATTGTCTGGATACCTGACCACCTTCTCCCAAAGCATTTGCTCTACTCCGAACTCAAGAATGGAAAATGGAATATTGGTGGGCAGGAAAAGAGATTTAAAGACAGGCTCAAAGCCAACCTTAAAAACTCTGACATAGACACTGAGAACTGGGAAGCCCTGGCCCTTGAGTGCTCCAGCGGTAGGTCAGCGGTGACCAGCAGTGCTGTAGAATTTGAAGAGGTCATGAATGGAGGGCGAAAGAGAAAAATGTGCCAAGAGGAAGGCTTGTCAAGCCAACCCCGACCGAGACCGCCTTCTACCTGAAAACCAATGAAGGAGAAGATGCAAATCAAGAATAGAGCTCCACAGTCACCTACGGACCCACCATAACGCTGACCTTGGAAGGCCATCCTACTCGGACTTCGAGGGATCACCTAAGTAAGTAAGTAAGTAAGATGTTGTGATATTAACTAGCTGATTATTGCTATTAATACTACTACTTACTTTGGCCCAGTCCTAATCTAAATTCCTTGTAGTAGGAACCTTTCTTGTTCTACTTTGTAAGGTGCCAAAGTAAGTCGTAGTCAGAGGCGGCCCTAGGTAATTTTCAACAGTAAGCAAACAGTATTTTGGCGCCCCACCCCCCAAACCAATCACTGATCTATATTTTCTGTTCGCCGTGGAAGTTCTGTGTGCCATATTTGGTTCAATTCCATCATTGGTGGAGTTCAGAATGCTCTTTGATTGTAGGTGAACTATACATCCCAGTAACTACAACTCGCATATGTCAAGGTCTGTTATCCCCCAAGAGCACCTCAAGAGTGCCCCTGGGCAAAATCAACTATACTGCAAATGCTTACGTTGCATAATGGGCTGAGCCGCCCCTGGTAGTAGTGATAATAACAATGCATAGAATAGGTTGCAGAACCACATAAAATGCTCTTCACTTTACCATCTTAATAAACTTAAATTAGATGGTATTTTTAGGGTGGTAGGGAACCTAATGATGGACTATTTTCTGGACTGAATGAATAATATACAGTGAACATTATGACAGTAACAATAATGAGCTAGTTAATTTTGTTTTCTGCCCCAAAACAAAAATGTCGACACTGTGCTATTTCCCCATACTGAATGCTTCTTTGTTTAGGTATTATCAATGGATAGGGTGCTCACCAATTGCACACAAGTTGCATGATGATCCTCTCTTTTCAAAAAGTCCCTTAAAGAGCACAACCCTGACTTCCAAAAGAAATTACAGAACTGTTCATATTGCCCAGCTCACATTGTGCCTTTCAGTTTCCCTTCACGTAGTTGTACACTTGAAGGAACTCAGTCTCCCAAAAGACCTTCATGTCATTAATTGCCTCCCTATGTTTGGTGCTGCAGCACAGCTTTCTCAGGGTAGTGAGTGGGAGAAAAGCAACCTCATGCTGCACAAATCACCATTCGAAACAAATTGCTTGTAAAGTGTACACACACTATTTCCAAATTTTGTTGCTTCACACGAATACTTGGGATGCACAAGCTCAAGAACTTGTGCAAAGGGCTACCAAACAAAGCCTCAGGGTTTATGCTTCTAAATGAGTCAGGGGTGATTTGAATGCAATATTCCTGCATCTTGGCAGGGGGGGTTGGACTGGATGGCCCATGAGGTCTCTTCCAACTCTTTCATTCTATGATTCTATGAGTAGAGAGCAAAATTTGGTGATGGGTTGTTGTAGGTTTTTTCGGGCTGTTCTCATTGTCCAGAGGAGGGCGACTAAAATGATCAAGGGTCTGGAGAACAAGCCCTATGAGGAGCGGCTTAGGGAACTGGGCATGTTTCGCCTGAAGAAGAGAAGGCTGAGAAGAGATATGATAGCCATGTATAAATATGTGAGAAGAAGCCACAGGGAGGAGGGAGCAAGCTTGTTTTCTGCTTCCTTGGAGACTAGGACGCGGAACAATGGCTTCAAACTACAAGAGAAGAGATTCCATCTGAACATGAGGAAGAACTTCCTGACTGTGAGAGCCGTTCAGCAGTGGAACTCTCTGCCCCGGAGTGTGGTGGAGGCGCCTTCTTTGGAAGCTTTTAAGCAGAGGCTGGATGGCCATTTGTCAGGGGTGATTTGAATGCAATATTCCTGCTTCTTGGCAGGGGGTTGGACTGGATGGCCCATGAGGTCTCTTCCAACTCTTTGATTCTATGATTCTAGAAGCATTCTCTCCTGGTGTTTCACCTGCATCTATGGCAGGCATCCTCAGAGGTTGTGAGATGATCACAACCTCTGAGGATGCCTGCCATAGATGCAGGCGAAATGTCAGGAGAGAATGCTTCTAGAACATGGCCACACAGCCCGAAAAACCTACAACAACCCAGTAATTCCAGCCATGAAAACCTTCGATAATACATTGCCCAGAGATGGCTAAAAGTTTTCCATGCCTTGTAAGGATTTGTAAGTAAGGAGAGATTTGTGGGATGTTTCCACCTCCCCTGTATCACCACCTTAGCAATAAAGTAGTTGAAGAAGCTGCTGATTAGGTTCTCCCACCATGATATCAATCAAACAAGAATTTCACAGAATAATAAAAAGGTAACTCTCTTGGATCCACCATACCGTTATGCAGGAAAGTGATGCATCCCTTCACTATTACTTCCATCGACACTATACTGTTCATACAGACTAGAATTGCATTGGCTTTCTAAGCTACCACATCACTCAGCTTGCAGTGAATTAAGACTTTTAGATCCCTTTCACATGTACTTCTTTCAAGCCAGATATTACCCATTCTATGTCTGCTTTTCTTTTTTTTTTTTGTTCTGTGTTGAAAGCCATTTTGTTAGTTTTGGCCAGATCTCTAATCTGTTAAAATAATTTTGGATTCTGATCCTGTTCTCTGCGGTATTAACTATCCCTACTAATTTGTTCTGATACGCAAATTTGTTAAGTATGCCTTCTATTCTGTCATCCAAGTCATTGATAAAGATGTTGAATAGCAGTTTTTTCGCTAATGTTTAGGTGAAATATATTAATCTTCTCAATTGAATCCATTGGTTCATCTTCAGATCAGTAGAGCACCAGAAGGAGGTTCATTCCATATTATATTTGACATCCATTCAGAATTTTTTAAAAAAACAATCTGTTAGAGCAGGAATGTGGACCCTCCATGTGTTTTGGACTTCAACTCCCACAATTCCTATCTGCCTACTGTTTAGGTGGAATCTTATAATCTTCTCAATTGAATCCATTGGTTCATCTTCACATCAGGAGAGCACCAGAAAAAGGTTCATTTCATATTATATATTACATCCGTTCGGAAATTCAAAAAAGACTATCTGTTAGAGCAGGCATGGGCAAACTTGGGTCCTCCAGGTGTTTTGGACTTCAACTCCCAGTAGGCTGTTAGGAATTGTGGGAGCTGAAGTCCAAAACACCCGGAGGACCCAAGTTTGCCCATGCCTGTGTTAGAGTGCATAATCACTTTGCTGCGGCAGGAGCTGCCCCTTACACCCGACACTTTGAGTGAGCTGGAGACTCCGTGGCCGCTTAGTGGGCCTATTTTTGATCGATTCATCCCATTAGATGTGGAAGATGTCACCAAAATCCTGGCTGCTGCAAAGCCAACCACCTGTTCCCTTGATTCGTGCCCCTCTTGGCTGGTTAAGAGCTGCCTGGAAGGACTATTCGATCCTTTGAACAATATCATCAATGGCTCTCTTGAACAAGGGGTTTTCCCGGATAACCTAAAAGAAGCAAGGGTCCGTCCCTTGTTGAAAAGCCCAACCTGGACCCTATGACCCTTGCCAATTATCGTCCTGTCTCTAATCTTCCATTCTTAGGTAAGGTGATAGAGCAGGCTGTATTGGGACAATTGCAGTAATTTTTGGATGACACAGCTAGCCTGGACCCTTTCCAGTCAGGTTTTCGCCTGGGTCATGGGACGGAGACAGTCCTTGTTGCTATTACAGATGAACTTCGTTGTCAGTCTGATAGCAGCGGATTGGCGCTTCTGGTACTTCTCGATCTTACCGCAGCGTTTGACACCGTTGACTAGGATTTAATGATCCACTGTCTCGCCATGTCCGGAGTTCGCGGTCAGGCCCCCAATTGGTTCAATTCATTCCTCCGAAATTGGAGTCAGTGCGTGGAATATATGGACCAAGTCTGCGAAAGTTCCCCCCTCCTATGCGGGGTACCCCAAGGTGCAATTCTCTCCCCTCTTCTTTTCAACATCTACTTTAGACCCCTTGCCAGTTTGGCTTGGAGATTCGGCCTGCATCAATATGCGGACGACACCCAACTCCTGTTGCGCTTGGAGCCTGGAGTAACGTCAATACCTGACAATTTCACCTTATGCCTGGAGGCTCTGTCAAACTGGCTACGTGCTAGCAGACTGAAGGTGAATCCGGCGAAGACTGATATCCTGTGGCATGGCCGTCCGATAGGTCCGACCCATCCGTTACCTACCTTTGATGGCGCTGCTCTATCTCCATCGCCTACCATCAAGAGCCTAGGTGTTGTTTTGGATTCGCAGCTGACGATGGAGGCTCAGGTCGCTGCTGTCAGCAAACAGGCCTTTTTCCATCTATGACAAGTGAGGCAACTGGCACCTTACCTGTCGGATGAGGCTCTGGCAACAGTCATCCATGCCACGGTCACATCTAGGCTGGACTATTGTAACGCCTTGTATGTTGGCCTTCCTATTTCTACGACCCAAAAGCTCCGTATTGTCCAGAATGCTGCAGCCAGGTTACTCACAAAAACACCCATGAAATGCCATATAACACCAGTGCTGCGGCATCTACACTGGCTCCCAATTGAGTATCATGGTTTGTATAAGATGCTAGTCCTGACCTTTAAAACTTTATATAGCCAGGGTCCATTGTATCTTAGAGACCGTCTCTCCTTCTACCATCATCGGAGGTCGCAATGACCATCCCAACGCGATTTGCTCTATATACCGGGTCCTAGGGAAGTGCACTTGGAAAGCACCAGACGCAGGGCCTTCTCTATTTCTGCCCCTGCCTTGTGGAATTCCTTGCCTCCCTATTTGAGAGCCATGCGTGACTCGGGGCATTTTATCCCATCACTTAAGACCTGGCTTTTTACTAGAGCATTTGACCCATGTTAATTTCAATATTTGTATGTATGTGTTTTATCCTGTATAATTTCTGCTATGTAAATTGCCTGGAGCATCTCGGATGGAGGGCGGTTAATAAGTAATTGATGATGATGATGATGATGATGTAGTGGTTAAAGATCCTGATCTAAGGCCTGGAGAAAGAAGCTAAGCTTTCTTGCAACAACTCCATTTTAAGATAGTAAAGTTACTCAGAGTGCTGCTCTATCCAAGCTACATCTTGGAAGGTCAAGAGAGGACTCATGAGAAGAAGAAGAGGTGGAGAAACATCTCTAAAAATGTCAGTTTACATCACATTCCAACACGATCATGTAACCTCTCAGTCTTCAAGCGAACATGCCACAACATGTGCAATTTTGTTCTATGGCCTCAAAGGGCAAAGAGTCGCAGGGCAAAGAGTCGCAGAGTTACTTTTTGGGAAGGCAACAGCTTGAATCAGTGGCCATGCTGGACGGAGAATTCGGAGGGGATGCTAACCCCTAATGTTGACACGCAGTGTGCCAGGGCCAAGCATACTCTGACCCATTTTTTCTCCTGCTATTTCTGTTTCGATCTCCTCTTGCTTTGCGCAGCCACCTCCTTCCACTCCCCTGCAGCCCATCAAGTAGGCAGGCAGCCTATCCTGCTACCGCCTCAACAGGAGAAAATTCTCCAGGCAGCTGAAGAGAGAAGACAGGCTGATGATAACTTGCTAAAAGCAGCAAAAGAACAGGGGCTGGTGGTGCGAGTGGCTGATCTAATTACACATCTAATTTTGGGCGTACGGAAAGGACAACCAGTTCTTCATTATTTAATACCTTATTGTTATTCTACTTTTATTGCCAATTTTGAGAAGAGGTGGAGGTGGGCTTTTCTGGAGTTTAGAAAATATACTTTTTCCAATCACAGCTCTCAGGATCCCATTCCGTGTGGTCTTGGTTTCTTCTCTCCCTTTCCCAAAAGTAAGGAGAAACTGTAGCTGCCCTTCAAAGACTTACTTATTTAGGTGATCCCTCGTAGTCCGAGGATGATGGTCCTCCAAGTTCGGTGTTCTGGCGGTGGGTCCATAGGTGACTGTGGAGCTCTATTCTTGATCTGCATCTTCTCCCACAGTGAGGGCATCAGATTCCAGGTGGAAGGTGGTCCCGGTTAGGGTTGGCTTGATGCGCCTTCCTCTTGGCACGTTTCTCTCTTTCACCCTCCATTCATGCCTCTTCAAATTCTACAGCACTGCTGGTCACAGCTGACCTCCATCTGGAGTGCTCAAGGGCCAGGGCTTTCCATTTCTCAGTGTCTATGCCAGAGTTTCTAAGGTTGGCTTTGAGCCCATCTTTAAATCACTTTTCCTGTCCTCCAACATTCCATTTTCCATTCTTGAATTTGGAGTAGAGCAACTGTTTTGGAAGATGGTAGTCAGGCATCCAGACAATGTGGCCGGTCCAGCGGAGTTGATGGCGAAGGACCATCACCTCAATACTGGTGGTCTTTGCTTCTTCCAGCATGCTGACATTTGTCCACTTGTCTTCCCAAGCAATTTGCAGGATTTTCCGGAGGCAGTACTGATGGAATCATTCCAGGAGTTGCATGTGACATCTGTAGACAGTCCATGTCTCGCAGGAGTAAAGCAGAGTTGGGAGGAAAAGAGCTTTATAAACAAGCACCTTGGCATCCTTTCGGATGTCCCAGTCCTCAAACATTCTCTGCTTTATTTGGAAAAAAGCTACACTCGCAGAGCTCAGGCGGTGTTGTATTTCAGTGTCAATGTTGACTTTTGTGGAAAGGTGGCTGCCAAAGTAGCGGAAATTTTCTAATGTTACACCATTAAGCTGCATTTCTGGCATTTGAGAGGGATTGGCCAATCACAGCTCTTAGGATTCCATTCAGTGTGGTCTTGGTTTCTTCTTTCCCCTTCCCAACAGTAAGGAGAAACCCTAGCAGCCCTTCAAAGGACTTGACAGTTGACAGAACTGAGCTCAAGCTGTGACATCTCTTTCACTGTCATGACCCCTTATAACCTTATCTTCTCGAAGATATTCATTATTTATTTATTTATTTATTTTATTTGGAGTGCTTCTACCCCGCCCTTCTCAACCCCCTAGGGGGGACTCAGGGTGGCTTACAATAGGCACAATTCGATGCCCAACAATTTGCAGGTTTGAATACGGGGAGCTTGGGGAGCTCCTGCTGTTAGCCCCAGCTTCTGCCAACCTAGCACTTCAAAAACATGTGAGTAGATCAATAGGTACCACTGTGGCGGGAAGGTAAGAGCGCTCCATGCAGTCATGCCGACTCTTTGGCTTAGAAATGGAGATGAGCACCAGAATCCCAGAGTCAAACACGACTGGATTTAATGTCAGGGGAAAACCTTTACCTTTTACCTTTACTATCTAGTTAATATGTTAAATGTGGAAATAGCAAATTTTAAATGGAACAGTATAGATAAAATTGAAAAGGCTACAATAACTAAGAGGATGCGGGAACCAGTTAAGAATTACTTGGAGAATGTGCTAAGATGTGGAGTGGAAAAATTTAGTCTAAATTGATATTTCAAATATAACTTCTGTAGTTTGCTGTATGAATTGCAAGTACAAGGAGGGGAGGGGAGGAGCGGGATAAAACAATAAAGAAACAAATAAAAAATTAAAAAAAACATCTGAACGAAATGTTCCATTTCACACCTGCCTGGCACAAGCAAGCATGCTCTGCATCCATACCTGGCCATACTTAGTCTCCGTTGCGTAGGTCCCCTGCACGGGTGCTGCTCGTGCACTCGGCGTCCTTGCCTTTGCGGTCTATTTCCCCTCCTTTGATCTTCTTCCTGGTCATATGCCCACGGAAACTGGCCTGGATCTTGGCAGCCGCCGCGTTGGCATCAGGGTCGTCCAGTGGAATGTCCAAGATGTCTTCGTCGAGTTTAGTGCAAGCCCCTTCCTGAGACAAGAGGTAAGAAACCAAACATCAACACCCAGCTTGCTATCTTCTTTCCAAGCCTTAACAGGAAGACCCAGATATACTTATATTGTAATTGTTTGTATTGGCATTGTATCGGTGCCCAACGTAAGGCATTGAATCTTGCCATTATTTATGTGTAAACCACTTTGAGTCCCCCCAGAGGTGAAAAAGGCAGTATATAAATACTGTAAATAAATCTATATAAATAAAAATGTAATGTTTGTTTGTGGGATTAACAGAACACAAAAACCACTGGACGAATTGACATCAAATTTGGACACAAGACACCTAACAACTCAATGTATCTCCTTCACTCAAAAAAAATAAAATGATTTTGTCATTTGGGAGTTGTAGTTGCTGGGATTTATAGTTCACCTACAATCAGAACATTCTGAACCCCACCAACGATGGAATTGAACTCAAACTTGGCACACAGTTCTCCCATGACCAACAGAAAATACTGGGAGGTTTTGGTGGGCAGTGTCCTTTGGTTTTGGAGTTGTAGTTCACCTACATCCAGAGATCACTGTGGACTCAAACAATGATGGATCTTGACAAAACTCTACATGAATACTCAATATGCCCAAATGTGAACACTGGTGGAGTTTGGGGAAAATAGAATCTTGACATTTGGGAGTTGTAGTTGCTGGGATTTATAGTTCACCTTCAATCACAGAGCATTCTGAACCCCACCAACGATAGAATTGGGCCAAACGTCCCACACAGAACCCCCATGTGGGCCACAGCAATGCATGGCAGGGGACGGCTAGTCTATGTAATGTTCATTTGTAGGATTAACATAACTCAAAAACCACTGGACGAATTGACATCAAATTTGGACACAAGACACCTAACAACCCAATGTATGTCCTTCACTCAAAAAGTGATTTTGTCCTTTGGGAGTTGTAGTTGCTGGGATTTATAGTTAACTTACGATCAAAGATTATTCTAAACTCCACCAATGATGAAATTGGGCCAAACTTAGGTCAAAGGACTCCCATGACCAACAGAAAAGACCAGAAGGGTTTGGTTGGCATTGACCTAGAGTTTGGGAGTTGTAGTTCACCTACATCCAGAGAGCACTGTGGACTCAAACAATGATGGATCTGGACCAAACTTGGCATGAGTATTCAACATGCCCAAATGTAAACACTGGTGGAGTCTGGGGAACATAGACCTTGACATTTGTGAGTTGTAGTTGCTAGGATTTATAGTTCTCCTACAATCAAAGAGCATTCTGGACCCAACCAATGATAGAATTGGGCCAGACTTCCCAAAATTTGGTGATCCCTCTGATACCTCCTCACAAACCCCCCAAGAGTCCCGACCCCCAGGTTGAGAAACGCTGGCATAAGTGAAGGCAAAACGGCATTCCCACAAGGAGTATCTCCTCGCTAGGGGTGAAAGTGTCCCTTTCTGGAGGCCCTATTATTTGAAGGCGGGAAAACTTGACATTTAAAAGACATCCAAAACTCTATATTTGAGTTGTGGGAGCGATGAAAGGAAGAGACGATCAGTAAATGTAAGCAATTTTGAGATTCAAGTTTGAATTTTAATCATAGCTGTCAAGCAGTTTTGATATGATTAAAAATAAGTGGGGGGTATTGATGCATGTCATAAAAAGAAGAGGAGAAGGGAGGCTTATAATGTGCATCATAAAATAACTTATGTTTGAAGAGTGTGGGCAAAATGTTCATTTTACCAAGAAATGCATAGATAAGTAAAATTAAATTAATACTTTTATATGGTATTGGGCCGCGGATTAAACTGCTGAGCTGCAGAACTTGATGACCGGAAGGTTGGCGGTTCGAATCCATGGGGGTAAGAGTAAATCCACTCAGGCAATTGATAAATCATGAATAAATACTTGTAGGTGTCCCATTATCTCAGTGGGTCAGCTTTAAATATGAGCAGGTTTACCCTGACCTAAGTCCAGTCTTGTCTGACTCTGGGGGCTGGTGCTCATCTCCATTTCTAAGCCAAAGAGCTGGCGTTGTCCATAGACACCTCCTAGGTTGTGTGGCCGGCATGATTGCATGACTGTATGGAGCACCGTTACCTTCCTGCCGAAGTGATACATATTGATCTACTCACATTTGCATGTTTTCAAACAGTTAGATTGGCAGAAGCTAGAGCTAACAGCGGGAGCTCACCACATCCCGTGGATTTGAACCACTGACCTGCAAGTTCAGCAGCTCAGAGATTTAACCCATTGTGCCACCAGTGGGCCCTAAAATGGGTTGTATTTTGGCTGAAATATTCATAAATACAGAGATGTATTGTAGTTTCAAGATAGCAAAACTGCAGTGTAACTCTGAGATTGTAAACCCAATTACTGCTCATATTTAAAGTTGACCCACTGAGATAATGGGACTCCTACACATATGATTTATCAATTGCTTGAATGGGTTTACTCTAGCTGGAATGAGCAGTTGGATTTAGGTCACAGCCAACTAGATATGATGAGAATGAGCAGTGCGCTCTTCCTATGTGCCGTTTTCTAGAATTATGGGAGGTGCAGTTCAATATATATGGAGGGCACCAGGCTAGCGGAAATGGTCAGTGTATCCATTCACTTCATCATATCTCAAGGAGTTTAATTTGGCATTCGATTACTTTTAAAATTTAAATTATGAAATTACAGAGTTGGGAAAACACACTGCTAATGCAATAATGGACTGATAGGAGGGAGTTCCAATCTAGGCAGTCAAAACTATGAATACATGATCCGTGAGTCATGCTTGACAGCAATTTCCTCCTTTCCACTGGGATTCTGTTCATAGGAGGAATAACTCATGACAACGAAGATATTGCGGGGAATCCAATTGCGTTAGAAGTTTTTGTCAGCAAAATCCAACAAAATTGGCACAAAATAGATCACGAAAACGTTCAAAGCTCCATAGATTTCTTTCTCAGACAAAAGATGTCAACATCCTACAGAAGAAGAATCACAAGCCTACAAGAAGAAGACACGTCAAGCCAACCTTAGAAAAGGTTGACCATTTCTGCTACTTTGGCAGCCACCTCTCCATAAAACTCAAAAAGCATACGAGAAGCTCAGCCTGTCATTGAACATTGAGAAAACCAAAGTGCTCTTCCATCAGTCACCAGCCAATCCCTCTCCAATGCCAGAAATACAGCTTAATGGTGTAACATTAGAAAATGTTGACCGTTTCCACTCCCTTGGCAGCCACCTCTCCACAAAAGTCAACATTGACACTGAAATACAACACTGCCTGAGCTCTGCAAGTGCAGCTTTTTCCGAATGAAGCAGAGAGTGTTTGAGGACCAGGACATCCGTAGGGAGACCAAGGTGCTTGTTTATAAAGCTATTGTCCTCCCAACCTTGCTATACACCTGCGAAACGTGGACTGTCTACAGACATCACACTCAACTCCTGGAATGATTCCATTAGGGTTGCCTCCAAAAAATCCTGCAAATCTCTTGGGAAGGCAGGCAGACACATGTCAGCATGCTGGAAGAAGCAAAGACCACCAGCATTGAAGTGATGCTCCTACACCATTAACTCCGCTGGTCTGGCTACATTGTCCGAATGCCCGATCACCATCCCCCAAAGCAGTGACTATACTCCCAACCCAAGAACAGGAAACAGAATGTTGGTGGATATGAAAAGAGATTGAAAGATGGGCTTAAAGCCAACCTTAATAATAATAATAATAATAATAATCATCATCATCATCATCTTTATTTATACCCTGCCACCATCTCCCCAATCTCTGGTTGCTTCTGGATCTACAAGGTTGAATCCACGACATGTGAGTGTGGAGAAGAGCAAACCACTGACCACCTGCTGCAATGCAGCCTGGGCCCTGCCACATGCACAATGGAGGACCTCCTTGCGGCGACACCAGAGGCACTCCAAGTGGCCAAAGGACATTTAACCAGCTACCAAGTTTGCAAAATTTGTGGGATATATATATGTGTGTGTGTGTGTGTGTGCGTGTGTGTTTTTTGTTTGTTTTGTTCTGTTAGAAATGTAATACAATGTTCTGGTTGCGGATGACACCATAAATAAATCTCCCCAATGGGGACTCGGGGCGGCTTACATGAGGCCAAGCCCAAACAACAAATTACAGCAAAATAAAACCGAAAATGCAAACAATAAACAACAGCATTATGATTACAGAAAACATATGAATGTGTAACAATATAAAATTACAATAAACACAATCACAGTGATAATGGGCGGGCTACATGTAATGATTAAAAGAAAATAATAATTAAAAACTGATTAAAAACTCAGGTGAGATAAAGGAGAAGCAGGTTATTTGTGGAGGGGGCTCATTAAAATGGGGGTTGTGGAATCAAACTTTCCCACAATGGGAGCGGGGGGACGTAGACTCCAATGACAAACATTGAGGCTAAGCAATAGTGTGAGGTTGTATACCTACTCACCAAAGGTGCAGCGGAAGAGCCAGGTTTTAAGGTTCTTTTTGAAGGTTTCTAGGGTAGGGGCTTACCTAATCTCTCCAGGTATTGAGTTCCAGAGTCGGGGGGCCACAGAGGAAAAAAATTATCTCTCTTGTGCTTACAAGGTGAGCTTGTGAAACTGGCAGGGGTGCGAGAAGGGCCTCCCCGGAAGATTGGAGGGCCCGAGCTGGTTCATGGAGGGAGATACGGTCACAAAGGTAGGCAGGTCCCAAACCTTTAGGGCAGTGGTTCTCAACCTGTGGGTCCCCAGGTGTTTTGGCTTACAACTCCCAGAAATCCCAGCCAATTTTTCAGCTGTTAGGATTTCTGGGAGTTGAAGGCCAAAATATCTGGGGACCCACAGGTTAAGAACCATTGGTTTAGGGCTTTATAGGTGATAACCTGCACCTTGATTTGGGACTGGAAAATAAGTGGCAGCCAGCGGAGCTCCTTAAACAGGGGGGTTGACCTCTCCCTGTAAGTCGGCCCAGTTTAATCTGATGGCATTGAGAACTAGAAAGGCCTGGCCCTTGAGCGCTCTAACTGGAGGTCAGCTGTGACCAGCGATGCTGCAGAATTCAAAGAGGCACGGATGGAGGGTGAAAGGGACAAACATGCCAAGAGGAAGGCACGTCAAGCCAACCTTGACTGGGGCTGCCTTCCATCTGTCCTCACTGCAAAAGAACATGTGGATCCAAAATAAGGTCTCTATAGTCAGTTACTTACGGACGCATTGCCAAGACCCTACACTTGGAAGGCAATCACACTCAACTGTGAGTGATAGCATATAATGATGATGACAAGCCCACATTTTGTATCAGAAGTTGTTTCTGTTGTAGTTTAGTTGGAGGGATCTCAATGCAGGAAAAGGCCACTCCCCTTCTTGGGACCAAGGGCAAGTGACAATGAAAGACAGGTAATGACATTTCAACTGCCAACACATACATGTGGTTTTGAGACAATGGTGTAGTAATGGTGAGGCCGCAGACCATATTTTCGTTCTTGCAAACCATTGGTGGTCCACGGACCACAGGTTGCAAACCACTGCTTTAAAAGGATGGAACAGATCCCCTGGTGATGTAGTTAAAGCGCTGAGCTGTTGAACTTGCTGACCAAAAGGTCGCAGGTTTGAATCCGGGGAGCAGGGTGAGCTCCCGCTGTTAGCCCCAGCTTCTGCCAACCTAGCAGTTCGAAAACATGTGAGTAGATCAATAGGTACCTCTCTGGTGGGAAGGTAACAGCGCTCCATGCAGTCATGCCGGCCACATGACCTTGGAGGTGTCTATGGACAACGTCGGTTCATTGGCTTAGAAATGGAGATGAGCTTCACCTCCCAGGGTCAGACAAGACTCAACTTAATGTCAAGGGAAAACCTTTACCTTTACCTTAACAGCTGAATTGAGTGTGTTCATACAAATGTTAATTGTCTAGGTTTTAAGGAACACTACAATTTATTTATTTATTTACGACATTTATATGCCGCCCTTCTCACCCCAAAGGGGATGCAGAGCGGCTTACAAGATATATATACATACAATATATTATATTATTAGCATAGTACAATATTTATTTCCAATTATATTTCAAATATTTGCACACTGTTCTGAACAAAGAGGATTAATTCTAATGGCTAAGCCCTGCTGAAGTAGACCCAATCTCCGCTGCTGAATGGTAAATCCTATTGAATTAGTGGAATTCATGGAAACATAACCAGTTGATAGGCTGCATGAAAGCACACATGTAGATCTAGATCTTGAGCACTCAAAAACTGCAGCATTTTGTTGCACTATTCAATCATTTGTACCCAAAAAAAGTTATGTAGCAAAGCTATGGATCAGTATATTGTCGAAGGCTTTCATGGCTGGAATCACTAGGTTCTTGTGGGTTTTTTCGGGCTATAGAGCCATGTTCTAGAGGCATTTCTCCTGACGTTAAAAAACTCTAAAATTACAACAGCAAAACAACAGAGAGGAAACAACCAGGCACATCTTAACACCTCCCAGCAAGAGATTTTCCCAGGCTCAGCCAGGCCTTCAAATGCTACTGAAGGTGGTCAGTTGAAACATTCACAGCTAGCTCCAGCAGGGAAGAGCTCCTTGCCCCACCCCAGCCATTCCACAGATATATAAACCCATTGTCCTATTTCCAACAGACCTCACTACCTCTGAGGATGCTTGCCATAGATGCAGGCGAAACGTCAGGAGAAATGCCTCTAGAACATGGCTCTATAGCCCGAAAAAACCCACAAGAACCTATGGATCAGTGGTTGCAATTTCCCATTAAAGCAAGCATACAAACCCAGATATGAACTCATTCCTATCATTTCCCCAGAGTTCCTGTCAATGGTTGAATTCGTACAGCAATAATTACAGCTTGGAAGTGACTTCAACCCACAATAATAACTTCACACTGCAAACACTGCTAGGTTTGCTGGAAGTGAGTCGCTTTTGTTGTAGTTTTGTCAGACAAGTGTTTCCCCCTTTCAAAACAAAGGAAGCAGCCAAGACGGAGGTGACAGAAAAAGAAAGAACAATGAAAAAAAGGGAAATGTCTGAAAAAGAAAAGTGTTTGACATCCATGCATCTTAGTAGTCAGACCTGACTGGCTGGACTGTTTTAAGTGACGCAAGTAGCTTTTTGGAATGAGAGCTTTTAAAAGAAATATCAATGAATGAATCATACTTTGCATTCGCATTTGGAAGTTCAATAATTCAGATCAAATCATGCAGACTATATACCAGGCAAGTTTCTGGAAAAGATCATAAAGGAAGTGGTCCGCAAACACTTAGAAATGAATGCAGTCATTGCTAATAGTCAACATGGATTCATCAAACACAACTTATGCCAGACTAATCTGGTCTATTTCTAAAATAGAGTTACAAGCTGGGTCCTTTTTTTATCTCTTTCCATTTAGCTTCATAATTATTTTTCAAAAGTTGGGAATTTTTGGATGTCAAGATAATGCCAAGGTATTTGACTTTTTTCGTTATTTGAATTCCAGTTTTTTCTTGAAGTTCAGTTTGATGTTTTTGTTGTATGTTTTTGTTAAAATCTTTGTTTTTAATTTGTTTATTTTTAGGCCCAAAACTTTGCCAAATTCTTCAATTGTTTGTAGTCAGTTCTCTATATTTTCCCTTGGGTTTTCCACTATGCAGACCATATCGTCTGCAAATGCTTTTATCTTATGGTTATCTTTCCTTATTTTCGTTCCAGTTAGTTTGTTGTCTTCTCTTATGTTATTTAGCAATATCTCCAAAGTCATAATGAAAAGCAGCGGTGAAAAGGGGCATCCTTGTCTTGTTCCTTTTTGTATTCTAATTTTCTTGTCTTCTTGTCTATTTATCATCATCATCATCATCATCATCATCATCATCATCATCATAATTTAATAACTTATTAATCGCCCTCCATCCGAGAATGCTCTAGGCGATTTACAGCTAAATTACAAAAGATAAAATACATACATACAAAAATTAAAAATTAACAGAGATCGAATGCTCTAGTAAAAAGCCAGGTCTTAAGTGCGAGAGTAAAAGGCCCTAAGTCACGCATGGCTCTCATGTAGGGCGGCAAGGAATTCCACAAGGCAAGGGCAGAAAGAGAAAAAGCCCATCTGCGTCTGGTCCTTTCCAAGTGCACTTCTCTGGGACCCGGTATATGGAGTAAGTCACGTTGGGTTGGTCGTTGCGACCTCCGATGATGGGAGAAGGAGAGGCGGTCCCTAAGGTACGATGGACCCTGGCTGTAAAGAGTTTTAAAGGTCAGAACTAGCATCTTATACAGGCCACGGTACTCAGTTGGAAGCCAATGTAAATGTTGCAGCACTGGTGTTATATGGCATTTCATGGGTGTTCTTGTGAGTAACCTGGCTGCCGCATTCTGAACAATACGAAGCTTTCGGGTCGTAGACATCGGAAGGCCAACATACAGGGCGTTGCAATAGTCCAGCCTAGACGTGACCGTGGCATGGATGACAGTTGCCAGAGCCTCGTCAGATAGGTAGGGTGCCAGTTACCTCGCTTGTCGTAGATGGAAAAAGGCCTGTTTGCTGGCAGCAGCGACCTGAGCTTCCATTGTCAGCTGTGAATCCAGGATGACACCTAAGCTCTTAACACTTTTCAACATCTTTATTAATGACTTAGATGAAGGGTTAGAAGGCAGGATCATCAAGTTTGCAGACGACACCAAATTGGGAGGGATAGCCAATACTCCAGAGGACAGGAGCAGGATTCAAAACGACCTTGACAGATTAGAGAGATGGGCCAAAACTAACAAAATGAAGTTCAACAGTGACAAATGCAAGATACTCCACTTTGGTAGGAAAAACGAAATGCAAAGATACAGAATGGGGGATGCCTGGCTCGAGAGCAGTACGTGTGAAAAAGATCTTGGAGTCCTCGTGGACAACAAGTTAAACATGAGCCAACAATGTGATGTGGCGGCAAAAAAAGCCAATGGGATTTTGGCCTGCATCAATAGGAGCCTAGTGTCTAGATCTAGGGAAGCAATGCTACCCCTCTATTCTGCTTTGGTTAGACCACACCTGGAATATTGTGTCCAGTTCTGGGCACCACAATTCAAGAGAGATATTGACAAGCTGGAATGTGTCCAGAGGAGAGCGACTAAAATGATAAAAGGTCTGGAGAACAAGCCCTATGAGGAGCGGCTTAAGGAGCTGGGCATGTTTAGCCTGAAGAAGAGAAGGCTGAGAGGGGATATGATAGCCATGTATAAGTATGTGAGAGGAAGCCACAGGGAGGAGGGAGCAAGCTTGTTTTCTGCTTCCCTGGAGACTAGGACGCGGAACAATGGCTTCAAACTACAAGAGAGGAGATTCCATCTGAACATGAGGAAGAACTTCCTGACTGTGAGAGCCGTTCAGCAGTGGAACTCTCTGCCCCGGAGTGTGGTGGAGGCTCCTTCTTTGGAGGCTTTTAAGCAGAGGCTGGATGGCCATCTGTCAGGGGTGATTTGAATGCAATATTCCTGCTTCTTGGCAGGGGGTTGGACTGGATGGCCCATGAGGTCTCTTCCAACTCTTTGATTCTATGATTCTATGATTCTATGAACACTGGTCGATGGAGATAGGGCGGCACCATCGAAGGTGGGTAATGGAGGAGTTATCTTATGGTTACCTTTCCTTATTTTCGTTCCAGTTAGTTTGTTGTCTTCTCTTATTTTATTTAATAATATCTCCAAAGTCATAATGAAAAGCAGAGGTGATAAGGGGCATCCTTGTCTTGTTCCTTTTTGTATTCTAATTTTCTTGTCTTCTTGTCCACTTATAACTATTGTAGCTTCTCGCTTTGTGTAAATAGCTTGTATTGGATTAATAAAGTGGTATCCACCGTCCATTTCTTTTAATAAAAATATTATGAAGTTCCAATTTACACTATCAAAGGCTTTTTCGGCATCTATGAACATCAATGCCAGTTCTTTTTGGTTATTTGCTTCATAATATTCCAGTATGTCAAGTAAAGTTCTAACATTGTATTTGATGTTTCTTTGGGGTAAGAAACCTGTTTGGTCCTCTTGTACCAATCTTTGAGATACAATTTTAATCTTTCTGCCAGAGTATTTGTAAATATTTTGTAGTCAAAATTCAGTAGAGAAATAGGTTGATAATTCTTTACATCTTCATCAAGTTTGCAGATGACACAAATTGGGAGGGAGAGCCAATACTCCAGAAAACAGGAGCAGAATTCAAAATGATCTTAACAGATTAGAGAGATGATTGGCCAAAACTAACAAAATGAAGTTCAACAGTGACAAATGCAAGATACTTCTTCGGGCTAAACATGCCCAGCTCCTTAAGCCGCTCCTCATAGGGCTTGTTCTCCAGACCCTTGATCATTTTAGTCACCCTCCTCTGGACACATTCCAGCTTGTCAATATCTTTCTTGAATTGTGGTGCCCAGAATTGGACACAATATTCCAGGTGTGGTCTAACCAAAGCAGAATAGAGGGGTAGCATTAATTCCCTAGATCTAGACACTATGCTCCTCTTGATGCAGACCAAAATCCCATTGGCTTTTTTTGCCGCCACATCACATTGTTGGCTCATGTTTAACTTGTTGTCCACAAGGACTCCAAGATGTTTTTCACATGTACTGCTCTCGAGCCAGGCATTGTCCCCCATTCGTCTGGCCAGTCCATGTTCATCATTCATAGTTCCGTGTTAGCTATTCCGCTGCATTCTCAAAATCTTGCTCAAAGAGCCAGGTCTTTACTTTTTTGGGGGGAAATTTAGGAGGGGGAGGGCAATCTAATATCCCTGGAGAGGGAGTTCCATAGCCGGGAGGCCACCACTGAGAAGGCCCTGTCCTTAATCTCTGCCAATCGCACTTGCGAGGCAGGCGGGATCAAGAGCAGGGCCTTCCCAGATGATCTTAAGCTCCTAGATGGTTCCTAGGAGGAGATACATTTAGACAGGTAAGCTGGGCCAGAATAGTTTAGGACTTTATAGGCTAAAGCCAGTACTTTGAATTGTGCTCGGTAGCAAATTGGCAGCCAGTGGAGGTGATGCAACAGAGGAGTAGCTTTTTCCCTAAGCACCGCTCCTGTTAGTAAACTAGGTGCCACCCTTTGGACCATTTGAAGCTTCCGAACAGTCTTCAAAGGCAACCCCACATAGAGTGCATTGCAGTAATCTATTCGGGATGTAACAAGAACGTGGACCACCGTGGCCAGTCAGACTTCCCAGGAGCCCCGGTGGCGCAGTGGGTTAAACCCCTATGCTGGCAGGACTGAAGATCGACAGGTCGCAGGTTCAAATCTGGGGAGAGGCGGATGAGCTCCCTCTATCAGCTCCAGCTCCTCATGCGGGGACATGAGAGAAGCCTCCCACAAGGATGATAAAAACATCAAATCATCCGGGCGTCCCCTGGGCAACGTCCTTGCAGACGGCCAATTCTCTCACACCAGAAGCGACTTGCAGTTTCTCAAGCTGCTCCTGACACGACAACAGTCAGACTTCCCAAGGTATTTGCTTGTGTTTTATGGAGAACTCTGAGTTCCTTCCCCACTGCATTGTAGAAGTAGCATGAGAATGACAAGCTGCGAAAATGTGGCTTTTCAGATCATCCAGAAAGGCTCTTGGTCCCAAATTATTCACATTATACCTCATTTTGGAGAAGGAAAATGTGATTCTGCCAAAGCCGCTAAACATTGTAATGGGATAATTGGTTACCTGCCAGAACAGCTTGCTGACAGAAAACTGTGCTTGGGTGCACCAGGAAATGTGTGCCATTCTTTGACGGATCTACACTCTATGTGCCTTAACATTGTCGATGAAATGACGCTTTCTCTTCCTCCTGCTCTTATTCCTAGAATCCCGGGGCTAAAATTGTCCAATGGTGTACGTATCTGCGTGCATTTAAAACAATTTACTGGTTGCCATCTACCCAAAAGGTTTAATTAATCTAAGCCTGCTTTCCCAACACGATGGTAGCGAGGGAATGTAATCTATGCATTGAGTGTTGCCTAGCTGCATAAACAAACGTATCCTGTTCTAAAAAGATTAGGCTTCTACTTTTCTTGGCTGCACAATAACCTGATTGTTGTCTCAAAAACACTTTCCTGCTCATAATTGAATCGCCTGGTATTGCTTAATCCATATTATTGTTACAATCTTGGCAGGAGACCGAGTGAATAGAAAAAAGTCCACATAACTGGAGTTCATGGATTCTTAGATTTAGAACAGTAGCAACAGCAAACATCTTGTCAAGCATCTCATACAGATTTCTATCTCCTTAACTGCCAACACATACATTTGTACTATATAGCCAATTTTCTTTACCAGCATATGTGATATTAGCAGTTAAGGAGATAGAAATCTATATGAGTATTGGGTTGTTGTAGGATTTTTCGGGCTATATGGCCATGTTCTAGAGCAGTGGTTCTCAACCTTCCTAATGCCGTGACCCCTTAGTACAGGTCCTCATGTTGTGGTGAACCCCAACCATAACATTATTTTCGTTGCTACTTCACAACTGTAATTTTGCTACTGTTATGAATGGTAATCTAAATATCTGATATGCAGGATGTATTTTCAGTCACTGGACCAAATTTGGCACAAATACCCAATACTCCCAAATTTGAATACTGGTGAGATTGGGGGTGATTGATTTTGTCATTTGGTAATGCTGGAGTTGTTGGGATTTATAGTTCACCAAAAATCAAAGAGCCTTCTGAACTCCACCAGTGATGGAATTGAATCAAACTGGGCACACAGAATTCCCATGACCAAGAGAAAATACTGGGAAGGTTTGGTGGACATTGACCTTGAGTTTTTTTGTAGTTCACCTACATCCAGAGAACACTGTGGACTCAAGCAATGATGGATCTGGATCAAATTTGGCACAAATACTCAATATGCCCAAATGTGAACACTTGGAGAAAATAGACCTTGCCATTTGTAATTGTTGGAATTTCTAGTTCACCCACAATAAAATAGCATTCTGAACCCCACCGATAGAATTGGACCAAACTTTCCACACAGAACCCCCATGACCAACAGAAAACACTATGTTTTTTTATGGTCTTTGGCGACCCCTCTGACACCCCCTCGCAACCCCCATGGGGGTCCTAACCCCCAGGTTGAGAAACACTGTTCTAGAGGCATTCTCTCCTGACGTTTCGCCTGCATCTATGGCAAGCATCCTCAGAGGTAGTGAGGTCTGTTGGAACTAGGGAAAAGGGTTTATATACCTGTGGAACAGAAAATACTGGAAGGGTTTGGTGGGCTCCCAAACTCCCAAACCTTGAGTTTGGGAGTTGTAGTTCACCTACATTCAGAGAGCTCTGTGGACTCAAACAATGATGCATATGGACCAAACTTGGCATAAAGACTTCATATGCCCAAATATGAACACTGGTGGAGTTTGAGGGAGAATAGACCTTGACATCTGGAAGTTGTAATTGCTGGGATGTATAGTTCACCTCCAATCAAAGAGCATTCTGAACCCCACCAATGATAGAATTGGGCCAAACTTTCCATGGAGAACCCCCACAACCAATAGAAAATACTGTGTTTCCTGATGGTCTTTGGCAACCCCTCTGACACTCCCTCGCGACCCTCCCAGAGGTCCCGACCCCCAGGTTGAGAAACGCTGACCTATGGGTCCACCACCAAGACACTGCACTTGGAAGGCCATCATACTCAGACAATGAGGGATCACCTAAGAAAGAAGATGGACATCTAAGTGTACACCATGATTGTAAGAGTTTGCATATCTAAGAATGATCAAAGTAACTTCCATCTCCAAGGGTGTGCAATGGGCAGAGGCAGCCCTAGGTAATTTTCAACGGTAAGCAAACAGTATTTTGCCCCCCCCCCCCCCCAACCAATCACTGATATATATTTTCTGTTCGTCATGGGAGTTCTGTGTGCCATATTTGGTTGAATTCCATCATTGGTGTAGTTCAGAATGCTCTTTGATTGTAGGTGAACTATACATCCCAGTAACTAGAACTCGCATATGTCAAGCTCTATTTTCCCCCAAGAGCGCCTCAAGAGTGCTCCTGGGCAAAATCAACTATACTGCGAATGCTTACTTTGCGTAATGGGTTGAGCCGCCCCTGGCAATGGGGCAAATTTCCTAACAACATGTTTGTGTTGAGCCCCCAACTTTAAAGACAAGTCTTAGTTTCTTCTACACACATTTCCCACACAATTAAAAAGCAAGTTTGAATACACTCCAGATTTAGAGCAGGCTTATTAAGAAGGCCCCTTACCATCAGCATCAGCAACCATTGATCTCGTAACAGATGCATTTATTCTTGTCACTTTGTGTTGTACAAAATATTCTGGAAGTAGGTGTGCTTTGTTCTAATATTATTCACAGCCCTATCATCCATCCCCTCCAAGGAATTAATCCACTTCTTGGGGGTCAACAGTGGGTGAATAGATTACTTCCTCAAAGTGCTTTCTATTGCAGAATGCAAACACGGTGAATCATAAACACCTCCAGAGTCTTCTGTTATCTTGTTAAATTGCACGAAGATGAGTAGTGTCTCTTTGAGTTTAATTGACCTATATGCTAGCAGCAGGGCAGGTTATAATATTGTAGTTGCAGTTTGCAAGAAGCTCTTTGTCCTCCTCCTTTAAAGTTATTTCTGGTGCTGAGTAACTGAGGTGCAATTATAGTCTTCTGTTTTATGATGATGATGATGATAATGATGATGATGATGATGATTATTATTATTATTATTATTATTATTATTATTATTAGAAACACAACAAGATGAGTCCACAGTATACAAGATCACTCTACTGGCTGTTGTATTATATTATTATTATTATTATTATTATTATTATTATTATTATTATTTATTTGATACACAACAAGATGAGTCCACAGCAGACACACTGCTGGCTGTTGTATTGGATCACAAGTCGGACACTTCCCAAGTGTCCCAAGTGTCTAGGACTGTGCGATGTATCGGTGAATAATGCATGCAGATCCCAGTAAGGTGGCCTTCTGCAGCTGGCAGATTGTAATTTTGTCAATGCCGAAGTGCAGGCCAAGGTCTTTAGGCACTACACCCAGTGTGCCGATCACCACTGGGACCACCTTGACTGGTTTGTGCCAAAGTCTTTGTAGTTCGATCTTTAAATCCTCATATTGTGTCAACTTTTCCAGTTGTTTCCTTTCAATCCTGCTGTCACCTAGGATTGCAACATCGACAATCTGTACTTTGTTTTTTAACACAATTGGGAGGTCAGGAGTATTGTGCTCCAAAACTCTGTCTGTCTGAATTCGGAAATCCGAATTATTATTATTATTATTATTATTATTATTATTATTATTATTATTATATAATATATAATAATAATAATATAATAATAATAATAATTATTATTATTATTATGGAGCCCCCGGTGGTGCAGTGGGTTAAACCTCTGTGCCGGCAGGACTGAAGACCGACAGGTCGCAGGTTCGAATCCGGGGAGAGGCGGATGAGCTCCCTCTATCAGCTCCAGCTCCTCATACGGGGACATGAGAGAAGCCTCCCACAAGGATGATAAAAAACATCAAATCATCCGGGTGTCCCCTGGGCAACGTCCATGCAGACGGCCAATTCTCTCACACCAGAAGCGACCTGCAGTTTCTCAAGTCGCTCCTGACATGACAAAAAATTGTTGTTGTTGTTGTTGTTGTTGTTGTTGTCTGTTTTAATGGTACCTTGAATCCAGAAGATACCTCCAGAAGTAAAAGAAGAAGGCATCATAGAATTATAGATAATAATAATAATAATAATAATAATAATCTTTATTTATACCCCACCACCATCTCCCCAAAGGGGACTCGGGGCAGGTTACATGAGGCCACGCCCATCAATACAGAAAACACAATATAACACAAAAACACAACAGAAAATCAGAAAATAAAATAGCATAAAATACAAACCAATGTAAATATGCAAAATAACAATATAAAATCAAAGCATTAAGCCACTAAAAATAATCACAGTGGACAGGGCCAGTTCAAAGGGAGATAGGGCAATGTAAAATATTAAGAAGAGGATCCGGGGGATAAGGTAGGAGTTCATTGCACAATCAGAGAATAAAGTGCTTCTGAGGACATTTTATGCAGAATTTGGTCAGGGATCATCATACATTCAGTCACTGAAGGCACATTGGAACAGCCAGGTTTTCAGGCTCCTCCTAAAGATCTCCAGGGTGCGGGCTTGTCTAATATCTCTGGGGAGCAAATTCCAGAGCTGAGGGGCCACCACAGAGAAGGCCCTCTCTCTTGTCCCCACAAGTCGTGCTTGCGATGAAGGCGGGAGCGAGAGAAGGGCCTCTCCAGAAGATTGAAGAGGTCGCGTGAGTTCGTAGATGGAAACGCGGTCGCGCAGGTAGGCAGGTCCCAAACCATTTAGGGCAAAGCATTAAGGTAGGTAAAGGTAAAGTTTTTCCCCTGACATGAAGTCCAGTCATGTCTGACTCTGGGGTGTGGTGCTCATCTCAATTTCTAAGCCAAAGAGCCGGCGTTGTCCATAGACACCTCCAAGGTCATGTGGCCGGCATGACTGCATGGAGTGCCATTATCTTCCCACCAGAGCGGTACCTATAAATCTAATCACATTTGCATGTTTTCGAACTACTAGGTTTGCAGAAGCTGGGGCTGACAGCAGAAGCTCACACGGCTCCCCAGAATCGAACCTATGACCTTTCGATCACCAAGCTCAGCAGCTCAGTGCTTTAACCGACTGTGCCACCAGAGCCTCAAAGCGTTAAGAGGTGCTACAAAACCCCTTTGTATCAAAGTTGTCTAGTTTGATCCCATGTCATGAAGAATGTCAGATACAATACCTGAAAGATGCCCCTAAAATGATCCTCCAACATACAGTGCAATTGATTCCATTTTATGCGCACCTCTTATAATCAAGATGTTCCTTTACATACTTAAGTGGAATTGCTTCTCTTGTAATTTGAATCCATTAGTTTGTGTCCTAGTCTCTGGAGCAGCAGAAAACAAGATCACTGCATTTTCTACATGACATCTCTTCAAATATTTAAAGTTGGCTATCGCATTGCCTCTCAGCCTTCTCTTCTCCATGCAGAACTCTCTAAGATGTTCCTCTTAGGGCTTGGTTTTCACCTCGCCCTTTGTCCTGTTTACAGACTGCAGTTTGACATCTCTTCAAATATTTAAAAATGGCGATCGTGTTGCCTCTCCGTCTTTTCCATGCAAAACTCCCTGAGATGTTTCTCCTTTCTATATGGTTTCCAGAGCTATGACCATTGTGGACTCCCTCCTTTGTACAGACTGAGGCTTCTCAATGTGCTTCTTGGAAGAATATCTGTTCATTCTTTTTCAATTACAGTCCCCTTTTATATCAAACTCAGAGAGTTGGGGACAACATGGAAAGTCACATAGGAGTGAAGTCGAACATGCCGCCCCCCCCCCCCCCACAACAAGGGATGGTAACTTATAGTTCTGCAAAGGACAAGGGTAACAGACTGCACAATAGGGGTTAAGTCTTGGTCAATTTGCCAAGACCCTAACAACAATGAGGACCCCATGAGACTTCGGGAATGGGTAGACCTTGGGGTCTCTGCCTCTCTCGAGAGCTGTAGTTTTCCAAGGACCATGGGACCGGCTTCCAACCCAGCGCTGCAAGGATTTGTGTCTTGGCCCAGTGGAACTCCATAGACTCCTTTTGGTGGCTTTTTGAATTCTGCTACATTCCTGGACTTCACTCTCTTCAAGGACTCGCTCTCTACCCATGACAACTTATGAATTCATGCTGTGTTCTTCAAGACAACTTATGAATTCATGCTGTGTCCTGATATCGTCTGCTTTTTATAATTGGTGTTATTAATTTCTCTCGGGGGTCCTGGAGGGGAAGATACCTGCATATGATTTCCCTGTATATAATTTCTATATGTTTTTTATGTTTCCTTGTATTCCTGACCCTTTGCCCCTTCTCCCTCCAAAGAAATATGTAAGGGAACCCCCTGGCCTTCAGGAACAAAAGCCATTAGCGATTACTGAAACCTCCCGCCAAAGGCACTCTTGCATGGATAAAAGGAGATTCTTATCTCTAGCATTGGGAATGGCCCACTAGAGTAAAGAATTGTTTGGCAAAAGTTTCTGTCACTCTTCAAGTAAGATAAAAGGAAATCTTCCCCTCTGCTTTTGTTTACTTCCCATTGATAGCATTAACCTCAGGCTGCCATCATTGTTCTCCTGTCTCACAGCCAGGAAGGATCTGGATATTTTTACACATGTTGATTCACAACACTCATGAACACAATAGATTGGCCCTGTTTGAGCTTTTTGTCTCAGGCCACATGGCATTTCCTTTGTTTAAAGACTCCTTCCCAGATTCCTTTGTGCTCTCTCATCCCGTCTCCCTCTCTCCTGATTTGCTGTTGCCACCAGGTGGCAGAGGTCTCCCCATTGGATCCTACGTACCACTGGAGCTTCCTGATTGGTCCAGAGGCATCGGGGGCGGGAGGGCCACCTCCCAGCTGTTCGCCCACCACCCAATCACGGCGGGAAACAACAGGGAAGCCGGGGCAGGGAGTTTGAACTCTGCAACTTTGAATTCACTATAAATATGACTGTATTGGTGTACTCTCCTCATGCTCTGCTGGCGAATGATTGCAGCTCGCCATCCTTTTCAGCTGAATCGCAAATAAAACCTCGATGGCTTTTCTTCAACTTGGTGAGACCTTTCATTGGGAAATCAGGGGAAAATATGGGATGCTTCTCTGTCTTGCCAGGGAAAAATAACTCTTTGGTGAGTCTAATTGGTCTCTGCCTCTTGGCAATGACCCCTAAATTTTAGCTCTACATCAGGAGCTCTCAGGCAAAGGCAACCAATAGGACATCCCCTTTCTCTTCCACGAACATCTCCTAGATCCAAAGCCCTTCCCAAGTGTCATGTACACTAACAGTGTATCTTTATATTCTGGAGAGAACATCATTTTGGAGCCCTGTGAATTATATGCTTTCACACATTTTCAACTCAAAAGGCTCCTCATGTAGGCTAAAATTATCAAAAATTAGTACCAAAATTAGTACCTTTAGGCTTGCAGAGGGAAGAAGCCAAGTGGCCACAGCTCACTTGTCAAGAGTCCCTTTGTACCTGCACACCTTCCACCCAAAAAAAAAAGATTTTTGCCCATTGTCAAGAGTCCCTTTGTACCTACCACCTCCTTGCCTTTTCATTCCAACAGGTTCCTCCCTGAGCCCGTTCTTGGTTGGAGAACCTCAGCAATACAGAATGTTCCTGGCTTTTTTGTCCTTGCCACCGGCCAAAAAAGGCATTAGCTTCCTACCTGCTGCTGCCTTTTGTGATGACATTTGGCAATACAACATATTATAAATGACAGATGCTAAGCAACTGAAAAGAATTCTGCCTGTGCTTTTTTCTTCTTCTTCTGCCATTGCAACTGAAGGGGCTGGAAAATGTTATGGCATAAAGCAGGAAAAGAAATCTTAAGGTTACCTCAAAAAGAATCTGAAATATTCTAAATATTTCTAAAATAAGATTGGCTCCTTCAGTCCTCCTTTGTGCTACAGTTTGGAAGTGAGATCTTTGAATGCTAACAAATACCTAGAATAAACCACCCCTTCCTTCCTTCCTTCCTTCCTTCCTTCCTTCTCTCCCTCAGTCCCTCCCTCTCCCTCCCCTTATTTCCTTCTTTCCTTCCTTCTTTCTCTCCCTCCCTCTTCCTTCCTCTCTCCCCTCCCCTTCCTTCTCTCCCTTCCTCATCCCTCCCTCTCCCTTTGTTCCTTCCCTCCTTCTCTCCCTCAGTCCCTCCCTCTCCCTGCCCTTCTTTTCCTCTTTCTTTCTTTCCTTCCTTTCTTCCTTCTCTCCCTCCCTTCCTCTCTCCCTGCCCCTCTCCTTCCTCCCTTCCTTCTCTCCCTTTCTCCGTCCCCCTCCCTTCCCTCCCTCCCCCTCCCTTCCTTTCCCTTCCTTCATTCCTTCTCTCCCTCAGTCCCTCCCTCTCCCTGCCCTTCTTCCCTTCCTTCCTTCCTTCCTTCCTTCCTTCCTTCCTTCCTTCCTTCCTTCCTTCCCTCCCTCCCTCCTTCTTCCTTCCTCTCTCCCCTCACCTCCCTTCCTTCTCTCCCTCAGTTCCTCCCTTTCCCTTCTTCCCTTCTTTCTTTCTTTCCTTCCTTCTCTCCCTCCCTCTTCCTTCCCTCCCCTCCTTCCTCCCTCCCTTCCTCCATCCCTCCCTCACCCTTCCTTCCTTCCTTCTCTCCCTCAGTTCTTCCCTTTCCCTTCTTCCCTTCTTTCTTTCCTTCCTTCCTACTCTCCCTCCCTCTTCTTTCTTCTCTCCCCTCCCCTCTCCTTCCTCCCTTCCTTCTCTCCCTTTCTCCATCCCTCCTCCTTCCTTCCTTCCTTCCTTCCTTCCTTCCTTCTTTCTTTCCTTCTTTCCTTCTCTCCATCAGTTCCTCCCTTCCCTTCTTCCCTTCTTTATTCCCTTTCTTCCTTCTCTCCCTCCCTCTTCCTTCCTTCCTCTGTCCTCTCCCCTCTTCTTCCTCCCTTCCTTCTCTTCCTTCCTCCATCCTTCCCTCTCCCTTCCCTGCGGCCCTCCCTCCCTTCTCTTGCTTTCTCCCTCTTCCTTCCTTCTCTCTCTCCCTCCCTCCTTCTCCTCCCTCTGTTGAAAGCTGAAAGGCTGTTCACTAGTACTGCAAATTCAACAACTTCAATGGCACTCCATTGGTGTAAAACTTTTGCTGCTCTGAAAACTGTTTGCATGTTAGATGTGCCAAGTTTGTATTTTAAACTTATTGCACCTTTGAAGGTGTGATATTTTGGAGAGAAGCTATTTTGAGATGCCTTTAAAACCACAGAGTACCATATACCAAGAACTGGACTGCATTGTATTGCATTTCTATAGAGTGTTTGACACATTAAAATTCCACAGTCAGGAATTACTGTGTACAGCTATATCTTTTTGGTGAGTAACAATCATTCAACCACTCTGCTATTTACACTCCCTTGTTCCCCTCTGTATAGGCAAAAGCTTGCATGCTTGATGGCTAAAAGAGTTCATCTGATTTTTGCTTTATCCATGAAGAGAGGAGGTAGACAGCAAACATCAAGCTGAATTACCAAATTTGATCCAGGTAGATAAGTACTAACCCAGCCATTCAGTGACTCATCAATGACACAACGTTGTTTATTTATTGGTTGATGATTCAGGAAAGACCTAAAGAAAGCCATTGGTCATCCAGAGCTGCATTTATTTTTATAGGATTTGTTATTAGAAGACAATGGTACTGGCTAGTTTTCTCAGCTAGTCTTACACAAAGATTCAACAAAGCAAGCTCAATCTTGTCAATAGCTGTTTACTAGGATTGTTTATCAGAACAATACATTTTTGCAGCCTTCCTTGACCTGTCCCCCTTCCAACATGCCAAAGTGAAGCATTATTTGCTGGGGATGACAAGACGTCTTGCCCAACTCATCTCAACCCTGCCTGGTTTAAGAAAGCTGGCATATCCTAAAGGTTCTTGCCCAATCTTGGAAGCTAAGCAAGGTCAGTCTTTGCTAGTATTTGGATGCAAGACCACCAAAGACTGCCAGGTGCTGTAGACTGTATAGTTTGGAAGAAAGAATTAGCAAACCAACTCTGAGCATTTCTCATCTTTAAAAAAAACCCTATGAAATGCATACAGGTGCTATAATATGGGATGAAACTTCCACACATACGTATGCAGTTTAAATAATGGCACCATCTGTAAGTGGGACCATGTGTCCTACTTTACAGATGGTCGTCCTCTTTTGGAAGATGCCTCTTGCTTCAAGGGCTTTCAGGTCAAAGCCCAATAGAAAGATAGAGACATAGGAAAATAAAATGTTTAGTATTTTAAAATTTAGCATTGAATGAAACATGCAGAATAATCACAGGCAGGCCCGTAGCGAGGGGTTTTTTTTAGGGGTTCAACCACCACCACCACCACCACCACCCCCCCCGAAATGTTTCAGATTTTTTTAAAAAACCTGGTTTACTCATGAATTTTAACTGGTTAACCAAATCCCCATGTTAAGTCTATGAGATGCAAAAAATCAAAAGTCCCTCCAGAACTGCAAGCACTATCTCAAGCAAATATTAGCAATTTATTCACACTGTCATTACTTGCAGCAATAGCCGATGTAGTTGTTCTGGCACAGCTGTACCAGGAGCTCCAACTTTATTTGCTTTGTATTAAATGTTTGCTTGCAGTCCTAGGTTTCAGGGACTCTGCAGATAGGTGGCTTCTTTGGTTGCAATCATAGGGCAAGTCACCTGTCCATCATTGTTAAGTTTTGGTCCCGCCCCTTGCTCAGGGCAATTGGGAAGGGAAGGGAGCCATTTTTAGTTAGTCTCAGCAAGGTAAGCTGATGTATAGGATGTGTGCAAGCTTCCCCTGTACAAAAGCTTCAACCCTTAAGACCTTCCGGGGGAGAAAGGTCTTAAGAGTCTCCAAAGAATTTCCAGGAAAACAGCCCTAAAGACCAAAGAACTCCAGCTGGAGAACATCTACTGCCTTGCTGGTAGGTCCACTCGGCGTTCAAGACGCAGTTCGACCCGGTAGCGGAGCCCACATCAGTAAGGGTTAGATTACAGTCAGCCTGGGAGAAGTTAAAACGGGGATTTTCCTTTAAAGAAGAAGTTATTGAAGACAGTTGCCTGTCCTTCATGGGCAAGATTAGGAATTCACCAGTTGCCTAAAAACTTGGAATCATTTGCTTAACTTTACTGAAGACAAGAGAAGTTTCTATTTGATTGTTCATTAATAAAAGACTTTGTTGTACTTCCCAAGCCATCTAAAGACTGTTTGTGGTGGAAACCTCTGAGAACTTCTCTTTAGGCCCCCTGGCTTCCCGCTGGGCAAAGGTTGCACGTCCTGTTCTAAAGACAATTATTTACAGGCCCGACAAAACAGTAGTGAAGCAACCAAGTTTGGGGGGGGGGGATGTTGAATGCTCTCATTAAGGAGGCCAGACTTGCTGGAGGTGGTTGACAAGGGCAGAGCTGCAGCCTATTGAAGGCTGCTCTGCCCCCTGCTGTGCTCTTTGCTTCAGCGTGAACTAGGAGGCAGGTTTCAACCCCCCCCCCCTGCAAAATTTTCATCCCCCCCTGAAAATTTCAACCCCTCCCGAAATTTTTTTCTGGCTACGGCCCTGATCACAGGATGTCTTAAACCTACACTTGTTGATAAACTCTACAAGCTAGATGGCACTACCACCCCCACCCCCCGATGTGCAATGGAAAGTTGCTGCTAAATGTGAGAGAAATAAGGTTGAACACTGTGAAAGCCACCCCTACATGGCTACCAGCCTCCTCCCAGTAGACTCAAGGAAAAGCTTTATGAGAACTACCACTCCTCTTGGTATTCCCCCAGCAACAGCAAGGGTATCCCTCTGGGCAGCTAAACCAGGAAATCCCAACTGGATGACCCACCACGAGGGTCTTCCTTCAAGGGCAAACCAAGAATGGGCAACTTGAAAGTCCCTGAACAGACTGATGGTCTTTGGCGACACCCCTCTGACACCCCCTCACAACCCCCCCCCCCCAGGGGTCCCGACCCCCAGGTTGAGAACCACTGTTATATTATGATATTGCGGCATCGAATTGTTGCCAGAGTTAGCCGCTCTGAGTCCCCCCCTCAGGAGTTGAGAAGGGCGGGGTCGATAAATAAATAAATCTCCCTTGCTGTAAAAATGATTGAATTTCTTGAAGTTGTGTTATTAGTTGCCTCTGGCAAAGAGTCGTTATACTTGGGAGTCCATTAAGCACAAGAATGGCAAACTAGAGTGCTTTTGTAAATAATTCACACTATTTCCTTCAGCGCCACTTAGGCTTTTGCTGGTTTTCTTTTCCCCGAGCTCTTAGACACTGTTGCAGGAAGGAATTCAACCTTATTCCTGACTCAGCTATATAAAATCAAGCCGTCTCTACTCTGCATGGTGCCATCATCTAATCCGCTTAACCCCATCCTGGGTCCTTCTGATGGCCACACTGGATTGTGAGAGAATATTGGGAATTCATACAGCAGGGCTCAGATAGACATGAGTCTTCTGGACTTTTGTGGTTAAACAAAGCACAATAAGAAAGTAAGAAGATGGGTTGTTGTAGGTGTTTTCGGGCTATATGGCCATGGTCTAGAGGCATTCTCTCCTGACATTTCGCCCGCATCTATGGCAAGCATCCTCAGCGGTAGTGAGGTCTGTTGGAACTAGGAAAAAGGGTTTATATATCTGTGGAATGACCAGGGTGGGGCAAAGGACTCTTGTCTGCTGGAGCTAGGTGTGAATGTTTCAACTGACCACCTTGATGGCCTGGCAGTGTCTGGGGCAATCTTTTGTTGAGAGGTGATTAGATGTCCTTGTTTGTTTCTGTTGTTCTGTTGTTGTAATTTTAGTTTTTTAATACTGGTAACCAGATTTTGTTCATTTTCATGGTTTCCTCCTTTCTGTTGAATTTGTCCACATGCTGTGGATTTCAGTGGCTTCTCTGTGTAGTCTGACATGGTGGTTGTGCGAGTGGTCCAGCATTTCTGTGTTCTCAAATAATATGCTGTGTCCAGGCTGGTTCATCAGGTGCTCTGCTATGGCTGACTTCTCTGGTAGAAGTAGTCTGCCGTGCCTTTCATGTTCTTGATTCGTGTTTGGGCAATGCTGCGTTTGGTGGTCCCTATGTAGACTTGTCCACAGCTGCATGGTATATGGTAGACTCCTGCAGAGGTGAGAGGATCCCTCTTGTCCTTTGCTGAACGTAGCAGTTGTTGGATTTTCTTGATAGGTCTGTAGATAGTTTGTATGTTGTGTTTCCTCATCAGCTTCCCTATGTGGTCAGTGGTTCCCTTGATGTATGGCAAGAGCATTTTTCCTCTGGGTGGATCTTCGTCTTTATTCTCGTGGCTTGTTCTCAGTCTTGCAGCTCTTCTGATGTCTGAGGTGGAGTCTCCATTGGCTTGTAGAGTCCAGTTGAGGTGGTTCAGTTCATCTTGAAGGATGAACAACAGAAAGTAAGAAGAGTCCTTATATATATGTGTGAGAGGAAGCCACAGGGAGGAGGGAGCAAGCTTGTTTTCTGCTTCCTTGGAGACTAGGACGCGGAACAATGGCTTCAAACTACAAGAGAGGAGATTCCATCTGAACATTAGGAAGAACTTCCTGACTGTGAGAGCCGTTCAGCAGTGGAACTCTCTGCCCCGGAGTGTGGTGGAGGCTCCTTCTTTGGAAGCTTTTAAGCAGAGGCTGGATGGCCATTTGTCAGGGGTGATTTGAATGCAATATTCCTGCTTCTTGGCAGGGGGTTGGACTGGATGGCCCATGAGGTCTCTTCCAACTCTTTGATTCTATGATTCTATGATTCTATGATCCTGTTGGGCCAGACCAAAGGCCTAGCAAGTCCAGCATTCTGTTTCTACAGTGGCCAACTAGATGTCCATAGGAAGTTCAGAGCATGTAATGAGAGCAATATTTATTTAATTTATTTATTTCAAACATTTGTACCCCCCCCCCCATCTCAATGCCTGGGGGGGGGACACTCAGGATGGCTTACATCTGGCACAATTCGATGCCATCTATATAAATAAAAATGTAATCGTTTGTGGGATTAACATAACTCAAAAACCACTGGACGAATTGACACCAAATTTGGACAGAATACGCCTAAACCCAATGAGTGACCATCACTCAAAAAATGGATTTTTTTTTCATTTGGGAGTTGTAGTTGCTGGGATTTATAGTTCACCCTACAATCAAAGAGCATTCTGAACCCCACCAACGATGGAATTGAACCAAACTTGGCACACAGGACTTCCAAGACCAACACAAAGCAGTAGAAAGGTTTGGTGGGCATTGACCTTGAGTTTGGGAATTGTAGTTCATCTACACCCAGAGAGCACTGTGGACTCAAACAATGATGGATCTGGACCAAACTTGGCACAAACAGGCATGTAGCCAGAGGTGTGGGGGGGGGGGGGTTAGGGGCTTGAGTCCCCCTCCCCCTGAAATTCTCATGGTGGTCTGCGAGAAGGCCTTACTGGTGCATTATTTAAACTGTTATGTTTATTCATATCATGATCTGATCACCATGCTCAATATATCCCATATGCATGGGGGAACTGGGATAATAATACAAAAGGTTTGCTAGACTCATTTCGAGGTGGAACATAGAGGGAGATACGTTCGGACAGGTAAGCTGGGCCAGAGCCGTATAGGGTTTTGTAGGTGAAAACCAGCACTTTGAATTGTGCTAGGAATTGGAACGGCAGCCAGTGGGGCTGACATAACAGAGAAGTGGTATGCTCTCTGTATGATGCTCCAGTGAGTAGTCTAGCTGCCGTCCATTGGACTAGTTGAAGTTTCCGAGCAGTCTTCAAAGGCAGCCCCACGTAGAATGCGTTGCAGTAGTCTATAACAATAGGACTGTTATCTGGGAAGCATATTGCCTCTGGTTCTGGAGACAGTACATAGCCATCCTGACCAGCAGCTACTAAGTGCCTTGTCTTCCAGAAACTGGAGGATGTAAAGGAATCCACATTGGCAGCTAGTACGGACAGTTACAAATTCTGTAAGTTAGGCGCTGTTTAAAGAACTACTACCTTGTCATTGTGTTGACAGTCTGTTTGCACCATTACAAGAATCCCAATGTGTCTGGCCATGTGTGGGAATTGTTTCCTGCCAGAAACACTCAAAACTCAAACAGGAAAAAAAGGATTTGCATACAGACCACCCTTCCTCCCATCCTGGGAAATAAGCCATTTTACTCCTGATGGTTACAATTTCTCTACAGGAAATACACTTCTATTTTGAAACAACCACAGAAAAAGTTGTCTGCATTTTCATGAGCGTTTCTCTAAATATTCATGTTTCTCTTTGCAGTATTCCTTTTGCAAGGCATTTTCCCTGACGTAATATACTTTGATAAGTTAGTTTAAGGAAGCGACTCAACTTACACACATGATGCTCTGCCACACAGAAAGGAAACTTTGGCAGATCTAGGGATTTCTCTGGAGCCAAACACAGGCTATGTATGCACACATTTAGATGCCACATTTCTGTGCTAGTTCAGTGGCCAAAGGAGGAAAGATTTTGATATAACCACAAGAACCACTTTAAATCAAGCATGTTCTGTTTGATTTAAAAGGCTTTGGAATAGTTCATCCACAAAATCCAATGGTGGGAGAAAAAACTCTTGTCTGCTGGAGTTAAGTGTGAATGTTGCAATTGGCTACCTTGATTAGCCTTGAATGGCCTGAAACAGACAAGAGTCCTTTCTCCCACCCTGGACATTTCACAGATATATAAACCCCACTTGCCTAGCTTCCAACAGACCTCACAACCTGTGAGAATGCAGGCAAAATGTCAGGAAAGAATGCTTCTACAACATGGACTCCAGAAAACTCACAGCAACCCAGTGATTCTGGCCATGAAAGCCTTTGACAATAACTTCTGGAATGATTACATCAGCGATGCCTACGGACAATCCTGCAAATCTCTTGGGAAGTCAAGCGGACAAATGTCAGCAAGCTGGAAGAAGGAAAGACCACCAGCATTGAAGCAATGCTCCTACACCGTCAACTCTGCTGCTCTGGCCACATTGTCCAAATGCCCAATCACCATCTCCCAAAGAGCTTAATGGTGTAACATTAAAAAATGTTGATCATTTCCGCTCCTTTGGCAGCCACCTCTCCACAAAAGTCAACATTGACACTGAAATACAACACTGCCTGAGCTCTGCGAGTGCAGCTTTTTTCCAAATGAAGCAGAGAGTGTTTGAGGACTGGGACATCTGTAGGGATACCAAGGTGCTTGTTTATAAAGCCATTGTCCTCCCAACCCTGCTATATGCCTGCGAGACATGGACTGTCTACAGATGTCACATGCAGCTCCTGGAATGATTCCATCAGTGCTACCTCCAGAAAATCCTGCAAATCTCTTGGGAAGACAGGCAGACAAATGTCAGCAAAGACCACCAGCATTGAAGTGATGCTCCTATGCCAGTAATTCCGCTGGACTGGCCACGTTGTCCGGATGCCCGACCACCATCTTCCAAAGCAGTTGCTCTACTCCGAACTCAAGAATGGAAAACGGAATTTAAAGATGTGCTCAAAGCCAACCTTAAAATCTTGGCATAGACGCTGAGAACTGGGAAGCCCTGGCCCTTGAGCACTCCAGCTGGAGGTAAGCTGTGACCAGCAGTGCTATAGAATTTGAAGAGGCACGAATGGAGGGTGAAAGAGAGAAACGTGCCAAGAGGAAGGTGCATCAAGCCAACTCCGACCAAGACCGCCTTCCACCTGGAAACCAATGCCCTCACTGTGGGAGAAGATGCAGAGCAAGAGCAGGGCATCAAGCCAACTCCGACTGGGAATGCCTTCCACCTGGAAACCAATGCCCACACTGTGGGAGAACACGCAGATCAACAATAGGGCTCCACAGTCACCTATGGACCCACCAGTACACTGATCTTGGAAGACTATCTTACTCGGACTAAGTAAGTAAGTAAGTAAATAAGTAAGTAATATTGGTTCAATTTAAAATGCAAGCCAAACAAATTTCCTCTCCACCTTTAACAGTTCCAACTAGCACTATTTTCCTTGCAGGAGTCTCTGCAAGCCAATAAAGTTATTAACTCACTCTAGGTTTTAATCCAGATGTTAAACAACAACAACAACAACAACAACAACAACAATGTATTTGTTGCCCACCTCTCCTCACAGCCTGAGGCAGGACACAACACAGTTAAAACACATATCATAAAATACATACTATCAAAAATACATAAGGAACCAATCCACGAGATTGGAACTAGTTTGCAGATACGTTCAGCACCTCGGATAACTCTTCTAAAGCACTTCACACTGAGAGGGGATTTAAATGTCCGAGTGCACACTGGGATAATGCTATGTTTTCGTTTCGTTTTGTGTTTTGTGGAAAATTAAAATAGTGTCTTACTGAGGCAGACAGCTAAGTGCTGGGTTTTAGCAAATATTAAAAGGGGATAACTGACTTGGCCACGGTAGTCCACGCTCTGGTTACATCCCGCCTTGACTACTGCAACGCTCTCTACGTGGGGTTGCCTTTGAAGACGGCCCGGAAGCTCCAATTAGTCCAACGGGCGGCAGCCATGGTATTAACAGGAGCAGGGCGCAGGGAGCATACAACTCCTCTGCTGTACCAGCTCCACTGGCTACCGATTAGCTACCGAGCCCAATTCAAAGTGCTGGCTTTGACCTTTAAAGCCCTAAACGGTTCTGGCCCTACATACCTATCCGAACGTATCTCAGCCTATCAGCCCACCAGGACCCTAAGATCTTCAGGAGAAGCCCTTCTCTCCATCCCGCCTGCTTCACAAGTGCGGCTTGCGGGAACGAGAGATAGGGCCTTTTCTGTGGTGGCCCCCCGGCTTTGGAATGCCCTCCCTACTGAAATAAGATCAGCCACCTCGCTAATGGCATTTCGGAAAAAACTGAAAACTTGGATGTTCGAGCAAGTTTTCAACTAATTCCGATGTGATGATGTTTTGATCATGGACTAGCAATCAAGGATAACGAATTGGATTACGACTTTAACTATGAGATGTTCCGGTCTGTATTGGTGGCCCAATACTATGTATGTATATGTATGTATTTTTATATTTTATTTTATATTTTTAAAGTGAATATTGTATTTTTAAATATGTTGTAAACCGCAATGAGTTGCCGCACAGGCTGAGATATTAGCGGTATACAAGTGTACTAAATAAATAAATAAATAAATAAATAACTTTCTCAGAAATATCTAATTTTAAACATATAAAGAGGAAATGCTATTTAAGAGCTCTCAATAGCGATCTCTTAAACTTGAATTATTTTTGAGTGTGGGTGCCATGAGTGCATATTACCGGGGAACTGAGCACATCTCAATGAGAGTCTTCTCCTTCAACTGTCTACAGATGAAATCAGGACACTTTTTATTTCCATGTCAGGAGCGACTTAAATAAACTACAAGTCGCTTCTGGTGTGAGAGAATGGGCCATCTGCAAGGACATTGCCCAGGGGATGTTCAGATGTTTTGATGTTTTACCATTCTTGTGCTATGACAGCGTGGCTGAAGGCCCCTGTCCATAACTAATGGAAAATAATAATATAGCAAGTATGGACAAACTTTGACCCTCCAGGTATTTTGGACTCCAACTCCCACTGGCTGTTAGGAATTGTGGGAGTTGAAGTCCAAAACACCTGGAGGGCCAAGGTTTGGGAAGTCGGATCTGGCCACGGTGGTCCACGCTCTTGTCACATCCCGGTTGGATTACTGCAACGCACTCTGCGTGGGGTTGCCTTTGAAGACTGCTCGGAAACTTCAACTAGTCCAGCGAGAAGCAGCCAGATTGCTCACCAGAGCGGCGTACAGGGAGCACACCACCCCCCTGTTGCGTCAGCTCCACTGGCTGCCGATCCAATTCCGAGCACAATTCAAAGTGCTGGTTTTGACCTACAAAACCCTATACGGTTCCGGCCCAGTGTATTTGTCCGAACGGATCTCCCTCTACATCCCACCTCGAAGTTTAAGATCTTCTGGGGAGGCCCTGCTCTCGACGCCGCCAGTGGCACAAGTGAGGCTGGCGGGGACGAGGAGCAGGGCCTTCTCAGTGGTGGCCCCCCACCTGTGGAACTCACTCCCCGGGGAGATCAGATCGGCGACTTCCCTTCTAGCGTTTAGGAAAAAACTAAAGACCTGGATGTGGGACCAAGCTTTTGGTCATGCTGACAACTAACTAAAGGACCTGTCGATAGACAAGGACAATGGAATGGATATATGGACTCTGATATATGGACTTTGACATGAGATTGTTTTTATGATTTTATTAGGTATTGATGTTTTATGTTAATTGTTGAATTGTTATATTTTGTATTGTTTGTTGTGTGATTTTGGGCATCTAATTGTGCCTTCCCTGTAAGCCGCCCTGAGTCCCCCCCCGGGGTGAGAAGGGTGTGGTATAAGTAGATGAAATAATAAGGTTTGCCCATGCCTGGTCTACAAAGTGAATTCTCTGGAATGCCAGCAACAGCATTAGAAAATACTTGTTGCAATGCAGTGGAAATAACTCACCAATGCAAAGGTCAGACTTCCGCAAGCATTTGCTATTCAACATTTGTAAATAAAACTCATAGAGAGATCTTTCCACCGATGAACGTGAATGCCTGAACATTTCTATGCCCTTTCGTCCAGGGTCATCGGAGTGTTTCTTTCTTTCAGTTCTGTTGACTCCCCTGTAGCAGCCACAGATTACACAAGCGAGGAGTGGCAGCTTTTCTTCTTCTCCAGAAGGGCTCTTTAGCCTGAAATAGCTTTGTAATAACATGAATTCAGCCAACAACACTTCTTATGCCAGCAGCATTGCGTGCCAGGAAAAAAGTCCCTTGCAAGATTTCTTTTTTGTTTAGTTGGCAGGGGAGAAGCGGGACTTGTTGGTTTTACAAGACTTCAAGTCAGCTACGACTTATGGTGAACCTCTCCTCTTGCCCTGCTTAGTTACTTGAGTTCAGACTGTTTTTACACAGTTTACAGCAATGGAAGTAAGCGAGACGAGGAGATAAAGAAAGTGAGACAAAGAGATAAATAAAATGAGATGAGGAGATAAACACTGGGATATTGTCAAAGATGGTGAGAAAAGGTGGAACATTGGAGGAGTTATTTAGATTGTCACTGCCACAGAAGGACAGTCAGGGGATATAATACAGGGTTAGTCAAAATGAATAGGCCAATAAGAAAATTAATTGTACCCGTATTGGCCTATTCATTTTGACTAACCCTGTACTGTGAATACTGACCTTGGTCAGTTTTAGTTGCTCTGTTATGGCTCTGCAAAGTAAGGAACTGGGACCATTAATGTCTTGGGAGCTGAATGGGAGGAGACTTTCTTCACCACCATCATCATGGAGCCTCCAGTGGCACAATGGATTAAACCCTTGTGCCGACAGGACTGCTGACCGAAAGGCCAGTGGTTTATATCCAGGGAGCTTGGTGAGCTCTCATCTGTCAGCTCTAGCTCCTCATGCGGGGACATGGGAGAAGCCTCCCACAGGATGGTAAAACATTCGGGTGTCCGCTGGGCAACATCTTTGCAGAAAGTCAATTCTCTAATACCAGAAGCGACTTGCAGTTTCTCAAGTCACTCCTGACATGAAATAATAATAATAATAATTATTATTATTATTATTATTATTACTAGCCGATCCCTGCCACACGTTGCTGTGGCCCAGTCTATGTATATGTGCTTTGTGTGTGTATATGTGTGTGTATATATTTGTGTATACGTGTGTGTGTGTGTATATATATATGTGTATGTGTTGTCGAAGGCTCTAATTGCCAGAATCACTAGGTTGCTGTGGGTTTAGCGGGCTGTATGGCCACGTTCCAGAAGCATTCTCTCCTGAGGTTTTGCCCACATCTATGGTAGGCATCCTCAGAGGTTGTGTGGTCTGTTGGAAACTAGGCAAGTCGGATTTATATATCTGTGGAATGTCCTGGGTGGGAGACTCTTGTCTGTTTGAGGCAAGTGTGAATGTTGCAATTGGCCACCTTGATTAGCATTGAATGACCTTGCAGTTTCAAAGCCTGGCTGCTTCCTGCTTGGGGGAATCCTTTGTTAGCTGGCCCTGATTGTTTCACGTCAGGAATTCACCTATTTATTTATTTTTCAGTGTTCCTCTTTATTTACTGTCCTGATTTTAGATTTTTAAAAAATCCTGGTAGTTCTATCTTCATGTATTGTCGAAGGCTTTCATGGCTGGAATCACTGGGTTGAAGGGTTTCTTTGGGCTATATGGCCATGTTCTAGAGGCATTCTCTCCTGACGTTTTGCCTGCATCTATGGCAAGCATCCTCATTACCTCTGAACATGGCCATATAGCACAAAAAAACCTACAACAACTCATATCTTCATGGCTTCCTCCTTTCATGGTTTCCTCTTTTCTGTTGAAATTGTCCACATGCTTGTGGATTTCAATGGCTTCTTTGTGTAGTCTGACATGGTGGTTGTTAGAGTGGTCCAGCATTTCTGTGTTCTCAAATAATATGCTAAACAAGGTGGACAATTGCAACATTCACACTTGCCTCTAACAAACAAGAGTTCTTCCTCCCACCCTGGACATGAAACAGAAACCTACTTGGGGTGGGAATGAAATGTTGCAACTGGTACCACAGATATATAAACCCCATTTGCCTCGTTTCCAACAGACCTCACAACCTCTGAGGATGCCTGCCATAGATGTGGGTGAAACGTCAGGAGAGAATGCTTCTGGAACATGGCCAGACAGCCCAGAAAACTCACAACAACCCAAAATGACTATTTTGCAGGAGACACTTTTAGCACAATAATGAAATGCTGGATTTTTATGCCTAAAGGCCTCCAGTGTGTTTATGTTGCTGAATTTTAATGCTGTTTAAATTTTAGTGCCGTTAATTTTAATGTTGTTTTGAACTTGTTTTCTGATGAGTTTTAAAATTGCATTATGCTCTTAAAATGTTTTACACCACATTGAATCCCATGCTGGGTGAAAGACAGGATGGATGGATGGATGGATGGATGGATGGATGGATGGATGGATAGATAGATAGATAGATAGATAGATAGATAGATAGATAGATGATAGATAGATAGATAGATAGATAGATAGATAGATAGATAGATAGCAGATAAAGGGAAACATCTTTGTTTGAGAACCTTCTGTTCAAAGCAAAGAGCAGCAGCTTTCTAAGCTTTTGCTGCAAAGCTTTAAAAGTTACTTTTATGGACTTCTGGGAGGTTATTTTTTCCAAGCTTATCTTTTACTCAGATATTTGGAAATGTGTCCTTCTGTTCCATGCCTGTCGATCTTCTTCTCCCTCCCTTGGTTGCTTCCTCCATGGCAGATTTCAGACTGCCTTCTCTGGAGTGCCACAATCTGTTGTCACTTGCCATGGAAGTATATAAGTATGCATAGACACATGTATGCACACATACGCAAATTTACATAGGTGGAGTTATGAGGAGAGGCAAAATGAGGCCATACCAAATCAAATGTTGTCCTCCCCAAATGAATTTTTTTAGATCCCAATTTTTTACACATCACAGCCAGTGAGATACTAAAACCCGTTCATACCTAGAAAGTTTTTTATGTATTATAGAATCATAGCGTTGGAAGAGACCTCGAGGGCCATCCAGTCCAACCCCCTGCCAAGAAGCAGGAAAATTGCACTCAAAGCACTCTCGACAGATGGCCATCCAGCCTCTGCTTAAAAGCCCCCAAAGAAGAACCTCCACCACATTCTGAGGCAGAGAGTTCCACTGCTGAACAGCTCTCATAGTCAGGAAGTTCTTCCTCATGTTCAGGAAGAACATTATGTTCACATCCACTCAATCACTTTGCCTATATCTTTTCTTCAGATGTCTAAACTGTATTTTTAAATACTCAATTGAAGTTTTAGGAATAGAATTGTTAGATTTGAAGGAAAAATCCATTGCAGAGGATCAGGACAACATTCTCAAGTAATGTTGTAATCCTGCATGTGCGTAGGGACATGTCGATGATACACATTTTCATGAACTGCAGTCAAATCTATTATTGTAATGCATTCCATAGGTGTTATGAGATACGTACTAAAACAATGTTTCCTAAATTTCAAATTATTTTCAAAATCATAGAATCATAGAATCAAAGAGTTGGAAGAGACCTCATGGGCCATCCAGTCCAACCCACTGCAGCTCCAAGTCAGTTTATCAATGGATTAAACCCTTGTACCAGCAGGACTGAAGACCGACAGTTTGGAGGTTCAAATCCGGGGAAAGCACAGATGAGCTCTCTCTGTCAGCTGCAGCTCCCCATGCGAGGACATGAGAGAAGCCTCCCACAAAGATGGCAAAACATCAGAAACATCCAGGCATCCCCTGGGCAATATCCCTGCAGTCACCAGAAGTGACTTGCAGTTTCTCAAGTCTTCCCTGACACACAAAAATTTCATCAGTGAAGAGTTTTTCCATGTTAGTTCATCAACCATCTCACACCAAAATAATAATAATCTATATAAATAAAAATGTAATGTTAGTTTGTGGGATTAACATAACTCAAAAACCACTGAGCAAATTGACATCAAATTTGGACACAATATACCTATCAGGCCAACAAGTGACCATCACTCATAAAAACACTGAAAAACACAGCAGAAGAGACTTCTTCAGTAAGGGTGAATGTTCAAAGGTACATCTTTAAACATGATTTATCACAATGGGATCCAAGTTTGGTCATCCAGGAGTGTTGGACTTCTTCTCCAAGAAAGTAGCTAACTTGGCCAACAATCATGAATTATGGAAGCTGAAGTCCACAACAGCCAAAGGACAAAAGTTGGGGAACCACTGCTATCTAGCAAAGATTGCTTTTGAGATGAGCATGTGTCTTCTGAGAGATACATTATATTTATCTGAGTACTCTTCCAAGTAGGGTAAATATATCAGTGGTTGCAGTATTTGTGACTGTGGTACCAGTTGCAACATTTTATTCCCACCCCAAGTAGGTTTCTGTTTCATTCCCTGGAACCAACATGTCTTTTCTCTCCTTCTCTTCCTTTCTTTGGATTTTATAGTGCGGCTTTTGCTCTACCATCCAATAATTCAATAATTCTGAGAACAAAACAAAACAAAACAAAACAAAATTTTGCTCTCCAAACCATGGGATCATCTCAGCTATCCATACCCCACCATCATTTTTCTCTTTCAAAAAGTCCTTTGGAAGAGCTAAGTTTAAATCCAAACAATCATTACATTCATCCCTCCCCAAAAAAGGAATGGGCGCAAAAAAGGAATGGACACAAAAATGACAAGCTGCAAAACCCAAGGTGTGATCTTGTGAGAACTCATGCTCCTGAGACCAATTTGGAAGAGCCCTCCATGATTCATCCACAACTGAAGAGACATATTGACAAGCTGGAATGTGTCCAGAGGAGGGTGACTAAAATGATCAAGGGTCTGGGGAACAAGCCCTATGAGGAGTGGCTTAAAGAGCTGGGCATGTTTAGCCTGAAGAAGAGAAGGCTGAGAGGAGACAAGATAGCCATATATAAATACACTAGCGGTCCCCTGCCACGTGTTGCTGTGGCCCAGTCTGGTGATATGGAAAATAAAGTAATTATAATATATGTAATGTCATTATACTTGTGGGTGAACAGTATTTCTTGATGTTTCTTTGACAGTGTTGATACAGAGATTGTCTGATTTGCCTACTCTGGAACATGCAACATATAATTGTCCATCTTTAGGAGTCCCTTTCAAATCTATAATACTTTATCTCTCTGTGTGTGAATCATATATATCTATATATATCAATGGCTGGATGGCTCTCTGTCAGGAGGGCTTTGATTACGTTTTCTTGCCCTGGTGAAGGGAGTTGGATTGGATGGCCTTAAGTATTATCTGTTGGTCATGGGGGTTCTGTGTGGGAAGTTTGCCCCAGTTCTGTCATTCGTGGGGTTCATTCAGAATAGTCTTTGATTGTAGGCCAACTATAAATCCCAGTAACTACAACTCCCAAATGCCAAGATCTATTCCCCCCAAACCCCATCTGTGTTCATATTTGGACATATGGAATATTCGTACCAAATTTGGTCCAGATCCATCATTGTTTGAGTCAGCAGTGCTCTCTGGATGTAGGTCAACTACAACTCCCAAACTCAAGGACAATGCACACCAACGCTGCTAGTATTTTCTGTTAGTCATGGGAGGCCTGTGTGCCAAGTTTGCTTCAATTCCATTGTTGGTGGAGTTCAGAATGCTCTTTGATTATAGGTGAACTATAAATCCCAGCAACTACAACTCCCAAATGACAAATTCATAATTTTTTGAGTGATGGTCACTCCTTATGTAGTGAGATGTTTTGTTGCCAAATTTGATGTGATTTCATTTGTTGGTTCTTTTGTTTTTAAGGTACTCATTATGCACAGACCATATATATATATATATATATAGATGAGAGGAAGTCATAGGGAGGAGGGAGCGAACTTGTTTTCTGCTGCCCTGGAGACTAGGACACACAACAATGGCTTCAAACTACAAGGAAGGAGATTCCATCTGACCATTAGGAAGAACTTCCTAACTGCGAAAGCTGTTCAGCAGTGGAACTCTCTGCCCCGTAGTGTGGTAGAGGCTCCTTCTTTGGAAGCTTTTAAACAGAGGCTGGATGGCCATCTGTCAGGGGTGCTTTGAATGCAATATTCCTGCTTCTTGGCAGGGGTTGGACTGGATGGTCCATGAGGTCTCGTCCAACTCTATGATTCTATGATTCATCCGGGATGTAACCATATGATTCTATGGTTACATCCCGTTTAGACTACTGCAACACTCTCTACGTGGGGTTGCCTCTGAAGACTGCGTGGAAGCTGCAGCTAGTCCAACGCTTGGCAGCCAGACTGCTAACGGGTGCTGGGTACAGGGAGCACACCACTCCGCTGTTACACCAGCTCCACTGGCTGCCAATTAGCTTCTGAGCACAATTCAAAGTGCTGGTGTTAACCTATAAAGCCCTAAACGACTCCGGCCGTGTTTACCTCTCCGAACGTATTCTCCCCTATGAACCATCAAGATTATTAAGAGTGTCTGGAGAGGCCCTGCTCTCGGTCCCACCGGCCTCGCAAGCTCGTCTGGTGGGGATGAGGGACAGGGCCTTCTCGGTGGTGGCCCCTCGACTCTGGAACTCTCTCCCACTGGAGATCAGAACCGCCCCTTCTATCCTGACATTTAGGAAACAAGTGAAGACTTGGTTATGGAGACAGGCATTCGACGAGTGAGCCAACACCCTGAGATATGGATGGAGGATGAGGAGCAACGATTTTAGTGTGACGACTGACCATTGTAGTCATTGATTGTAATTGCTGTTTTAATGTTTTACTGTAATATGTATTATGATGTTTTATTGATTGTATGTGATATTATGTGATATTATGGTTGGAAAGGCCGGTATACAAAACTTTTAAATAAATAAATAAATTCATCCCCTGAGGTCCCTGTGACAACAAAGAAGAGTAACTCTTAAATTCGGAAAGATTCTTCCTTTCTTTGAGGGAGGTGGACTGACTGACTATAAGATATGGTTGACCTGTTTTCTGACTGTATTGAATAATTAAGAGGACGGATCCAGTACCCATAATTACACTGCAGATACAGTAACCCTCCTGATATCCTATGACTTTTGGCTCATGAATGGAACAAACAGATAAGTTGTCTGTAACCTGCCGGGCCAAAAGCTAGTAAGTCACCTGGCTTTTGGCTCTACTTCCACCTCCTTATGTCAGACCCCTCCGACTACAGTCATCTTATCTAGGCTGCCATTCCCTGTATGTCCGTTCCTATAACAGCAAGTACTTTTCATCTTGCTTCATTCTCTGCCTTAGGAAAGTATGGCTTCTTGATTTCGGGAGATCTCTCCTTTTTATTCTGGAGCTGGCCAAGATCATAGAATCATAGAATCAAAGAGTTGGAAGAGACCTCATGGGCCATCCAGTCCAACCCCCTGCCAAGAAGCAGGAATATTGCATTCAAATCACCCCTGACAGATGGCCATCCAGCCTCTGTTTAAAAGCTTCCAAAGAAGGAACCTCCACCACACTCCGGGGCAGAGAGTTCCATTTCTCTTTGGCATTTCTCTTTGGTTAGCTGTTACCAGGTTTTGGGAGTCTTTGACCCAGAAGTCCCCAATAGGTTGCCCTTCTAAAACGGATCCACATCTAGAATCATAGAGTTGGAAGAGCAGAACTGATGACTGAAAGGCCGGTGGTTTGAATCCGGGGAGTGGAGTGAGCTCCCGTCTGTCAGCTCCAGCTTCTCATGTGGGGATATTGTATTTTGACTCTAGGAGTCCCCGGTGGCGCAATGGGTTTAACCCTTGTGCCAGTAGGACTGCTGACAAAAAGGTTGGTGGTGCAAATCCGGGGAGTGGGGTGAACTCCCATCTGTCAGCTTCAGCTTCTCATATAGGGACATTGATGTATTTTGACTCTAGGAGTCCGCGGTAACACAATGAGTTTAACCCTTGTGCCAGTAGAACTGCTGACAAAAAGGTCAGTGGTTCAAATCCGGGGAGTGAGGTGAACTCCCATCTGTCAGCTTCAGCTTCTCATATAGGGACATTGATGTATTTTGACTCTAGGAGTCCCCGGTGGTGCAATGGGTTAAACTCTTGTGCCGGTAGGACTGCTGACCAAAAGGCCGGTGGTTCGAATCCAGGGAGTGGAGTGAGCTCCTGTCAGCTCCAGTTTCTCATGTGGGGACATTGATGTATTTTGACTGTAGGAGTCCCCGGTGGTGCAATGGGTTAAACTCTTGTGCCGGTAGGACTGCTGACCAAAAGGTTGGTGTTTCGAATCCAGGGAGTGGGGTGAGCTGTTTGTCAGCTCCAGCTTCTCATGTGAGGACATTGATGTATTTTGGCTCTAGGAGTCCCTGGTGGTGCAATGGGTTAAACCCTTTGCCAGCAGGACTGCTGACTAAAAGGTCGGTGGTTTGAATCCGGGATGAGCTGTCAGTCAGCTCCAGCTTCTCATGTATTTTGACTCCAGGAGTCCCCAGTGGCACAATGGGTTAAACCCTTGTGCCGGCAGGACTGCTGAACAAAAGGTTGGTGGTTCAAATCCGGGGAGTGGGGTGAGCTCCCGTCTGTCAGCTACAGCTTCTCATGTGGGGACATGAGAGAAACCTCCCACAGGATGATAAAACGTCCGGGCGTCCCCGGGGCAACATCCTTCCAATTCTCTCACACCAGATGTGACTTGTAGTTTCCTGACAAAGAAAAAAAAGCATTGCGCCATGGCAGTTAAAGTGGTGTTGAACTACATTAATTCTACAGTATAGATGTGCCCAAGGACAAAAGAAGGAGAAAGAAACTGGGACATCTTTTAAAAACAGCTGTAAAAGTGGGACAACAGAAAATTAATAAGGATTGTCCTTGCCAAATTGGGACAGTTGGAAGGTTGCATATTAATTTTTGGCGACCTGTATGGTCCGTGTTGGGTTTTGGGAGCAGCAAATAGGGCTCCAGATTCACTGCATTGCCCACCCAGGTGTACGGCTTTACGACAGCAGCCCGGCAGGCGCTATGCTTGGCCACAGCCGGCCCTTGAAGGAGAGATGGAAGATGCAGAAGGAGAGGCAGCACAAGGTTCTGCTTTCCGCAGAGAAGGAGCTTGGTTTTGATCCCACTTAATGCAATGAAATATGACTCTGCCATCTCTTAATTGAAGTTGCTGAAAACAAACTCAAGTCCTCTGGGAAGCACCAGCAAGCAGATCAGTGGGAACATCTCGTGGCTCGCAATCCAAGCGCTGTGCTCAGTAGGAATGTCATCTACTTCCCCGTCTACTTCTCTGGAGAAGGGAGGCGAGAGCTTGGGGTCAAGCCATCAGAAAACCATCCAGGCTTCCTCTTAACCCTGACTGGCGTGGTCACTTGAAATCATAAAGGAATTTAAAAGGGTCTGGGGAGACCCTGCGGACCCACCAAAGAGGGCTCGCTACAATAGTGAGCAAAGAGAAGCCCAATTTAAAAGGTTTCTCCTAAGTTCCCAAAAGAAATCTCACCAAAGTTGAAGGAAGCGCCACCGAGATGATTTTTATTGCGATTCAGCTGAAAAGTACAAAAATAAAGGCCTTTTTATACATAAAACAGAGCTGCCAGGTTTGAATCTCCCATTCCCTGCCTCTAACGGCTCGACGATGATTGGCTGGTGCTCTTCAGCTGGGAGTAGACTTGGCCTCATCGCTAAAATGATAAAGGGTCTGGAGAACAAGCCCTATGAGGAGCGGCTTAAGGAGCTGGGCATGTTTGGCCTGAAGAAGAGAAGGCTGAGAGGGGATATGATAGCCATGTATAAATATGTGAGAGGAAGCCACAGGGAGGAGGGAGCAAGCTTGTTTTCTGCTTCCCTGGAGACTAGGATGCGGAACAATGGCTTCAAACTACAAGAGAGGAGATTCCATCTGAACATGAGGAAGAACTTCCTGATGGTGAGAGCCGTTCAGCAGTGGAACTCTCTGCCCCGGAGTGTGGTGGAGGCTCCTTCTTTGGAAGCTTTTAAACAGAGGCTGTATGGCCATCTGTCAGGGGTGATTTGAATGCAATATTCCTGCTTCTTGGCTGGGGGTTGGACTGGATGGCCCATGAGGTCTCTTCCAACTCTTTGATTCTATGATTCTATGATTCTATGAGTGCCTGGGCCAATCGCTGGGATTCTGCTGCCTCGGCATCCTGACGAATCAGGAGAGAGGAAGGCAGGACGAGAGGGAAACAATGGATTCTTAAGAGGATTATGGAGATTTTGAGATGTCCAAGTGACCAGCGAGTCCCAAGGGCCTGCGAGCCAGTCTGGCTATTGTCACTGAGTGGCTGCAATAAACATTGATGTTTGGCGATCCTGCCAAAATCTGGATTTTTCCAGTGCTGAGAAATAGGAACAATGAGGGAATTTTGGCTGTGGTTTCAGTGGATAAAAGTTGAATCAGTAACAGATTAGGACGAAGTATGGCTTTTCGAAGGTTTCCTTTGTCCTATTGAGATATGATCATAAATGCCAAATGACCGCTTCCTCTAGGGCAGGGGTTCCCAAACTTTTTGAACAGAGGGCCGGGTCACAGTCCCGCAAACTGTTGGAGGGCCGGATTATATTTTGAAAAAAACATGAATGGATTCCTATGCACTCTGCACATATATTATTTGCAGTGCAAATCCCCCCCCCCCCAAATCAAAAAAAGAAAAACCCACACTTCTATATAAATAAAAATGTAATGTTCGTTTGTGGGATTAACAACTCAAAAACCACTGGACGAATTGACACCAATTTTGGACACAAGACACCTAACAACCCAATGTATGTCCTTCACTCAAAAAATTGATTTTGTCATTTGGGAGTTGTAGTTGCTGGGATTTATAGTTCACCTACAATCAAAGAGCATTCTGAACCCCACCAACGATGGAATTGAACCAAACTTGGCACACAGTTCTCCCATGACCAACTGAAAATACTGGAAATACTGCTCTAGGGGGCCAACTCTGAGGCCAGAGGTCACAATCCTTTGTTATTGTCCATGCAAATTGTGTCTTTTGATAAGGGTCTTTTCCAACTGAGGATTTCCTCCTTTCCAGGGTCACAGGGGTGGCTTCTTATATTTTTATACATTTTTTTCAATAAATGGGAACTGGACTAAAGGATCAGGAAATGGTCAGGCACACAGGGAGAAATATAGAAATCATGATATAGAAAACATACCCACTTACCCCTCCCACCAGAGTCCCATCGAAGTTCAAGAGAGTGCATAAGTGTAAAGGGAGGTGGTTTGTCAGTAACAAATGTGCTACCTTCTGCTATATATGAAACATAGGGCATAAAACCTTGATTAAATGTACCCACTATCTAACATGGGAAGGGTCCTTGTTGTTGTTAGTGTCTTGGCAAATTGACCAAGGCTTAACCCTTATTATCCAGTCTGGTGTCCTTGTCCTTAGCAAAACTATAAGTTACTATCTTTTATGGGGGGGGGAGGGGTCATGTTCGACTTCAACTTGAGGCTCCTTTTGACATTACACTGTAACTTCAATTAGCTGTTGGTTTTCCACACTAAAGGAAGGCAAAATGAGGACATGGCCTTCCCAATAAGCACTTTGTCTCAACAAATGACCTTTTTCCACAAGTACCCAAATTTAAACGTCAGTTGAGCATTTAGGAAATGGTTCTGGCCCAGCTTACCTGTCCGAACGTGTTTATTTATTTTATTTATTTATTTACTGTATTTGTATACCGCCTTTCTCAGCCCGTAAGCAACTCAAGGTGGTTAGCAGGGTCGAATTCAATGCTTACAATGTCATAAATACAATTAAAACATAACATATAATAACAACTATAACAAAATTAATCTATATAAATAAAAATGCAATGTTCGTTTGTGGGATTAACATAATTCAAAAACCACTGGACGAATAGCCACCAAATTTGGCCACAAGACACCTACTAACTAAAGGAGTGAGCATCACTTAAAAATTGATTTTGTCATTCGGGAGTTGTAGTTGCTGGGATTTATAGTTCACATGCAATCAAAGAGCATTCTGAATTCCACCAATGATGGAACTGAACCAATCTTGGCACACAGGACTGGGGCATACAGGACTCCCATGACCAACAGAAAACACTAGAAGGGTTTGGTAAGCACTGACCTTGAGTTTGGGAGTTGTAGTTCATCTACACCCAGAGACTACCATGGACTCAAACAATGATGGATCTGGACCAAACGGCATGCATATTCCATATGCCCAGATATGGACACAGATGGAGTTTGGGGAAAATAGACCTTGACATTTGGGTGTTGTAGTTACTGGGATTTATAGTTCAGAGTGCTCTGAACCCCACCAATGACGGAATTGGACCAAATTTCCCACACAGAACCCCCCTGACCAACAGAAAATACTCAAGGCCATCCAGTCCAACTCCCTTCACCAGGGCAAGAAAATCTAATCAAAGCCCTCTTGACAAAGAGTCATCCAGCCATAGATATAACTAGATATATATGATTGACACACAGAGAGATATAGTATCATAGATTTGAATGGGAACCATAAAAAAGAACAGTGATATGTTGCATATTCCAGAGTAGGCAAACCAGACACTCTCCACATCAACACTGACAAAGAAACAAGAAGAAATATCATTTACCTACAAGCATAAAGAAATTACATAGATTAGAAACCATTACTTTCTTTTCCAGCTCACGGGACTGGGCCACAGCAACGCGTGGCAGGGGACAGCTAGTAAAAACTATAACAAAATCAATCTATATAAATAAAAATGCAATGTTCATATGTGGGATTAACATAATTCAAAAACCACTGGACGAATAGCCACCAAATTTGGCCACAAGACACCTACTAACCAAAGGAGTGACCATCACTTAAAAATTGATTTTGTCATTCGGGAGTTGTAGTTGCTGGGATTTATCGTTCACATGCAATCAAAGAGCATTCTGAATTCCACCAATGATGGAACTGAACCAATCTTGGCACACAGGACTCCCATGACTAATAGAAAAACCCCGGAAGGGTTTGGTGGGCATTGACCTTGAGTTTGGGAATTGTAGTTCACCTACATCCAGAGAGCAATGGGGACTCAAACAATGATGGATCTGGACCAAACTTGGCACGAATATTCAATATTCCCAAATATGAACCCAGATGGAGTTTGGGGGAAATAGCCTTGATAATTGGGAGTTGTGGTTACTGGGATTTATAGTTCACCTACAATCAAAGCGCATTCTGAACCCCACCAACGACAGAATTGGGGCAAACTTCCCACACAGAACCCCCATGACCATCAGAAAATACTTAAGGCCATCCAGTCCAACTCCCTTCACCAGGGCAAGAAAATCTAATCAAAGCCCTCCTGACAAAGAGCCATCCAGCCATAGATATAGATATAGATATAGATTAGATAGATAGATAGATAGATAGATAGGGAGTTGTAGTTGCTGGGATTTATAGTTCACCTACAACCAAATAGCATGATATAATTGAACCAACTGGGGCATACAGAACTCCCATGACCAACAGAAAACACTAGAAGGGTTTGGTAAGCACTGACCTTGAGTTTGGGAGTTGTAGTTCACCTACACCCAGAGACTACCATGGACTCAAACAATGATGGATCTGGACCAAACTTGGCATGAATATTCCATATGCCCAGATATGGACACAGATGGAGTTTGGGGAAAATAGACCTTGACATTTGGGTGTTGTAGTTACTGGGATTTATAGTTCACCTACAATCAAAGCGCATTCTGAACCCCACCAACGACAGAATTGGGGCAAACTTCCCACACAGAACCTCCATGACCATCAGAAAATACTTAAGGCCATCCAATCCAACTCCATTCACCAGGGCAAATAATCCCAAATAACAAAATTACCCCCCCCCCCCCCACACACACACACCACCAGTATTCAAATTTGGGTGTATTGGGTGTTTGTGCCAAATATGGTTCAGTGAATGAAAATACATCCTGCATATCAGATATTTACACTACGATTCATAACGGTAGCAAAATTATGAAGTAGCAACGAAAATAATTTTATGGTTGGGAGTCACCACGACATGAGGAACTGTATTGTGGCATTCGGAAGGTTGAGAACCACTGCTCTAGAGTGAAATGGCATAGTGTGTGTGTGTTAAATCACACAAAACGTGCTTGTCTCCGCTCTACTTGCAACATTGGGTTCTTTAGCCTTTCAAAAGTACAGATCTGATTATAGATTCCATCCATAGTCCAAAGTTCAGCATTTCTGTGACTCGTAATGGGTGGTGGAGGTGGAACTAAAGTCTTGCTCTTTGCTTTTAGGTAGGTACCAATTTCTGTCTGTTCTTCCCTCTCAGCCTCTTAAATAAAAGGCATTGTTTTCCTTCCTTTCTTTTTCTGTCTCCAGCACAGCAACAGAAATAAGCAGCAACTCCCACACAGAAACTAACAGTTAGGCTGGTCCTTTTATTTCGTACTCGGCAACTAGAAATTGCTGTGCCGTGCAGAGAAGCTGCCGTAGATATGTTAAAATGCAACCTTCGAAAAACAAAAATTAAAAAATCAACTTAAAACTGAATTTTAAGTTTCCACCAAGGCAGAGAAGTGAATATAACAGGCTGTGCTTTTTATTTAATTTTAGTTTGTTAAGTTATAATTCGTATTTATATGTTGGGTTGTATAAATTTTGTTAGTATGGATGTATTGTTGTTGTATTCGGGCATTGAATGTTTGCCTTTTATGTTTGGAATCCATCCTGAGTCCCTTTGGGGAGATAGAGCGGAATATAAATAAAGTATTATTATTATTATTATTATTATTATTATTATTATTATTATTAGAAACACAACAAGATGAGTCCACAGAAGACACTCTGCTGGCTTTGGTATTGGATCACACCTCGGACACTTCCCAAGTGTCTAGGACTTCTGTGATGTATTATTATTATTATTATTATTATTATTATTATTATTAGAAACACAACAAGATGAGTCCACAGAAGACACTCTGCTGGCTTTGGTATTGGATCACACGTCAGACACTTCCCAAGTGTCTAGGACTGTATTATTATTATTATTATTATTATTATTATTATTATTATTTGAAACACAAGAAGATGAGTCCACAGGAGTCACTCTGCTGGCTATCGTACTGGATCACACTTTGGACACTTCCCAAGTGTCTAGGACTGTGTGATTTTTATTATTATTATTATTATTATTTGAAACACAACAAGATGAGTCCATAGCAGACACTCTTCTGGCTGTTGAATTGGATCACACGTCGGACACTTCCCAAGTATCTAGGACTGTGTGATGTATTATTATTATTATTATTATTATTATTAGAAACACAACAAGATGAGTCAACAGCAGACACTCTGCTGGCTGTTGAATTGGATCACACGTCGGACACTTCCCAAGTGTCTAGGACTGTGTGATGTATTATTATTATTATTATTATTATTATTATTATTATTATTAGAAACACAACAAGATGAGTCCGCAGCAGACACTCTGCTGGCTGTTGTATTGGATCACACGTCGGACACTTCCCAAGTGTCTAGGACTGTGTGATGTATCTGCAAATAATGTGTGTAGATCCCAGTAAGGTGGCCTTTTGCAGCTGGCAGATGGTAATTTTGTCAGTGTTGATTGTTTTTAAGTGCATGCCAAGGTCTTTAGACACTGTACCCAGTGTACCAATCACCACTGGGACCACCTTGACTAGCTTGTACCACAGTCTTTGCAGTTCGATCTTTAAATCCTTATATCATATAGGAGGATCTTTAAATCCTTATATATTATTATTATTATTATTATTATTATTATTATTATCATCATCATCATCATCATCATTATTGTTTTGTTGAAGGGTTTCATGGCTGGAATCACTGGGTTATTGTAGGTTTTTTTGGGCTATATGTCCATGTTCTAGAGGCATTCTCTCCTGACGTTTCACCTGCATCTATGGCAAGCATCCTCAACCTCATTACCTCTGCAGATGCTTGCCATAGATGCAGGCGAAACGTCAGGAGAGAATGCCTCTAGAACATGGCCATATAGCCCGGAAAAACCTACAACAACCCTATTATTATTATTATTTATAACATACACATTCTTTCAATCTAAAATCAAGTGCAGAATGCTACTGGGTTCAGATAATTTTGTCAGTGCCGATTGTCTTTAAGTGCATGCCAAGGTCTTTAGGCACTGCACCCAGTGTGCCAATCACCACTGGGACCACTTTGACTGGCTAGTGCCGCAGTCTTTGCAGTTCGATCTTTAAACCCTCATATCTTAAATCCTCATATCATATAGGAGGATCTTTAAATCCTCATATATTATTATTATTATTATTATCATCATTATTATTATTATTATTATTATTATTATTTATAACATACACATTCTTTCAAACTAAAGTCAAGTGCAGAATGCTACTGGGTTTAGATAATTTTGTCAGTGCCGATTGTGTTTAAGTGCCTGCCAAGGTCTTTAGGCGCTGCACCCAGTGTGCCGATCACCACTGGGACCACCTTGACTGGCTTGTGCCACAGTCTTTGCAGTTCGATCTTTAAGTCCTCATATCTTAAATCCTCATATCATATAGGACGATCTTTAAATCCTCATATATCATCATCATCATCATCATGCCCATCATTATTTATAACATACACATTCTTTCAATCTAAAGTCAAGTGCAGAATGCTACTGAGTTCAGATAATTTTGTCAGCGCCAATTGTGTTTAAGTGCATACCAAGGTCTTTAGGCACTGCACCCAGTGTGCCGATCACCACTGGGACCACCTTGACTGGCTAGTGCCACAGTCTTTGCAGTTCGATCTTTAAATCCTCATATCTTAAATCCTCATATCATATAGGAGGATCTTTAAATCCTCATATATTATTGTTATTATAATCATGATTATTTATAACATACACATTCTTTCAATCTAAAGTCAAGTGCAGAATGCTACTGGGTTCAGATAATTTTGTCAGCGCCGATTGTGTTTAAGTGCATGCCAAGGTCTTTAGGCACTGCACCCAGTGTGCCGATCACCACTGGGACCACCTTGACTGACTTGTGCCAGAGTCTTTGCAGTTCGATGAGGATCTTTAAATCATCATTTATTATTATTATTATTATTATTATTATTATTATTATTATTATTAATAACATACACATTCTTTCAATCTAAAGTCAAGTGCAATATGCTGCCGAGTTCAGATAAATGGTGGCTCTTTGTTAAAGCAATCCTTTCCATGCTCGCTCCTACACACCCCTCACAATAAAGAAAACCAGGAGATTGCTCCCCAAATTATATCAACACAAGCAGAGAATTTCAATATTGTTCAAACAGTCCACTCAAATCTCAGGTTGTTTGGTTCATAAATTCAAAGAAGAGCTACAATACATTCGTTTTAATGCCACTTGAGTCCAGACTTTCCCTCCAGCCTCTTCCATTCATGTGCAGGTTCTCACTAACACACAAACACACAGACGTATGGATATATGGAAATACATAATCGCAGGCATGTACGTACATTACAGCAGTCCATCTTGGGTGCTAACAGGAGGTTGAGAGCGGCTTTCTGCTCCACTTAGTGAGAACTTGCTGTCCTTTGGATCAGTGCTTTCGGCAGGTGCTGAAGTTGAGCGCAGCTTCTTGCCTACGCAACCCAGTTCCTCTCCACTGGGGAGAGCCTATCAGACCCACTCGAGCAGCTCGAGTCCTTCTTGTGCTTTCCAATTTCTCTCTCGCTTGCTCCAGCTTATTTTACAGCCACCCCCCTTGCTTCTAACTAACACATTTTAATACTTAAAGAGACAGGCAGCCTGGCATGAGATCCTTCCTGTGCCACCGTTATGTGCAAACTGTACACAGCACTGCATGGCCAATCGACAGGTCTCGCTCATTAGAGTTCATGTCTGCAGTTTATTCTCATTTATCATTGCAGTGGACAAGAAGTTAAACATGAGACAAAAATGTCATGCGGCGGCTGAAAAAGTCAATGGGGTTTTGGCCTGCATCAATAGGAGTCTAGTGTCTAGATCGGGGGTCTTCAAACATTTTAAACAGAGGGCCAGGTCACAGTCCTTCAAACTGCTGGAGAGCCCGATTATAATTTGAAAAAAAAAATGAATTAATTCCTATGTACACTGCACATATATTATTTGTAGTACAGCAAACCACTTAAAAACAATACAATCTATATAAATAAAAATGTAATGTTTGTTGAAGTCTTTCATGGCTGGAATCACTAGGTTCTTGTGGGTTTTTTCGGGCTATAGAGCCATGTTCTAGAGGCATTTCTCCTGACGTTTCGCCTGCATCTATGGCAAGCATCCTCAGAGGTTGAGAAGGTCTGTTCAATGTATTGTCGAAGGCTTTCATGGCTGGAATCACTAGGTTCTTGTGGGTTTTTTCGGGCTATAGAGCCATGTTCTAGAGGCATTTCTCCTGACGTTTCGCCTGCATCTATGGCAAGCATCCTCAGAGGTTGAGAAGGTCTGTTCAATGTATTGTCGAAGGCTTTCATGGCTGGAATCACTAGGTTCTTGTGGGTTTTTTCGGGATATAGAGCCATGTTCTAGAGGCATTTCTCCTGACGTTTCGCCTGCATCTATGGCAAGCATCCTCAGAGGTTGAGAAGGTCTGTTCAATGTATTGTCGAAGGCTTTCATGGCTGGAATCACTAGGTTCTTGTGGGTTTTTTCGGGCTATAGAGCCATGTTCTAGAGGCATTTCTCCTGACGTTTCGCCTGCATCTATGGCAAGCATCCTTCTCAACCTCTGAGGATGCTTGCCATAGATGCAGGCGAAACGTCAGGAGAAATGCCTCTAGAACATGGCTCTATAGCCCGAAAAAACCCACAAGAACCTAATGTAATGTTTGTTTGTGGGATTAACAGAACTCAAAAGCCAGTGGGCCATCTACAATCAAAGCGCATTCTGAACTCCACCAATGATGGAATTGAACCAAGCGTGGCATACAGGACTCCCATGGCTAGAAGGGTTTGGTTGGCATTGACTAGAAGGGTTTGGTTGGCATTGACCTGGAGTTTGGGAGTTGTAGTTCACCTACATCCAGAGAGCACTGGGGACTCAAACAATGATGGATCTGCACCAAACTTGGCACGAATATTTCATATGCCCAAATATGAACACAGATGGGGAGTTGTAGTTTCTGGGATTTTTAGTTCACCCACAATCAAAGAGCATGCTGAACCCCACCAATGACAGAAGTGGGGCAAACTTCACACATCCCCCATACTCAAGGCCATCCAGTCCAACTCCCTTCACCAGGGCAAGAAAATGTAATCAAAGTCCTCCTGACAAAGAGCCATCAAGCCATAGATATAGATAGTAGGGCTGGGCTGTTTCGTTCGTTAATTTCGTAATTCGTTATTGATTTGTATTTAAAGTAGCTTATGATCCGATATTGAGCCATGCAGGAACAACTAAAAATCGAAACGAATTTTTCAATTTATTTCGTAATTTTTTCGTAATTGGTTCGAAATTGTTTTGAAATCGTTTCAAAATCGTTTCGTTATTGTTTCGTTATTATTTCCGTATGTCTGGTGCAAGTTTTATAGTTGTTGTTTGTTTTATCAGTGAAAAAAAAATATAATTATCACACCAACAGTCAACAACAGAGGGAGAGGGAAGCTTCAGAAGTTCCCCCTGTCCCATTTGGAGGTTTTTTTAGCGTATTGCGCGGTCGCGTCCGCCATTAACGAATCGATTTGTAATTGTTTCGTAATTTCCGAAATTTTGTAAATTTCGAACTTTTTTAAAGAAAAATTTCGGAATTCTTTTAAAAATCAAAACGCAAAAAACCCCCTAAAAACGAATCGAGTTTAGAAACAAATTTTTCCGTGGTTGCCCAGCCCTAATAAATAGGAGTCTAGTGTCTAGATCAGGGGTCCTCAAACTTTTTAAACAGAGGGTCAGATCACAGTCCCTCAAACTGTTGGAGGGCTGGATTATAATTTGAAAAAAGCATGAACTAATTCCTATGCACCCTGCACATATCTTATTTGTAGTGCAAAAAACACTTTAAAACAATACAATAATTAAAATGAAAAAACAATTTTAACAAATATACATTTATTATGTATTGTCGAAGGCTTTCATGGCCGGAATCACTGGGTTGTTGTAGGTTTTTTCGGGCTATATGGCCATGGTCTAGAGGCATTCTCTCCTGACGTTTCGCCTGCATCTATGGCAAGCATCCTCAGCGGTAGTGAGGTCTGTTGGAACTAGGGGAAAGGGTTTATATATCTGTGGAATGACCAGGGTGAGACAAAGGACTCTTGTCTGCTGGAGCTAGGTGTGAATGTTTCAACTGATCACTTTGATTAGCATTTGATGGCCTGGCAGTGCCTAGTGCAATCTTTTAATAATAATAATAATAATAATAATAATAATAATAATAATAAACCTTTATTTATACCCCGCTACCATCTCCCACAGGACTTGATGCGGCTTACAAGAGGCCGAGCCCAAATACAACAACAATAAAACACAACAACAACAATACAACAGTAAATAACTCATAAACAAAGCAAAAACAATAACAATAATATCACAACGCATTTAAAAACATGGGCAGGGCCATATATAATAATTAAAAATATAAAAATGCTGGGTATGTCAAAGTGAAATAGGATGGATATTTTAGGGATAGGTGGGCGTGCAGACAATCCTAAATCTCTCGTAAAGTGCAATTGGGACATATTGCTTGGGATTACTTATTCTTTTGTTGAGAGGTGATTAGCTGTCCCTGATTGTTTCCTCTCTGTTGTTTTGCTGTTGTAATTTTAGAGTTTCTTAATACTGGTAGCCAGATTTTGTTCATTTTCATGGTTTCCTCCTTTCTGTTGAAACTGTCCACATGCTTGTGGATTTCAATGGCTTCTCTGTGTCGTCTGACATGGTGGTTGTTGGAGTGGTCCAGCATTTCTGTGTTCTCAAATAAAATGCTGTGTCCAGGTTGGTTCATCAGGTGCTCTGCTATGGCTGACTTCTCTGGCTGAAGTAGTCTGCAGTGCCTTTCATGTTCCTTGATTCGTGTTTGGGCAATGCTGTTTTTGGTGGTTCCTATGTAGACTTGTCCACAGCTGCATGGTATCCGCTAGACTCCTGCAGAAGTGAGAGGATCCCTCTTGTCCTTTGCTGAACGTAGCATTTGTTGGATTTTCTTGGTGGGTCTATAGATAGTTTGTATGTTGTGTTTCGTCATCAGCTTCCCTGTGCGGTCAGTGGTTCCCTTGATGTATGTCAAGAACACTTTTCCTCTGGGTGGATCTTCATCTTTACTCTCGTGGCTTGTTCTTGGTCTTGAAGCTCTTCTGATGTCTGAGGTGGAGTATCCATTGGCCTGGAGAGCCCAGTTGAGGTGGTTCAGTTCATCTTGAAGAAGGTGAGGTTTTTAGGTGTTTTCGTGCTATATGGCCATGGTCTAGAGGCATTCTCTCCTGATGTTTCGCCCACATCTATGGCAAGCATCCTCAGAGGTAGTGAGGTCTGTTGGAACTAGGGGAAAGGGTTTATATATCTGTGGAATGACCAGGGTAGGACAAAGGACTCTTGTCTGCTGGAGCTAGGTGTGAATGTTTCAGCTGATCACCTTGATTAGCATATAATGGCCTGACAGTGCCTGGAGCAAACTTTTGTTGAGAGGTGATTAGTAGGCTTGGTTGATCAAGAAAAAAATTGGTTCTAAACTCGCTTCGTTTCTAGGGGGCGCCAGCATTTCAAATTTCAGAGGCCTTCCAAAATTTATAATTTTGAAATTTTGAAATTTCCGAAATTTTGTTAATTGCGAATCGATTTGTTAATGGCGGACGCGATTGCGCAATGCGCGAAAAACACCTCCAAACGGGACAGGGGGGACTTCTGAAGCATTCCTCTCCCTCTGTAGTTGACTGTTGGTGATAAAACTTACAACTAACGAACAGAAACCAACTTAAAATAAATTCAGGGTGAAATTAAAATACATTAAGTTAGTAAAAATACAAATTAAAATAAATTAAAATAAATTAAATAAGACAATAAGAAAATAATAACGAAGCTGGCGGAAGTTGTTTTTAAGATGGCGGCCGCGGTTTCGTTTTGGGCAAAACACTTCTGGGTTCCCAGAAAGCCTCAAAACCGCTTCTAATTATTAAAAAAACGAATAAAAAACGAATAATGAAAATAACGATAATCCTCGTCTTGAGGCACTGCAACAACCCCAGTCAGCTGAGCTCCTACAGTTCCTTACAGTTACTCCCTGACCCAGTGAGCTCCCAAGATTTGGGGTTTGAAAACAACTTGACACCTGGAGAAAATAGATGGCTGGAGTTCAGCCAAAATAGACAGCTTAGCCAAGGTTTTAGCCGTTCCTCTAGGCTCCGAGATATAAGGGCGAGGAGCGATAGGCGAGGAAACCGAAACCAGTATCTAAGTGTTGGGATATAAAGTTCTGTCCAAGGAAAAAACTTGTTAGATGAAGCATCGTTTCAGAATCCTGTTAAGACCTGGTTCCTGTTCTACGGAAGCTTTGCTTGGAAGATTCATGTTAAAGATTTTGGTTCATGGTTTGATACCTTGTCTCTTTGGATTCAGTTTTGGACAGCAGTGGCTCCCAAAGTGACCCATTTAAGGTGGAATCAGGTGTCAAACAGGGATGTGTTATTGCCCCAACTTTATTCTCCATCTTCATCGCTATGATACTTCACCTTGTTGATGGGAAGCTTCCCACCGGAGTGGAAATCATCTATCGGACAGATGGCAAGCTATTCAACCTCAGCAGACTGAAAGCCAAAACCAAGGTTACAACAACATCTGTTATAGAACTCCAGTATGCTGATGACAACGTCGTCTGTGCGGATTCAGAAGAAGATCTACAAGCCACTCTAAACACCTTTGCAGAAGCATACAAGAAGCTCGGCTTGTCATTGAACATTGAAAAAACTAAGGTGCTTTTCCAGCAGTCACCAGCCAATCCCTCTCCAATGCCAGTGATACAGCTTAATGGTGTAACATTAGAAAATGTTGATCATTTCCGCTACCTTGGCAGCCACCTCTCCACCAAAGTCAACATCGACACCGAAATACAACACCGCCTGAGCTCTGCAAGCGCAGCATTTTTCCGAATGAAGCAGAGAGTGTTTGAGGACCGGGACATCCGTAGGGAGACCAAGGTGCTTGTCTATAAAGCTATTGTCCTCCCAACCCTGCTCTATGCCTGTGAGACGTGGACTGTCTACAGACGTCACATGCAGCTCCTGGAACGATTCCATCAGCGCTGCCTCCGGAAAATCCTACAAATCTCTTGGGAAGACAAGCGGACCAACGTCAGCGTGCTGGAAGAAGCAAAGACCACCAGCATTGAAGCGATGGTCCTCCGCCACCAGCTCCGCTGGACCGGCCACATTGTCCGGATGCCCGACCACCGTCTCCCAAAACAGCTGCTCTACTCCGAACTCAAGAACGGAAAACGGAATGTTGGAGGGCAAGAAAAGAGATTTAAAGATGGGCTCAAAGCCAACCTTAAAAACTCTGACATAGACACTGAGAACTGGGAAGCCCTGGCCCTTGACCGCTCCAGCTGGAGGGCAGCTGTGACCAACAGTGCTGCAGAATTTGAGGAGGCATGAGTGGAGGGTGAAAAAGAGAAACGTGCCAAGAGGAAGGCGTGTCAAGCCAACCCCGGCCGAGACCGCCTTCCACTTGGAAACCAATGCCCTCACTGCGGAAGAAGATGCAGAGTAAGAATAGGGCTCCACAGCCACATACGGACCCACAAGAATATTGGAAGACAATCATCCTCGGAAGCGAGGGATCGCCTAAGTAAGTAAGTAAGTCTTTGGATTCAATTACAAAAGTCTGGATTTGCTTTTGAACTTTGCTGCACCTTGCCTTGGAATACTTTGTTCTTTCTTATCTTTCTGCCTAATTTGGATTTATTTACTTATTTACTTCATTTGTATACTGCTTTTCTCAGCCCTTAGGTGACTCAAAGCGGTTAACAATAGCAAAAATTCAATGCTAAACATCATAAAAACAGTTAAGGGACAATTAAAACAATAACATAGTAAACAATTAAACATCAATATAACATCTCATTAGCGTCTCATCAGTAGAATCAAGATCTAACGGATCATCCGTTATTCCATATTCCTACGCTCTTGTTCCACGCTCTTGTTACATCCCGTATAGACTACTGCAACGCACTCTACGTGGGGTTGCCCTTGAAGACTGTTCGGAAACTTCAACTGGTCCAACGAGCGGCAGCCAGACTGCTCACCGGAGCGACATACAGGGAACACACAACTCCCTTGTTGTGTCAGCTCCACTGGCTGCCAATCCAGTTCTGAGCACAATTCAAGGTGCTGGTTCTGACCTACAAAACCCTTTACGGTTCCGGTCCAGCGTATCTGTCCGAACGTATCTCCCTCTACATCCCACCCCGGAATTTGAGATCATCTGGGGAGGCCCTGCTCTCGACCCCACCACTATCACAAGTGAGGCTGGTGGGGACGAGGAGCAGGGCCTTCTCAGTGGTGGCCCCCCACCTGTGGAACTCACTCCTGGGGGAAATCAGGACATCAACATCCCTCCTTGCCTTCAGGAGAAAGGTAAAGACGTGGCTATGGGACCAGGCCTTTGGGCATCCTGACAATTAGATATGGAATCCAGATGGGTAGGACTGACAATGTGCGGAAAGTAGAACCTAAACTATGAGTCTGTTAAACGCTGACCAGCAATGAGGTTTGTATTGCTTTTATTGTTTTAATTGTTTTAATCGCTTTTATGGATTTTTTGGATGTTTTGCCGATAATAATCATAGAATCATAAAATCATAGAATCAAAGAGTTGGAAGAGACCTCATGGGCCATCCAGTCCAACCCCCTGCCAAGAAGCAGGAATATTGCATTCAAATCACCCCTGACAGATGGCCATCCAGCCTCTGCTTAAAAGCTTCCAAAGAAGGAGCCTCCACCACACTCCGGGGCAGAGAGTTCCACTGCTGAACGGCTCTCACAGTCAGGAAGTTCTTCCTCGTGTTCAGATGGAATCTCCTCTCTTGTAGTTTGAAGCCATTGTTCCGCGTCCTAGTCTCCAAGGAAGCAGAAAACAAGCTTGCTCCCTCCTCTCTGTGGCTTCCTCTCACATATTTATACATGGCTATCATATCTCCTCTCAGCCTTCTCTTCTTCAGGCTAAACATGCCCAGTTCCCTAAGCCGCTCCTCATAGGGCTTGTTCTCCAGACCCTTGATCATTTTAGTCGCCCTCCTCTGGACACATTCCAGCTTGTCAATATCTCTCTTGAATTGTGGTGCCCAGAATTGGACACAATATTCCAGGTGTGGTCTAACCAAAGCAGAATAGAATAATGATTGCTTATGTTAATTGTTATCATTGCTATAATTGCTATTGTTACTGATGTTATGTTTTTGTTGTCATGTAATGCGGGCATCGAATTGTGCCTTGTTGTGTAAGCCGCCCTGAGTCCCCCTCGGGGTGAGAAGGGCGGGGTATAAGCAACCATAATAAATAAATAAATATATTCATTACACTGGCTATTCAAATGTCTGCTCGAACAACCAGGTCTTCCTCCGAAATGCCAATAGTTAGGAAGGGCGTTCCACAGCCGAGGGGCCACCACTGAGAAGGCCCTGTCTCTCGTCCCCGCCAGGTGTGCCTGTGATGCAGGCAGGACTGAGAGCAGGGCCTCCTTAGATGATCTTAATGTCCTAGCTGGTTCATAGGAGGAGATGCGTTCGGACAGGTAAGTTATTTTACCTTGCTGTTTTTTGCTTAACTTTAATAAAAGAGGATTGTTTTCCTACTCAACGTGTGGTGTTTTTAAAATCAAAGGGTCATTCCTGTCCTGGAGTGCAACGGATATTCTGTTCCATGTGTCCAAATAATTTGACTAGCTTTGGACATTAGGCACTTGCATAGGTAAACACTAAAAGAGTCCCATCTATCTTATTGGCATTTAAACAGAATTCCTGGTTGAAAAGTTAGAGGCAGTATAATTTACATCAGTAACAGACGAAAGTTAGATTCTCCAACTCAAAATGAAAAAGACAAATTGCTGCTTTTTTGTGACTTCCAAAATTCTCCTTTCTGAAATAGTAGCTTCACCTAGTGCAAGGATACGGCTGGTTCTGTCTTTGCCAACATTGTGCCTTTTTCCAGGTTGGGGAGGTGTCTTTTCGAGTCTTTTCAGGTGAATATTCTGTAATCGCAACCCAGCACGCCTTTCGGAATCGCTTTAATTTAGCCCCATTGGCCCTTGTCCCGGACCGGAAATCAATTGTAATGTGGGTCACTACATTCAGACAATCTGCAAGTGCGACAAGATGAAGAACTGGAGTCCCTCAGCCCATGAGATCACCTGAGAACATTGAGGTAGTGAGAGCTTCAATGTTGCGATCACCACGGCGTTCTGCGCGCAAACATGCGTCTGCCTTTGGACTTTCCGATTGTTCTGTGAGGAGAATTCTTCATGATGATCTTCATTTCCATCCTTACAAGATGACGATTTTGTAGGAACTTTCTGAACGTGACTTCAATTCTCGGAGGAACGCGTGTGACGTTCTTCTCGAAGTCGTTCCTGAGGACTCTATTGTTTTTTTTAGTGATGAAGCCCATTTTAATTTTGTGTGGATCCATCAACAAACAAAACATGAACTACTGGGCTGACAACCATACTCGAGAATTGCATCAAAGGCCTTTGCATTCACCTAAAATCACAGTGTGGTGTGCGATTTCCTCAGCTGGAATTATTGGTCCCTGGTTCTTTGAGGAAAATGAAGTCGCAGTGACAATGAATATGTAAACATGCTACAGGATTTTTTTCCCTATGGCTAGATGAGTTGGACTTAGGGGACATTTGGTTCCGACAAGACGGTGCAACTGCACACACTTCAAGAGCATCAATGGCTGTTTTGAGATAACACTTCCCAGAGCGCCTCATCTCAATTTGGGGGGATTTGGAGTGGCCAGCCCGCTCTCCATATTTGGCTCCTTGGGATTTTTTTCTATAGGGTTTTTTGAAATCCCATGTTTATGTGAACCGTCCAAGGACCCTACAAGATTTCAAGACCAACATTCAGGAAGAAATTGCCAACAAAACGCCTGCTATGCTGGCAAGAGTCATGACAAAAGCCAGAAATCGGCTTACTCAGTGTATGGAGAATGGGGGATGTCACCTACCTAATTTGATTTTCAAAACTACATAAAACAAAACTTTAGGTATGCGCCTACATTATAAAAAAATCTGATTCATATAATGGGTTTTATTAAGTTTTGAAAAAAGGAAGTTATGCCGCTGCACCCTGTATTCCGCTCTATCACCCTAAGGGGACTCAGAGTGTATTACAGGTACATATATGGCAAACATTCAATGCCATTATACAAAGACAGACAGTACATAAACAGAGGCAAGGCTTCCCTCTTTTCATCTCTGACATCTGGTTGTGCTTGACTTGGCCATGGGGAGGTGCTGTTGTTTCATTTTCCATGCCAAGAGCCCTGTCATCCATGGACACCTTTCCTGGTCGGATTTTGTCAGGATTTATTTATTTATTTACTATATATATAGCCCGCCTTTCTCAGCCTTATGGCGACTCAAGGAGGGTTACAGGTTGGCACAATTCGATGCTATACATCCATAAAAGTGCACTTAAAAACCATCAACATAACAATATAAAGACATATATAAAAACCATTAAAATACCTAATCATTGGTGTCATTGTGTTAAAAGCGTTTCCAGTAATATTGTCTAGCCATTCCATGTTCATAGTTCCATGTTATCTATTCTGCTGCATTCTCAAAAGCTTGCTCAAAGAGCCAAGTTTTTACCTTTTTTCCGAAAGTCAGGAGGGAGGGGCCCAATCTAATATCCCTGGGGAGGGAGTTACATAGCCGAGGGGGCCACCACTGAGAAGGCCTTGTCCCTCGTTTGCTTTTTATAGGACACCTTTTACCTCTCCACCAAAGTGGTACCTATTTATCTACTTACATTGTTGTTTTCAAACTGCTAGGTGAGCAGAAGCTGGGCTGATGGTGGGAGCTCACCCTGAACCAGGCTTGAACTGTCAACCTTCCGGTCGGCAGGATCTTCTATAGCTGATGGTTTAACCCAGTGTACTAGCACACACATACAAGTTACAAATAAAAATGTACTTGTTCTGATTTACATACAAATTCAACTTAAGAACAAACATACAGAACCTATCTTGTTCATAACTTGGGGACTGCCTGTACATTTCCAGACATACAACCATGTAAAGCTGGCTGGTGGGCAAAGTTGAAAGTGGAAGCTCACCCAGTCTTCTAATTTTATCAAAGTTTCCTTATTTTAAAATTACACCAAATACACCTATAAGCAACTAGCTGCTAACAAACTACAGACACTCATAAAATAATTACTAACCAACTCACAACAATTCCAACTTGCCCTATCTTTGGTTGCTGACACAGGGTAAGTTTCTGTAGATAGCATCAAACCTGACCATTTATGGTATCTCCTTAGACTTGTGTTTCTCAACCTTTCTAATGCCGTGACCCCTTAATACGGTTCCTCATGTTGTGGTGACCCCAACCACAACATTATTTTAGTTGCTACTTCACAACTGTGATTTTGCTACTGTTATGAATCATAATGTAAATATCTGATATGTGGGATGTATTTTCATTCGCTGGACCAAATTTGGCACAAATACCTGATACGTCCAAATTTGAATACTGGTGGAGTTGGGGGAGAGGGTTGATTTTGTCATTTGGGAGTTGTAGTTGCTGGGATTTATAGTTCACCTACAATCAAAGAGCACTCATGTAAGGAATGAATGTCTGTATGCATGTAGAAGAGCAGAAGAAACAGGCCTGAACAACATGGAGTCCCCGCAAAGCATTATGTGGGACGGCCTTGGCAGCTGAAGCGAGGACGCAGCAAGGCATAACTGGAGGACAATGGACAATAAGGTGTGCGACCGAGCATGTAAGGAGAACATGATCATACAGGAGGTACCCCATAAATCATGAGGCCTGGAGTCTTAATGTCCCGAACTTTGGACAGAACAAAGATTTGAGAGGACTTGAAGGAGAACGGGACAACTTGACTCTTGAGATGAAGAAAAATGGATTTTGGCCTATAAATGTAGGGGGCTTCTAACGATCTGCACGTCTCCTGATCCGCGGCACCGGGAGCGTCCGTCCCTCTTCGGAAAGACTGATCACCTTCACCGGAAGAGGCCTGTGTGTGTGAGTATGAACGAGTGTGTGTGTGCAAGAGAGCTCTCCTTGATGTGATTCTATGATGATTGTATTTCAATAAATGTTACATGAATAGTGGCAAAACCAAATTTGGTCTCCAAAGTGTCTCATTGATCTAAGCTACCTTACCATTCCTTATACACTCTGCACAAAAGAACAGGAACCTCTTTGGGTTCATAACACTCAGAACTCCACCAATGATGGAACTGAACCAAACTTGGCATTTGAGTAACTGCTGCAACAATTGGCAATGACGATTGGAACGGAACATGGATAACGAGATTTGGATTGTGATTCAATGATGAGACGACGCGAATGACTTAGTGTAATTGTATTATTGATAGTGATGTTGTTTAATGTTGTTTTTGATATTGCTGATGTTGTAAATTGTACCTGATTTTATATGTTGTACACTGCCGTGAGTCGCCCCAGGGCTGAGAACAGCGGTCTACAAGTGCAGTAAATAAATAAATAAATAAACATAGAACTCCCATGACCAATAGAAAATACTGGAAGAATTTGGTGGGCATTGACCTTGGGTTTTGGAGTTGCAGTTCACCTACATCCAGAGAGCAATGTGGACTCAAACAATGATGGATCTGGACCAAACTAGGCACAAATACTCAATATGCCGAAATGTGAACACTGATACTGGACCAAATTTGGCACAAATACCTGATACGCCCAAGTTTGCATACTGGTGGGGTTGGGGGAGAGGGTTGATTTTATCATTTGGGAGTTGCAGTTGCTGGGATTTATAGTTCACCTACAATCAAAGAGCACTCGGAACTCCACCAATGATGGAATTGAACCAAACTTGGCACATAGAACTCCCATGACCAATAGAAAATACTGGAAGAATTTGGTGGGCATTGACCTTGGGTTTTGGAGTTGTAGTTCACCTACATCCAGAGAGCAATGTGGACTCAAACAATGATGGATCTGGACCAAACTTGGCACGGATACTCAATATGCCTGTGCAGGTACAGCTGTACCAGGAGCTCCAATTTTGTTTGCTTTGCATTTAATGTTTGTTATAGTCCTAAGTTTCAGAGACTCTGCAGATAGGTGGCTTCTTTTGGCTGCAATCATAGGGCAAGCCACCTGTCAATTATAGTTAGGTTCCCTGGTCCCATCCCCTTTGGGTTTTTGGAGGGAATAGGAGCCTTTTTGAGTTCAGTCCACACAGAGAAGCTTTCCATGCAGGACATAATACCAAGTGCTCCTGTAGAAAGGTTAGTCTTCTACGGCTTGGCCGGGGAGATATACAGCCTACAGCCTGGCCGGGGTTATGCAGCCCACAGCTTGGCCGGGGATCATACAGCCTTACAGCTCCTTCCCCGAGGGACTTCAGTCAGCCATCACTGAAACCTGAACTCCATTTTCCCTGGAAGTCTACAAAGCTCTGCTTGGTAAGGGTCTCTTACGGAAGCCAGAAGCAGTTGGTACCGGGTGTAGGGGCTCCACGCCAACAGAGGCAAAGACAGACTGCCCAGATTAGCACAATGCCCAAATGTGAACACTGGCGGAGTTTGGGGAAAATAGATGTGACACTTAGAAGTTGTAGTTCTAGGAATTATAGTTCACCTATGATCAAAGAGCATTCTGAACCCCACCAACGATGGTATTGTGCCACACTTCCCACATTGAACCCCCATGACCAACAGAAAATACTGTGTTTTCTGCCGGTCTTTGGCGACCCTCTGACATCTCTTCGCGACCCCCAGGGGTCCCGACCCCCAGGTTGAGAAGCGCTGCCTTAGAACTCAAGTCAGCATCAGTGCAAGGAATTCAGCTCCATCTCCTCCCTTCCTGACATGAGACCTTATTGCTCAGATGGCAATTAAACCCATTCTGAGAAAGTGTGAGTGATTTTTGTGCTTGTCTGCGAGTGTAGCAAGAGAGTGAGAATTAGCACAACTCCATCGTGTGCGTGTGTGTTTCCCCATCTGAGCTCTCTGCCTACATTTAAAATATTGCTTCTATAAAATAATGGCTTGGAGGTTGCTAAGCAACTTTACAATGCTCCCACTCTTTTTGCAGCTTTTCCATAGCTTGTCTTTTCTTATTGCCAAGGGACTTATGTCTCCAAAATCTTTGCATTACCAGGTGTTGGAATTTGTGAGGTTTTTTTAATGACACATTTGCCTGGAAATCGGATACAAAAAGAACCAAAAAATACTTTTATATTGTAAAGAGCTGTGCAAGCTAGCAAATGTATTTAATTTATTGAGACACATCTAAGTAAGCAGAAGTGTGGTTTTTGTGTGTGTTTTGAAGCTGGTTGTTGCATTGGTCACCCATGCTTTGTCATATGTTTTAAACATATGCTGTTAGTCTCCTTGAAGACGGCTTTATTCTCAGAAGCAGATCTGTTGAATATATACACAAATAAATGAGAACATATGAGGATCTATCCATTACGTACTGTTTCTAAATATTTCTCCTCCCTCAATTTGTTTGTTTGCTTTGTTTGGTTTATATTCCACTTTTCTCCTGAATGGGATTCAAAGCACAGAAATGCTGGACCACGCTAACAGCCACCATGTCAGACTCCATAGAGAAGCCACTGAAATCCACAACCATGTGGACAATTTCAACAGAAAGGAGGAAACCATGGAAATGAACAAAATCTGGCTACCAGTATTTTTAAAACTCTAAATAAAGTAAATAAAGAGTAAGTGCTGGCTTTGGCCTATAAATCCCTAAATGGTTCTGGCCCAGCTTACCTGTCCGAACGCATCTCCCCTTATAAACCTTCGAGGACTTTAAGATCGTCTGGAGAGGCCCTGCTCTCAGTCCCGCTGAAGTCAAGCATGCCCCCCCCCCCAAACAGGGGGTGGTAACTTATAGTTCTGCAAAGGACAAAGGTACCAGACTGCACAATAGGGGTTAAGTCTTGGTCAATTTGCCAAGAACTTAACAACAATGAGGACCCCATGAAACTTCGGGAATGGCTAGACCTTGGGGTCTCTGCCTCTCTCGAGAGCTGCAGTTTTCCAAGGACCACGGGACCGGCTTCCATCCCAGCGCTGCAGGGCTTTGTGTCTTGGCCCAGTGGAACTCCATAAACTCCCTTTGGTGGCTTTTTAAAAATTCTGCTACATTCTTGGACTTCGCTCCCTACCCATGAACTTTCTTCAAGACAACTTATGAATTCATGCTGTGTCCTGATATCGTCTGCTTTTAATAATTGGTATTATTAATTTCTCTCTGAATGGGAAGATACCTGCATATTATTTCCCTGTGTATAATTTCTATATGTTTTTTTATGTTTCCTTGTATTCCTGACCCTTTGCCCCTTCTCCCTCCAAAGAAATATGTAAGGGAACCCCCTGGCCTTCAGAAACAAAAGCCATTAGCGATTACTGAAACCTCACGCCAAAGACACACTTGCATGGATAAAAGAAGGAGATTCTTATCTCTAGCATCGGAAGATGGCCCACTAGAGTAAAGAATTGTTAGACAAAAGTTTCTGTAAGATAAGGGGAAATCTTCCCCTCTGCTTTTGTTTACTTCCCATTGATAGCATTAACCTCAGGCTGTCATCATTGTTCTCCTGTCTCACAGCCAGGAAGCATCTGGATATTTTTACACATGTTGATTCACAACACTCGTGAACATAATAGATCGGCCCTGTTTGAGCTTTTTGTCTCAGGCCACATGGCATTTCCTTTGTTTAAAGACTCCTTCCCCAGATTCCTTTGTGCCCTCTCATCCCGCCTCCCTCTCTCCTGATTTGCTGTTGCCACCAGGTGGCAGAGGTCTTCCCATTGGATCCTACGGACCACTGGAGCTTCCTGATTGGTCCAGAGGCACCGGGGGCGATAGGGCCGCCTCCCAGCTGTTCGCCCATCGCCCAATCATGGTGGGGAACGACAGGGAAGCCGGGGCGGGGAGTTTGAACTCTGCAACTTTGCTATAAATATGACTGTATTGGTACTCTCCTCATGCTTAACTTTGGCGAATGATTGCAGCTCTGCATCCGTTTCAGCTGAATCGCATTAAACCTCGATGGCTTTTCTTCAACTGATGAGACTTTTCATTGGGAAATCAGGGAAAAATATGGGATGCTTCTCTGTCTCGCTAGGGAAAAAGAACTCTTTGATGAGTCTAATTGGTCTCTGCCTCCTGGCAAAGACCCCTAAATTTTATCTCTACATCACCGCCAGCATCACAAGGGGACTCAGAGCAGTTTCCAAGTAATATCATCAATACATACAAAGAAAACAGTATAAACATAAAATTAACAAGACAATATAAGCATTAAAAACCACAATAGCACATATATTTAAAATAATCCTGCCTGTTCAAGGCAGTTTAAAAGGCCGGGCTGGGCTAGTGTAATTTTAGAGGGCCCGGGAAATTAGATAGAATCTATAGTTGTACATTTCCAGGGCCTAATAGAAGAAAGTGACCTGGGTAATTGGTAGAAAAAGATATGGCCAATTTCAACCACATCTGTGACAGAGCTGGAACTAGTCATTTTCAAAGGTTTGTTTAAACCACTAGGTCTTCAGGCTATTACAAGAGGAGGGGAGGGATGGGGTCTGTCTTATTTCTCTAGGAAGGGTGTTCCAGAGGTGGGGGCCACCACCGAGAAGGCCCTCTCTCTCGTCCTCACCAACCGTGCTCGTGATAGTGGTGGGAGCAAAAGGAGGGCCTCCCCAGAAGATCTTAAAGTTTGCGCCGGTTCATAGAGGGAAATGTGATCGCAAAGATAGGCGGGGTCCAAACCGTTTAGGGCTTTATAGGTCATAACCTGCACCTTGAATTTGGCTCGGCAACTTAGCGGCAGCCAGTGAAGCTGTTTTAAAAGGGGTGTTGCAATGCATGCTCCCTATTAGTTTGCTCCAGTAAGGAGCCTGGCTGCCGCCCGTTGTACCAGTTGGAGCTTCCGGCCCGTCTTCAAGGGCAGCCCCACATAGAGCGCATTGCAATAGTCCAATCTGGATGTAACCAAGGTGTAGACCACATTTACATATTTTCGAACTGCTAGGTTGGCAGAAGCTGGGGTAAACAGTGGGAGCTCATCCCACTCCCCGGATTCGAACCACCAAATTTTCAGTCAGCAAGTTCAGCAGCTCAGCGGTTTAACCTATTGCACCACCAGGGGCCCCCAAAGGGCTCAATTCAAGGTGAAATCAGATGGTCCCTTCTCCTTTCTTTAGGGAAATAGGATATGGAACATTCTGTGTTGCCTACTTGCTTCTTGTCAGAAGGTGGAAGCCGATCAGATCAGAAGTGAGCTCTGATGCTACAGCAACTTCAAGAATTTGCAACTTGCAGATAACATGGAACCAGCTAGTACCCTACTAGATGAGGAGATGTGTTTACAGCCTTTTCCTCTTTCCTGGAGCTAACTTCACTAAAGCTGCATCTTCACCTCCCAACTGGGGATGACCCGTGAAAAATGGGGATGCATCAGACTTTTTTTTACTAAGAAAACATTAATTTTTGAGCACCTTAAGACATATTGCCAGTTTTCATTGGATGCTCCCCAGTATCTCATTCATTATTTCGAGCAGCCAAATATCCTGGATTGAAAAAGCGAAGGCTGAGAAGGAGACATGATGAGGGCCATGTATAAATATGTTCTGGTACAGCCGCACCAGGAGCTCCAGCTTATCTTGCTATTTGTTGATTACTGCATGTATTTTAAAGTTCTATGCCTTTGCAGTTAGATGGCTTTCCTTGCTTTGCAGTTATTGGGTCAACTGCTTGTCAATTATCATTAGGTTCCCTAGTCCCGCCCCCTTTTTGGGCTTTGGGAGGGAAGTGAGCCATTTTGTTAGTTAGTCTCAGCCAGGTTAACCTTTGTGCCGTCGTGCCTGGGGGCTATTATTCTCAATAAAGGAGGGATGGACGCGGCATCTTTCCCCCAGGGGATTGCTTCTTGCCCTCCTATAGGAAACTGGAACTCCCAAAAACCCAAAATGTTGTAAATAGCTCAAAATAAGTTTTATTTATCACAAAGTCATTTCTTCAAAGCAATGAGCTGGAAAACTTTAGAGGGGTGAAGGAAAACATACATCACAAGTGAGGTTGGCGGAGACGAGGAGCAGGGCCTTCTCAGTGGTGGCCCCTCACCTGTAGAACTCACTCCCCGGGGAGATTAGATCAGCGACTTCCCTTTTGGCGTTCAGGAAAAAACTGAAGACCTGGATATGGGACCAAGCTTTTGGACATTCTGGCAGCTAAGGGAAGATCTGACGATAAACATGGGCGAATGGAATGGAATGGATATACGGAACTCTGAACACTGAGCATGAGATTGTTTTGCTAGTTTATTATGTATTAATGTTTTTAACCTGTTAATTGTTTAAATCGTTTTTATGTATTGTTTGTTTAATTGATTCAGGCATCGAATTGTGCCTTTGTTTTTAAGCCGCCCTGAGTCCCCCCTCGGGAGTGAGAAGGGCGGGGTAGAAGTAATTGAAATAAATAATAAATAAATAAATTACAGTCTCAATTAGTCCTGGGTCCAAGGGGTTGGAAGCTGAGACGCCTCACCAAATTTCCTCTTTCCTCAATGGCTGTGAATACCGGAGCAAACCACAACCCCAGTTCAGATGGCCTATGTTTTGAAGATTCAGGATCTTCCTTTGGTGCCAAAAGAACCGGCTTGAAGGCGCCTGGGTCTCCTCAATATTTGTCCAGGACGATCTGGACATAAAGCATGAGTCCCAGGGGTAAAAAACCTCAGAACTGGTGCTAAGAGGTAACTTAAATCAGGGTCCTTTAGAGTCAGGTCTCTTACTCACGTCCATCTGGTACGAACTCTGAAGGCAAAATGAAAGGAAGAAGGAAGTTCTCCCCTCTTGCAGGAAGAGGTGGAACCAAACAGTACTGATTGACAGCTACAAGCAACCAATCCATTCAACTATACATAAGCAGTGTAAAAAGGGGCAGGATTAAGCATGATACAACAGTTTAAGTCTTACAACTAACAGTTCTATACATAGATGGCGCCGCTCGCGCTGTCACAACCTTTGTATAGGATGTGTGTAACTTCCCCCGTACAAAGGCTTCAAGCTTTAAGAATTTCCAGGGTTACAGAAATTCCAACAGAAACAGAAGGGAAAGAAATCCAGAGGAGAACAGCTTTAAGAGACTCCTAAGGAACTCCAGGGAAGCATTCCCACAGCTTTGGGAATTTCCAGGAAACAGCCCTAAAGACTAAAGAACTCCAGCTGGAGAATATTCACTGCCTTGCAGGTAGGTCCACTTGGCATCTGAGAAGCAGTTTGGCCTAGTAGCGGAGCCTATACCAGTGAGGGTTGGATTTCAGTCAGCCTGGGAGAAGTTAAAAAAGGGGTTTTTCCTTTAAAGAAGAAGTTACTGAAGATAGTTGCCTGTCCTTCGTGGGCAAGTTTAGGAATTCACCAGTTCCCTAGAAGCTATGGAATTATTTGCTTTACTTTGCTAAAGATAAGAGAAGTTCCTGTTTGATTGTTCATTAATAAAAGACTTTGTTGTACTTCTCAAGCCATCTGAAGATTCTTTGTAGTGGAAACCTCTGAGAACTTCTCCTTAGGCCCCTGGCTTCCCGCTGGGCAAAGGTTACACATCCTATTTTTAAACCCAACCAATTACAGGCCCAGCGGCGACAGAACAAAATATGTGATGGGAAGTCATAGGGAGGAGGGAGCAAGCTTGTTTTCTGCTTCCCCGGAGACTAGGACGTGGAACAATGGCTTCAAACTACATGAAAGGAGATTACACCTGAAGAGCAGGCAGCGAATTGATGGCAATACATATTTATTTATTTATTTATTTATTTACAGTTTTTATTTTCCACCCTTCTCACCCCGCAGGGGACTGAGGGCAGATTACAGTGTACACATATATGGCAAACATTCAATGCCAATTTTTGACATACAAACATATACAGACATACACAGAGACTATTTAACTTTTTCTGGCCGCCGGGGAGCTGTCGCTTTCATCGTCCATCTGCAACGCTGATGAAGCACTTCCGCATTTCCCGCATGCTTCCCCGCTGGAATGCTTTGTTGGAGTCTTCTTTATGGCCTCATAAATCAGTTAATTTAGCCTCCCCACACTTTAAGGTGGTACCTTATTTTCCTACTTGACAGATGCAACTGTCTTTCGGGTTGCAAAGGTCGACAACAGGCTACACATAATTGGTTGGAAACCCACTCCAACCCGGGCTGGCTTCGAACTCATGACCTTTTGGTCAGAGTGATCTTAATGCAGCTGACACTCAGCCTGCTGCGCCACAATCCCGCGCCACAATACATATCAATATAAAAATAAACAAATACAATTAAAACTATACAATTAAATATTAATTATTAAAACATCAATTAAAATCACATAATCCAGATCGTAGTCCATGGCCTGTACAATTGTCAATTCCATTAGTCCATCATTACTGGTTGAATGTAAATAGTACAATACTTTGTCCAATTCTGGGCACCTCAATTGAAGGGAGATGTTGATAAGCTGGAATGTGTCCAGAGGAGGGCGAATAAAATGATCAAGAGTCTGAAGAACAAGCCCTATGAGGAACGGCTTAGAGAATTGGGCATATTTAGCCTGAAGAAGAGAAGGCTGAGAGGAGACATGATAGCCATGTATAAATATGTAAGAGGAAGTCATAAGGAGGAGGGAAGAAGCTTGTTTTCTGCTGCCCTGGAGACTAGGATGCGGAACAATGGCTTCAAACTACAGGAAAGGGGGCTCCACCTGAACATGAGGAAGAACTTCCTGACTGTGAGAGCTGTTCAGCAGTGGAACTCTCTGCCCCAGAGTGTGGTGGATGCTCCTTCTTAAACAGAGGCTAGATGGCAATCTGTCAGGGGTGCTTTGAATGCAATTTTCCTTCTTCTTGGCAGAATGGGGTTGGACTGGAAGGCCCAAGATGTCTCTTCCAACTCTGTCATTCTATGAAGCAAACTATTTGAAACCAAAACTAGGGCTCATGTATGTAACTGAATCTCATGTTCTGTGCCTTTCTGCAAAACTTGAAATAAAGTCCTGAAGCATCCCTAAACAGAACTCAACTTTAAGTCTAGGTGTATAGCATTCCTGAGTTCCTGCTGCCGGTTTCACAAGAAGATCCATACCGCTGCTCCTCATCCCAGACCACAAAACCCACATTTGCCTTCTAATCACTGCCTCTTTCCACAAATTAATAGAGAAAGGTACTTTTCTATGATGTTGCTTTTTAAAGTGTTCATCAAGCTAACAGCTTCAAAGCTGTAATTGGTACCAAGGGGAATTTCAACCTCTGGATCAGTTCGTGACTGAGAAGAGAAATAAGAATGTAGCTGAAAGGTTTTAAAATCCCTGTGATCTCCAGGATGAATGCCAAGTGAATCAACCCACCAGCCAACATATTGTCCATTCCAAGATGGTGTCATGTGTTTTTATTCTGCAAGAGCATGCAGACAACCTAAGAAACTCAGTTTAATCTCTTGCCTGGTAGCTAAAATTATTTTGAGAAGTGTGAAAAGAGGTGATACTGAATTTCTTTTTAAAACAGTGTGTGGAGTGACCTCTGCCTTCGAACACCAGAACATGAAGCTTTATCAGAAAAGTTACCAATGGATTTTCATCCCCAAGTCATTTGGTTAACAAGGGAGTAAATAAAAACTAAGGTGCTAGACCTCTTGGGACTATGGTTACAAATAGATCAAAATACATGTTGTTATTAGGCATGGCTTCAAACTACAAGAGAGGAGATTCCATCTGAACATGCGGAAGAACTTCCTGACTGTGAGAGCCGTTCAGCAGTGGAACTCTCTCCTCCGGAGGGAGTGTGGTGGAGGCTCCTTCTTTGGAAGCTTTTAAACAGAGACTGGATGGCCATCTGTCAGGGGTGATTTGAATGCAATATTCCTGCTTCTTGGCAGGGGGTTGGACTGGATGGCCCATGAGGTCTCTTCCAACGCTTTGATTCTATGATTCTATGATTCTATGGTTAGGTCCAGTCGGAATCTTCGTTATTCAGAATAAAGTCAGAAAAAATTCCTTTTTGAAGTGATTTCGAAGTTTTAAAGAAAACCAGAAGTCCCTTTGCCCTTCCGAAGCTTTTTTGCCATTTTTTTTACAACTCATGAAGTGAGTCAGAAATGATTCAACTTTTCCCCATTTCTGGTCCCTGGCCTTGGCTCAAGCGAGAGAAGCCAGAGAAGCAAGTTATAAACCAGATAAGCATGAATTTGCTCCCCTTCTGTCTCAAGCTAGAGAATCAAGCCAGTTTTAAAGCCAGAGAAGTGAGTTATAAACCAGAGAAGCATGAATTTGCTCCCATTCTGTCTCAAGCCAGAGAAGCAAGCCAGTTTTAAAGCCAGAGAAGTGAGTTATAAACCAGAGAAGCATGAATTTGCTCCCATTCTGTCTCAAGCCAGAGAAGCAAGCCAGTTTTAAAGCCAGAGAAGTGAGTTATAAACCAAAGCATGAATTTGCTCTCCTTCTGTCTCAAGCCAGAGAAGCAAGCCAGTTTTGAAGCCAGAGAAGCAAGTTATAAACCAGAGTAGCATGAATTTGCTCCCCTTCTGTCTCAAACCAGAGAAGCAAGCTGGTTTTAAAGCCAGAGAAGCAAGTTATAAACCAGAGAAGCATTAATCTGCTCCCATTCTGTCTCAAGCCAGAGAAGCAAGCCAGTTTTAAAGCCAGAGAAGCAAGTTATAAACCAGAGAAGAATTAATTTGCTCCCCTTCTGTCTCAAACTAGAGAAGCAAGCCAGTTTTAAAGCCAGAGAAGTAAGTTATAAACCAGATAAGCATGAATTTGCTCCCCTTCTGTCTCAAGTTAGAGAATCAAGCCAGTTTTAAAGCCAGAGAAGTGAGTTATAAACCAGAGAAGCATGAATTTGCTCCCATTCTGTCTCAAGCCAGAGAAACAAGCCAGTTTTAAAGCCAGAGAAACAAGTTATTAACCAGAGAAGCATGAATTTGCTCCCCTTCTGTCTCAAGCCAAAGAAGCAAGCCAGTTTTAAAGCCAGAGAAGCAAGTTATAAACCAGAGAAGCATTAATTTGCTCCCATTCTGTCTCAAGCCAGAGAAGCAAGCCAGTTTTAAAGCCAGAGAAGCAAGCTATAAACCAGAGAAGCATGAATTTGCTCCCATTCTTTCTCAAGCCAGAGAAACAAGCCAGTTTTAAAGCCAGAGAAGCAAGTTATAAACCAGAGAAGCATGAATTTGCTCTCCTTCTGTCTCAAGCCAGAGAACCAAGCCTGTTTTAAAGCCAAAGAAGCAAGTTATAAACCAGAGAAGCATTAATTTACTACCCTTCTGTCTCAAGCCAGAGAAACAAGCCAGTTTTAAAGCCAGAGAAGCAAGTTATAAACCAGAGAAGCATTAATTTACTCCCCTTCTGTCTCAAGCCAGAGAAACAAGCCAGTTTTAAAGCCAGAGAAGCAAGTTATAAACCAGAGAAGCATTAATTTACTCCCCTTCTCTCAAGCCAGAGAAACAATCCTGTTTTAAAGCCAAAGAAGCAAGTTATAAACCAGAGAAGCATTAATTTACTCCCTTTCTGTCTCAAGCTAGAGAAGCAAGCCAGTTTTAAAGCCAGAGAAGTGTTATAAACCAAAGCATGAATTTGCTCTCCTTCTGTCTCAAGCTAGATAAGCAAGCCAGTTTTAAAGCCAGAGAAGCAAGTTATAAACCAGAGAAGCATGAATTTACTCTCCTTCTGTCTCAAGCCAGAGAACCAAGCCTGTTTTAAAGCCAAAGAAGCAAGTTATAAACCAGAGAAGCATTAATTTACTCCCCTTCTGTCTCAAGCCAGAGAAACAAGCCAGTTTTAAAGCCAGAGAAGCAAGTTATAAACCAGAGAAGCATTAATTTACTCCCCTTCTGTCTCAAGCCAGAGAAACAAGCCAGTTTTAAAGCCAGAGAAGCAAGTTATAAACCAGAGAAGCATTAATTTACTCCCCTTCTCTCAAGCCAGAGAAACAATCCTGTTTTAAAGCCAAAGAAGCAAGTTATAAACCAGAGAAGCATTAATTTACTCCCTTTCTGTCTCAAGCTAGAGAAGCAAGCCAGTTTTAAAGCCAGAGAAGTGTTATAAACCAAAGCATGAATTTGCTCTCCTTCTGTCTCAAGCTAGAGAAGCAAGCCAGTTTTAAAGCCAGAGAAGCAAGTTATAAACCAGAGAAGCATGAATTTGCTCTCCTTCTGTCTCAAGCCAGAGAAACAAGCCAGTTTTAAAGCCAGAGAAGCAAGTTATAAACCAGAGAAGCATTAATTTACTCCCCTTCTGTCTCAAGCCAGAGAAACAAGCCTGTGTTAGAGCCAAAGAAGCAAGTTATAAACCAGAGAAGCATTAATTTACTCCCCTTCTGTCTCAAGCTAGAGAAGCAAGCCAGTTTTAAAGCCAGAGAAGTGAGTTATAAACCAAAGCATGAATTTGCTCCCCTTCTGTCTCAAGCTAGAGAAGCAAGCCAGTTTTAAAGCCAGAGAAGCAAGTTATAAACCAGAGAAGAATTAATTTGCTCCCCTTCTGTCTCAAGCCAGAGAAGCAAGCTATAAACCAGAGAAGCATGAATTTGCTCCCCTTCTGTCTCAAGCCAGATAAGCAAGCCAGTTTTAAAGCCAGAGAAGCAAGTTACTAACCAGAGAAGCATGAATTTGCTCCCCTTCTGTCTCAAGCCAGATAAGCCAGTTTTAAACCAAAGAAGGCAGGAATTTCCTCTGCTTGCTTTTCCCCGTTCCTAGAGTAAAACAACTACTTTCAAAGTAAAGACCACGCAATGAAACAGGAAATAACATTTTCAAACTATTAACAAAAGGATTTGGAAGTCTCTGAAGTTTCGAAAAGTTTTGAACTTTTTTTTTTTTTTTTTGTGAAAATCAGAATTGACTTTAGAATCGAACCACCGGTGCTCCCTACATCAAAAACAAGTTTTGAACCATTTTTTAATCAAACAAACTGAGTTGTTATGTACTGTCAGGTTAACTTTATATCACACTGGCTCTCATCAAATATGCCCATTATAAGCCTCCAGTGTTTTATCTTCCCCAAAATTCCTCGCTCTTCAAAGAATCACAGAGCAACTTGGTTGAGAAATGCTTTTCAATGAGTCATGATTGTGACGAAATGAAAATCGTGTAGTTCACATTTGACCAGTCTATACACTGCCTTGCCAGAGAAAGAATATATGCCATGCAGATGAACAGTAAAGAACAAGTAGTTTACTCTTCATAATTCGGAACAACATATTTACAATCATGTGATCATGTTGCATCCCAGACCAAGAAACGAGACCATAAGATTAAATCCACCACACTGGACTGTAGGAAAAACAATCCTTTTTTATTGATGAAAACTTGGTTACAAAAGAAAGTTAAAAGCAAAGTCAAAAAGCCACCATAGAAACACAGCAGTCAGGAAAATCTCTGAACTTGAGCAAAAGTCCAAAAAAACACAAGACAAGAACCAGGAACCTGTTAGCCTCTCGCTAACCATGTACTTGAAAAACTAGAAGCCTCTGGGATTACCGGCCATGGAACACAGGAATTCAGCCAAGGCACAGCCACAGTCCCAAATGTTGCTTGATCTAAGGAGGCACCCGGCAGGCGGCCCCTTATACCAAAGAAACTATTCCTTGAAATGCCCCTTGACTTTGAAGCCTGAGCCTGTCTCTCCTGTAATCTATTTGACCTTCGTAGGAACTGTGAATCACTCCTGTCTCTCGTTATCTGTTCCCTTCGGTCCTCATTAAAAAACCCAGGTGGAGAGCTATCACGGCTGGATTCGAAAACATTTTCATCCGGCTGTTCAGTTTCGTTTTCCCCGCCGCTGAACTCAGCATCAACACCAGTTTCCACATTGTCAGGGAAAACTAAATGTTCAGTGGCTTGCTCAGTGGGAAATACTATCAGAGAATCAGGTTCACACAGGTCAGGTTCACACAGATCAGGCTGAACCCCAACAGATCAGTTGCATAGACTCACATAATGTCCTTTTATGAGAGATTTAAAATGGTCTTTCTTTATCCATGTGGGGAATCTTTATTCCAGCAGCTCGTGAAGGAAGAGCACAATTCAAACTCTGTCTCTTTCCTCTTCTGTCTGCTTCTCTGCAAGTATCTGCACAGCTCAAGCCTGATAAATGTAACAGTATTCAAAAGTTCCAGGCTCAGCCATCTCCCTGGATGTAGCCCAGCCAATCAGCTTCATGCATCTTATTTTACAGTTCACACACACAAACAAATTGATTTCTTATATGCTCCAACAATGATCATCAATCTAAACACCATTCATTACTGTCGTGTCTTATCCCTGGTCTTTAACAAAGTCCATCATTTTGGCCCCAAAACTGGCCTGAGACCAGCTTATAATTCAATATACACAGCTACATATGTGCATGTGTGTGTGTGTGTGGTGGGGATAACACAAATTCTTTAAACATCATCACATTTTCAGCACATCATGCTGTTCTGGGTCATTATACATAAATACAGATGGAACTTGCCAAGTATTGGATTGAACATGACAGTAATTACACAAACGCTTATGACAGCTGCAATCCCGCACACAGGTTTCGCTGTTTGGAAAGGGAGCCCGAGCCTTTCCTTTCTGAGTAACACACAAAGGAGCTTGCACACACATATGCCTAAAGCATACGGTGTACCGCCTAATTGTATGTATATTTATGAAGAAGTAAACATCACTGTGTTAAACCGCTTTGAGTCTCCTCATGGACAGAAAAAGCAGGATATAAATATAAATAATATAAATCTATATAAATAAAAATGTAATGGTCGTTTGTGGGATTCACAGAACTCAAAAACCACTGGATGCATTGACACCAAATTTGGACACAAGACACCTAACAACCCAATGTATGTCCTTCACTCAAAAAATTGATTTTGTCATTTGGGAGTTGTAGTTGCTGGGATTTATAGTTCACCTGCAATCAAAGAGCATTCTGAACTCCACCAATGATGGAATTGAACCAAACGTGGCACACAGGACTCCCATAACTAACAGAAAACACTAGAAGGGTTTGGTGGGCATTGACCTTGAGTTTGGGATTTGTAGTTCACCTACATCCAGAGAGCATTGTGGACTCAAACAATGATGGATCTGGACCAAACCGGGCACGAATATTCCATATGCCCAAATATGAACACAGATGGAGTTTGGGGAAAATAGACTTTGACATTTGGAAGTTGTAGGGATTTATAGTTCATCTACAATTAAAGAGCATGCTGAACCCCACCAATGACAGAACTGGAGCAAACTCCCCACACAGAACTCCCATACTTAGGCCATCCAGTCCAACTCCCTTCACCAGGGCAAGAAAACGTAATCAAAGTCCTCTTGACAAAGAGCCAGCCAACCATAGATATAGATATATATGATTCACACAGAGAGAGATATAGTATCATCGATTTGAAAGGGACCCCTAAAGAAGTGATATCGAGCTAGAATTTGGAGACTCCTGCCCAGGAGAGAGGAGCCCTTAGACTCACCAAAGAGAGTCCGAAACCCTTGGCAAGCGAAAGAGGAGAAAGGCCCAGAATTTTCCCTGATTTTTCCCAAATAAATCTCACCAAGGTTGAAGAAAAACCATCGAGGTTTATTTAGCGATCCAGATGAAAAGGATGCAGAGCTGCAATCATTCGCCAGCAGAGCATAAAGAGCATATATATAATATTACTATATAATACAAATTAAATGGAAGGGACAGTCAAGAAGTAACGAGGGAAAGAATGAAAGAGGGAAAGGGGGAAGGAAGGAAGGAAGCAGACAAGGAGGGAGGGAAAGAAGAAAGGAAAAAAAGAAAGAAGGATAGAGAAGCAAGGAAGGAGAGAAGGAAATACAAAAGTGAAAGGAAAAGGAGAGGGAAAGAAGGAGATGGAACGAAAGACAGGGAAGGAAAGAAGGAGAGAAGGGAGGGAGGAGAGAAGGAAGGATGCAACCAAAGAGCAAAGAAGGGGGAAAAGAAACAGGTAGAGATGGAAGAAAGAAGAGAAATAGGAAGGGAAAGAAATAGAGGAAAAGAAGGAAAGAGGGAAGGAAGGAAGAAAGAAAGGGGGAGGGATGTTTGGTCACAGCAACGTGTGGCGGGTACAACTAGTTATATATATAAAGGCAGGGAGGTTCAGGAAAACATCTATTTCTGTTTTATTGACTATTCTAAAGCCTTTGACTGTGTGGATCATAATAAATTGTGGCAAGTTCTTGGTGGTATGGGGATACCAAATCACCTTGTCTCTCTCCTGAGGAATCTGTATAAGGACCAAGTAGCAACAGTCAGAACTGACCATGGAACAACAGACTGGTTCAAGATTGGGAAAGGCATACGGCAGGGTTGTATACGCTCACCCAACCTATTCAACTTGTATGCAGAACACATCATGCAATGTGCAGGGCTTGACGAATGCAAGGCTGGGGTGAAAATTGCTGGAAGAAACATTAACAACCTTAGTTATGCAGATGATACCACTTTGATGGCTGAAAGCGAGGAGGAGCTGAGGAGCCTTCTAATCAAGGTGAAAGAAGAAAGCACAAAAGCTGGGTTGTAGCTAAACTAAAAAAAAAACCAAGATTATGGCAACAAGAATGATTGACAACTGGGAAATAGAGGGAGAAAATGTGGAGGCCGTGACAGACTTTGTATTTCTAGGTGCAAAGATTACTGGAGACGCAGACTGCAGCCAGGAAATCAGGAGATGCTTACTTCTTGGGAGGAGAGCAATGACCAATCTTGATAAAATAGTGAAGAGTAGACACATCAGACTGGCAACGAAGATCTGTATAGTCAAAGCAATGGTATTCCCTGTAGTCACCTACGGATGTGAGAGCTGGACCTTAGGGAAGGCTGAGCGAAGGAAGAGAGATGCTTTTGAACTGTGGTGTTGGAGGAAAGTGCTGAGAGTGCCTTGGACCACGAGAAGATCCAACTAGTCCATACTTCAAGAAATAAAGCCTGACTGCTCATTAGAGGGAAGAATAGTAAAGGCCAAGATGAAGTACTTTGGCCACATCATGAGAAGAAAAGAAAGCTTAGAGAAAATGATGGTGGGGAATATGGAAGGAAAACGGAAGAGAGGCTGACCAAGGGCAAGATGGATGGATGGCATCCTTGAAGTGACTGGCTTGACCTTGAAGGAGTTGGGAGCGGTGATGGCCGACAGGGAGCTCTGGCGTAGGCTGGAAAAGTTGGAAACGTGAGAGAATTTGCCATCTTCAAGGATGCTGCCCTGGGCATGCCCAGATGTTTTACCATCCTGTTGGAGGCTTTTCTCATGTCCCCACATGGGAAGCTGGAGCAGACAGATGGGAGCTCACCCCGCTCCCTGGATTCGAACCGCTGACCTTTTGGGTCGGCACAAGGGTTTAACCCATTATACCATCTGGGACTCCCATCAACTAAACTGATTTGGCAAGATATGCATGGCCCTTTCTGGGGTTTTGAAATTGCTTTACATTACTAGGGAAAGAAAGTCAAATATCAGCGTGTTCCACCATGGAAATGCTCTGCTAGTTCCAAAGCTAGCCTCTTTCTTCCTGCTGTGTTCTTCGCTGCGATTAAGTGATTTCCCACAGAGCCACTTATTGTCGTTTTGTAGTGAGAGGAGGCACAACAGAGCTCCCCATTGAGCCCCGAATCCAAATCCCAAATCTGTTCTTAAATTTGTTCCCGTTTTCTTGCTTACCAGAGAACCACAGGATTTCCCCCCACCTTTACTTACAAACTAATCCCAAATAAAGCATATGCCCTTAACACATTTCATCTCCTTTTGAATATATGTCAGAGCATACGAGTGAGTGCACATGACTTGTTGTAAATTATAGCAGGGAAGCTCTAAATTATGTTATCACCAGTAAGATGGCGAGCTTTTCATTTTAAGTTTCATCTCCGACTAATCTCAGCACATTTGCTTACATCTGAGAAGGGGCTGTCGCTCCACAGGAAGGCTTCTACCTGGCATGAAGATGGTACCAGGCAACTAAATCTTTCTTCCATTCTAGCATGCAAGAAGATAGAAGAGCAGTTCAAGGGATGCAGGGCAAGCCATCTGTTTCTCTTCATTCTCCAACACTGGGCTGTTGTCTCCTAGCATATGCTGTCTGAAACACCTGTATTGCTCTTTCTAGTGGATGGGTTTGCTTTCCCCATGATCACCTTGAAGTCGAACATGACCCCCCCCCCCCCCCCCCAATAAGAGATAGTTACTTATAGTTTTGCTAAGAGCAAGGACGCCAGGCTGGATAATAAGAGTTAAGCCTTGGTCAGTTTGGTGTGTATCATTTAATCAAGGCTTTATGCTCTATTTTCATATGTTTACAGCAGAAAGTAACCAATTTTCTTACTGAAAATCATGCCACAAAAATATTTGAATTTTCCCATCTGAGGCACACCTGGGCTCCTGATGATCCCCCATCTCACAAACAAGGGACTCTCTTTCCTCCTCATGGATATATTTCCCTTTATGGACCTTCCTATGAATAATATGAACTATGAACACTGGGGGAAGGTAGTTGGGTTTACTCTCTGTATTATGATTTCTATATTTTCGTATTTTCTCCTGTATTTCTATATTTCTCTTCATGTATTTGACCTTGCCCTGACCCTTTTGCCCCCTTCCCCTCTCCTTGGGGGAAATCTACAAGGAAGCTGCCCTGCCTCTGGTAAAGCAATCAGCGATCATGAAGAGACCCTTATCTTTGGACATTCTTTGCATGGACAATAGTAAAGGAAATCCTTTTGTCTTCGGAGGATTTCTGTTTGGCAGACTTTTTAATCATATAACAATGGGAGGAATATGACCTTAGAAAAGTCCTCTTTTCCTCCAAGCCATTTTTCGTTCAAACCTCTCCACAATGGACATCCACCCCAGCCTCTTCTTTGTGTCATATCTGATTGCGACAGGAAAACTCGGATTAAGTAATCATTACTTATCGCAGTCCCATCTAAAGACAATAAAGTTAGTTTCTTTAGAAGGCCAATCCCTGACTCAAGAAGCCCCAGGACATTGGAATTCTATAATCCACTCAAGAAAACATTGTTTCCTTTCGTCCTGCCTCCCTTCCTCCTGATTCGCCAGAGCACCGAGGCTGTAGGAGCTTTCTGATAGGCTCCAGTGCAGAGGAGGAGCTCTGTGATTGCCTCTGGCACAGGGAGGGCGGCCAAGCCTCCTCCCAGCTGTTATCAGGCCAGCCAATCACCATCGAGCCAGGCGGAGGGTGTGGAGCGGGAATTTTGAAACTCACAACTCTGTATTTCCTATAAAAATGCCTCTGTTTTCTGTAACGACATGCTCTGCTTGGCGAATGATTGCCGCTCTGCATCCTTTTCAGCTGAATCGCTAATAAACCTCAGTGGCACTTCCTTCCACTTGGTGAGACCTTTTATTGGTAAAAATCTGGGATTGGGTGCTTCTCTCTGTCTCGCCAGGGTAACAAACTCTTTAAAGAGTCATATTGGTCTCTGCAAAGAAAATAATGTTATGGTTGGGGATCACCACGACATGAGGAACTGTATTAAGGGGTCACGACATTGGGAAGGTTGAGAAACACTGGCCTAGAGTGCAATTTTGGACAGTTCCTATTGCGTCATACATTCCAGAGATATGGTAACAGCACATGTTTTCTTCCACCGATGTACGACTAAGAGGAAAGATATGTCTTTGGTAACTCCTGTATATAGTTTTGTAGTTTTTACAAATAGCAATAAATCTTTAAGTGCCGCTCCGGGCTTCGGAGTTGACTGAAGGTACCACGCTTCATTGATTTATTTTTGAACCTCTTAGGAGATGCTCTGAGGTCAATAAACTGATATGTTCCTAATGCTGTGACCCCTTATTACAGTTCCTCATATTGTGGGGACCCCCAACCATAAAATTATTTTTGTTGCTACTTCATAACTGTCATTTTGCTACTGTTATGAATTGTCATGTAAATATCTGATATGAAGGATGAATGTTCTTTCACTGGACCAAATTTGGTAGAAATACCCGATATGCCCAGATTTTAAAACTGGTGGAGGACGTAATGGGTATTTGTGGGCGGGGGAGGGGGGGATTGATTTTGTCACTTGTGAGTTATAGTTGTTGGGATTTATAGTTAATCTACAGTCAAAGAACATTCTGAACTCCACTAATGATGGAACTGAACCAGTCTTCACACACAGTACTCCAACAACCAACAGAAAATACTGGAAGGGTTTGGTGGGCATTGACCTTGAGTTTTGGAGTTGTAGTTCACCTACATTCAGAGAGCACTGTGGACTCAAACAATTATGGATCTGGAACAAACTGAGTCCCCTTATGGGGAGAAGGGCAGGGTAGAAATGTACAAAATAAATAAATAATAATAAATAAATAAACTTGGCATGAATACTCAATATGCCCAAATATGAACACCGGTGGAATTTGGAGGAAATAGACCTTGACATTTGGAAGTTGTAGTTGCTGGGATGTATAGTTTACCTACAATCAAAGAGCATTCTGAACCCCATAAATCATAGAATCATAGAATCAAAGAGTTGGAAGAGACCTCATGGGCCATCCAGTCCAACCCCCTGCCAAGAAGCAGGAATATTGCATTCAAATCACCCCTGACAAATGGCCATCCAGCCTCTGCTTAAAAGCTTCCAAAGAAGGAGCCTCCACCACACTCCGGGGCAGAGAGTTCCACTGCTGAACGGCTCTCACAGTCAGGAAGTTCTTCCTCGTGTTCAGATGGAATCTCCTCTCTTGTAGTTTGAAGCCATTGTTCCGCGTCCTAGTCTCCAAGGAAGCAGAAAACAAGCTTGCTCCCTCCTCCCTGTGGCTTCCTCTCACATATTTATACATGGCTATCATATCTCCTCTCAGCCTTCTCTTCTTCAGGCTAAACATGCCCAGTTCCCTAAGCCGCTCCTCATAGGCCTTGTTCTCCAGACCCTTGATCATTTTAGTCGCCCTTCTCTGGACACATTCCAGCTTGTCAATATCTCTCTTGAACTGTGGTGCCCAGAATTGGACACAATATTCCAGATGTGGTCTAACCAAAGCAGAATAGAGGGGTAGCATTACTTCCTTAGATCTAGACACTATGCTCCTATTGATGCAGGCCAAAATCCCATTGGCTTTTTTTGCCGCCACATCACAATGATAGAATTATGGTCCAAACATCCCACACAGAACCACCATGACCGACAGAAAATATTGAGTTTAATGTATTGTCGAAGGCTTTCATGGTCGGAATCACTGGGTTGTTGTAGGTTTTTTCGGGCTATATGGCCATGTTCTAAAGATCTGGTGAGCCTGTGGTGTTTTGAAAGTTTTTTTGGCTGCAAGAGCTTTGAGTTTTCTGATGATCTCTGGCAACCCTTCTGACACCCCCTCACAACCCCTCCAGGTGTCCCGACCCCCAGGTTGAGAAATGCTCCTATATGGGATGGGAGTGGGCATTCCTCCAGGTGTTGTGGGATTGTAACTTCCAGCAGCTCTAGAGCCAGTGATGTGAAATCCTGGGAGCCACACCATTCCTATTCCTTTCATTTATATGTTATCTGTGCCCTGTTTTATATGCAGCCTAAGGGGAGATGCCTTGAACTAGAGAAGAGTATCTGATGCAATACGTAGACTGTGATCTCCACCTGCTAAACATCCCTTTGTGCCAACCTCCTACCAGTATAGGCTTTTGCCTCCTGTTCCCACGTCTGTTAGTTGAACTTTAATAACAAAAGCTGTATCAGCCTGCCTCCTTTTTGATAAACTCTTTTGGTTACTTTTGGTCACATTCATGCATACCATTCCCAAGTGCAATTTCCCAAAGCAAACAAAATCCTGCTAATAAAACCAAAGATTCCCTTGCAATTTGGTTGCTAAACTATTAGTTAGACCTGGCTTCATTTTAAAGGGAAAAACAAATCCAGAAATTTTGTCTGGTGCCCATGCCCTTTGCAGAACTATAAGTCACTATCCGTTATTTGGGGGGGGGGGGGGGGCTGCTCGGCTTCAAAAATGCCTCCTATTCTATATGCAAAGGCCAACCAGACTGAGTGCTGAAATCTACTTGCATACTGCTATTGAAGCCGAGCAGCCTGCCCCCCCCCCAATAAGGGATAGTGACTTATAGTTCTGCAAAGGGCAAGGGCACCAGACTACACAATAGGGGTTAAGTCTTGGTCACATTGCCAAGGCACTGACAACAACAAGGACCCCACGAGGCTTTTGGGGAATGGCTGGCTCTTGGGACTTCTGCCCTTCATGAGAGTTGTAGTTTCCCAAGGACCAGCTTCGATCCCAGCGTGGCAGCTCTGCCTAATGTTTTGGACTCACAAGGACATCTTTCCCGCTCATGAACTTCCCTCAAAATGAACTATGGACTCAATTTGCTTGAAAATAATTTCTTTATTAAATATGGCAAAAAAAGCCAATGGGATTTTGGCCTGCATCAATAGGAGCATAGTGTCTAGATATAAGGAAGTAATGCTACCCCTCTATTCTGCTTTGGTTAGACCACATCTGGAATATTGTGTCCAATTCTGGGCACCACAATTCAAGAGAGATATTGACAAGCTGGAATGTGTCCAGAGGAGGGCGACTAAAATGATCAAGGGTCTGGAGAACAAGCCCTATGAGGAGCGGCTTAGGGAACTGGGCATGTTTAGCCTGAAGAAGAGAAGGCTGAGAGGAGATATGATAGCCATGTATAAATATGTGAGAGGAAGCCACAGGGAGGAGGGAGCAAGCTTGTTTTCTGCTTCCTTGGAGACTAGGACGAGGAACAATGGCTTCAAACTACAAGAGAGGAGATTCCATCTGAACATGAGGAAGAACTTCCTGACTGTGAGAGCCGTTCAGCAGTGGAACTCTCTGCCCCGGAGTGTGGTGGAGGCTCCTTCTTTGGAAGCTTTTAAGCAGAGGCTGGATGGCCATCTGTCAGGGGTGATTTGAATGCAATATTCCTGCTTCTTGGCAGGGGGTTGGACTGGATGGCCCATGAGGTCTCTTCCAACTCTTTGATTCTATGATTCTATGATTCTCTGGAGGGTGGGATGGAGAAGGGGTGATTGGTATGAATTTCCTACAGTTTCTATATACTTTCCTTCTATGTATTTCCTTCACAAGTCTGACCCAGCCATGAACTCTTTTGCCCTTTGGGAGGCTGATCAGGAAGCGGCCCGCTGGGCTGAAAAGGCAATCAGGAATCACAAAAACACCTATTTACTTGGAACTCATATCTGAACAATGGGACCTGGAGTTACTTTTTGACTTTAGGAGGGGGTCATCAGACTGTGATTTCCTCTGCCAAGTTATCCTTCACAACAAACATCCTTCTCAGCCTCACCTTTTACCTTATCTGATCCTGGAAGGGGAAAACCTGAATCAAATGATTATCCCTAATCACTGATCTATCACAAGAACAAAAAAAACTAGTTTCCTTGGCTGGCTGATCCCTCGGGCACAGGAAATCCAGGACAGTGGAATGTCATAATCCTCTCTGGACACATCGTCCCTCTTCCGTCCCACCTCCCTCTCCCTGATTTGCTAAGGAGCCGAAGCGAGGGGAGTTTTGAAACTTTCAAACCTGTATTTTGCTATAAATATGCCTCTGATCAATGTACTGGTATGCTTGCATGTGAATGGTCACTGCAATTGCATCCGCTTCAGCTGAATCGCTCATTAAACCTCGATGCCTCTTCTTCGCCTTGGCAGGAGTCTCATTTCAATTATTAATATTAATAAAATTGCTGGAATCAGGCTTCTCTGACGGTTCGCCAAGGTCATGGGCCCTCTTTGGTGCGGTCCTAGGGGTCTCTCTTACTGGGGAGACCCTCCTAAAGTCCATATTGACTTCACTATTGCAGATATATCATTCTCAACCACAAATGAAAACAGCAGGTTGCATGATATGCACAATTCTTATCACCTAACGAATAGATTCAGCTGGATGCCTTCCTGCATCGAATGGATAATTTATTTATTTACTAGCTATCCCCTGCCATACGTTGCTGTTTACCAGTCTGGTGATCTGGAAAATAAAGTAATGTGAAAGTGTGGGTTTCTAATATATGTAATTTCTTGTTGTTTCTTTGTCAGTGTTGATGTGTAGATTGTCTGGTTTGCCTACTCTGGAATATGGAACATATTATTGTCCTTCTTTAGGGGTCCCTTTCAAATCTATGATACTATATCTCTCTGTGTGTGTAAATCATATATATCTATCTATATTTATGACTAGATGGCTTTTTGTCAGGAGGGCTTTGATGACGTTTTCTTGCCCGGGTGAAGAGAGTTGGACTGGATGGCCTTAAGTATTTTCTGTTGGTCATGTGGAATTCTGTGTGGGAAATTTGCCCCAATTCTGTCGTTTGTGGGGTTATTATTATTATTATTATTAAACTTTATTTGTACCCCGCAATGTAGCAATTATTCGCCTACAAAGCATGTGGTTACAGAGATCAGAGACATTTTTATAGGAAAAACAGGCTCAGAAGTTTCAAAATTCCCGCCCTCCGCCCAGCTCGCAGGGGATTGGCTGACGCGATAACAGCTGGGAGGAGGCCCGGCCGCCCGCCCTGCACCAGAACCAATCACAGAGCTCCTCCGCTATGCAGGAGCCAATCGGAGAGCTCCTACCACCTCTGCGCTCTGGCGAATCAGGAGAAGGGAGGCGGGACGAAGAAGAAACAATGGGTTTGTGAGTGGATTAATTGATTTCATGCCTTGGGAGTCCTGAGTCCAAGAAATCCAGCCTGCAAAGGATGCCCAGACTATTGTCTTTTGATGAGTCTGTTGATTGCTTTATCCAGGCTTTCCTGTCGCCATCAGATATGACACAATGAAGAGACTGGGGTGGATGTTTGCTAGGTAGAATCTTGAATGAAAACAGTTTCGGGGGGGAAGAGACTTTCCTAGGGTTCTTTGCACCCCAGTGTGATGTGATCAAAGATGCCAAGCGAAATCCTTTCATCGGGCGGGCCGACTCCGAGACCCAACAAAAGTTACCATCCCTTATGGGGGGGGGGGGCACGGGGACATGCTTGACTTCACCAACAGTTACTTCAGCTCAAGATATGTGAGACCCAGACTAGAAATGAGCAGTTATTACAAAAACGCATAAACATTTTCAATTGTAAGAGTGACATGTCCTTCCAGTTTGAAGTAACAAGCTTTCCCTAACCATATGAAGTCTGCCAAATGTTGTTTTCAGCTTCTTCTGTGTCTGCCTTAGTTACGTTGGGACACAACCTGCCAAAACTGAGCCAAGGGGGTGTCAGTTTTTCTTTGAGCAAGACTTCCCTTTCCATCCTCTCTTAACAGCTATATCTTAAACAATGACAGAAGAACAAAAGAGCTCTTTGCCTCCTTCGTGTGCTCTCGGGGTGGAATATTAGCTCATCAAGGCGTTTGTTTAATGAAAACTTAATAAATTGCCACCAATAATGAGATATATCCCCAAGGTCTCTGCAATTATTACACACGATCAGCTGAGATTTCTGATTCATACCTTTCTTGTTCCCTTTCTTCGTCTTCTATGGGTAAGAACATTCATGCGCTGGCCTCAAAGGGCCCTTGTCCTGCTGCGATGTATCTTAAGGAGAGAGGAAAGTGATCTACATGTGCCTCTCTCCCCAGATAATACTTCTAATTTTAGTTTTACCACATCCCAAGAGGCGGTCACAGCTCTCTTTGCTAGGGAGGCATGTGGCATCTGCTATTATCACAAGCATCATGAACATTATACAGTATGTGGGAAAATAAGGACGAAAAAAGGTACAGTGGAGGAGGTCAGAAAGAAGACTCTTGGGCACAACTCAGGCTGGGTGATCCTTAAAACAGTACTATGAATGGTTGTTTGCCCTATCTTGGGTTGCTGACACAGTAGGTTTCTGTAGATAGCTTCAAACCTGATCATTTATGGTGTCTCCTTAGAACAGTGTTTCTCAACCTTCCTAATGCTGTGACCCCTTAATACAGTTCCCAATGTTGTGGTGACCACCAACCATAAAATTATGTTCGTTGCTACTTCACAACTGTAATTTTGCTATTGTCATGAGTTGTAATGTAAATATCTGATATGCAGGTTGTATTTTCATTCACTGGACCAAATTTGGGATAAATACCTGATACCCCCAAATTTGAATATTGGTAGGGTTGGGGGGGGGGGTGGATTTTGTCTTTTGGGAGTTGTAGTTGCTGGGATTTATAGTTCACCTACAATCAAAGAGCATTCTGAACTCCAACAATGATGGAACTGAAGAAAACTTGGCACACAGAACTCCCATGGCCATCAGAAAATACCGGAATGATTTGGCAAGCACTGATCTTGAGTTTGGGAGTTGTAGTTCACCTACACCCATAGAGAACTGTGGACTCAAACAATGATGGATCTGGACCAAACGTGGCACGAATATGCAATATGCCCAAATGTGAACACTGGTGGAGTTTGGGGAAAACATACCTTGGCATTTGTAGTTGCTGGGATTTGTAGTTCACCTACAATCAAAGAGCATTATGAACCCCACCCATGATAGAATTGGGCCAAACTTTCCACACAGAACCCCCATGACCAACAGAAAGTACTGTGTTTTCGGATGGTCTTTGGCGACCCCTTCGACAACCCCCTCCCCCCATAATCTACCCAGAGGTCCCCCAGGTTGAGCAATGCTGTCCTAGCATAAGGATTTCATTGGCAAGATTCAGAAGGGTGTGATATCGGCTTCATCTGAGCTTCTAAGCAACAAAACATTTTTCTATTTACTCAACCTGAAAAGTATGATTGGGCTGAAAAGTGGTACACAATAAATGAATCAAGGGGAATATGTGATTCTCAATGTAACATGCCTGGTGTTCCAGGCCATGAGGACTAACCATTGCCAGAGCTAAAGAACACCCAAAGGTGGTAGTCAGTCAGAACTCCAAACCCCTTAGATAAGCTTATCTATGACACATCAACCTGTGTTTCTTTGTGAGTCACTGTTCTTGTTGTCTTCACCGCAGTCAATCTGTCAACCTTTTGCATGTGAAACTCAGTGGTTGATGTCATAGGACGTCCAACTCTTTGTTTGTCACGCAAGTCAGATGTTCCCACTTCAGCATCTTTAAACTTACTTGCCCAACGACACATAGTACTCACATCAAGACAATCACTATAAACGGCTTGCATTCTCTGATGAATCACCTTTGGGGTGAAACCTTCTGCTGTCAAGAATTCAATGACTGCACGTTGCTTAAGTCGCATTGACCGACTGTCTGTGCAGGGTTCTATACTATGCACTTTAAAAACACAACCGTTCAATGCTAAGGCTTCCCGCCAAAATGGAACTGTAGAGGAGAGTCTACTGAACAAGCCAGTACCTGCCGTATACCAGTACTGCCATCTGTTGAGGAGTTATGAAGATGGAGGCATTACTTTTCATTCAATCCTCGTAGTTCTCTCTTACACCAGGTAGAAACTGACACAGAAATACAGACCCCTATCTCTTCGAGTGGCTGCTATCCAGTAGGTCTAGATTAGGAGACTTTTTATGATTTCTACACGTTCCCTACAGTATTGAATATGTAGACATCATGTATATGAGTCATTTACAATGTGTGACTCTATGTTATGTATTTGTAACTGCAATTATGAATGTCAACCCTTATTAGCAAAAAGAAGATGTAGTGGATTGTCATGAGTTTTTTGGGTTTTTTTACGGACATGTTCCTGATGTTTTGCCTGCATCTATGGCAGGAATCCTCAGTGGTTGTGAAGTCAGACAACTGAGGATGTCTGCAAAAGATGCAGGTGGAATGTCAGGAGAGAATGCTTCAGGAGCGTGGACATACAGCCTGAAAAACTCACAACCCAGTGATTCTGGCCATGAAAGCCTTCGACGATACACAGAAGATGTAGTGCTGGAGGTCTCATTTAAGAGAGGAATAGAATAACTCCAACAGCAAGGTTTCTGAAAATTCGCTTAAGTCGCGTTGACCAACCGTCTGCTCAGGGTTCTATACTTCACACTTTAACAACACAACCGTTCAATGTTAAGGCTTCCCATCAAAATGGAACTGTAGAGGAGAGTCTACTGAACAAGCCAGTACCTGCAGCATACCAGTATTGCCATTTGTTGAGGAGTTACGAAGGTGGAGGCATTACTTTTCATTTAAACCTTGTATTAGGCTATATCCTCCATTGGCAGATAGCTTTTGTCTGGCAGCAGGACCTTTAGGTTATTTTGTGCAGCTCACAAGCATTCTGTAACAACCTGCAATTTGCAAATGACTGAATGAAGAATTTGTGGATGTCTGTAAGCCTTCTTATACAAGTTGGAAACTTGAAAGTGAAAATAATGGGCTCACAGTGTATCAAGGGCTTTTTGCTTCTCCATTGAAAGATAGCACAAAGACTAGAAAGGGCAACAAGAGCAGATGAAGTGTATTTCACATTGTATTTGGAAGAAGAGCATTCATGCAAAGAGGATCTTTAGTACTGCTTTGGATTGCTAGTCTGCCCCAACCATGAAAGTTTAAGGAACAAGACTAGAATCGTAAGCAAATTACAAAAAGGCAACATTTCTAGGTTTTTTAAAAATATGGCTAGAATACACACTCCATTGACACCAGAGAAGCCATTAACAACGCTTCCCATCTCAAGTGCTCAATGTCATAGCTATAATCATCTATAGCAGTGCTTCTCAACCTTCCTAATGCCGTGACCCCTTAATACAGTCCTTCATGTTGTGGTGACCCCCAACCATAACATTATGTTGGTTGCTATTTCATAATTGTCATTTTGTTACTGTTATGAATTGTAATATCAATATCCGATATACAGGATGTGTTTTCATTCACTGCCCCAAATTTGGCACAAATACCCGATATGCCCAAATTTGAATACTGGTGGGGTTGAGGGAGGATTGATTTAGTCATTTGGGAGTGGTAGTTCCTGGGATTTATAGTTAACCCAAAATCAAAGAGCATTCTGAAATCCACCAACAATTGAATTGAACCAAACTTGGCAAACAGAACTCTCATGACCAACAGAAAATACTGGAAGGTTTTGGTGGGTGTTGACCTTGAGTTTTGGAGTTGTAGTTCACCTACATCCAGAGAGCACTGTGGATTCAAACAAAGATGGATCTGGACCAAATTTGGCACGGATACTCAATATGCCTGTGCAATTTTGTTTGCTTTGTATTTAATGTTTGTTATAGTCCTAAGTTTCAGGGACTCTGCAGATAGGTGGCTTCTTTGGCTGCAATCATAGGGCAAGCCACCTGTCAATTATAGTTAGGTTCCCTTGTCCCGCCCCCTTTGGGTTTTTGGAGGGAATTAGGAGCCTTTTTGAGTTCAGTCCACACAGAGCAGCTTTCCATGCAGGACATAATACCAAGAGCTCCTGTAGAAAGGTTAGTTTTCTACGGCTTGGCCGGGGAGATATACAGCCTACAGCTTGGCCGGGGTTATGCAGCCCACAGCTTGGCCGAGGATCATACAGCCGTACAGCTCCTTCCCTGAGTGACTTCAGTCAACCATCACTGAAACCTGAACTCCATTTTCCCTGGAAGTCTACAAAGCTCTGCTTGGTAAGGGTCTCTCGCGGAAGGCAGAAGCAATTGGTACCGGGTGTAGGGGCTCCACGCCAACAGAGGCTACCTTTACCTTTACCTTCCCACACAGAACCCCCATGACCAACAGAAAATGCTGTGTTTTCCGATGGTTTTGGCAACTCCTCTGACACCCCAGTGCAGGCCCGTAGCCAGGATTTTGATTCGGGAGGGGCTGAGTTTGATTCGGAGGGGGTCTGAGTCTGAGTGAAAGAGGGTCTACCCTAGCAAACCTTTTGTATCATTACCCCAATACCCCCCCCCCCCCCATGCATGTGGGGTATATTGAGCATGGTGATCAGATCATGATATGAATAAACATAACAGTTTAAATAATGTACCAGTAAGGCCTTCTCGCGGACCACCATGAGAATTTCGGGGGAGGGGGGCTGAAGCCCCTCAAGCCCCCCCCCCCCGCCCCGGCTATATGCCTGCCCCTGTGCAACCCCCCCCCCCCCCCCCCCGGGGTACAGGTTGAGAAATACTGATGTAATGGGACATTCACAGATGTGCAGATCTGCATAGAGTCTTGACATCCTTTGGGGGCATTTCAGGGGGAAATTACCTTATAAATGGAGACAATCTACCAATATGTATGTATGTATGCATGCATGTATGTATTTACCATATTTATATACCGCCTCTTTCAACCCGAAGGTGACTCTTATGTATACAAGATACGTATTGTCTTGGGTGGTATGTAGCATACATATTGTCCTGGGTGGATTGTCTCCTTTTCCGATTTTAAGTGGATTCATTCTCCAGTGTGATGAGTTCCACTGAGATAATTTCCTCCCGAAATGCCCCCAACGGATGCCAAGACTCTGTGCAAATCTGTACATCTGTGGATTGCCCTATCTGTAAATTGCCCTAATTCTCCTTTTCTGCAGAGTGCGTCCCATGATGAAAGCTTAGTTCTATTCTTCTCTTGAAGAATTGTAACACAACACCAGAAACAATTTGGTCTAGAAAATTGTAGCTCTTGTATGCTACTTTTGGGGATTAATAACAAGTCTGAATGCTTTCGAATGGTGTTTGAGACCATTAATGCAACCAGATGCATTGCTATTATAATTAAACTTACACAATCTGTTCAGGTTCCATGTGGAGCTTAGAGAAAGGCAGGATACCATATTGGAGGTAACGAAGTGCTTTCTTCCTGCTTGCGGAGACTAAACTCAATGACAAGCACCATCTGCTGGTTGCAGTTTTATCAACAGCTAATATCACAGTTGTATCTAGAAGGATATTCCTCACACAAAAGCATGAAAGGGCTTTAGTACAGAATGAGATACATAAAACCAACGACAACAAAATTATATACACAACAATATAATCAGTGGGTGTAAGGTTTACACAATTATACGGCAAAAGTAAAGCATTCTGAAAGCATGAAATCAAAACCTACACTGTAGGAGGGAGATGTGATAACAAGAAGAAAAACTGAGGGGAACTGTGTTGTTGCAGAGGGAAAACGATGCAATCCTGTGGATCTTAACCAACTTTGGCTGTGGTTCCACCCATCATTGACTGCAACTCTTGACCGACCTTTTCCAGGAATCCAAAACTTTCAGAGGAAAAAGCTTCTCTATTCCTGAATCTGATCAGTACCTTGGGAGGAAGATGGGAGGGCACAAAGCAAGAGTTTTTGTTCTTTGATAAATGACATGAGGGTCTTCCCTGCCTAATTTCCATGCTCCCTCCTTTGCACAAAAACCAAGAAAGAGGGCGCTGGACCATTTCCCCATGCCAGCCTGGCCACTGTTCATGCTGGTTGTGAAATTTTGGAAACTCTTATGCAAATCTGAACTTCATAAGGCCTTCGACAAGATCTCTCACAAGCTTCTAGCAAACAAACTAGTCAAATGTAGGCTAGGAAAAACAATGGTTAGGTGGATCTATCATTGGTTAAGTGACCGCACCCAGAGGATGCTCACCAATGCTTCCTCTTCATTGTGGAAAGAAGTGACAAGTGGAGTGCCATTAGCAGGTTTCTGTCCTGGGCCTAGTTCTGTTCAACATCTTTATTAATGACTTTGATGAAGAGTTAGAAAGCAGGATTATCAAGTTTGCAGACAACACCAAATTGGGAGGGATAGCCAATATCCCAGAAGACAGCAGCAGAATTCCTGAGGCCGGGAGAAGGCGGGGGAGGCGGCAGGCGACGTGGCTTTGGGGCTGCGTTGCCTGCCGCTTCTCCACACCCCGCGGGCCGGATAAATGCCCTCGGGGGGGGGGCGGGTCTGGCCCGCGGGCCATAGTTTGGGGACCCCTGCAGTAGAGTCTCACTTATCCAACATAAATGGACCGGTAGAACGTTGTATAAGTGAAAATGTTTGGATAATGAGGAGGGATTAAGGAAAAGCCTATTTAATGTCAAATTACTATGATTTCACAAATTAAGCACCAAAACATGTTTTACAACAAATTGACAGAAAAAGTAATTCAATACACAGTAACATGGTGTATCTGTCCGAATGTATCTCCCTCTACGTTCCACCTCGAAATCTAAGATCTTTTGGGGAGGCCCTGCTCTTGGCCCCGCCTCTGTCGCAAACATGCCTGGCGGGGTTGAGGGGCAGGACCTTCTCAGTGGTGGCCCCCCGCCTGTGGAATTCGCTCCCCAGGGAAGTTAGGTCATCTTCATCCCTCCTTTCCTTCAGAAAAAAGCTGAAAACTTGGATGTGGGACCAGGCTTCGGGTGACTATGAAGATAAGGATAATGGCAATGAGGACAAATTACTATGGCAATGGACTATGGACAAGCTTGACGGAGTCCCCGATCTCAGAATCTCAGCTAGATAAGGCCATATTGCTGTTATATTTAAGCATATTTTAATTGAATGGATTTAATGTTTTAATTGTATGCAATTACTGGTTTTATTATGGAAGCCGCCCTGAGCGGGGTATAAATATTTGAAAGAAATAAACAGTTGTGAATCCGGGCGGGAGGCAGACTGAGTTGGATCATACAGAAAGTCAGATGAGTGAATATTGGATAAGTGAGATTCTACTGTACTTAAAATGATGGAAATGTATGAATTCCAGTATAGTTAGTCACCCAAAATTGTATGTTAATCCAATTCAGTTTATTGATCTGCCGGTGAACACCAAGAATGATATGACGCATTCTTTAAGTCTGTGGTTTATATCATAAACTTAGCACACGCTTCTAAAGCAGACCAATGAGGCTTTTGCCTTCAGCCAATTCTAAAACTTGACTGGTGGCAGGATTGCTGTATCTGATTACTATTGCACTTTATTATCAGGTTCGCTGGCCTCTTTCTCCTCCCCAGTTTCCTTTCCAGCTTCTTGCCCAGTTTCCATTCCTTCCTCCTTTGCTTCGTCTTTTCCTTCTTCTTTTCCTTCTTCCTGTTCTTCTACCACTCCTTCTTTCAAATCTTCTTTTGGGATTTTTGCATCTTTCCGAGTTTTGAAGCCTCTGTAAGTCGCCTGGATTTTGACAGCAGCTTGTTCTTCTGTTAAACTAATTCTGCTTGCCTTAGTTCCCGCCTCCTGTGCAATTAAAAAACAAAGTTGCACATTCAAAGCTTTGCATTTCATCAGCTAATGGTATTGAAGTGTATGTTTAGTAAGGACACTTACATTTTCATTACTCAAAGGCTTTTGGAAATTGGCTTATAACACATGTCAAACTCAAGGCTGTGGTCCAAATTTGGCCCAACATGTCATTTTATGTGGCTGTTCAGATGCTGGATTACAACTCCTGTATTCCTCATCCATAGACATTATAACTAGGAATTATACAGCAACATCTAGAACAGTGGTTCTCAACCTTCCTAATGCTGTGACCCCTTAATACAGTCCCTCATGTTGTGGTGACCCCCAACCATAATATTGTTTTTGTTGCTACTTCATAACAGTCATTTTCCTACTGTTATAAATCATAATGTAAATATCTGATATGCAGGATGCATTTTCATTCACTGGACCAAACTGGGCACAAATACCCAATGCACCCAAATGTGAATGCTAGTGGGGTTGGGGGAGGATTGATTTTGTAATTTGGGAGTTGTGGTTGCTGGGATTTATAGTTCACTTATAATCAAAGAAAATTCTGAACTCCACCAGCGATGGATTTGATCCAAACTTGGCTCCAATGACCAATGGAAAACACTGGAAGGGTTTGATGGGCATTGACCTTGAGTTTGGGAGTTGTAGTTCACCTATATCCAGAGAGCACTGTGGACTCATGCAATGGTGGATCTGGACCAAACTTGGCACGAATACTCAATATGCCCAAATGTGAACACTGGTGGAGTCTGGGGAAAATAGATCTTGACATTTGGGAGTTGTAGTTGCTGAGATTTATAGTTCATTACAATCAAAGAACATTCTGAACTCCACCAACCATAGAATTGGCTCAAACTTCCCACATGGAATTCACATGACCATCAGAAAATACTGTGTTTTCTTATGGTCTTTGGCGACCCCTCTGACACCCCCTCGCAACCCCCTCAGGGGTCCCGACCCCCAGGTTGAGAAACACTGATCTAGAAGGCCGTCGTTTGTTCTGTTTAGTTGGGATAGTGGGGTCTGGACTTAGACACAAGGCTTGTGGATATGGTGTCTTTCCTTGAGAGCCTCAGGCCTTGTTGGGTTGCAATTCCTATTATCCCCAGGCTGCATGGTGATGGGATAGCAACAAGTTTTGACATCAGATGGCAAAAAGAATGTATCAGCTTTGCTACAGAAGACATTTGGAACTTTGAAAATTTTAGGTGATTTGTACAGGGTGAGGCAGCATAACTTCCTTTTTTCAAAACTTAATAAAACCCATTGTATGAATCAGAATTTTTTTATATAATGTAGGCGCACACCTAAAGTTTTGTTTTACGTAGTTTTGAAGATCAAATTAGGTAGGTGACGCCCCCCATTCTCCATACACTGAGGAAAACGATTTCTGGCGTTTGTCATGACTCTTGCCAGCATAGCAGGCGTTATGTTGGCAATTTCTTCCTGGATGTTGGTCTTCAAATCTTGTAGGGTCCTTGGATGGTTCCCATAAACATGGGATTTCAAAAAAAAAAACCCACAGAAAAAAATCACAAGGAGCCAAATCTGGAGAGCGGGCCGGCCACTCCAAATCCGCTCGAAAAGTAGGTCTCAACGGTAAAAGCATGCTCCTCACTGTTCCAACGCATGATGGCAACTGAACTGTGTCAGGACAAAACTTTATACTCCCGCCTCTCGAACGAGACCACTAGCGTTCCGCTACGTCTTCAACTGACTGAATGGTGCGCATTTTAAAAAAGGAAGTTATGCTGCCTCACCCTGTATAATAATACTTCTGTGGAAGACATGGATGTAACACAGGTATGGGCAAACCAAGGCCTGGGGAGCCGGTTGTGGCCCCTTGGGCTCTTTTCTCAGGCCCTCCTCTCAACAGTCTATCCTTCTTTCCTTCTCTCTTTCCTTCTACCCTTCCTTAACTCCTTATTTCACCCTCCCTCTCTCCTTCCTTTCCACCCTTTCATTCTTCCTTCCTTCCATCTGTCCTCCCTCCTCCCCCCCTCTCTCTCTCTTTCTCCTTCCTTCCTTCCTTCCTTCTTTCCTTCCTTCCTTCCTTCCTTCCTTCCTTCCTTTTGTCTTTCCTTCCTTCTCTCTTTTCTCCCTCCATTCCCTTCCATCCTTGCTTCCATCCTTCTCTTCCTTCCTTCCTTCCTTCCTTCCTTCCTTCCTTCCTTCCTTCCTTCCTTCCTTTTGTCTTTCCTTCCTTCTCTTTTTCCTTCCTCCTTTCCTCCTGGGGGATATTTAGCTGGGAGAAGAAAAGGTAAAAAGGGAATGTGAGAACTATGTTTGAAGATAGGGTATCCCATTTGGGGGGGGGGGGGGGTTGACTTTCTGCTCTTCTCTACACCAGGGCACAAGGAAGCAATGGTTTCAAATGGCAGGGAAAGAGATTCAACTGAAAAGATTAGGAAGAACTTCCTGAGAGTAAGAGCTGTCAGAGAGTGGCATGAGCTGCCTGGGAGTGTGGTGGAGTCTCCTTCTCTGGAGGCTTTTCTGCAGAGGCTGTCTATCAGGAGTGCTTTAATTGTGCCTTCTTGCATGGCAGGGGGTTGGACTGGATGGCCCTTGGGGGTCTCTTCCAACTCTAGGATTCTATATCAGGAGTGGGCAATACGGAGTCAAATGGATAAACTTTTTCTCTCCTGTCCACCATTTCATCCTGACCAAGGCCAACCCTTTTGGGACCAAAACGTTTCCTGTCTTTTCTTCACTTTTTGCCTCCGAAAGAGAAGAGGAAGGGGAGGAAACGGCATGGAGGAGACTTGGAGAGAACCCCCTTCCTCCCGGCCCACCCACCCCACTTTGGCCCACCATGCGGCCCCCAAGTTAGAAAGTTTGTCCATTCCTGATGTAACAACTATAACAAACATATATGTACACACACACACATATTTCTTTCATTTGCCCTAACCCCTTCCTCTTCTTCAGTAAAACAGCAGATATTTATATAACTCTAATCTACTAACCAGAGCTCCAAAACCCCCACCCCTTTCATTTTTATCTGCTTTTTGGGTGTCAACAATATTCCGCTTTGGTTAGACCACACCTGGAATATTGTGTCCAATTCTGGACACCACGATTGAAGAAAGATATTGACAAGTAGGAATGTGTCCAGAGGCGGGCGACTAAAATGATCAAGGGTCTGGAGAACAAGCTCTATGAGGAGCGGCTTAAGGAGCTGGGCATGTTTAGCCTGAAGAAGAGAAGGCTGAGAGGAGATATGATAGCCATGTATAAATATGTGAGAGGAAGCCACAGGGAGGAGGGAGCAAGCTTGTTTTCTGCTTCCCTGGAGACTAGGACACGGAACAATGGCTTCAAACTACAAGAGAGGAGATTCCATTTGAACATGAGGAAGAACTTCCTGACTGTGAGAGCCGTTCAGCAGTGGAACTCTCTGCCCCGGAGTGTGGTGGAGGCTCCTTCTTTGGAAGATTTTAAACAGAGGCTGGATGGCCATCTGTCAGGGGGGATTTGAATGCAATATTCCTGCTTCTTGGCAGAATGGGGTTGGACTGGATGGTCCATGAGGTCTCTTCCAACTCTTTGATTCTATGTTTTAAAGGTATAATAATAAAAAAACTATTGTTTAAAAAATTGGGATGAAAACTGGGTAAAAACTAAACGACCACTATATAAAAAAAATAATAGTTAATGCATTGTATTTATGGATTCTCTGTCCATGTATTCAGAAGCCCTTTGAAGGCCACCATAAGGCTAATGTGGCCCTTGATGAAAATGAGTTTGTAAATGAGTTTGGCTTATGCTATCCAGGGTGGGTGGAAAAACAAGCTGCATCTTGTTTTGTCACATTTAAAAATACATATTTCCTACAAGAAACCAGTGGGGCTATTTTTAATACTGGATCTTGTGAATGTCACTTGGACAGCTCTCTATCATCTTTCACAAGGACATTTTTGCCTGCTAAGAATTTCTGAATTTAGCACTTAAAATTAATACCAATGGGATGCAATGTATGGTGACACTGCACTCCCAAACTCCAGGTGACCTCTCCCAGTGGTTTTGTGTAGATGTTAAGCAGTGCGGAGAATGAAATAGAACTCTGAGGGACCTCACAGATCAATGGCCAGGACATTGACCAGGAATCTCCCAGCACCACATTTCCCAAAAGGCTGGAACTACTGCACAATAATGGCCCCAAGTCCCATTCTGCAGAAATATCATGCTGCTGAGATGTCCATCAGAACCAACAAGGACACAGTCAGGAAAAAATATATCTGGAAAGATTCCTTACGGACTCTGCCGCAGTCTTTTCCTCTTGATCCTCCTGTTTATCACCACCACCTGGTGGTGCAAGTTCCTGCAAAGACAAAGGCCATCTGCTATAAGAACACTAGATGCAGGGAATACAAATGATACTTTATTTAAAATCTTTTTCCAATCAAGATATTCACTGTGAAAGTCAGAGAAACGTTAAACAGAAGTCACAAATATGTGGTAAAAGTAGTGCTCCATATGTTGTTGAATTGTAAAATTTATAATCTATCAGCACAAGATAATATAGATAGGAATGGTGGAAATCCTCACATTTTGATAGCTTTGACCACTGCAAAGCAAACACATAATTTGCTTTTCTCTTTGTCACCCTCACGGTGTTACAGCAGTCTCTTAAAAGAGCCTCACATATTACTCATGAAGTAGCTTCAATTATTTTTCAGCTTAAAACTGAAATGGTACATCCTGAAAAAGAAAGCAGGAACTCTAAATTTAATTTGATAGGAGACATCTAAGCTGATTGAGGGCCCAATGGTGGTGCAGCTGACATGCTGAACTAGGTGACCGAAAGGTTGGCAGTTAGAACCTGGGGAATAGGGTGAGCTCCCGCTTTTAGCCCCAGCTTCTGCCAACCTAGCAGTTCGAAAACATGCTAATGTCATTAGATCAATAGGTACCACTTCGGTGGGAAGGTAACGGCTCTCCATGTAGTTATGCCGGACATATTTATTTATTTATTTATTTACGACATTTATATGTCACCCTTCTCACACCGAAGGGGACTCAGCGCAGCTAACAAGGTATATATTACATACAATATATTATATTATTAGCATAAGACAATATCAGCCTTAAACATTGCTATATTGCACCATAACACTATATCGTAATATTATTAGTAATATTACAAGTAATGTAAATATATAATTATAATATCATATTATTATCATATTGCAGTACATTATAATATTATAAATATTATATGTATATACAATATAATATAATCTGATATAATATATCATATTATATACAATATATTATATTATATTATTAGAATAGCACAGGAGACCTTGGAGGTGTCTATGGACAGCACCAGCTCTTCAGCTTAGAAATGGAGGTGAGCACCACCCCCCAGAGTAAGACAAAACTAGACCTAATGTCAGGAAAAACCTTAATCTGATTACCCAATGAATCAAAGCCCCACATTGACCAATCAGGTTCAAAAGCCACCAATGGTTGGAAGTGATTGACGGTATTTATAAACTGTTACTTCACCTCAGGAAGGAATTGTATCATAGACAAAGAAGTGTGGAGTGGCAACACAATAAAAACAACACTAAATCACAGCTTGCCTGGGAAATTTAAGAACCACAGTTGTTTGGTGGAGCGTCTGAACTAAGTTTGCATGTAAAGTCATCCTTAGAAGAACTCATTGGGCACAGGAGGCCAAGGACTTCATCAGATGGAGCGGGGGGAACAGGGAAAGCCGAACGAACCATCTTACCCAGTTCCCTCCCATCTTCCCCTGTCTACTGAGATAGCCAGCCATCCTATGTGTTTACCGCACATTTCCCTACCTTTCCCTACCTGTTAAAGCCTTGCATTCTGGTAATACTCAACTTCAGAATTGGCTGATAGGCTTCACTTCCATCCACTGTAGAAACGAAGCCCCACAAAGTCCCACTGGAAGTGCATGCATGATGTGATGTCCTCCGTGGGACTCCTGTGGGGCTCCATTTCCACAGTACATGGAAACAGAGCCTAGCAGCCGTCTGATGAGATACTAAGTCTAGCTACATGATATCCCGTGCTGAATTCCACCTGAATGAATTTTCAAAAAATAATCTGACAAAGAAGGAAAGTGCCAGAAGAATCCACACGAGTGATATACCGTATATACTCGAGTATAAGACAACCCGACTATAAGCCGAGGCACCTAATTTTATGACAAAAAACTGGAAAAACATATTGACTCGAGTATAAGCCAAGGGTGGGAAATGCAGCCACTACTAGTACATTTCAAAATAAAAATAGATACCAATAAAATTACATTAATTGAGGCACCAGGAGGTGAAATGTTTTTGAATATTTACATAAAATTGTAATTTGAGATAAGACTGCCCAACTCTGGTTAAATCATTATTCTAACCTTCTTCAATGTAAATATACTTGTGTATCTTTCCAACAATAATAAAGAGAGTAATATAATAAATGTAATAATAATAATAACAATAATAGTAAAGTAAAATAATGGAAATGCAATAATAACAGTAATATTAGACCATCGCACCGGGATTGTGGTGCAGCTGGCTGAGTGTCAGCTGCATTAAGATCACTCTGACCAAAAGGTCATGAATTCGAAGCCAGCCCGGGTCGGAGTGAGTGTCCGACCAATTGTGTAGCTTGTTGTCGACCTTTGCAACCCGAAAGACAGTTGCATCTGTCAAATAGGAAAATTAGGTACCACCTATGTGTGGGGAGGCTAATTTAATTAATTTATGGGGCCATAAAATGACTCCAGCAAAAAGCACTCAAGCAAAGCATGCGGGGAATGCGGAAGTACTTCATCAGCATCGCAGATGGACGATGAAAGCGACAGCTCTCCTGGTGGCCAGATAAAGTTAAATAGCCTCTGTGTATGTCTATATATGTTGTATGTCTAATTGGCATTGAATGTTTGCCATATATGTGTACATTGTAATCCGCCCTAAGTCCCCTGCGGGGTGAGAAGGTGGAATATAAATGCTGTAAATAAATAATAAATAATAGAGTAAAATAATAAATGTAATAATAAGAGTAAAATAATAAATGCAATAATAATCATAAATAGTGTAAAATAATAATGATGATAATAGGCTAACATACTGTAAATGTAATAATAATAGAGTAAAATAATACATGAAATAAATATAATACTAATAACAGAGTAAAATAATAAATAACCTTGACTCGAGTATAAGCCAAGGGGAGCTTTTTCAGCCTAAAAAGGGACCGAAAAACTAGGCTTATACTCGAGTATATACAGTAATTAGAAATGACAGGGAAGATTCTCAGTGCTACACTCCTGACTATTGCTTCTCCTAACACAGCATTGTTGCCACTGAAATTGTTTTCCATGCAGACCTTATTTCCTTTCCAATTTATATCTGCCTCCCATTCAAAGCTGCTAGTGACCGTATAGCGACAATAAAATAACTTATAGTGAGAAGACGGACATTCTCAATCCTATGACAATCCCTATGCACTCAGATATTTTTCTCATTGCTACCAGAAACCTTTTTTCAAGATCATTGCTGTCCTATGTCATGTTCAGTTTGTCAAGTCTGCAGAATAAAGGGAAGTAAATGCCCCCAGCTGAGTAATACTTACATTAAAAGCGTGATTGTTGTAGTATCTGTCATCTAGCTTTGCTCCCCATTCACTTGGGTCATATCCAGTTTCTGGAAAAAATATGTTTAAAAAATAACTACACATAAAAATAAAACCAGTTTCCTGATCAATATGTGTTTATTTAAAGTGGTAGTTGCAACAAAATACACTTAGGGAACTAACATTTCTCAGTGAAAGTCCAGCTTTAAGGGCCATGGGCCCTCCATTTCCTGTGCAGGATAACAAACCCAAGTAATAGCCTACAAGTGAAAGGAGGAAGCAAAGGCAAGACTCTCTGTGGCATTAAATAGCCAGGACATATTAAAAATCACATACTCATTTCAATAATAATAATAATAATCATCATCATCATCATCATCATCATCTTTATTTATACCCTGCCACCATCTCCCCGATGGGGACTCAGAGCGGCGTACATGAGGCCAAGCCCAAATGACAATTACAATAAAGAAAAACCAAAAACACAAACCGAAAACGCAAACAATCTATATAAATAAAAATGTAATGTTTGTTTGTGGAATTAACAGAACTCAAAAACCACTGGACAAAATGAGACCAAATTTGGACACAAGACACCTAACAACCCAATGCATGTCCTTCACTCAAAAAAATTAATTTTGTCATTTGGGAGTTGTAGTTGCTGGGATTTATAGTTCACCTACAATCAAAGAGCATTCTGAACCCCACCAACCATGGTATGGAACCAAACTTGGCACACAGTTCTCCCATGAACAACAGAAAATACTGGAAGGGTTTGGTGGGCAGTGCCCTTTGGTTTTGGAGTTGTAGTTCACCTATATCCCGAGATCACTGTGGACGCAAACAATGATGAATCTGGATCAAACACTACACGAATACTCAATATGCCCAAATGTGAACACTGGTGGAGTTTGGGGAAAATAGAATCTTGACATTTGGGAGTTGTAGTTGCTGGGATTTATAGTTCACCTACAATCACATAACATTCTGAACCCCACCAATGATAGAATTGGGCCAAACCTCCCACACAGGACCTCCATGTGGGCCACAGCAACGCGTGGCAGGGGACGGCTAGTAAACAATAACATCATAGTTACAAAGGAATTAGCAGAAGAAACAAAAGGCAGGGATGGGCAGACTCCAAGTTTGTGAGATATCCTAATTCAGTAAAATTCTTCACCAAAACAAAAGGATAATAAAGATGTATTGTCGAAGGCTTTCATGGCTGGAATCACTAGGTTCTTGTAGGTTTTTTCAGGCTATATGGCCATGTTTTAGAGGCATTTCTCCTTGGAGGAGAGAAATGCCTCTAGAACATGGCCATATAGCCCGAAAAAACTACAAGAACCTAATAAAGATGCAATATGATTTTATTTTTTTTATTTTTTTCGTGCCAGGAGCAACCTGAGAAACTACAAGTCGCTTTTGGTGTGAGATAATTGGCCATCTGCAAGGACGTTCCTCGGGGGACGCCTGGATGTTTGCTGTTTTACCATCCTTGTAGGGGTCTTCTCTCATGCCCCCACACGGGGAGCTGGAGCTGACAGAGGGAGCTCAACCTGCTCTCCTTGGATTTGAACCACGGTCAGCAGTTCTGCCTTTAAAATGATTAACTGCTGTAGTGAAAAAAGTCAAGAGAAGACGGAATCCCATTTAAGATCACGTCTTTACCTGTTTCCTGTTCTTAAAATGTTACAATAGCCTACAAAAACCTTTTTTTTTTCTATTCCACACAGACTTATGCCCCACTAGTACTTGCTGGCCTCTTTTTAAAATTATGTATATGTGTGTGCACACATGCAGGGGAACAATTCGTCCTAGCACTGGAAATATTCCTGCCCTGCTTTTTTAAAAAATCTGCACACTGTTCTTAAATGGCATAATATATGCTCAGGCTTCAAAATTTGGATTTCAGGGCAAGAAGAATTTATTTTGGTGCCGAATTCATAGAACTCTGTTATGTAAGAGCTGCTACTGTGCCCTATGCAATTAAAATCATTCGCTTCGATGTCAATCTGCTTAGCAACATCTTCACATAACAAAAACCAAAATAAATCTGAAGGTCTGTTAAACCAAGGAGGGGCAGAAGCAATTTTACTCCCAGCAAAAAGAAGTAGATTTCCACCTACAGCAGGCAGAGCTGATTGACTCAGTTGGGAAAATGGGAAAAAAATGTTTATACTGTATGTTATACAGAGAAATGCTCTCTTGCATTTCCCAATAATTTGCATATTGCATACTACCATTCTCTAGGAGCCTCTACTATACATTTCAAACCACCTAAAAAACAGCGAAGCCATGTTGAGCTGCCTATTAAGAAAATAACTTCTGTTTGAGTAAAGCCAAAATGATGTAATAATTACCATATATACTCGAGTATAAGCCGACCTGAACATAAGCCGAGGCACCTAATTTTAGGAGGACGAAAAGGCGAGGAAGGTCCACGGTGCTTGAATGAAGGACCTTCCTTCTCTACCTACCCTTCTTCCCTCCCTTTCCTTTCTTTCCTTTTCTTCTTTCCTTCTCCTTCCTTTCCTTCTTTCCCTCCTTCCCTTCCTTCCTGTCCCTCCTCCCTTTTTTCCTTTCCTTCTTTTCCTTCCTCCCTCCCTCCCTTTCCACCTTCTTTCCCTTTCTTCATTTCCTTCCCCTTCATTTCCTTCCTGCCCTCCTTTCTTTCCCTCCTTCCTTCCTCCCTCCTTCCTTCCTCCTTCCTTCCTTCTCCTTCTTTCCTTCTCCTTCCTCCCTCCCTCCCTTCCTGTCCCTCCTTCTTTCTTTTCCTTCCTTCCCTTCTTTCCCTCCCTCCCTTCCTTTTTCCTCCCTTCCTTCCTGTCCCTCCTTCCTTCCTGTCTTTCTATGTAAGATATAAATACAATATTAAATGCAAGGGACAGTCAAGAAGTAACGAGAGTAGGAGGGAAAGAAGGAAGGAAGGAGGGAGAGAAGGAGGGAGGGAAAGAAGGAAAGAAAGAAAGATAGATAGATAGAGAAGCAAGGAAAAAGAGAAGGAAATAAAAAGTGAAAGGAAAAAGAGAGAGAAGGAAGGAGAGAAGGAATGAAAGATAGGGAGGGAGGGAGGGAAGGAAGGAAGGAAGGATGGATGTAACCAAAGAGCAAAGAAAGGGAGAAAAGAAACAGGTAGAGATGGAAGAAAGATGAGAGATAGGGAAAGAAAAAGAGGAAAGGGAGGAAAGAGGGAAGGGAGGAGAGAAAGAGGGAGGGAAGGTTGGCCACAGCAACGCGTGGTGGGTACAGCTAGTATTTACATAAAACTGTAATGGAAGACTGTCCAGCTCGGATGAAACCATTATTCTAGCCTCCTTCAATGTACATGTGCTTACGTATCTTTCCAATAATAATAAAGAGAGCAAAATAATAAATTTAATAACAATAATAGAGTAAAATAATAAATGTAATCAGAGTAAAATAATAAATGTAATGAAAATAATAGGGTAAAATAATGTAAATGTAATAATATCAACAATAATAGAGTAAATAATAAATGTAATAAAAATAATAATAGAGTAAATAATAAATGTAATAAAATAATAATAGAGTAATAACATAAATATAATAAAAATACTAATAACAGAGTAAAATAATAAATAACCTTGGCTCAAGTATAAGCTGAGGGGAGCTTTTTCAGTCTAAAAAAAAGAGCTGAAAAACTAGACTTATACTCGAGTATATACAGTAGATTGTTTGCCTAAGACTTGGGGGACCTGAGCTCAATTGTCCTCTCACCTATGAAACTATCTTAGTTGACTTGTGCCAGTCACCAATTCTCATCCTGGCTTATTTATTTATTCAGAAAGGACCAAAGCAGTGACATCTCCAGCTCATCCCCTGTTTGCGTATCAGCCAGCACATCAACGACTTAAATCAAGAAATAGTTTTCTAAGTTCTACAGAGACACTCACTGGAACACCTCAGCAAGCGAGAGTCCAAAAATGGCAGGCTCAAACCCAGAACCTCAATCAATGGCTGATACCAAATGAGAGACTCCCCCCTGAGCACAGAGAAAACTGGGCGACTTGGTAGGCGCTGAACAGACTGCGCTCTAGCACCACGAGATGCAGAGCTGACCTTAAGAAATGGGGCTACAAAGTGGAATCCACCACATGCGAGTGTGGAGAAGAGCAAACCACAGACCACCTGCTGCAATGCAACCTGAGTTCTGCCACATGCACAATGGAGGACCTTCTTATAGACCAGAGGCACTCCAAGTGGCCAGCTACTGGTCAAAGGGCATTTAATCAACTACCAAGCTTGCAAACTTTCTTTGTTTGTTTGTTTAAAAATGCAGTACAATTGTTTGGCTTGTTCCTTACATGATAAATGAATAAATAAATATTCATTTATTTTATTTCGTACCAAAAGCACTGCATAAATTAGTATAAAACTGATAAAATAGGAGCGCAGGCGGCTAAGTATCTTTTGACCAAAAACAGGCAACAGCAATGGCATTGTCTGTAGCCTCCGACAATTCTTCCTCTGTACATGAGGCAGGGCATAGTGGACAAGCATACAGGTGCGGACTTATGCAACAGTATTATTATGACAATACAATGAGAAGTGATGAGAAGAATATTTGGTACCTCATCCTAAGTCGTTGACATGCTGGCTAAGTGTGTTTAAGGCAATATGGTCCTTGTGTTTAAGGCAATGTGGTCCTTGAATCTCTAAACAGATAAAAAGATGCTATGTACCTGGAAGGAAAGCCTATACATTCCAAAGGGATTTACTTCTAATAAAAATGATAAGATTAAACTGACCCAGTATTATCCCATGATTGACATCAGGTCAAATTATATCATCTTCAAATACTGACTGCTCACCAGTTGATGTTGTTTGGCTAGTCTCCACAATTATGAGAGTCCCAAACTTTTGTAAACAAAATGAGAATGGGACTTTTAAAGATACCAGATTTTATAGCAGGCAGCAGACTGTGTCTTTTACTGTATAGCTGGGATAATCAAGTGCCTTTCAGACCACAGTCTTTTGCACACTTTACATGGCAGACTAAGCCCCAGTACAGGCATGGGCAAACTTTGGCCCTCCGGGTGTTTTTGACTCCAACTCCCACAATTCTTAACAACCAATAGTCCAAAATACCTGCAGGGCTAAAGTTTGCCCATGCCTATCCTAGTGACATACTTCTGAGTAAATGTACATAGATATAGACTGTAGGAGTCTTTCTTAGGTCTGGCTGAAGATTCACATATATTAATTTCATGAAATGCTTGAGAAGCTAACTCAGTTGAGGCTCACTTTCTCTTTCGATGAGAAGAGTTTCAAAGTACTTGGCTGCAAAGCTTGGTATATCTTCAGGTTGGCTCCTCAAGACTTCCCTGGCCAGGCCTTCGAGCAGATTCGCAAACCCTGGAGGAATGCGTTGCGTGGTATTGGAGAATGGAATCGCCATTGCCGCTCAGGAGGTTTCCGTCTCACCTGCACTTCATTTATAAGACCAATGGAAGAGACATAATTTGAAAATTGGGAGTATTAGTTATTTATTTACCACTTTATCTCTTTATTTATTTATTTTCCGCCATTATCAAGACATAGAATCTTGATATAATATATGTGCTTGGGTAACTGTACCCCTGGAGCCAAGACTAGGCTGTGACTACTGACCTTAACTGAAAACTGACTGAAAGCCAAAACCAAGGTTACAACAACATCTGTTATAGAACTCCAGTATGCTGATGACAATGTCGTCTGTGTGCATTCAGAAGAAGATCTACAAGCCACTCTAAACACCTTCACAGAAGCCTACACAAAGCTTGGCCTGTCACTGAACATCGAGAAAACCAAAGTGCTGTTCCAGCAGTCACCAGCCAACCCCTCCCCAATGCCAGAGATACAACTTAATGGTGTAACATTAGAAAATGTTGACCATTTCTGCCACCTTGGCAGCCACCTCTCCACCAAAGTCAACATCGACACCGAAATACAACACCGCCTGAGCTCTGCGAGTGCAGCATTTTCCCGAATGAAGCAGAGAGTGTTTGAGGACCGGGACATCCGTAGGGATACCAAGGTGCTTGTCTATAAAGCTATTGTACTCCCAACCCTGCTCTATGCCTGCGAAACGTGGACTGTCTACAGACGTCACATACAACTCCTGGAACGATTCCATCAGCAATGCCTCCGGAAAATCCTGCAAATATCTTGGGAAGACAAGCGGACAAACGTCAGCGTGCTGGAAGAAGCAAAGACCACCAGCATTGAAGCGATGGTCCTCCGCCATCAACTCCACTGGACCGGCCACGTTGTCTGGATGCCTGACCACTGTCTCCCAAAGCAGTTGCTCTACTCTGAACTTAGGAACGGAAAACTGAATGTTGGTGGGCAGGAAAAGAGATTTAAAGATGGTCTCAAAGCCAACTTTAAAATCTCTGGCATAGACACTGAGAACTGGGAAGCCCTGGCCCTTGAGCACTCCAGCTGGAGGTCAGCTGTGACCAGCAGTGCTACAGAATTCGAGGAGGCACGAGTGGAGGATGAAAGAGAGAAATGTGCCAGGAGGAAGGCGCGTCAAGCCAACTCTGACCAGGACCGCCTTCCACCTGGAAACCGATGCCCTCACTGTGGGAGAAGATGCGGAACAAGAATAGGGCTCCACAGCCACCTACGAATCCACAAGGAATCCCATCATGGAAGACCATCTTACTCGTCCAACGAGGGATCGCCTAAGTAAGTAAGTAAGTAAGTAAGTAATATTACATGTAATATAAATATATTATATTATTATTATTAGTATTATTTTGCTAATATAAATAAATATAAATATTATATATAATATAAATAAAATATAATATAATATAAATCCCACAATATCTGCTTTGAACTGGGTTATCTGAGTCCACACTGCCATATAACCCAGTTCAAAGCAGACAATGTGGGATTGTATATAGCTGTGTGGAAGGGGCCTTGGATCTGTTATGGCTCAGTGCTGAGAGGGGACTAGCTTCAGTTTAGCAAGGCCTTCTCTGCAAAGTGGCACCAAACTGCGTTAATTCCACGGTGTGGACGCGCCCATGCCCGACCAGAGCGCAGGCCAGGCTTGAGCTCTTCCAGTGGGAAAGGGATGCTGAACCAACCCTTGGTTTCCCAACCCGGCCCGCCGGCGACAAGCATCACCCCGGCCTCGCTTTACCTCTTCAGCGTGGAATGGAAGGGACGGGGAGGGAGCCCGGCCTTTGTTGTCGGTTGTCTAGGCAACGCCGACGGCGACGGGAAAGGGACAAAACTCTTCGTTCCCAATTAAAGCCTTTCCCCTCGCCAACCTATTGGCCGAAGCCCCCGCCATTCAATGACGCCCGCCCAATCAGGAAGCCGCTTAGCTTTTTGTCCCCGCCCGCCTTGAATCCTTGGCCTTCGGGGACTCTGAGGGTGGGAGGGAGGAAAAGACGACGTCATAGAAGGCCAGCAGTGACGTCAGACCCGGCGTATGACGTCATCGCTGGCTTTTTATGGCGTTGCACAGTGCTAAGCACAAACTGACAGACTAAGCCAGTCCAGTGGGGCGCATCTATGATAATATTGTGTGGCAGAGGCTCCTTCTTTGGAAGCTTTTAAACAGAGGCTGGATGGCCATCTGTCAGGGGTGCTTTGAATTCAATATTCTTGCTTCTTGGCAGAATGGGGTTGGACTGGATGGCCCATGAGGTCTCTTCCAACTCTTTGATTCTATAATTATCTATGATGATATTATTAGTATTATATTGCTAATATAAATAAATATAAATATATTAAATATATATAAATATAAATAAAATAAATATAATATAATATAAATACCACAATATCTGCTTTGAACCGGATATAATGATCTATGATGATATTAATCTATAATGGAATGTGTCCAGATGAGGGTAAAATGCTCAAGGGTCTGGAGAACAAGCCCCATGAGGAGCAGCTTAAAGAACTGGGCATGTTTAGCCTAAAGAAGAGAAGGCTGAGAAGAGACATGAGGGACATGTATAAATATGTGAGGGGAAGTTATAGGGAGGAAGGAGCAAGCTTGTTTTCTGCCAACCTCGAGACAGGATGCGGAACAATGGCTTCAAACAACAAGAAAGGAGATTCCATCTGAACTTCCTGACTGTGAGAGCCGTTCAGCAGTGGAACTCTCTGCCCCAGAGTGTGGTGGGCGCTAGTTCTTTGTAGGCTTTTAAACAGAGACTGGATGGTCATCTGTCGGGGGTGCTTTGAATGCAATATTCCTGCTTCTTGGCAGAATGGGGTTGGATTGGATGGCCCATGAGGTCTCTTCCAACTCTAGGATTCTATAATTATCTATGGTGATATTAATCTATAATATTATATATGCTTCAGGTTCAGGTAGTGGTTCTCAACCTGTGGGTTCCCAGGTGTTTTAGCTTACAACTCCCAGAAATCCCAGCCAATTTACCAGCCCTTAGGATTTTTGGGAGTTGAAGGCCAAAACATATTGTTTTAATTGTTATTATATTGCTGTGTTATATGTAGTGGCATCGAATTGCTGCCAAAATGTAAGCCATCCTGAGTCCCCCTTTGGGGGTCGAGAAGGAACAGGATAGAAATATTGGAAATAAATAATCTATATAAATAAAAATGTAACGTTCGTTTGTGGGATTAACATAACTAAAAAAATACTGGACGAATTGACACGAAATTTGGACACAAGACACCTAACAGACCAACGAGTGTCCATCCCCCCTAAATACACACACACAAAAACTCCAGCGGGACAGACTTAAAAACCCAAAAAATACACCATATATACATATACACATACACTCATATACATATACACATGCACACATTCATACACACACGTATATATATATGCACAAACACAAATATACACATATACACATATACACACATACATATAATAATAATAATAATAATAATAATAATAATAATAATAAAATAATAATAATAATAATAATTAATTAATACCCCGCTCCATCTCCCCCAAGGGAGATTTGCATGAGGCCACGTCCATCACTACAATACACAACAAAATAACACAAGAACATAATAAAACCAAAAAATAAAATACACGAAATGCAAAACAATGTAATAAGCAACACAACAATATAAAATCAGACATTAAAACGCAGAAGATTTCGCTGGGCACACATACATATATACATATACACATGCACATACATATACACATGCACATACATATACACATGTGTGCACACATATACACACAAATATATGCATACATATATCATACACATGCACATACATATACACATGAATACACATGCCTACACAAAAATATACACAATATGCATGTCCACTAAAATTCACACACATATATATAAAATTCACATACATATATATACACACATATAACCCCACATATATACATAGAAACACACATATATACACAAATACACACACATAAACACATATATCTTTTTTTAATAATCATCTTTATTGAAAAACAGATTTTTTTCCATTTTGTGCAGAGAAAAAATAGTGCAAAGAATAGTGCAAAAACAAATAAGAAAAGAAAAAATAGGGAAAAGGCAAATAGGCAGATACAAGAAGAAAAGCAAAAAAGAAAAAAATAGAGCTAAAAATAGGAGCAGATTGTTATGGCTCCTTTGTTGACTTCCTGAGTATCTTTCTGGTGGTTTTTCCTCTTCTTTCTTTCTTCTCATTCTTCAGTCTTGTTTTCTCTTCCCTTCATGTTATTGTGTATCCATTTCTCTGTTTTAGGTAGTTTGTTACCTTTGTCCAGTCGGTCTCTTTTATTGGGGTCCCTTTATTTTTTGTTATTAAATATGTTAACCTGTCCATGTTTTTGATATCTATCACTTTTTCTATCCAGTCGCTAATTTCTGGTATGTCTTCTTTTTTCCATAGTTTCGCATAACAAATTCTCGTTGCTGTATTTAACAGAAAGAGGATTTTATCTGTATTCTTCTCTATTTCTTGGTCTGTTATTCCTAATAGGAATATTTCTGGTTCAAATGGAATTCTTATATTTAGTAGGCTTGGGCAATCCATGGTTCTAAATGGTTCTAAAGTACTTACAAAACTAAAGTTCTGGTGGTGAAAATTTCAGAACTCTAACAAAACTTTCAAAATTTAATTATTATTTCATTATTGGTGATTTTAATAACAGAACCAATTAGGAACTGCCATTCATTATGAAATTTTGAGAGTTTTGTTAGAGTTCTGAAATTTTCGCCACCAGAACTTTAGTTTTGTAAGTACTTTAGAACCATTTAGAACCATGGATTGCCCAAGCCTAATATTTAGTATTTCCTGTAGTGTCTTCTGTGTTTTTCTGTAATATATCTTGGCCTTGGTACACGACCACCACATATGGAAACACATATATCCACGCACAAAACACATATACACAGATTGGGCCACAGCAACGTGTGGCAAGGGACGGCTAGTAAATAAATAAATAGACTCCAGTTCAAAGTAGATAATCACTATGTAACAAAAATTGATCCCCCCCCCACCCTATTCCAGATTTGAAAGTGTTATTTCTTGTTTCATTGTGCAGTATTTACTCTGAAAGTATTTGTTATGCTCCAGACACTTTGTTTTTGCGCCTGCCACAAACTAACTTAAATTGGGTGAGACAATTGGACTTCATCACTAGAGCATGGATCCAGTTGTGGCCTCTTGCAGAATTCTGGGGCTTGTAGTTTAGTGAGGTGCCTTTAAACTGCCCTAAACTACAAACCCCAGAATTCTGCAGGAGGCAGAAACTGGATTCAAAGAGGATCCATGCTCTGGAGCAGGCAAGAGTAAACTTGGGGGCTCTAGATGTTTTGGATTCCAACTCCCATCATTCCTAACAGTCTCAGGCCCCTTCCTTTTCCCCCTCAGCCGCTTAAGCGGCTGAGGAATGTTAGGAATGATGGGAGTTGGAATCCAAAACACCTGGAGGGAGGGCTGCAGTTTGCCCATACCTGCTGTAGGCAGTGATTGCCAGTCTCTCGCCCTGGACTTCATTTCCCAGAAGCCTCCGCTGCTGTGGCCAATGAAAAGGGCTCCTGGGAGCTGAAGTCCAAAGAGCAGACCTTGCCCGGAGCGTGCCCTTCTGCCTGCTTCCTTCCCTCCGGGCTTGCTCTGGCCCAGTGTGAGGTCACACAAGGCGACTCCTCCCTCCCAGCCGCGCGTCAGCCCTCGGAGGAGCGCCCCAGGCTCTTGGAAGCAAGCGTTGGCTGGCTCGAGAGGTCCATGGCGTCCCCGCGGCTCTTCCTCGCCCCCGTTCTGCTCTTCGCTTGGAGCGCAGGTAAGGCCAGAGCGACTGCGCATGTGCGGCCGGCGCCCCCATAGAGCCCAATGCTAGGAAGGTTGGACTCCATCTCCCAGAATCCCCGGTAGCTCACCAAACCGGCTGGGGCTTCTGGGAGTTGAAGTCTTCAAAATCTAGAAGACCAAGCTTTGGGTGCCACTGATTGAGTGAATGCCATTGGAGACCATTGGAAGCTGCCATGGCTCCAGGCAGAGGTGGCCCTAGGTAATTTTCAATGGTAAGCGAACAGTATTTTGGCGCACCCCCCCCCCCCCCCAACCAATCATTGATATATATATTCTGTTCGTTGTGGGAGTTCTGTGTGCCATATTTGGTTCAATTCCTTCATTGGTGGAGTTCAGAATGCTCTTTGATTTTAGGTGAACTATACATCCCAGTAACTACACTTGCCGCACTTGCTCCCTTGCCTGGCCTGCTTTGGGTCCGGAGGCGTGCCTGAAGACCCCGGCGTGTGCACCAAAAGTCACCTCTTCTCCTGACTTTCTCCTCAGCCATTGGGACCGAGAGAGAGAGAGAGAGGTGGAGATGCCCACCTTTCCTGAAGGTAGGCGCAAAAACAAAGGAGGGAGCGGAGGTGGGAGATACCTCCAGCCGGAGGAGCTCTCTCTCTCTCTCTCTCTCTCTCTTGGTCCCAATGGCTGAAGAGAAAATCAGGAGAAGAGGCAACTTTTGGTGCGCACATTGGGGTCTTCAGACACGCCTCCGGACCCAAAGCGGGCCAGGCGCGGCGGCTCCGCTTCTTGGCCCACCCACGGATTGGGGAGAGGAGAGGAGGTGGGTGGAGCGCTGGGGGATCAGGAAAGGGAGCCGGTCATGGGGAAGGGATCGAACGTGGAGAACAATTGAGCACCGGCTCTGCTCGCGCACCCAGTGGCCGGGTGGAGCAGGAACGAGAGGGGCTAGGCGAGGCTCAAGGGCCCGGCCTCTTTGGGAAGAGGATCGCCCGGCAGTGAGGCAAGAAAGCCAAGGCTCCCCCCGGACTGCTAGGGCTGTTGTGAGCTGAGGGGGCGCTCCTCAAGTGGCGGTCGAGGGGCATTTACAGAGGCACCTCTGCACCCCTGGCAAAAAAAAGTGTTCTGCGACCGCTTACTTCGCGTAATGGATGAGCCACCTCTGGCTCCAGGCAATGAAATCCTTAAAGCTGTCATTTTTGCAAGGTGTTGGCTAGTGCCTCACCAAACTACAACTCCCAGGATTTCATAACCTTGAGCCATGGCTGTTAAAATGCTGCCAGGCTGCATTATTTTATGTAAGAGGCAAGGTGCAATGCTCACATTGACCCCTGGAGAAATCGACCCAGATTTTTGAGTTGACTCAAATGTCTCTAGACTTATACATGAGCATATAGGACAATGTGTCTGATGATATTTTGCATTATACAGGCCGTCCCCAAGATATGAACAAGATCAGTTCTGTAGGTTTTTCCAGCTGAATTTGTATGTAATTTGGAGCAGGTACATTTTAAGTGTAATACTAGCCATCTTCTATCTATATATAAATGCTCTATGCATAATGAGTACCTTAAAAACAAAAGAATCGATGAACGAAATCACACCAAATTTGGCAACAAAACATCTCACTACACAAGGGTGACCATCACTCAAAAATTATGATTTTGTCATTTGGGAGTTGTAGTTTCTGGGATTTATTGTTCATCTACAATCAAAGAGCATTCTGAACTCCTCCAACGATGGAATTGGACCAAACTTGGCACACAGGACTCCCACAACCAACAGAAAATACTAGAAGGGTTTGGTAGGCATTGACCTTGGGTTTTGGAGTTGTAGTTCACCTACATCCAGAGAGCACTGTGGACTCAAACAATGATGGATCTGGACCAAACTTGGCACGAATATTCCATATGCCCAAATATAAACACAGATGGAGTTTGGGGAAAATAGACCTTGACATTTGGGAGTTGTAGTTACTGGGATTTATAGTTCACCTATAATCAAAGAGCATTTGAACCCCACAAACGACAGAATTGGGGCAAACTTCCCACATAGAACCCCCACGACCAACAGAAAATACTTAAGGCTATTCAGTCCAACTCCCTTCACCAGGGCAAGAAAATGTAATCAAAGCCCCTCCTGACAAAGAGCCATCCAGCTATATAGATATAAATAGATATATATGATCCACACACACACAGATATAGTATCATAGACTTGAAAGGGACCCTTAAAGAAGGATAATGATATGTTGCATGTTCCAGGGTGGGCAAACCAGACACTCTCCACATCAACACTGACAAAGAAAGAACAAGAAATACTGTTTACCCACAAGCATCAAGAAATTACGCATATTAGAAACCAACACTTTCTCATTAATTTTCCAGATCACCAGACTGGGCCACAGCAACGCATGGCAGGGGATGGCTAGTCTATCTATATTATTATAAAATATAATTATAATGTATTGTCGAAGACTTTCATGGCTGGAATCACTGGGTTGTTGCAGGTTTTTTCCAGCTATATGGCCATGTTCTAGAGACATTCTCTCCTGACGTTTCGCCTGCAGCTATGGCAAGCATCCTCAGAGGCAGTGAGGTCTGTTGGAACTAGGAAAATGGGTTTATATATCTGTGGAATGACCAGGGTGGGACAAAGAACTCTTATCTGTTGGAGCTAGGCGTGAATGTTTCAACTGACCACCTTGATTAGCATTTGATGGCCTGGCAGTGCCTGGGGCAATCTTTTGTTGTGAGGTGATTAGATTCTTTCCTCTCTACTGTTTTGCTGTTGTATTTTTTTTAATACTGGTAGCCAGATCCACCCAGAGGAAAAGTGTTCTTGCCATACATCAAGGGAACCACTGACCGCATGGGGAAACTGATGAGGAAACACAACATACAAACTATCTACAGACCCACCAAGAAAATCCAACAAATGCTACGTTCAGCAAAGGACAAGAGGGATCCTCTCACCTCTGCAAGAGTCTACCGTGTACCAAGCAGCTGTGGACAAGTCTACATAGGGACCACCAAACGCAGCATTGCCCAAACACGAATCAAGGAACATGAAAAGCACTGCAGACTACTTCAACCAGAGAAATCAGCCATAGCAGAGCACCTGATGAACCAACCTGGACACAGCATATTATTTGAGAACACAGAAATGCTGGACCACTCTCACAACCACCATGTCAGACTACACAGAGAAGTCATTGAAATCCACAAGCATGTGGACAATTTCAACAGAAAGGAGGAAACCATGAAAATGAACAACATTTGGATACCAGTATTAAAAAAAACTCTAAAATTACAACAGCAAAACAACAGAGAGTAAACGATCTGGGACATCTAATCACCTCTCAAGAAAAGATTGCCTCAGGCACTGCCAGGCCATCAAATGCTAATCAAGGTGGTCAGTTGAAACATTCACACCTAGGGAACGGTTAACACCCTGTGAGGAACGGTTAACACCCTGTGAGGTTTCCTTTGCTGTCTGTGCCCCTGTTCAGAAGATTTCACCTCACTTTCTGTCCCTGTGAAAATTGGATTTTGAAGAAATGTGACTTAATAGGGACTTTTGTACCTTTTCATGCCTTCCAGGTACCCAGCTTCGCTTTGCAAACTATTATGGGGATCACATGGTGCTGCAGAAGGAACCCAGCTGTGCAATCGTCTGGGGCTATGGGACTCCCGGGGCCGACATTACCGTGACTGTTTCCCAGGAGCAGAACTTTACGATGAAAGAAATTGCAGAAGTGCGCGGTAATCAAAGAAAAGATATGACTCTGTTTTCCACCCTTTCAATTGCACATTTCTCTAAAGCAGGCATGGGCAAACTTCGGCCCTCCCGGTGTTTTGGACTTCAACTCCCACAATTCCTAACAGCCTACCGGCTGTTAGGAATTGTGGGAGTTGAAGTCCAAAACACCGGGAGGGCCGAAGTTTGCCCATGCCTGCTTTAGAGACTGATAACATTATTAGTTCAGTAACTCTTGTTCCAGAATCTCTGATCACTAGCCATTGTTTAGTTCTTGGAGCCAAGGTCCAAAACAATCAAGGACCAAAGTTAAGACCAATTGCTTAATTATCAACCAGCAGAGTGCAAAGAACTAAGAAAAAAAGGAAGCATAATAGTAATAAGTAACAAATATTACTACTACTATGTAACATGATTTTTGTTCCTGGATTATGAATGTTATTTCCTAATTGGTTCCATCATAAAAACATGGGAAAAGTTTATTAAACTGCAAAAAAACTTTGTTTTTCTCAGATATAGTGCATAATGGTTTGCTCTAGTTTTTTATGACTATCTCATCGGATCTCAACCAATTCAACGTAAGTTTGAGGCAGCCACAGAAACAAAAAGTTACTGTTCCTGGTTTGAAATAACACTTTCAGACCAGGAACAGATATTTTTCAAATTTTTGTTACATAGTGTAATAGTTATTATTTTGTTACCTGCCTCTCCTCACAACTCAATTTTTTTTCATGTCAGGAATGGCTTGAGAAACTGCAAGTTGCTTCTGGTGTGAGAGAATTGGCCGTCTGCAAGGATGTTGCCCAGGGGACACCTAGATGTTTTACCATCCTGTGGGAGGCTTTTCTCATTTATTTATTTATTTATTTATTTATTTATTTATTTCGGTTTCTTCTACCCCGCCCTTCTCACCCCGAAGGGGACTCGGGGCGGCTTACAAAGGCACAATTCGATGCCAGCATCACATAACAGTAGTAAAACAAAATAATATCAATTAAACAGTTAAACAGTTGAACAGTTAAACAACAATTCCTGCATTACAACCCTAAAACCAATAAAACCAATAAAACAATACAGTCCCAATTACTCCTCATAGACGGTCAGCTTTCGCAATCTCATAGTCCAAATTCCAATTCCACATTGTCAGTCCTGTCAGTCCTAGTCGTTTGATTGTCCTTATCTAGTTGTCAGATCGCCCAAAGGCCTGATCCCACAACCACGTCTTTACTTTCCTCCTGAAGGAGAGGAGGGATGTTGATGCCCTAATTTCTCCCAGGAGTGAGTTCCACAGGTGAGGGCCACCACCGAGAAGGCCCTGCTCCTCGTCCCCACCAACTTCACTTGTGATAGCGGTGGGGTCGAGAGCAGGGCCTCCCCAGATGATCTCAGACTCCGGGGTGGGATGTAGAGGGAGATACATTCGGACAGATACACTGGATCAGAACCGTAAAGGGTTTTTTAGGTCAAAACCAGCACCTTGAATTGTGCTCGGAACTGAACCGGCAGCCAGTGGAGCTGACACAGCAGGGGGGTGGTGTGCTCCCTGTATGACGCTCCAGTGAGTAGTCTGGCTGCCGCTCACTGGACCAGTTGAAGTTTCCGAACAGTCTTCAAGGGCAACCTCACGTAGAGTGTGTTGCAGTAGTCTATTCGGGATGTAACAAGAGCGTGGACCACTGTGGCCAGATCAGACTTCCCAAGGCACGGGCGCAACTGGTGCACAAGTTTTAATTGTGCAAAAGCTCTCCCGGCCACCGCCGAGACCTGGGGTTCCAGGCTCAGCGATGAGTCCAGGATCACTCCCAAGCTGCGAACCTGCGTCTTCAGGGGGAGTGGAACCCCGTCCAGCACAGGCTGTAACCCTATGCCCTGTTCGGCCTTACGACTGACCAGTAGGACCTCTGTCTTGTCTGGATTGAGTTTCAATTTGTTAGCTCTTATCCAGTCCGACACAGCAGCTAAACACCGAATCAAGGTCTGGACAGCCTCCTTGGTGACAGGTGAGAAGGAGTGACAGATCTGGACATCATCTGCGTAGAGATACCACCTCAGTCCAAAACTCCAAATGATCTCTCCCAGCGGCTTCATGTAGATGTTAAACAACATTGGGGACAGAATTGAACCCTGTGGGACTCCACACGACAATGGCTGTGGGGCCTAACAGGTGTCACCCAGTAACACCTTCTGGGACCGTCCCTCAAGGAAGGACTGGAGCCTTCCTTGTTCCCACATGAGAAGCTGGAGCTGACAGGTGGGAGCTCACCCCATTCGCTGGATTCAAACTGCCAACCTTTCGGTCAGCAGTGCTGCTGCACAAGGGTTTAACCCATTGTGCCACTGGGGACTCCTAGAGTCAAAATACAACAATATTTTTATAGCAGTGTGTTTTAATGTATGCATTTGATTGATATGTTTAAATCAAATAGGAATATGGAATGGCTGGACAATGAGATTGGATAAAGTTTTTAATTGTTATGGTTTTTATATTATTTATTAATGTTTTTAAATGTTTTATGGCATTGTTGGGCATTGAATTGTTGCCTCTGTAAACCGCCCTGAGTCGCCTGAGGGCTGAAAAGGGTGGTATACAAATATAGTAAATACATACATACATACATCAATATAAAACATATAAATCAAATACATATATTAAAACATATTGCTAGAAAATACACATATTAAAATATGGCTTCTGGATGCATTCAACTTTGTGTGAACTCCAGGTAACATGCTGGAATTGTTTACATTCTAATGGGGAAAGGATCTTTATCCCATTCTAAGTGGGGTAGCTTTTCATTTAGTCCCTCCCTCCATTATTGTGGAAACTGGCTGGTGAGTGTTCCCTAGAATTCCAAGCAGGTTCCTGTCCAGCCCTATTTGAAGATGTCAGGGGTCTTAAAGGGCTAGGCTATCTGAGAAGTTACCTGCTTACAGCTCTTGGAGAGAAATAAAAATTACACTGTTCTACAAATTTTCAGTTTTTCTCAGTTTCTGAAACGAAATGTGCCGTTTCTTAATAAATTTAACATGCTGAATTCAAATATAATAATTCAATGTGTTAATTGGCTCTGGTTTTTATGCAACAGCTATTTCAATTTTCTCCACAATAGGTAATTCGTTAATGTTATGATAATGCGCCTAACCTTACTGCATGTATATAAACCGTGAATATTTACTAAATTTTAGTCAAATTATATTGCCAATAGTTTATACATGAGAAATATTTATTTAATTAGTCTATTGTTTATGTTTGTGCAGCAAGAAACTATATTAGTAGGCCTAATGCAGTTGAAAAGTCTGAAAGTTGAAATGTCGCTTTAATCGTGACTTTAGTTTATATCCTGTTTGCTTCTCTTTGACTTTTCTTTTGTATTCAAGGAAAGGATTGTCTCTTACAATGCTCCAGCAGGAGTCTGACAGCATTGACGGAGTCCATTTGCCTTGATATCTTTTTTCCATAGTGCTTTATTTACACACATGCGATGCATAACTACAGTAAAAAGAACAATGTAAAACGATGTTTAACGATACTGTCTCAGTCTTCAACTGACTGACCCTCACCGTCCAAAAGTCTGGCCTTATATAGGGCTTTCTGGCTTTTGCACACGGCACTAATACTGCGTCATCAAACTTTCTAGAATATTCTAGAATCTTCCATAGTGTAAGTCGCAACATGCATTTTTTCAACCATACATGATCACGTGATTGCTTATATCATAAAAACTAGAGCCAATATACATTTTTAAATGTCATTTTCGTTTTCAGCACCCCAAAATCACAAAAGAACAACTATTTTCAGGCCCGAAACTTTTTCTCCGTTGAACAGTGTTATTATTAATAACTAGCTGTACCTGCCATGCATTGCTGTGGCCAACCTTCCCTCCCTCTTTCTCTCCTTCCTTCCCTCTTCCCCCCCCCCCCCTTCTTTTTCCTTCTCTACATGTTTCTTTTCTCGCTTCCTTTGATCTTTGGTTCCATCCTTCCTTGTCTCTTTCCTTCCTTCCTTCCCTCCCTCTTTCTCTTTTATTTCTTCTCGCCTTCTTTCCCTCTGTCACTTTTTTATTTCCTTCTTTCCTTCCGTCCTTTACTTTTCTCTCCCTCCTACTCTCTTTCCTTCCTTCCTTCCTTCCTTCCTTCCTTCCTTCCTTCCTTCCTTCCTTCCCCCTTTCTCTGTATGTTTTGTGTGTGTATATATTTGTGTATATGTATATATGTGTGTGTTTTTGTGCATGTGTTGCGGATGAGTTTTTTGGCTTTTTAAGTCTCTTCTGCTGTATTTTGCAATGTTTTATGAGTGATGGTCACTCATTGGCCTGATAGGTGTATTGTGTCCAAATTTGGTGTCAATTCACCCGGTGGTTTTTGAGTTATGTTGATCCCACAAGACAACATTACATTTTTATTTGTATAGTTGTTGTTATTATTATTATTGTTATTATTATTAGCATTAGCATTAGCATTATCCTAGCTGGCTATGCTCCAACCTTGACCATATGTGAGATCAGGCGGATGCATGAAAGAATATACAATGGCTTATTGGCCTATGCATTTTGACTAACCCTGTACTTTCTTGGTCACTGAGCCATGACCGCCTGGTAGAGTTATGCATCTTCATGGCATTTCCTGACAATCTGAACTGTTTACAAAATATGTTCATTTCAGGATATTTATAACGGCCAGTATTCTTTAGTAAAGAAAACCTGGCTTGACCTTGATCTGACTTATCACTTTAACTTGCTTTCAAGTTGATAGCAAAACTTGAGATCTTACAGTTTTTCTTTTCAATGCTTCTCAGCTGACTTCAAGTGGAAAGTTATCCTGAGTCCCATGGCCAGTGGCGGTCCTTACAAGATAGAGGCCAACCAGTCCTACAAACAGGAGGTATCAAATGTGACGCTGAACGATGTCTATTTTGGAGATGTCTGGCTCTGCAGTGGACAAAGTAACATGGAGATGACTGTTTCCCAGGTGGGTGAGTCATATACAGCGTACAAAGAAGATGCTGTGCTTCAGTTGAGAATAGGGAACATCACCAGGTTTTAGCACATCAGTAAAGTATAGGTGGAATTTAGGACTGCAGAATCAATCTATTTATTTCATGACAAAAGCATTGCATAAATTAGTATAAAACAGTACGTAAGATCGTAACAGTAAGATCTTGGAGTCCTCATGGACAACAAGTTAAACATGAGTCAAGAATGTGATGTAGCGGCAAAAAAAGCCAATGGGATTTTGGCCTGGATCAATAGGAATCTAGTGTCTAGAGCCAGGGAAGTCATGCTACCCTTCTGTTATGCCTTGGTTAGACCACATCTGGAATACTGTGTCCTATTCTGGGCATCACAATTGAAGGGAGATGTTGACAAGCTGGAATGTGTCCAGAGGAGGGCGACTAAAATGATCAAGGGTCTGGAGAACAAGCCCTATGAGGAGCGGCTTAGACAGCTGGGCATGTTTAGCCTTCAGAAGAGAAGGCTGAGAGGAGGCATGAGGGACGTGTATAAATATGTGAGGGGGAGTTATAGGAGGAGTGAGCAAGCTTGTTTTCTGCCACCCTGGAGACTAGGATTTATTTATCGTGTAATCCGCAACCAGAACATTGTATTACATTTCTAACAGAACAAAACAAACAAACAGATTTAAAAAACCCACAAATTTTGCAAACTTGGTAGCTGATTAAATGTCCTTTGACCAGTATCTGGCCACTTGGAGTGCCTCTGGTGTTGCCGCAAGAAGGTCCTCCATTGTGCATGTGGCAGGGTTCAGGTTGCATTGCAGCAGGTGGTCAGTGGTTTGCTCTTCTCCACACTCGCATGTCGAGGATTCCACTTTGTAGCCACATTTCTTAGGATTGGCTTTGCATCTCGTGGTGCCAGAGCGCAGTCTGTTCAGCACCTTCCAAGTCGCCCAGTCTTCTGTGTGCCCAGGGGGGAGTCTCTCATCTGGTATCACCCACGGATTGAGGTGCTGGGTTTGAGCCTGCCACTTTTGAACTCTCGCTTGCTGAGGTGTTCCATCGAGTGTTTCTGTAGATCTAAGAAAACTATTTCTTGATTTAAGTCGTTGACGTTCTGGCTGATACCCAAACAAGGGATGAGCTGGAGATGTCTCTGCCTTGGTCCTTTCACTATTGGCTGCAACTTCCCGGAGGATGTCAGGTGGTGCAATACCGGCTAAGCAGTGTAATTTCTCCAGTGGTGTAGGGCGCAGACACCCCGTGATAATGCGGCATGTCTCATTAAGAGCCACATCCACTGTTTTAGTGTGGTGAGAAGTGTTCCACACTGGGCATGCGTACTCAGCAGCAGAGTAGCATAGCGCAAGGGCAGATGTCCTCACTGTATCCGGTTGTGATCCCCAGGTTGTGCCAGTCAGCTTTTGTATGATATTGTTTCTAGCACCCACTTTTTGCTTGATAGGAGACTAGGATGCGGAACAACGGTTTCAAAGTACAAGAAAGGAGATTCCATCTGAACTTTCTCATTGTGAGAGCTGTTTGGCAGTGGAACTCTCTGTCCCAGAGTTTGATAGAGGCTCCTTCTTCGGAGGTTTATAACAGTGGCTGGTTGGCCATCTGTCGGGGGTGCTTTGAATGCAATTTTCTTGCTTCTTGGCAGGGGGTTAGACTGGATGGCCCATGAGGTCTCTTCAAACTGTATGATTATATGATAAAATAATGGGACCTAAATAATTTTGGACCAAAAACAGGCAACAGCAAGCACATTGTCTATAGCAGGGGTCCTCAAACTAAGGCCCGTGGGCCGGATACAGCCCTCCAAGGTGATTTACCTGGCCCTCGCTCAGGGTCAACCTAAGTCTGAAACGACTTGAAAGCACACAACAACTACAACAACCCTATCTCATCAGGCAAAGCAGGCCCACACTTACCATTGAAATACTAATACGTTTATATTTGTTAAAATTGTTCTTCATTTTAATTATTGTATTGTTTTAAAGTGTTTTTTGCACTACAAATAAGATATAATAAGATATATGCAGTGTTTCCCTCTACCAGTTTGAGGGACTGTGACCTGGCCCTCAGTTTAAGAAGTTTGTGGACCCCTGTTCTGTAGCTTTAAACAATTCTTCCTCTGTGCATGAGGCAGGGCATTGTGGACAAGCATACAGATACCGAGTTGTTTGTTCTGCTCCACAGTCGCACAAGGTGGCGGGTTCTTCTAAGTGCCATTTTGCCAGGTTGTCTTTTGATCTGCCAACACCATTTCTGAGTCTATTCAGGGACTTCCAAGTTGCCCATTCTTGGTTTGCCCCTGGAAGAAGAGCCTCATGAGGGGGTGGTGGAGTGACATCCATTTGGGATTTCTTGATTTAGCTGCCCAGATAGATAGTCTTGCTGTTGCTGGTGGAACATTTAGAGGAGTGGTGGTTCTCATGAAGCTTTTTCTTGATTTAAGTCTACTGGGAGGAGGCTAATATCCATGTAGTGGTTGGCTTTCGTAGTGTTCAACCTTATTTATTTTGCAATTAGCAGCAATTTCCCATTGCACATCAGGGGGAGGGGGGAATGCCAGCTAGCTTGTATAGTCTATCAACAGGTATGTGTTAAGACATCAATAATGAAGAAGTAGCTATTGACCCCCTCGTGGCACAACAGGCTAAACAGCTAAGCTGCTGAACTTGCTGACTCAAAGCTTGGTGGTGCGAATCCAGGAAGTGGGGTGAGCTCTCACTGTTAGCCCCAGCTTCTGCTAATCTAGTAGTTGGAAAACATGCAAATGTGAGTATATCAATAGGTACTGCTTTGGTGGGAAGGTAATGGCGCTCCATGCTGTCATGCTGGCCACATGACCTTGGAGGTGTCTAATGACAATGCCGGTTCGTCAGCCTAGAAATGGAGATAAGCGCCAGCCCCCAGAGTTGGACATGACTAGACTTAATGTCAAGGGGAAACCTTTACCTTTAGTTATTGACAAGTTTGTATTCTATCTGAATACCAAGTGAAAGCATTTATGTCAGGTTTTACAATGTATTGTAATGTAATATAGCTGAGTCATGCACTGCTAATAGGCTTCTATTAGAAATACTGAGTCATGCATTAACTGTATATAGGGAATCATTTGGGGAATGTGTTCTGGCCTGGTCCAGGTGATTGTGAATGATGTAATCCTGAGTCTGAGTTAAGTTAATGAGTTGGGAACCCATCAGATATTGCTATGTGTAATTGTATAGAATTGTATATAAGGAAGTCATGTAGAGTGTATACTCTCTCCTTGTGCTGCGATACTGTTCGTCGAAGGCTCTATGTAATTGATTAAAAGAACCTGTCTGCTAAAACAAGATATAACTGTGTGTTGTAGTAAGTTTGTAGTGTCATCTAGATTGGAGGGGAAAACAATAGTAAAACTGACAATGGCCGGGCATGTGCTCAAGTGTCTGTAAAAGAGTTCCAGAGTGACTGCAGTCTGTGGGAGCAGTTGACTGAGAATACTGTGCAGGAAGAAGCTACTGGAAAGCGCTGAAGTTGTGCAACTGATCTGCTGCTGAATTGTGAAATTAATCTCAACAATTTATTTTACTTAACCTAGCCATATATTTCCCTATAGAAACTAACGTCCAGATTCATAAATTACATGGTGCACACATTTCATTAAAAAAAAAACAACATCCCAAAATCAAGACTTTTCATCTCATTCAATCTGTTTAGAAGGAAAAGCTTTCCAATCCTCAAATAGAAAGCAATCTTGTTTTAGTAAACCTCTTACAAATTGCTGCTTGTTATATATAAACTAGGAATTGGCAGGTAAAATGCATCCTAAAGATATGTGTTATTTCATTACTGGTTTTAAGAAACTAGGATTTGTTTCAAACCACAATTACTATTTTGTGCATTTGTGAACTAAACTCTCATTGAAGTGAACCCCAGTTTAGTCTAGTTTTGATCTGAGTGGCATCTTGTCCCGTTTCCTAGATATTCAATGCCAGACAGGAACTTGCGGAGGCCAAAAACTATTCCCTCGTTCGGGTTTTTTCAGCCGCTCTTGTCGAATCTGATGCAGAACTCGAGGAACTGGGAGCTATCGACTTGCCATGGTCTGTCCCAACAGCCGGTAAGAGAGTTTGTCATGAAGCATATCTAATACACTATCTGCAAAGATGTTTCAATATATATCTCAAAAATTGGCACCTTGGTTTGGTTTTTGGGGGTAAAGGATTCAAAATGTTGGTTTTCTAAAAAGTCGGGATAGGACTGGGGAAATGTTAGTATTTTATCTGTTGACTAGCCGTCCCCTGCCATGCATTGCTGTGGCCCAGTCTGTGTATATGTGTTTTGTGTGTATATATATTTGTGTATATGTCTATTTGCGTGCATATATGTGTGTGTGGTTTTGCACATGCATTGTAATGTATTTTTTTGTTTTTTGGCTTTCTTTGGTTTTTTCTGCTGTGTTTTTCAGCGTTTTTATGAGTGATGATCACTTGTTGGCCTGATACGTGTATTGTACACAAATTTGGTGTCAATTTATCCAGTGGTTTTTGGGTTATGTTAATCCTAAAACAATCTATGTGTAATATCAAAGTGTAATATCAAGAGAGCATATAGTATGCAATTTACCAAAATCCCCAGTGCATAGCTCAATTCAGTGGCACAAAGCAAAATCAAAAGGAGTAACCGCTCTCAAACTTAATAGTTCTAGGTCTGAGTAAGGGTTCCACTGTATATAGGCTTCAGGGATACATTCAGTGAGAAAAATTATATACTGGGGATTTTGGTAAATTGCACACTATATGCTCTTTCGATATTACACTTCGATATTACACATAGATTGTTTTGTGTTTGTTCTGATACCTACAAGTATTCTGGGATATTATATAGTTATGTTAATCCTACAAATGAACAATTCAGGGACCAGCCGTCCCCTGCCACACGTTGCTGTGGTCCAGTCTGTGTATATGTGCTTTGTATGGGTATATGTGTGTATATACTGTGTATATGGCATTTTTTGGCATTTTAAGGCTCTTCTGCTGTGTTTTTCAGTGTTTTTATGAGTTACTAGCTGTCTCCTGCCACGCATTGCTGTGGCCCAGTCTGTTGATCTGGAAAATAAAGTCATAAGGAAGTGTTGGTTTCTAATATATGTAATTCCTTTATGCTTGTGGGTAAACAGTATTTCTTGCTGTTTCTTAGTCAGTGTTGATGTGGAGAGTGTCTGGTTTGCCCACCCTGGAACATGCAACATATCATTGCCCTTCTTTAAGGATCCCTTTCAAATCTATGATACTATATCTCTGTGTGTGTGAATCATATCTATCTATCTCTATCTATCTATCTATCTATCTATCTATCTATCTATCTATCTATATCTATCGCTGGATGGCTCTTTGTCAGGAGGACTTTGATTACGTTTTCTTGCCCTGATGAAGGGAGTTGGATTGGATGGCCTTAAGTATTTTCTGTTGGTTATGGGGGTTCAGTGTGGGAAGTTTGCCCCGATTCTGTCATTCGTGGGGTTCAGAACGCTCTTTGATTGTAGGTGAACTGTGAATCTCAGTGACTACAACTCCCAAATGTCAAAGTCTAGTTCCCCCAAACTCCATCTGTGTTCATATTTGGGCACATGGAATATTTGTGCCAAGTTTGGTCCAGATTCATCATTGTTTGAGTCCACAGTGCTCTCTGGATATAGGTGAACTATAACTCCCAAACTCAAGGTCAATGCCTACCAAAACCCTTGATGTATTTTCTGTTGGTCATGGGAGTTCTGTGTGCCAAGTTTGGTTCAATTCTATCGTTGATGGAGTTCAGAATGCTCTTTGATTGTAGGTGAACTATACATCTCAGCAACTACAACTCCCAAATGACAAAATCATAATTTTTTGGGTGATGGTCACTCCTTGTGTTGTGAGACGTTTTGTTGCCAAAATTGGTGTGATTTCGTTTATTGGTTCTTTTGTTTTTAAGGTACTCATTATGCACAGAGCATATATATATAGATAGATAGTCATTCATTGGCCTGATAGGTATATTGTGTCCAAATTTGGTGTCAATTTGTCCAGTGGTTTTTGAATTATGTTAATCCCACAAACAAACATTACATCTTTATTTATATAAACTAACCCACTGATGCCTCAATAGCCAAAAGTGATAGAAAGAACAAAAAACACCCAGACCAATGTTATCTCTTCCATAGGAGGCTTTTCTTTGTAGTAAAATGATATGGTTGCACTGTTTACAAGAACAAGGTTTCTATAATACAAATAAAGTTCTTCATACTTCCTTCTTTGCTTCAACGCTGGGCCTCTTATGCAGACAAACAGCTTCACTCTCACAGAGCCTCCTCTCACACTAAACTTACACAGTAGCTTTACACAACAGCCTTCACACACTGGGGTCTTCTTACACCAAAGCTTCTCACACCAGGCCTTCTCACAGACTAAGGCCTACCTCACACAGAGGCTTCTCTCACAGACTAAGGCCTACCTCACACTTTGAGGCCTTCTCTCACAGTCTGAGACCTTTTATTGAACTCCAGAACAGGAAAAGCCCTCCTACTGTAAACACCACACCGTTGATCGGAAAACAATCCTTTTATTGTATTGTCGAAGGCTTTCATGGCCGGAATCACTGGGTTGTTGTAGGTTTTTCCGGGCTATATGGCCATGTTCTGGAGGCAATTTTTCTCCTGACGTTTTGCCTGCATCTATGGCAAGCATCCTCAGAGGTAGTGAGGTCTGTTGGAAGTAGGAAAAATGGGTTTATATATCTGTGGAATGACCAGGGTCATTCCCTGGACTCAAAAATCACAACAGCAAAACAACAGAGGGAAACAAACAAGCACATAAAATCACTCTCAACAAAGGATTCTCCCCGGGCACTTCCAAGCCATTGAATGCTAATCAAGGTGATCAGCTGAAACATTCACATTAGCTCCAGCAGACAAAAGTCCTTTGTCTCACCCTGGTCATTCCACAGATATATAAACCCATTTTTCCTACTTCCAACAGACCTCACTACCTCTGAGGATGCTTGCCATAGATGCAGGCGAAACGTCAGGAGAAAAATTGCCTCCAGAACATGGCCATATAGCCTGGAAAAACCTACAACAACCCAATCGTTTTATTGAAGATAATTAAAAAGCAGCAAGTAAAAAGCACTCAAAAGAAATAGGAAATTCCAATTAGGTAAGAAGATAAGTGGAGAAAAAATAGTCCAGAGTAAAGTTCAACAAAGTCCATAAAAACAAAGTCCACCCTTCTCTAATATAATTCATAAAACCAGGAAACATTAATCCAAGGAATGGATATGCATTCATACAACCGAAGAATCCAAACCATGAAACAAGAAATACTTAGACAAGAATCTTCCAAGCAAGGCTTCCATAAAACAAGGATGAGAACTACACTTGATTCCAAACAATGGTTCATCTGACTATATTTCCCATACTTGAAACTTTTATCCCCTTGCTAAGCTATCCCAAGCACTCAGAAATTGGTTTCACTTTAATTGAGATTCCTTGGTTTTTGGGGGGGTTTTTTTGGTCGTGTCAGGAGCGACTGCTCCTGTGTGAGATAATTGGCCGTCTGCAAGGACATTGCCCAGGGGATGCCCAGATGATTTGATGTTTTATCATCCTTGTGGGAGGCTTCTCTCATGTCCCTGCATGAGGAGCTGGAGCTGATAGAGGGAGCTCATCCGCCTCTTCCCGGATTCGAACCTGCGACCTGTTGGTCTTCAGTCCTGTCGGCACTGGGTTTTAACCCACTGCGCCACCGGGGGCTCCATCTTTTTCTGTTGGATTCTGGCAGACCGCCGAAGCCACTGTTCGGTCTGCCTGTTTTGACTAATCTCCTGCCTCCTATCTATTTGCTCATTAAGTTTTGCAGCTGGGCCAGGTGCCCAGTTGTTTTCAAGCCCCAAATCCTGGGAACTCTCCAGTAACATTTCAGGGAGTACACCATCATCCCCACACCCTTCAGAGACATTCTCATGGGAAACTAAACTTTGCACAGGGGTCTCCTGGTCCTTCTCTGCATCAGTATCATTGACCAAACCATTGCCATCTTGAAATTCATTAGCATCACTTCCCACATCCGAAGCACTCTGATCCTGAAACACAATCGCAGGCTGAACTCCAACACTTTTCTCCCACTGAGGCAAACTAACACAGAGGCCTACTAAGCTACAGGCACACTTGAATATATAGAACTGTAGTTTTTGCTGAGTCATTGCATACATATAACCATTTCAGTGCTTGACACACATTTTTGTAATTAAAAATACCTAGTTAATTTTTAATATTTCTGACATATGTTACCGACATATAGCAATACTCTGGCGTACCTGGATTTCAGTAAGGCCTTCGACAAGGTCTCCCATGACCTTCTGGCAAGGAAACTAGTCCAATGTGGGCTAGGCAAAACTACGGTGAGGTGGATCTGAAATTGGTTAAATGGACGAACCCAGACGGTGATTCTCCCCAATGCTTCCTCTTCATCCTGGAAAGAAGTGACAAGTGGAGTGCCGCAGGGTTCTGTCCTGGGCCCGGTCCTGTTCAACATCTTTATTAATGACTTAGATGAAGGGCTAGAAGGCATGATCATCAAGTTTGCAGCCAACACCAAATTGAGAGGGATTGCCAGTACTCCAGAGGACAGGAGTAGGATTCAAAACGATCTTGACAGATTAGAGAGATGGGCCAAAACTAACAGAAAGAAGTTCAACAGTGACAAATGCAAGATACTCCACTTAGGCAAAAAAAATGAAATGCAAAGATACAGAATGGGGGGCGCATAGCTTGAGAGCAGTACATGTGAAAAAGATCTTGGAATCCTCATGGACAACAAGTTAAACATGAGCCAACAATGTGATGCAGCAGCTTAAAAAGCCAATGGGATTTTGGCCTGCATCAATAGGAGCATAGTGTCTAGATCTAAGGAAGTCATGCTCCCCATGTTCTATTCTGCCTTGGTTAGACCACACCTGGAATATTGTGTCCAATTCTGGGCACCACAATTCAAGAGAGATATTGACAAGCTGGAATGTGTCCAGAGGAGGGCAATTAAAATGATCAAGGGTCTGGAGAACAAGCCCTATGAGGAGCGGCTTAGAGAGCTGGGCATGTTTAGCCTGAAGAAGAGAAGGCAGAGAGGAGATATGATAGCCATGTATAAATACATGAGAGGAAGTCACAAGGAGGAGGGAGCAAGCTTTTTTTCTGCCACCCTGGAGACTAGGACATGGAGCAATGGTTTCAAACTACAAGAGAGGAGATTCCATCTGAACATGAGGAAGAACTTCCTGACTGTGAGAGCTGTTCAGCAGTGGAACTCTCTGCCCTGGAGTGTGGTGGAGGCTCCTTCTTTGGAAGCTTTTAAACAGAGGCTGGATGGACATCTGTCAGGGGTGCTTTGAATGCAATATTCCTGCTTCTTGGCAGGGGGTTGGACTGGATGGCCCATGAGGTCTCTTCTAACACTATGATCCTATGATTCTGTTCTAGATATCTGTAGAACAGTTGAAAATTAATCAGAAGTAGAAAATTTTATCTCACTGTGCTTAGATTGCTCTATGTCTCAGCCTTATAAATGTTCTTACTTTATATTTAAAAAATTCCCAATTTAACAGGAAACCTTGGCCATGGAGACTTCCGCTACTTCTCTGCCGTGTGCTGGCTTTTTGGCCGTCATTTGTATAGCGAGCTCCAGCATCCTATAGGATTGATAGACTCCACTTGGGGAGGGACCCCAATTGAAGCCTGGTCTTCCAATAGAGCACTGCATGCATGTGGACTCTCAGTAGACACCAAAAGGTAAGACTAATAATAATAATAATAATAATAATAATAATAATAATAATAGGCAATGGCATCCTTCACTCCCCTGCATTGGACACATGTTTCCTCAACAGACTGGATGCTTTCCATCCTCACATCATTCTGCTTTCGCTGTTGCTTTACCCTTCTTTTCCGTCATGTGGTTGCAACACAGGTTGCTGCATGTGTTTGCAATAGAATCATAGAATCAAAGAGTTGGAAGAGACCTCATGGGCCATCCAGTCCAACCCCCTGCCAAGAAGCAGGAATATTGTATTCAAATCACCCCTGACAGATGGCCATCCAGCCTCTGTTTAAAAGCTTCCAAAGAAGGAGCCACCACCACACTCCGAGGCAGAGAGTTCCACTGCTGAACGGTTCGCACAGTCAGGAAGTTCTTCCTCATGTTCAGATGGAATCTCCTCTCTTGTAGTTTGAAGCCATTGTTCCGCGTCCTAGTCTAGAAGTGGGGAACATAACAGCACACAATAGCAACAAATAAAATGGAGAGCTTTGTCCAGTTCTTTCATAACTGCTCTTCCAAGCCTTTAACAATTCCACGTATTTCATTATCCAATATATATATATATATATATATATATATATATATATATATATATATGTCATTTCTCCTTTGCATTCAGCCATAACTCTGATTTTGCACTTTCTTCCTTAGCTTTCATTAGATGCTTTAAAGTCTACATTTGCAGGTAAGAGGGAGAAAGTTCCTTTTTCTGATGTGTTGTTGTCTCCATTTGGTGATCTAGAAAAAGTTTGTAGGTTTTCCCTCCTAAGTACTTTCTTATTTAGCTGCTTCTGAAACCCACTTTATGTTCACCTCCTCCAGCTGAGAACTTATCCTCCCAATTGAAATAACATCAAAGTGTATGTATTAGTCTTTACAATGAGTTCCCAGATATTCCTTGTAATTCAGGGTTTTAAAGTGGCATCTTCACAGTTGCAACTTGATTGGCATTTGGGGCTTACTTATGGGACCATTGCACCCTAAAGTACCAGTAAGGCACACAATGGGCATTGCTTCTATGCACATTTAGCATTGTATGAGTGTTGAATGAAAAGTAATGCCTCCACCTTTGTAGCACCTCAACAGATGGCAGTACTGGTATGCGGCAGGTACTGGCTTGTTCAGTAGACTTTCCTTTACAGTTTCATTTTGGCAGGAAGCCTTAGCATTGAACAGTTGTGTTGTTAAAGTGCAAAGTATGGAACCCACCTCCTTCAAGATGAACTGAACCAAAGATTGGAAAGGGGAAAAAGGTCTAACCAAAAAGGATTGGAGAGAAAGAATGCGAGAATATATGCTAATGGCCAGACTAACTTATAACAGGAGGAATAAGAGTAATGAGGACTTTTTAGAAAAATGGAAGTTGGCCATGGCATACCTGAATAGAGAGTCAGTAATATAGAGGAGCTCCATTAGGAATTTAGGTTTAAAGAAGCAGCCCTAATCTCACTAGATGCCACCAAATTATGTAAAGAAGCACTAATCCCACCGCTTGTCAACAAAATTATGTGAGGAAGTATTAATCTTCTTTATAGCCACTAATATTCTGTGAGGAACCTTCTTTTAGATATCAATTAAGCTGCCACCAATATGTTTAGAGACGCTGGTTTAGGTCTCTGTTTATCTTTAGTTGTGTTGTGAGGTGACTTTGGTAGTGTGGAATGCACCAAGCATGACAGCAATCGAGGAGGCAGGTTTGAAATATAAAGAGAACAAGTTTTATTGTTAACAGAACGTAATTGTTGCAGTTTTGAGAATTTGAACTTGGCACAAGGCTTGATGTTACAAAATGGCTGGTTTGAGATACATGCTTCTGATGATACAATTCTACAAACTTCTTCTTAGTGAAGTGCTTATACTACTTCAGAGTTCCCTATTGTGAATGTCCACACTGTTTGCCCTATACTCGGAACAAACCACTGATCACCAGTCTTTCCTTACTGGCAATCCTGAAAACCCCCTCTGTTAGATTCCTTTAACCTAAGCAATCTAACAAGGTAACACCTTCAGCTCTCTTGCTGAAGAAATATTCACAAATTCTAGGAACTACTGAATTCTCACAGCTTCACAACAGAGCCCTAACTGGCTATCCTCTTCCCCGGGTCTCTTCCACCGGACTGGAGCTTAACTGCCACTTTCAAACCTTTTCCTCCTTAAGCTCCGCCCACCTCCTCTGAGGCTTTGTCTTGTCACCATGGCAACCTATCCCTCACAGCTAGGCCATGGCAATAAATGTAATACATAAATACAGTTTAATAAACACTCTATAATAAACATTTCTCTACACCTTCCCCCCCAGAAAAATATTTTTGCACATTTCTTAATCCTAGAATAGCAAAAATAATCCTACATAACATTTAACAATAAATATACATATATCAATTCTGAAAGGGAAACGCATCATAGTTAGGTACATTTCAACTATACATATATACAAACCTTTAACCTATGGAATCCTTGATAAGGCGTCCGCAACTACATTTTGTTTACCTGAAACATGTTTTATGTCAAATATGAAATCTTGTAAACCCAAACTCCATCTTAACAGTTTGTTATTGGTACCTTTTACATTATCTAGCCATCGTAAGGGAGCATGGTCTGTTTGCAAAGTAAATTTCCTACCCCACAAATACGGTTTCAGTTTCTTGACTGACCAGATAATGGCATAGCATTCTTTCTCAATTGTTGACATACTATACTCATTAGAATGCCATTTTTTACTTAAGAACAATAGGGGTCTGTCTTCTCCTTCTACATCCAATTGGCTTAGGACAGCTCCAAGCCCAGTATCTGAAGCATCACACGTCAAAATAAAGGGCTTGTCAAAATCTGGTGCCATTAGGACAGAATCTGAAGTAATGGATTTCTTCAATTGATCCATGGCAGTCTGACAATTTGGAGTCCAAATTACCTGGTTCGGGTTCTTCTTTTTTGTAAGATCCGAAAGAGGGGCTGCCAGATTACTAAAGGATGGGATAAATTTTCGATAGTAACCCGCCAATCCAAGGAATGCCCTAACCTGTTTTTTCGTTTTGGGCACTGGCCACTGGTGTATAACTGCCACTTTAGTAGGATCAGGTCGAATATGACCTCCTCCCACTAAATGTCCTAAATATTTGGTAACCTTATATCCTATCCTACACTTGGAAGCTTTAACGGTTAACCCTGCTTCCCTCAACCTGTTTAGCACCAGATCTAAATGATTAAGGTGATCTCTCCATGAATTACTAAAAATCCCTATATCATCAATATAGGCTACACAGAAAGACCCCAGTCCACTCAAAACACTGTCCACTAATCTTTGAAATGTGGCCGGGCTATTTTTTAGGCCAAAAGGAAGGACATAAAATTCAAATAATCGATTTTGGGTCCGGAAAGCGGTCTTGTGACGGTCTTGTGGTGCCATGGGCACTTGCCAAAACCCCTTGGTCAAATCAATGCTACTAATAAAGTTGGCCTTCCCCATCCTTTCCAGTAGATCGTCTAAACGTGGCATAGGATAGGTGTCCGTCTGGGTCACTTTATTTAACCTCCTATAGTCTACACAAAACCTAATTGTTTTGTCAGGCTTCTGCACTAAAACTATAGGTGAAGCCCAAGAGCTAACCGATGGAGCAATAATCCCTAGGTCCAACATTTCCCTAATTTCTTTTTCAATACATTCATTAATTCTCCCCGTAACCCTGTAGGGTGGAGATACAATAGGAGTAGCATCACCGGTGTTTATTCGATGCTGGACTCCTTGGACCTTTCCTGGCAAGTCCGAAAATATGTCCCTATATTTATTTAAAACCTCTACAACCTCTCTTTTCTGAGGTAGGGACAATTCTACATTCATATCTACCCGATCTACATTCCTGAACTGTTCACGATCACCCTCCCAAAAAGAAAAGGGACCGGATTCCTCTTCTGAAACAACAAAACATACATTTGCAGATCTTACAACATAAGGCTTCAACATATTTACATGGACTCTTCTCTCTACATTGGATTGTTCATCAAAAATATCATAGTTTATGTGGTTGTGTCTTCTGATGACCTTCCATGGTCCAGACCAATCCAATTGAAGCTTGTTGGCCTTGTTGGGAGATAAAAATAAAACTTCATCTCCGATGTCGAAGACCTTTGGCTTAGCAGTAGAGTCATAATAGTCTTTCTGTTTCTGCTGAGCCGCAAGCAAATGTTCTTGAGCAACGTCTCTAGCCAGCTGCATTGTTGCTTGAAGATCTCTTAAATACTCCGTCACTGGAACAGGATCCTTCGCCGGACTTTCTTCCCAATATTCTCTCAACAGATCTAACGGACCACGAGCTTTCCTTCCATACAGCAATTCAAATGGACTGTAGCCGGTGCTGTCATGAGGGACGGTCCTGTAGGCGAACAGCAGTTGTTGTAACTTGACGTCCCAGTCATAAGGCCTTTCCTGACTGTAAGACTTTATCATTTTGACTAAAGTCTTGTTCATATTCTCAACCAGTCCATTTGTCTGCGGATGATATGCTGTGGAAGTCAGGTGTCTAATTCCACATAACTCCAGCAACTTCGACAGAAGCTTGGAAGTAAACTGGGTTCCCAAGTCCGAGACCAGTTCTCTGGGATATCCAGTTCTTCCCCAAATGGACAGCAGGGCATTTGCAATTGTAGTTGTTTCGATGTTAGTCAGAGCTACAGCCTCTGGATATCTTGTGGCGTAGTCAATCATGGTTAAAATGTAATGGTAACCACGTCTGCTTGGTTTACAGAGAGGACCTACAATGTCAATGCCTACTCTGTAAAATGGTTCCCCAATTATTGGCATAGGGATCAATGGAGCTTTAACTTTATCCCTTCCAGTGCTCAATCTCTGGCAGATGTCACAGGATTGGCAAAACTCTTTGATCCTCTGGAACATGCCAGGCCAATAAAAGTTTTTAGTGATCCTTTTCGTGGTTTTTCTTATGCCCAAATGTCCACCTTGAGGGTTTTCGTGTGCCACCCTCATCAGCTGTTCTCTAAAACCTTGAGGCACTACAATTTGACTACATGTCACTGATCTTTCTGTCGAGTTTACACTTTTGGATTCCCTATATAGGACACCATTCTTCAGTATAAACTCGGAGGGCTGTTCTTCTGGCAATACTGTGGGGTTTTGAGCTAAAGCAAATAGAGGCTTCAGAGATCCATCGGCTCTCTGTTCCTGCCGAATCTCCTCAACTCCTCCCGTCTTCTTAACAAGCTCAGCCACTGTAGCGCTGGTTTCTGGACTCTCGTCCCCATCTTGTTGTATGGCAAAACACAGGGCTTTCTGTTCAGGGCTTTCATTGTTACATTCTTTCTCCCCACACGCCATCTTACAGAATTTAATCTCCTCAGCCAAATCATTTCCAATTAAACATTGATATGGTATGTCAGGACTGACTGCAAAATCCCACATACCCTTCCATCCTTTATATTCTATTGGCAAGGTCACCACGGGTGTCGGGATCGCGGGACCTAAACCTTTTAATTTTATTTCAGAGGTTGGCTGTTGAAATTTCTGAGGTATTATTTTAGGGTGCGCGATGCATACTTCGGAACCTGTATCTCTGAGTCCTTTCCTGTCTTTGTGATCAATAGAAATGGTTTCTAAGTAGTCCTTAGATGGGCTGCCTGACAGGATAAACAGACATTGTTTCTCTTGAGGCTCTGAGCTTGAACTCTCCTTTGAAACAGTATCTGCTTCTGCCCTTGGTGTTTCTTTCATTTTATTCACAAAGAGGGTTGTTTTCTCTTTCCTTAACAAGGGACATTGATATTTTAAATGATTCCATTCTCCACATTGAAAGCACCGTCGTTTTACCTCAGGAGCAGTTGGTCTTATTACACTCTGCCTCCTATAGGGGGTGTCTTCTATGTCAGCACCCTTTTCTTGCTGTGGGCGCTTTTGTTGTGAATAAAATGGCTGCCTGTTTGTTCTTTTGTCCCCTGGCAGATCTTCTCTTTTAAATCCTTCTTTCAAGGTTGTTATTTGATCTGCCATACCCGCTGCCTCTACAATCGTGGATGGCTTGCGATCTTGAATCACCCAACGAATTTCATAAGGAACTAATTGGAAAAATTGTTCCAATTTCAAAAGTTCCCTCAGCTGTTGATAATCTTCTACCTCAGACGTCTTTATCCAACTATCGAACAGTTGAGACAATCTAGAGGCCACCTGAGCAAAACTTTGAGTTTTATCTTTCTTTAAGGATCTGAACTTAAATCTATAATATTCCGGAGTCAATCTAAACTCTTGTTGAATCTGTTTCTTAAACAGATCATAGTCTCTATAAGATTCTTCAGGCAACTGTCCATAAATCTGCAAAAGTTTCCCACTTATCTGTGGCCTAAGGTATGTCATCCATTTTTCCTTGGCCACTCCAAAATCACGACAACATCTTTCAAAAGATATTAGGAATTTCTCTGGACAATCCTCCTTGGTATATTTTGGGAATTTCTTCATCAAATCTGGGGTATCCCCTCCAGATCTCCCTTCCTGAACATCACTGGATGTTTGAGACAAAGCCAATCTTTGTTTCTCTAGCTCAAACTCCATTCTCTTCAATTCTAACTCCCGTTCAAATTCTCTCACTCTTTGTCTTTCTTCAAACTCTCTTTGTTTAGCCTCTCTCTCCATCTCCAATTGTTTTTCCTCCATCTCCAATCGTCTCATCTCTAATCGTTTTTCCTCCATCTCCAGTTTGTATTTATAAGCCATTTCTGACATAGGCACTAACTCTGTCTCTGACCCAGAGCTCGAACTTTCTCCTTGGTCTCCCTCTCTTTCTTCAGCCAGCTTTCTCTGTCGCCTGGTAGCCATTTTTCAGCAACTTTTACCTCACAACTTATTTTAAAATTAAACTTAAGGCACTCGATTAGTTGTTACACGAATCCCGTCGTCTGCCACCAAAAAATGTAAAGAAGCAGCCCTAATCTCACTAGATGCCACCAAATTATGTAAAGAAGCACTAATCCCACCGCTTGTCAACAAAATTATGTGAGGAAGTATTAATCTTCTTTATAGCCACTAATATTCTGTGAGGAACCTTCTTTTAGATATCAATTAAGCTGCCACCAATATGTTTAGAGACGCTGGTTTAGGTCTCTGTTTATCTTTAGTTGTGTTGTGAGGTGACTTTGGTAGTGTGGAATGCACCAAGCATGACAGCAATCGAGGAGGCAGGTTTGAAATATAAAGAGAACAAGTTTTATTGTTAACAGAACGTAATTGTTGCAGTTTTGAGAATTTGAACTTGGCACAAGGCTTGATGTTACAAAATGGCTGGTTTGAGATACATGCTTCTGATGATACAATTCTACAAACTTCTTCTTAGTGAAGTGCTTATACTACTTCAGAGTTCCCTATTGTGAATGTCCACACTGTTTGCCCTATACTCGGAACAAACCACTGATCACCAGTCTTTCCTTACTGGCAATCCTGAAAACCCCCTCTGTTAGATTCCTTTAACCTAAGCAATCTAACAAGGTAACACCTTCAGCTCTCTTGCTGAAGAAATATTCACAAATTCTAGGAACTACTGAATTCTCACAGCTTCACAACAGAGCCCTAACTGGCTATCCTCTTCCCCGGGTCTCTTCCACCGGACTGGAGCTTAACTGCCACTTTCAAACCTTTTCCTCCTTAAGCTCCGCCCACCTCCTCTGAGGCTTTGTCTTGTCACCATGGCAACCTATCCCTCACAGCTAGGCCATGGCAATAAATGTAATACATAAATACAGTTTAATAAACACTCTATAATAAACATTTCTCTACAACCATGAATAAGGATAGATAAATAGTAGGGCTGGGCGGTTTCGTTTCGTTAATTCGTAATTCGTTAAAAATTCGTTATTTTTTTTGTTAACGAAGCGATAACGAACCATTCTGGAGCAGCTTAAAAACGAAACGAATTTTTCAATTCGTTTCGTAAATGCTTCGTATTTTGTTATGTATTCGTTTCGTTATTGGTTTGAGGTCGTTTCGTTATTATTTCCGCATGTTTGGAGCAAGTTTTATAGTTGTTTTTTGTTTAATTAGTGAAAAAAAATTATAATATCACACCAACAGTCAACAACAGAGGGAGAGGGAAGCTTCAGAAGTTCCCCCTGTCCCATTTGGAGGTTTTTTAGCATATTGCGCGGTCGCATCCGCCATTACGAATCGATTCGTTATTGTTTCGTTATTGTTTTGTAATTTTTTTACCATTTACGAAATTTCGTAAATATCGAACTTTTTTTTTAAAAAAAAATCGGAATTCTTTTAAATATCGAAACGCAAAAACCCCCAAAAAACGAATCGATTTTAGAAACAATTTTTTCCGTTGTTACCCAGGCCTAATAAATAGGCTTAAAGGCTTCATAGTGTTTCGGTGTGGGAAGCCATGGTGAACGGTGCATGGGTGTGGGGATGAGGGTTTATTTTGTTTAGGATAGGGGTTTTGGGATGAGTGTAAGGTCTGTGGTATGTGTGTAAAATGCCATGTGCTGATTTCCTGAATGTTATGAAAAAAAATAATACAAAGCTCTGACTGTAAGCAGTGGAAAACAGGTAGAAATAACAAGTCTATGTGTATTAAGATATGTAAATGATAATAATTTGTATTTAATGTCAAAATTAACTGATTAATTGAATAAGGTAGATAGGCATGTACACGTAAAAAATATTGGTACCTGATTATATCTGCCATGATTTGCTTTTCTGTTTTGTACCATAATTAAAATAAACAGTTTTAACAAAACAAAAAAAAGATGAACTGAACCATCTCAACTGGGCTCTACAGGCCAATGGATACTCCAACTCAGAGATCAGAAGAGCTGCAAGACCAAGAACAAGCCACGAGAATAAAGATGAAGATCCACCCAGAGGAAAAGTGTTCTTGCCATACATCAAGGGAACCACTGACTGCATAGGGAAGCTGATGAGGAAACACAACATACAAACTATCTACAGACCCACCAAGAAAATCCAAGAAATGCTACGTTCAGCAAAGGACAAGAGGGATCCTCTCACTTCTGCAGGAGTCTACCGTATACCATGCAGCCGTGGACAAGTCTACATAGGGACCACCAAACGCAGCAATGCCCGAACATGAATCAAGGAACATAAAAGGCACTGCAGACTACTCCAACCAGAGAAGTCAGCCATAGCAGAGCACCTGATGAGCCAACTTGGACACAGCATATTATTTGAGAACACAGAAATGCTGGACCACTCTCACAACCACCATGTCAGACTACACAGAGAAGCCATTGAAATCTACAAGCATGTGGACAATTTCAACAGAAAGGAGGAAACCATGAAAATGAGCAAATCTGGCTACCAGTATTAAAAAACTCTAAAATTGCAACAGCACAACAACAAAGAGGAAACAAACAAGGACATCTAATTACCTCTCAACCAAAGTTTGCCCCAGGCACAGTCAGGCCATTGTATGCTAATCAAGCATCAGTTTCCAAAGTATAGCATTGGGAGAGCAGCATTGTTGTATGATGATGATACTAACGCAGTGCAATTGTGGTATAACAGTGGTGTGTGATGATCCCCTGGTTGATGTAAAATTTCTTCACTCTTTTGCCGTAGAACTAATTGAATTAATCGTTTCATTAGCCACTTTTTTCTGGAGAAATATTCAGGTTGTTTTTTTTTTGTTCAAAAAATATATAATGAATTAATTAACTCCTTTTTGTTAGAAAATTCCTGACTTAACTTATAAATGTATTGATTTTCATTCATGCCAGACATAAGTGTCTCGTGTGCTATGTTGCAGAAATCTTTCCTTGGATCCTATTGGTGGCCCCAAAAGTCCTTCTGTGCTCTGGAATGCCATGATCCATCCTTTTGTCAACTTGACCCTCAAAGGGGTTATTTGGTATCAAGGTAAGTTCATTCAGAACTTGGCAACATTACTTGTTTGGAATGCAACTTCTTAGGAATAGAACTCCCCGAATCCACCAGCCAACATAAACCCTGAAGACGCAGGTTCGCAGCTTGGGTGTGATCCTGGACTCATCGCTGAGCCTGGAAGCCCAGGTTTCGGCTATGACCAGGGGAGCATTAGCACAACCAAAATTTGTGCACCAACTGCACCCATACCTTGGGAAGTCTGACTTAGCCACGGTAGCCCACGTTCTGGTTACATCCCGTATAGACTACTGCAATGCACTCTACGTGGGGCTGCCTTTGAAGACTGTTCAGAGGCTTCAAATGGTCCAATGGGCAGCAGCTAGATTACTAACAGGAGCAGCGCTCAGGAAGCATACAACTCCTCTGCTGTGCCAACTCCACTGTCTGCCAGTTTGCTACCAGGCACAATTCAAAGTGCTGGCTTTAGCCCTTAAAGCCCTAAACGGCTCCAGCCCAGCTTACCTGTCCAAACGTATCTCTCCCTATGAACCAGCTAGGAGCTTAAGATCATCTGGGGAGGCCCTACTCTCGGTCCCGCCTCCTTCGCAGCGATTGGTGGGAACGAGAGACAGGGCCTTCTCAGCCGTGGCCCCTCGGCTAGGGAATGCCCTCCCTAGGGATATCAGAACAGCCCCCTCCCTCCTAACATTTTGAAAAAGAGTTAAAACCTGGCTCTTTCAGCAAGCATTTGCATATGCAGTGTAACAGGCTAATTTAGATCCCTGGAACAATTGGACGATGTGACGGGAAAATGATTTTAGTAATGAGATGCTGAGGACTTGTGTTTTTATTGTTTCTGCTGTTTTTATATGGCTTATATTATATGTTAATGTTCTTAATTATATTTTATGTTGCTTGGGGCATTGATTGCTGATTGTAAACAGCCTTGAATCGCCATCGGGCTAAGAAAGGCGGTATTTAAATATGGTAAACTAGCTGAACCCACCACACGTTGCTGTGGCCAACCTTCCCTCCTTCTTTTTCGCCTTCTTTCTTTCTCTCCTTCCTTCCTTCCTTCCTTCCCTCTTTTTCTTTCCGTTCTTTCTTCATTCTCTACCTGTTTCTTTTGTCGCTTCCTTTGCTCTTTTGTTCCATCCTTCCTTGTGTCTTCCCTTCCTTCCCTTTCTCTTTCTCTCTTTCATTCCTTCTCTCCTTCCTTCCCTCTTTCACTTTTTTATTTCATTCTCTCCTCTCCTTCCTTCCTCCTCTACCCTTCTTTCTTTCCTTCTTTCTCTCCTTCCCTCCTTCTTTTCCTTCTTCTTTCCCTCTTTCTCTCCCTCCTTCTCTCCTTCCTTCCTTCTCTACCCTTCTTCCTTTCCTTCCTTCTCTCCTTCCCTCCTTCTCTCCTTCCTTCTTTCCCTCCCTTCTTCTCTCCTTCCTTCCTTCTCTATCCTTTTTTTCTTCCTTCTTTCCTTCCCTCCTTCTTTCCCTCCTTCTCTACCCTTCTTTCCTTCCTTCCTTCTCTCCTTCCCTCCTTCTCTTATTCCTGTGTATGTGTTTTGTGTGTGTGTGTGTGTATGCATATATGTGTGTATATATGTGTGTTTGTCTATATATATGTGTGTGTGTGTGTGTGTGGTTTTGCATGTGGTTGTAATGTATTTTTGTTGGGTTTTTTTTTTTTTTGCTTTTTAAGTCCCTTCTGCTGTGTTTTTCAGTGTTTTTATGTGTGAAAGTCACTCATTGGCCTGAGAGGTGTCTTGCGTCCAAATTTGGTTTCAGTTCATCCAGTGGTTTTTTAGTTTTGTTAATCCCACAAACGAACATTACATTTTTATTTATATAGATAAAGAAATAAATGCTGGGAGCTGCCATCCAAAAAGTAACTTTTTCAAGCTGTGAGTAAACCCCACAATGAGCACATAGGTAAAGGTAAAGGTTGTCCCCTGACATTAAGTCCAGTCATGTCTGACTCTGGGGTGTGGTGCTCATCTCCATTTCTAAGCCGAAGAGCCGGCGTTGTCCATAGACACCTCCAAGGTCATGTGGCTGGCATGACTGCATGGAGCGCCGTTACCTTCCTGCCAGAGCGGTACCTATTGATCTACTCACATTTGCATGTTTTCGAACTGCTAGGTTGGCAGAAGCTAGGGCTGACAGCGGAAGCTCACGCCGCTCCCCAGAATTGAACCTGCGACCTTTCGATCAACAAGCTCAGCAGCTCAGTGCTTTAACCCACTGAGCCACCAGGGGCACATAGATACCAATATTTATATAATTTTTACTGTTTTTCGTCTCTTTGTGCCTATACCAGGTGAAGCTAACACAATAATGAACACAGATCTGTACAACTGCACATTCCCTGCCCTCATTGAAGACTGGCGGAAAGCCTTCCACGAAGGTTCCCAAAGACAAACTCAGCTGTATTTTCCCTTTGGTTTTGTCCAGGTAAGTGATTATCACACAAAGGAATGAGTGTTAGATGGGTTAGTGGACCCTGTTAATAACGGGACGATTGGGAAAAGACAACCAGGCAAGTGGATTCTGCAACAAATGGAAAAAATTAATATATTTAATCCCTGCAAAGATAAGAAATACTTTGTGTGTCAGAAGAATCCCTATCACTGTCCATCGCATTCGTCAATACCGGTTTGAAACTGCATTAAATGGTCAATGTAGATGGGGGCCTATGAGATCAATTCAAGCAAGAAGAACGGCACAATAGAGCTTGTCTACCTGATCCGAAATCTACAACTGGCGTTCCCCATCTTGTGTTACAGTTATGCACAGATCGCCGCGTAGCACCAGATGACAACTTCCCACGTATCCGGTGGCATCAAACTGCAGACTTTGGCTATGCTCCTAATAAGAAAATGCCCAATACTTTTATGGCGGTGACCATAGATCTTGGTGATGATCATTCTCCCTACGGCAGGTAGGGAGAATTGCAATTTATTTATTTATCGTGTCAGGAGTGAACCAAAACAGATTAAAAAAACAGACAAACAAACCACAAGATTTGCAGACTTGGTATTCTATTAAATGTACTTTGACCAGTATCTTGCCACTTGGAGTGCTTCTGGTGTTGTTGCAAGAAGGTCCTCCATTGTGCATGTGGCAGGGCTCATGTTGCATTGCAGTAGGTAGTCTGTGGTTTGCTCTTCTCCACACTCGCATGTCGTGGATCCCACTTTGTAGCCCCATTTATTAAGGTTGGCTCTACATCTCGTGGTGCCAGAGCGCAGTCTGTTCAGCGCCTTCCAAGTCTCCCAGTTTTCTGTGTGCCCAGGGGGGAGTCTCTCATTTTGTATCAGCCATTGGTTGAGGTTCTTGGTTTGAGCCTGCCACTTTTGGACTCTCGCTTGCTGAGGTGTTCCAGCGAGTGTCTCTGTAGATCTTAGAAAACTATTTCTAGATTGAAGTCATTGACATGCTGGCTGATACCCAAAGAGGGGATGAGCTGGAGATGTCTCTGCCTTGGTCCTTTCACTATTGGCTGCTACTTCCCGGCGGATGTCAGGTAGTGCAATACTGGCTAAACAGTGTAATTTCTCCAGTGGTGTAGGGCGCAGACATCCCGTGATAATGCGGCATGTGCTGGCTGATACCCAAACAGGGGGTGGACCGGAGATGTCTCTGCCTTGGTCCTTTCACTATTGGTTGCTACTTCCCGGCGGATGTCAGGTGGTGCAATACCGGCTAAGCAGTGTAATTTCTCCAGTGGTGTAGGGTGCAGACACCCCATGATAATCTGGCATGTCTCATTAAGAGCCACATCCACTGTTTTAGTGTGATGAGATGTGTTCCACACTGGGCATGCGTACTCAGCAGCAGAGTAGCATAGCGCAAGGGCAGATGTCTTCACTGTGTCTGGTTGTGATCCCCAGGTTGTGCCAGTCAGCTTTCGTATGATATTGTTTCTAGCGCCCACTTTTTGCATAATATTCAGGTAGCGCTTCTTGTAGGTCAGAGCACGGTCCAGAGTAACTCCCAGGTATTTGGGTGCGCTGCAATGCTCCAATGGGATTCCTTCCCAGGTGATCCTCAGAGCTTGGGATGCTTGCCTGTTCTTAAGATGAAATTGCAATCATTTCCTTGTTTTACACCAAATACCTATGAAAAAAACCCCAGATATGTGGTCTACATATTGCCCAGTGATAATCCTCCCCTTCTGTTTCCCAGCATCCACCCCAGAGATAAGCAGACTGTGGCCTATCGATTATTCCTTGGTGCACTGGCAGTTGCTTATGATAAGAAACGCCTGGTTTTCCAAGGGCCTTACCCTCAGACGGTGCAGGTGGATGCACACCTTGGACTCCTCAAAGTCACCTACAATGAGCCCATTGAGCTTCGCCAGTTGAGTGAGGAGATATTTGAGGTAGGTTTGGCAATGGTTGAGATATGCCTTTGCCTGAAAAGGGCATGAGCTCTGTTAGTAAAAAAAAGTCAAGCAATGCCATTTTGTTTGTTCCCTATGAAGAAGGGGCTGGACAACCTGCTGGAGATGCTCTTGCTGGAGATCCTGCATTGACTTGATGCAGGGTTGGACTTGATGGGGCCCCTTCCAGTCGAATCTTATCTAGTTGGTGGGCCATGAGTTCTCTATCAATATGTTCCCTGGTAGTGCAGTGGGTTAAACCACTGAACTTGCTGATCGAAAGGTTGGTGGTTGGAATCCAGGGAGTAGGATGAGCTCTCGCTGTTAGCACTAGCTCTAGCCAACCTAGCAGTTCAAAAACATGCAAATGTGAGTAGATCAATAGGTACCGCTTCGATAGGAAAGTAACAGTGTGCCATGCAGTCACGATGGGCACATGAGCTTGGAGGTGTCTACAGACAACGCCGGCTCTTTGGCTTAGAATGGAGATGAGCACCCTCCCCTCCCCCAGAGTCGGACATGGTAAAGGTAAAGATTTTCCCCTGACATTAAGTCATCAGTTGGGGACCCCTCCCCCCAGTACCAACTGCTGCTCTAGGCCAGAGTGAGAGCGGGGGGGGGGGGGGGGGGCAGGAGACAGTTCCACCTTGTACATTAAATATTACATTACATTGTATATACATAGAATATTTATAATATTATAATGTAATACAATATAATACTACTAATAATAAATTATAATTATATATTTTATATTACATGTAATATTACTAATAATATTACAATATAATGGTATAGTACAATATAGTAATATATAATACTGATATTGTACTATGCTATTTATTTCGTATCAAAAGCATTGCATAAATTAGTATAAAACTGATAAAATAGAAGGCGTGCAGGTGGCTAAATATCTTTTGACCAAAAACGGGCAACAGCAACGGCATTGTCTGTGACCTCCAACAATTCCTCCTCTGTACATGAGGCAGGGCACAATGGACAAGCATACAGATGCAGAGTTGTTTGTTGTGCTCCAGAGTCACACAAGGTATGGGATTCTTTTAGGGTACTATGTGTACTATGCTAATAATATAATATATTGTTTGTATGTATGTATATATGTATATGTATGTGTGTATGTGTATATACACACACACACACATATATACATATATACATATATACATATATACATATATACATACACACACACACACACACACACCTACACACACACACCTATCTTGTAAGCAACTCTGAGTCCCCTTTGGGGTGAGAAGGATGGCATATAAATGTCATAAATAAATAAATAAATAAATAAATAAATAAATAAGATCTGCAACAACGCTCCTATCCTTTAGGAAAAAACTAAAAACGTGGATCTGGGACCAGGCATTTGGACAAGCGGGCAGATAAAGAAAGAACTTTTGACGATGACTAGGAATGATTAATGGATTAGACCTACGGAACTCTGGAAAACAAAATGCTGAGCACGAGAATAGTATATATGATGTTTTATACGATGTTTATATGATGTGTTATGTACTGGTTGTTTGATTGTTTTAATTGTGATAACTGTTTTAATTATGCATTTGTATATTGTGTGTAATTTTGTACAGGCATCGAATCATGCCTTTTCTGTAAGCCGCCCTGAGTCCTCCTTCGGGGGTTGAGAAGGGTGGGGTAAAAGTACTCGAAATAAAATAAATAAATAAATAAATAAATAATAAATAGTCCAATCGTTACTGATTGGATCACCATTTCTAAGCCAAATAGCCAGCATGGCTAGCACCATTACCTTCCTGCTGGAGCGGTACCAAATAGCCAGCATGGCTAGCACCATTACCTTCCTGCTGGAGCGGTACCAAATAGCCAGCATGGCTAGCACTATTACCTTCCTGCTGGAGCGGTACCCACTGATCTACTCACATTGGCATGTTTTTGAACTGCTAGTTTGGTCGGAGCTAGGGCTAATGGCGGGAGCTCATCCCACTCCCTAGATTCCAACCACCAACCTTTCCATCAGCAAGTTCAGCTCTTGGCATGTTTTTGAACTGCTAGGTTGGTAGAAGCTGGGGCTGACAGTGATAGCTCACGCTGCTCCCCGGTTTCAAACCTGCGACCTTTCGGTCAACAAGTTCATGACTAGACTTAATGTCAGGGGAAACATTTCCCTTTACCTTATGTTACTTTCCAGGACTCTGAGTTGGAGTAAATGTTAACTTTTCTCTCTTTGGCAGGTGTGTTGCTCAGAACAGCCCGTGTGCAAGTGGACCCCAGTGTCGATCAAGGCATCCTTGTACTTCTCAGTGTTTCTGCTCAATATAGCTTGCCCCCGAACTGTGCTTGGCCTGCGCTATGCATGGATGGAGTGGCCTTGCGAATACATGCTGTGCCCCTTGTACAACCTGCAGAACTTGCCTGCCCCTCCATTTATTACGTTTGCCAAAAATAACCCTGCCTGGATTGTATGGTAAAGAGGGCAAAATCCCAGGAGGTCTCTTGGATCAGAGAGTGCCAAGGAAGGCCGAACAGAGACAGAGGTCGGAGATTATTTTTGTAATGGATATAGTAAACTTCTCAGGTCGGTAACTGCAGAGCCAAAAATCCTCAGATTGGGAAGACTGGCTGTGCACCAGAAAAGGGAAAAATTGAATCAGTCGATTTTTCAGGCAGTTTCTTGCACTTTGCACTTGCTCTGAACTTTTGTGATAATGTAACGAAGATTTTTAGCAGCTACACTGAGAATCAACCAAGCTACTTAGCAAACTATAACTACTTACTTTTGCAAGGGAAGTATAGTTGCATTGCAGACTATATGTGTATTTACTCAGAGGTATGGTCCACAGGTTTCCATAGGACTTAATGCCAAGTAAATGTGTTTAAGATTTATTTATTTATTTGTCGTGTCAGAGCTACCAGACCATTATATTACATTTCTAACAGAACAAAGCAAACAAACAGAGAAAATACAAAACTTGTGAGTTTGATAGTTGGTTAAATGTCCTTTGACCAGTATCTGGCCACTTGGAGTGCTTCTGGTGTTGCTGCAAGAAGGTCCTCCCTTGTGCATGTGGCTGGGCTCAGGTTGCATTGCAGCAGGTGGTCAGTGGTTTGCTCTTCTCCACACTCGCATGTCGAGGATTCCACTTTGTAGCTCCATTTCTGAAGGTTGGCTCTGCATCTCGTGGTGCCAGAGCGCAGTCTGTTCAGTGCCTTCCAAGTCGCCCAGTCTTCTGTGTGCCCAGGGGGAGTCTCTCATTTGGTATCAGCCATTGGTTGAGGTGCTGGGTTTGAGCCTGCCACTTTTGGACTCTCGCTTGCTGAGGTGTTCTAGCGAGTGTCTCTGTAGATCTTAGAAAACTATGTCTAGATTTAAGTCGTTGACGTGCTGGCTGATACCCAAACAGGGGATGAGCTGGAGATGTCTCTGCCTTGGTCCTTTCACTATTGGCTGTTACTTCCCGGCGGATGTCAGGTGGTGCAATACCGGCTAAGCAGTGTAATTTCTCCAGTGGTGTAGGGTGCAGACACCCTGTGATAATGCGGCATGTCTCATTAAGAGCCACATCCACTGTTTTAGTGTGGTGAGATGTGTTCCACACTGGGCATGCATACTCAGCAGCAGAGTAGCACAGCACAAGGGCAGATATCTGTATCTGGTTTAAGATTACTGTTGTGATTTTACTGGTATGTACCCTGTTCCTTGACTAAGCAGGGATTTGACTCCCATAACTGTCAGCCAACTGAGTGGAAATTAATATAAGATTATTAAGAATATCTTTGGCCATAACTTCGTAACCACAGATGTAGTTAGACAGTAGTTTGATAGGTTCTTCATCTCAGGATATTCCAGTGATCTAGCCATCTGTTTTCCCATTGTCTACTCTGGAGAACTGTCTTTTTTCTTTCTGAAGCAAGGCAAACAATCCTACAATTTGCTGTGGTCAAATCTCATCTGGAATACTGTGTCCAGTTCTGGGCACCACTGTTCAAGGATATTGACAAACTGAAATGTTTCCAGAGGAGGCACCAAAGATGGTCAAAGGTCTGGAAACGAAGCTCTATGAGGAATGACTTGGGGGCTGAGTATGTTTAGCTTCAATAAGAGAAGATTGAGAGGTGATTTACACAGCAACAAAAGAGATTCCACATGAACATTGTGTTTAATATCAACTTCTTGTTGGTAAGAGTAGAACGTACTGTCTCAGAGGATGTGAATTCCTTCTTAGGAGGTTCTTAAACACAGGTTGAATGGCCAGGTTTCAAGGGTCCTTTTGCTATCAATTCCTTTGTGATGGGGGTTGGACTAGATCAGTGATTCTCAACCTTCCTAATGCCGCAACCCCTTAATATAGTTCCTCCTGTTGTGGTGACCCTCCCAACCATAAAATTATTTTCATTGCTACTTCACAGCTGTAATTTTGCTACTGTTATGAATCAAAATGTAAATATCTGATATGCAGGATGTATTTTCATTCACTTGACCAAATTTGGCAAATAACTGGTGGGGTTGGGGTGGGGTGGGGGTTGATTTTGTCATTTTTGAAGTTGCAGTTGCTGGGATTTATAGTTCACCTACAACCAAAGAGCATTCTGAACACCACCAACAATAAAATCAAACAGAGACGTTGCCCAGGGGATGCCCGGATGTGTTACCATCCTCTGGAAGGCTTCTCTCATGTCTGTGCATGGGAAGCTGGGACTGACAGATGGGAGCTCACCCCGTCTTGCAGATTCGAACCGCCGACCTTCAGGTCAGCAGTTTAGCCGGCACAAGGGTTTAACCCATTGTGCCACTGCAACTCCTGCTTGAGAGGTAACGTCCAGCCATCCTTTTGTGCTTAGAACTGCACCAAGAAGCAACTCTTATAATAAACAACCAAGAAATAAAAAAGCCGATAAATATTACACAAGGCACCAGGCAGGGATGTCCTTTATCCCCCCTCCTCTTTATTTTAATCATGGATGTGCTGATTAGAAACATCAACAGAGACCCAAACTTGAAAGGCATGAAAATATACAAACATCATTTTAAATTGAGAGCATATGCAGATGACGTAGTATGCATTATAGAGGACCCAATAAGCAACATTAAGAATTGGCTACAAAAGATAGAAGACTTTGGAACTCTGGCTGGTTTCAAACTAAACAGACAAAAAACAAAATTTTTAGTCAAAAATATGGATCAAAAGGCCAAAACTACACTACAAGAAATCGCGGGGATTAAAATAGAAAATAAAATAAAATACCTAGGGGTTTATATTACGAAGAGTAACGTATCCCTTATAAAAAACAACTACGAATTACTGTGGAAAAAAATAAAAAAAGACATGGATAATTGGAAATACAAAAATATATCCCTATTAGGACGCATTGCGCTAACAAAAATGATAATACTCCCTCAAATACTGTTCCTGTTCCAAACCCTCCCAGTAATTAGAAGTGACTTCCTATTCAAGAAATGGAACTCAGATCTCTCTAAATTTATCTGGAAAAATAAAAAGGCAAGAATCAGTATGAAGATACTAACAGACGAAAGGAAAAGAGGGGGACTGGGCCTCCCAAATTTTAAAACCTATTACGAAGCATGTAATTTAGTTGCTATAAAAGAATGGGCCACGCTTGAAGATACCCCGCTACTGGCACTAGAAGGTCACGATATCAGGGCCGGCTGGCACGGATATTTGTGGCAAAATAAGAGACGAGTGGAAAAAGGCTTCAGTGACCACTACATTAGAGCGGCACTGTTGAAAACATGGGAAAAATACAAACCCAGACTTTGCAATGGAACACCACTATGGCTATCGCCGGTCGAGGCCAAACACAAAAGGGAGCTAGGGGTGGAGAACTGGATGACATATCAACAGTTACTGACAAAAAACCCGGAGGGCAACCTAATATTAAAACCACTAGAAGAAATCCAAAGGGTGAATAAAAATATATCATGGTTAAATTACTACCAAATATACCAAGACTATAAAGAAGATGCAAAAATAGGATTCAATCAGACACAGGGAGTATGGGAGAAGGTACTAAATAAACGGAAAAAACTAATTAAGATAATTTACCAACAACTATTGGCCTGGGACACAGAGGAGGAGCAAGTTAAAAATTGCCAGATAAAATGGGCAAGAGATGTGGGTCACACTATACTAACAAGTGAATGGGAGGAAATTTGGAATCACAAAATAAAATATGTTGAAGCCAGCGATCTGCGCGAGAACTGGTATAAGATGTTTTATAGGTGGCACTATACACCAGAAAAATTGGCTAAATTCAATAAAAATATAACAAATAAGTGTTGGAAGTGTGAAAAGGAAATTGGAACCTACTTTCATCAGTGGTGGGCATGTAAAAAGATAAAAAAGTTCTGGAAGGAAATACACCAAGCTTCTCAAAAAATCTTGAAAACTAATTTTCCGCAGGTGCCTGAAACATACTTATTGGGAATTACAAACATAAAAATTGACAAAAATCAGGATAAGGTACTCTTCCTCCTGGGGACTGCCGCAAGATTAGTACTCGCAAGAGTCTGGAAATCGCAAGAAATTCCAACCTTAGAAGACTGGATTCTAAAGGTGCTAGACATTACCCAAATGGACTGCCTCTCACAAAGATTGAAAGACACAAGCAAAAGGACAAACTGGATAGGACTCAAAGACTTTATTAAAACAAGGGGGATCCCATGGCAAATAGATCTGTCAAGCATATAAAATACGAACCCTAAAAGAAGCACGACTGGCAAGATAACAGAAAGATACGAGATGAAGATGTCTGGAAGATTCTTGGGAAGTCGCGTCACCCCCTGCCCCATTTCCCTCACTATTCCCTCCCCCCCCTTTTGTCTTTTCCTCCTCACTACCTTTTCCCTCTGAACCCGTCCCACCCCCACCCCTACTTTTGACATAACCCTCTGTATATACATGAAACCTCAATAAAAATTATGTAAAAAAAAAAAAAAAGAACTGCTCCTATTGTGCTAACCAGAGTAGAAACGTAGGAACAGCTTTCTGCTGTCCAGAGGGTCATGGGGTTTGCGTGAATCTACAAGAGAGTTTTCTTGCTGAGCCAGATTTTCAGGAAGGAAAAGTCATTGGACCCTAAGAATAACATATATTTTGGTTTCCTTTCTGTTCCCAAGATCGTTAGCCTAAACCTGTTTCAGTCATGTGCATTTAAATCATGTACAACCATGAGTCGAATCTATCAGAGTTTTCCTGGCAAGATTTTTCATAAGGGGATTTGCCATATTTTCAGGCTGAAAGAGTATGATTTGCCCAAAGTAACCCAATGGCCAAGCTTGGATTTGAAAACTCATTTTCAGAGTCCTAGTCTAATACACAAAGCACTGCAGCACACCAGCTCTCCTTGGTTACTTCCTTGTTTCAATTTCAATCATGTTGGTGTTGCATATAAAGCAGGAACGGATTTTAGACTAAGTTTTATTAGGCAACCTATTGGACTTGGCCTGGCTTCAGAGAGCCTTCTGGCAACCTATCGTAGTGCAATAAACTTGTCCTTTTTTGGTAGCAGCACAAAAAAATGAGAAAACCCCACTAAAGAAAGCTCTGTTGGTAGAGATCTCCAATTTTAAATCGTGCTTGAAGGTTTTGAATTTTAATTAGCATTTAGTATATGATTTGCTGTTTTAAGTGCTTTGTAGCCTGCTGTTCTTCATATCATGTTCAATGATTGTGTCTGCAATTTACATGGTTCCATGTTTGCATTCTTCCTGAAAGCCATTTTCTTTGTTTACTGGTACGAATGAGAAATAAATGTTGATTTTAAAACAAAGGAATACAATGAGTTGTCGGTACCTGGAAACAGTTGTATGGTAAATAATTTAAAACCATTTATAGATAATTATATTAAATAAGAGCTGACTGTCGACTAACATTCAAATGAATCCTTATGGAGTGTTTGCTGATGCTTGCAGCAAAGGTCTCACTTCAAAACCATCTGAAACCGGACTATGTCACAAACATATTACTTATAATATTGCAATATAGTGGTATAGTACAAGATATTATGTTATAGGGTATGATGTTTTTTAAACTACTGTTTATGAATCTTGTTTTTTAAAAAAAAGATATTATTTAAGTAAACATACATTTGCAAGTGTTTGTTGCATACAGTGCAATACTTTCTATGTTGTGAGTCAGCATTCTGACACCATACCTACTACTAGTAGTAGGAGAAGAAGATGGAGTGATGCAGAAACAGAGGAGAATCAGCACCAGCTAAAACGCATTCGTGACATCTTTCTGGCTCCCAGTGATGAAGAAGACTTTGCAGGATTCAGGCCAGAGGAGGCTATGGAAGCAGATTACAGGGGAGTGAAGAGAGTGGCTAGTGATTCTGGCAGTGAGAGTGACACTATGTCTAAGAGGCTTAGAGACACAGCAGATAACTCCAGTGATAGTGAGGATGAGTTGGAGGAGGCTGTAGACTGGACTCTGGTTCAGAACATTAGAGACATTTGCAATCAAGCAACATCAAGTGATGATTTTGAAGGTTTTAGGGATAATGGGAATGAGAGTACTGATTGGCAGGATCAGGCACTAGAGCAAAGGTGGCAGGCTTGGCGTGGTGTAGATGCTTCAGCTGCGGGAGCAGAATCAGATGCAAGCAATGAATCTCATTCTTCTGGTAGTGAATAAAATGAGCACTCTGGGACCTATTCCTTTGCAGACGACAAAGTGTTGTTTCGTGTTGTTCTCTGCCTAATCTTGTTTTGGATTCCCAGTATCCTGTTTTCCCTGCCGTGCTCCGGACCTTGGAACCTTCGCTCGTGAGTGTACATCTGGCTTCTTGACCCTTGGAACTGACTGACTACGAGTTTGCCTACCGGATTTTGCTCCATGCCTTGCAACCCTTAAAGACTGTTTTGTTTTGTATTCTGCTCCTAGTTCATCGTATCTCTTGTTATTTCTTGGCTGCAATTCAAGCCTGCTTATCTAGCATTTTGTGTTCCTGTTTGAAAACATCCTTTGAACTGTTTGCACTGACTTTTAAAGTGCCTCATTTAGTTTGTTTTGCATTAAAATACTACTATTTTGCACCTCAACTGCTGTTTAAGACATTCTGTGTTCTGTGGGTCACGACATTCTATCTATTAATGTTCTATAATCCTTTATCTCATAGTATATTTCTATTAAGGGGTCACAGTCTACTATCTAAATATTACATAAAAAGATATCATAGATTCTTACTTTGCATCCACTTCTTCCTTGTCTACAGTCTTATAGGATCCTCTATATACATTTTTAATTTAACTTTACATTAAGGTGTTGAATCATTGGTTGCCATTCATTAAAGAAGTTGTCTAATATTTCTCCTCTTAATAATACAGTTATTTTGTCCATTATCTATAATATATTTTTTCCCATTCTTCTAAAGGAGGTATCTCTGGGGTTTTCCAATATCTAGCATATACTATTCTAGCTGCCACTGTTGTGTAAAACAAATTTTTTCTAAATTTTCTTTCTAATTCTTCCTCGGGCATATTCAAAAGGTACATTTGAGGTGTTATGAATCTTGTTTTAAACTGGGCTGAGTCCCTCTCTGGAGGTTGAGAAGACTGGTATATAAAAGCTCTAAATAAATAAATAAATAATAAAATATTATAATTAGCATAGCACAATATTAGTATTATATATTTATATTACATGTAATATTACCAATAACATTGCAGTATAGTGGTATAATACATAATAATAATATGTATTTATTTGACCAGTCATATGACCATTTCAAAATAGAACACGAGTAAAAAACAAGGCAACAAGGTGAGGACAGCAGCCGACCTTCTCTTTATAGTCAGAATCTTATTTTCCTGGTTCTTCTTTCAGGAAATCTGCTTTTTTCTTAATAGCGTTCAGAGTAAAAAGGCTTACTCTGATGATGCTGGATCTTTCCTGCCCTTGCAAGAGGGATGTCAGAATATCATTTCTGTTGGGGGACCTCCAGTTGGATAATATTGGATGTAAATATCTGTCTCGCAGTTCAGTATATGCTGGACAGTCAATTAAGAAATGTTCAATGTCTTCCACTGTTTGTTCTCCCCAGACGCAGAATCTCTCACTTCTTGGGATGTTACAGTAGCGTCCGGTTTGCTCCATAATACCGAGTTGTTCAAACCTAGCCCTAGTATATATTCTTCTTAAGGGTAGAGGAAGTGGAATAGTTAGGTAGTGCTCTAAATGAGTATTCCTTTTGTGGGAAGCTAAAAACCTTGTGGCTAAAGACCTACCTATGCTCTCTAGGTCCAGCTGTGCATAGACATCCCTAATGCGCCGCTTGAGCACTTGCCCTGCCCCTGGACCCAAAACACCCAGAAATTGCAAAGGCAGACCGAATCCAGCCAGCTCATTATTCAGAGTGGCCATCCACAATGACTTCTGGTCATGCTGGACTTGATCCTCTAGACATAGGCGAGGAAGTCTACTGGGATCCATAGAGTTTACTTTTGACCAGTAATTAAACTGTCTCGTTAAGATTTGAGCTTTTACTGGGAGTATTCCTAGCTCAGCCCTTACTGCTGCCGCCAGCGTTGTTCTGGAAAGGCGCAGGAAGGTGCGAAGCTGCTTCACTTGGAAGGCTTTGATCTTGGTATAATACAATATATTAATATATAATACCAATATTGTGCTATGCCGATTATAATATATTGTATATACATATAATACTGATAATAATATTGTAATACAATATAATACTAATAATAATACAATATAATAATAAATAATTATATTTTTATCACCTGTAATATTACTAATAATATTGCAGTATAGTGGCATAGTACAATATAAATAATAATATTGTGCTATGCTAATTGTTGTTGTTCATTCGTTCAGTCATCTCCGACTCTTTGTGACCTCATGGACCAGCCCACGCCAGAGCTCCCTGTCGGCCGTCACCACCCCCAGCTCCTTCAAGGTCAGTCCAGTCACTTCAAGGATGCCATCCATCCACCTTGCCCTTGGTCGGCCCCTCTTCCTTTTGCCTTCCACTTTCCCCAGCATAATTGTCTTCTCTAGGCTTTGCTGTCTCCTCATGATGTAGCCAAAGTACTTCAACTTTGTCTCTAGTATCTTTCCCTCCAATGAGCAGTCGGGCTTTATTTCCTGGAGGATGGACTGGTTGGATCTTCTCGCAGTCCAAGGCACTCTCAGCACTTTCCTCCAGCACCACAGCTCAAAAGCATCGATCTTCCTTCACTCAGCCTTCCCTAAGGTCCAGCTCTCACATCCATAGGTGACTACAGGGAATACCGCTATGCTAATTATAATATATTATATGTACATATAATATTGATCATAATGTTGTAATACAATATAATACTACTAATAGTACAATATAATAATACAATAATTATATTTTTATATTACAGGTAATATTATTAATATTGCAGTATACTGGTATAGTACAATATATTAATATATAATACTAATATTGTGCTATGCTAATTATAATATATTGTATAAGCTATTGTACATATTATTGTACATTATATTGTATAACCATCTGATCAAAACTTAAAGGCATCACAACTTAATCACATTCATTATGCACTGTAAATCTAATGAACTTGGGACATACTAATTTTAGGATAACGTGTGCACATTGTGCCACATGATACAATCTAGAAAGACCATGAGGACTCAATGCACTTCAACGACTGGAAACAACAACAAATGACGGTTTTATTGGTGACTTTCCAAGGTTTTAACACCATTCACTAACTATGTTTCCTCTGCTGTTTGCCATTCCATCAAATTGTCCATGATCAGTCTTCTTTTGATTCCACAGCTGGTTTCATTTCTAAAAACAGGAAAGGAAAATACTTGTCAGACTTTGGAAAATCTTTGAGTTAAAAAATCAAACTCACAACAATAAAACACTGGAGAAAAGTGGTTTCTTCCTTCTTTTCAAAATCCTAAAAAGACAGTTCTAAAGTTTCCCTGCTCAGTATACCTCCTGTATATATCAGCCCCAACTCCCATTCACCCCCTAGTGGCCAAGCACTGTGCCCACAATCTGTTAACTGCAGTTTCAATTTCCCTCTCAAAACAGACGTCTTATTTATACTACCTTCCCCAACTGTACACGGCCTACCTCCCACCCTACCTCTCTTCTATATGGGAGAGAACCAAAGCCAGTCCCAGGCTGATGTGGTGGTTCTGTAAGGGATCATGGGTTTCGAAGAAATCCACAGTCCAATAGGTTCAGGTAAGGCACAATTTATTCAAGCTGATCAGCATGAGGCAAACAGACAGCACTTTTGTAAGTGCTTCCAAAGACTGCCGTGCCCTCCCCTGTTTTTGCTGACCTTTATACTCAAGTAATTCAAGGGTTTTTTGGTCATGGAAAGTACTCTCTTTCCAGCCCCCCTCCCTTGACCTTTTGATGGAAAGTACCTTCTTGCACCCGCAGACTTTGCGCTTAACCACAACCCAACTTCCTATGTAAGCTTGAACTTTGTATGACCTCTACGTGTCACCTCTTGTTTTTAAAACATTTTCCTCCGTGATGTTCCTTTTTTACAGAGAAGGGGTACATTTTTATGTTTATATTATTTGTTCTGGAACGGCTGTTCCAGGAGCTCCAGATTTATTTGCTGTGTTTAAATGTTGTGTGCAATCCCATGCTTGGCTACATTCATAGGGCAAGCCACCTGTCAATAATAGTTAGAATCCCTGGTCCCACCCCTCTCCGGGTTTTTTGGAGGGAAAGGGCCATTTTTCAGGCAGTCACACAAGGAAGCCAGCCTATAGGTCGCAAATCAGTTTGTCCCGTAGTCCCGTACTTTTAAAGACTCTAAAGCCCATTACTTCTGGAAGTCTCTAACAATCTCTCTTCGGGCACCCCGGCTTCCCACTGGGTTTAAAGTGTGCGTCCTGTAGAATAAAGACATTTTGTTCGGACCCAGTGGCGACAGAACATTATTATGTTAATTGTTTTTATTATATTCTTATACTTTGATGTTGACTGTAAACCACCCTGAGTCGCCTGCGGGCTGAGACGGGCGGTATATAAATATTGTAAATTAAAAAATAATAAATAAATAGTAAATAAATAAAGTGGAAATAAAAGACCAGATTTGTTCCTACATCAAGTAACTCTTCATATCATCTTAAACTAACACATTTTATAGCATAAGTGTCTGGAATATGATACAAGCAGCAACCACAATCCAGAAAAAAATAGAAAACTTTGATTTCTGAGTCATTGTGGTTCGAGTGTTGAAATGGGATTGGGGAGAACCTGAACCTCCCAAAATTAAAAGCTTATTGGACAAAAGTTGTGGTCAAATGTAACTATCAAATAACGTTTTCTGTTAACACCACCTACCGATAATCTCACTGTTGGGATGCAATGAATTTCCCTCTGTGCCAAAAGGCTTTGGCTTGGACATCTCCAATCCAGCCAGGAGGGTCATGAAATCCACCACGGTGTCAATGTTTTCCTTGTCTGCTGTAACGTCCCTCAGTGTGCACAGGACACTCAGCCGGCTGAAGGACTTGATTTCCGAGATGTTGGCTCTCAGGAACAACAAGATGATATTCAGGTCATTCATAGGGCAAGTCAGCATCTTCCTACTGAGGAGGTCAAAAGCTGGGAGCATTTCATAGATGGACAAAAGTCGCTTATCCCAGTGGAAGAGGTGGAGCAAATGGTAGATGACAACAGGGCCCAGGAGGACATACATGGTCCCAAGGCAGATGCTGGTCATTTGGAAGACTGAGAAAAATAGGAGCTTGCAGGGAACTGAATCTGGGAGATGCGGTTCGTTCCGTAGGAGTCCTGCCTTGATTGCACAACCAAATTCATCTTGGAAGAAGACACTCACGTGGCAGTAACCGAGGTAGATACAAGTGGCGACCATGAGGGAGAGGAGAACAAGGTTCCTCAAAACGTAGATGCCCACGAGGTAGTGAGAGCGCTGCTTGCAAGTCAAGTACCTCTCCAGTAGAGGGAATTCGAAGTACCGTTCCCGGCGAGCTCTTTATAACAAAGACACACAAATAAGAACTGTTATTATAGAACTCTGACCTTTCTACAAGACCGCTTCCAATACTAGACATATCCAACTATTCACCGCCAGTGCTAAACTCATCTTCACTGGAGGAGAGCCCAGTGTCCTGGGATGGTTAGGATGGAAATTACATGGCTCTCTAGATGTTATTGAATTCTAACTCTAAGCCTTCTTTATATTTAACTAATCATCCCCTGCCACGTGTTGCTGTGGCCCAGTCTGTGTATATATATATTCCCGTACCTTGGGAAGTCTGACTTGGCCACGGTAGTCCACGCTCTGGTTACATCCCGTTTAGACTACTGCAACGCTCTCTACGTGGGGTTGCCTTTGAAGATAGCTTGGAAGCTCCAACTAGTCCAACGTTCGGCAGCCATGATACTAACAGGAGCGGAGCGCAGGGAGCATACCACTCCTCTGCTGCGCCAGCTCCACTGGCTGCCGATCTGCTACCAGGCTCAATTCAAAGTGCTGGTGTTGGTCTTTAAAGCCCTAAACGGTTCTGGCCCAAGTTACCTATCTGAACGTATCTCTGCCTATCAGCCCGCTAGGACCCTGAGATCTTCTGGGGAGGCCCTGCTCTCTATCCCGCCTGCTTCACAGGTGCGGCTGGTGGGGACGAGAGACAGGGCCTTTTCTGTGGTGGCCCCTCGGCTGTGGAACACCCTTCCCATGGAGGTAAGATCAGCCCCCTCGCTAATGGTGTTCCGAAGAAGATTAAAAACTTGGATGTTCGAACAGGCATTTGGTTAATCAGTGCAATGAATGTGACGATTACAGGAATGGAAATATGGACGACGAATTGGGATCATGACTCTAGTGATGAGAAGCATTGTGTTGTTATTGTTGTGTAATACTGTATATTGTGCTTTTGTGTTTTAAATTGTATATTGTGACTGATTTTACCCTTGTTGTAAACCGCGTTGAGTCCCCGGTTAGGCTGAGAAACTGCGGTATACAAGTAAAGTAAATAAATAAATGTTTTGTGTGTATATATGTGTATATGTGTGTGTATATATTTGTGTATATATGTATTTATGTGGATATGCATAAATACACATGTGGTTATGCCGGAGCCCCCGGTGGCACAGTGGGTTAAACCGCTGAGCTGCTAAACTTGCTAACCGAAAGGTCACAGATTCAAATCCGGGAAGCAGCATGAGCTCCTGCTGTCAACCCCTAGCAATTTGAAAACATGCACATATGAGTGTGAGTAGATCAATAAGTAGCTCTCCGGTGGGATCTGCTGCATCCCTCTTGACCAGTAATTCTCAACCTTTCCAATGTCAAGACGCCTTAGTACAGGTTCTCCTGTTGTGGTGACCCCCAACCATAACATTATTTTCGCTGCTAACTTATAACTGAAATTTTGCTACTGTTATGAATCGCAATGTAAATATCTGATATGCAGGATTTATCTTTATTCACTGGACCAAATTTGGCACAAATACCCGATACGCCCACATTTGAATACTGGTGGCATAGGAGGGGGGATTGATTTTGTCATTTTGGAGTTGTAGTTGCTGGGATTTATAGTTCACCTACAAGCAAAGAGCAGTCTAAACTCTACCAATGATGGAATTGAACCAAACTTGACACATAGAATTCCCATGACCAACAGAAAATACTGGAAGGGTTTGGTGGCATTGACCTTGAGTTGGGGAGTTGTAGTTCACCTACATCCAGAGAGCACTGTGGACTCAAACAATGATGGATCTGGACCAAACTTGGCATGAATACTCAGTATGTCCAAATGTGAACACTGTTGGAGTTTGGGGGAAAACAGACTTTGACATTTGAGAGCTGTAGTTGCTGGGATTTATTGTTCACCTACAATCAAACAGCATTCTGAACTCCACCAGTGATAGAATTGAGCCAAACTTCCCACACAGAATCCTCATGACCAACAGAAAATATTGTGTTTTCTGTTGGTCTTTGGCACCCCCTTGCGACCCTCCCAGGGGTCCCGACTCCCACATTGAGAACCACTGCTCTTGACCTTCTGAAAACAAGTAAAATCCAGGCTATGGGATCAGGCCTTTGGAGAATAGGCTGACTTATTGACGTGTTGACTTATATAGAACTGATGGACTGCCCCTTGGATGATGATTTAAACTGGTGACCGGTGACTAATTAAATGATTGTTTTTATACTGTTTTATATTGTTGTTATTATTATATTGCTGTTAATTGCATATTCATGTTTTGATGTGGACACCATGGGGTGCCACTTTGTTAGCCGTCCTGAGTCCCTCTGCGAAGGTTGAGAAAGGACGGGATATAAAAGCCCTAAATAAATAAATAACAAATAAAACGGTGCTCCATGCAGTCACGCCAGCCATGGAGATGTCTATGGACAACACTGGCTCTTCGGCTTAGAAATTGAGATGAGCTCCAACCCCCAGAGCCGAATACAACTGGACTTAATGTCAGGGGAACAATGTCGTTATGTGCACGCGTTGTAATGTGTCTTTCAGTAATAATAATAATAATAATCATCATCATCATCATCATCATCATCATCATAATCACACAGGGAAGTGTTCGACTTGTGATTTTGTGATACGAAATCCAGCATATAGATCCCGTTTGCTATGACATACTGTGTTTTTGTGTCAATAAAATAATAATAATAATAACAATAATAATAATAATTTATTTGTAACCTGCTCTATCTCCCCTGGGCAGTTTCCAGACAAAAAAGTGGCAAACATTCAATGCCGTAACAAGCAAACCAACCAAATACATAATAAAGCAGTATATAAAATAAACATCACTGTGAACATATAATAATTAACACACAAATAAATAATTAAAACAAATAAGCCGCATCACCCACAGTTACATCATCACATGATATCAATAATTAAAGTGCCTTAAAAGTATAAAGTATAAAAAGATGATGAAGATGTTATGTAAAAAAATTATGTACAGACATCAACAGCGCCAAGGTGGATTTCCAGTATCCGACGGGTTTACATATTGAGATGTTCTACTCCTTCTCCTCTCCATATGCTAGGTTGCAAAGATATTTTTTAGAAGTCTTTTAAAGGAGAGGAAAGAGGGAGCCATTTTTACTTCTTTGGGGAAGGCATTCCAGAGGTGGGGAGTGATCACGGAGAAGGCCCCGTCTCTCGTCCCCACCAGCTACACCTGAGATGAGGGTGAGATTGAGAGCAGGACCTCCTCCACTTTGTATTTAGCCGATCAGTGGATGAGGCCCCACTCTCAGTCCCACATGTCTCAAGCACGGCTGGTGGGAACGAGAGGGGGGGGGCTTTCTATGTGGTCGCTCCCCGCTTCTGGAACTCCCTCCCTAAATATATCAAAATGGCCCCTCCCTACCCTCCTTTAAGAATAAACTAAAAATCTTCTTATGTGCCCAAATGTATAGAGAATATGAGGTGGAGAATATCATCTACGGTCATCCTGGAATGGAAATGGTCTGTCACTTTGGCTCTGCTGGCTTTTAAACTCGTAATTTCATACTTTTTTTTTTGTCTTGTTTTGTTCTTTGTTTGTTTTCCTTAAGTTGGGTGTGAATTTGTAATTTTGTTGTTACCCTCCAATTTTCGTAATGTCTCTATTATTTTAATGTGGGTGTCGATTTGGTTTGTGGGGCTTGGGTGGTTTTGCGTATTTTGTTCTTCGTCCAGCACCTTATGGCATCGAATGTTTGCCAATTTCTTGTAAACCGCCCTAAGTCCCTATGGGGAGATAGAGCGGAATATAAATAAAGTTTTGTTATTATTATTATTATTATTATTATTATTATTATTATTCTTTGAAACACAACAAGGTGAGTCCACAGTATACATGATCACTCTGCTGGCTGTTTTATTATTATTATTATTATTATTATTATTATTATTATTATTATTATTAGAAACAAAACAAGTTGAGTCCACAGCAGACACTCTGCGGGCTGTTGAATTGGATCACACATCGCACACTTCCCAAGTGTCTAGGACTGTTTGGTGTATCAGCGATTAATGAGTGCAGATCCCAGTAAGGTGGCCTTTTGCAGCTGGCAGATGGTAATTTTGTCAGCACCAATTGTGTTTAAGTGCAGGCCAAGGTCTTTAGGCACTGCACCCAGTGTGCCGATCACCACTGGGACCACATTTACTAGCTTTACTAGATCGTTAAATCATTATTATTATTATTATTATTATTATTATTCTGATACAAAAGCACAGTTTGTCACAGCAAACGAGATGTATATGATGGATTTTATATCAAAAAAATCACAAGTTGGACACTTTCCAAGCGTCTAGGACTGTGTGATGTATTTTCGAATGATGCGCACAGATCCAAGTAAGGTCGCCTTTTGCAGTTGACAGATTGTTATTATTATTATTATTATTATTATTATTATTATTATTATTATAGAAGGAATACCACAGGAGCATTGCAGCGCACCCAAATACCTGGGAGTCACTCTGGAACGTGCTCTGACCTACAAGAAGCACTGCCTGAACATCAAGCAAAAAGTGGGTGCTAGAAACAATATCATATGAAAGCTGACTGGCACAACCTGGGGATCACAACCAGACACAATGAAGACATCTGCCCTTGCGCTATGCTACTCTGCTGCTGAGTACACATTCCCAGTGTGGAACACATCTCACCACGCTAAAACAGTGGATGTGGCTCTTAATGAGACATGCCGAATTATCACAAGATGTCTGTGCCCTACACCACTGGAGAAATTACACTGCTTAGCCGATATTGCACCACCTGACATCCGCCGGGAAGTACCAGCCAATAGTGAAAGGACCAAGGCAGTGACATCTCCAGCTCATCCCTTGTTTGGGTATCAGCCAGCACGTCAACGACTGAAATCATGAAGTAGTTTTCATGATTCGTTGGAACACCTCAGCAAGCGAGAGTCCAAAAGTGGCAGGCTCAAACCCAGCACCTCAATCCGTGGGTGATACCAGATGAGAGACTCCCCCCTGGGCACACAGAAGACTGGGCGACTTGGAAGGCGCTGAACAGACTGCGCTCTGGCACCACAAGATGCAGAGCCAACCTCAAGAATTGGGGCTACAAAGTTGAGCCCACAACATGCAAATGCGGAGAAGAGCAAACCACTGACCACCTGCTGCAATGCAACCTGAGCCCTGCTACTTGCACAATGGAGGACCTTCTTGCGGCAACATCAGAAGCACTCCAAGTGGCCAGATACTGGTCAAAGGACATTTAATCAACTACCAAGTTTGCAAAATTTGTGTTTTTTTATCTCTTTGTTTGTTTTGTTCTTTTAGAAATGTAATACAATGGTATGGTTGCTGATGACACAATAAATAAATACATTATTATTATTATTATTATTATTATTATTATTATTATTATTTTACTGACACAAAAGCACAGTATGTCACAGCAAATGAGATCTATATGCTGGAATTATTATTATTATTATTATTATTATTATTATTATTATTAAACAAAACCTTCAGTATTTGCTCTTCCACAGAATTATGCAGCCCCACATCCAGTTTGAGCTTACTTGTCATACTCCTCCCAGAGTTCTTCTGGGTCAGTCCCAGAGTCCTGGAGTTTCACCATGTGCTGCACCAGCCGGATGGAACGGTTATACGATTTATCCAGCTCATCAATGATGAAGAACAAATCACAGTTCAGGGATGGGGCAGCAGCATATCTCCAGATCAGATAAGGTATATACATGGCAACTGCAATCACTAGTAAAGAATATGGGAATATCTGTTGAGAGAGAAAAAACACAAAATACAGACAGTGGAGGCAATTATGATCACGGAATAAGAAGACAAAACTTAGTCCTAACATGTTTGGCTTGTGGCCCTTAAAGTAGGAGGGGAGAATCAACAGAGAGACCGAACCTTATAAAGAAATGTCGTTGGATGAATACCCACTTGTTGTGGTCAGTGAATATACAAGGCAATGCATTGCTTTCATAGAATCAAAGAATCATAGAATCAAAGAGTTGGAAGAGACCTCATGGGCCATCCAGTCCAACCCCCTGCCAAGAAGCAGGAATATTGCATTCAAATCACCCCTGACAAATGGCCATCCAGCCTCTGCTTAAAAGCCTCCAAAGAAGGAGCCTCCACCACACTCCGGGGCAGAGAGTTCCACTGCTGAACGGCTCTCACAGTCAGGAAGTTCTTCCTCATGTTCAGATGGAATCTCCTCTCTTGTAGTTTGAAGCCATTGTTCCGCGTCCTAGTCTCCAAGGAAGCAGAAAACAAGCTTGCTCCCTCCTCCCTGTGGCTTCCTCTCACATATTTATACATGGCTATCATATCTCCTCTCTTCTTCAGGCTAAACATGCCCAGTTCCCTAAGCCGCTCCTCATAGGGCTTGTTCTCCAGACCCTTGATCATTTTAGTCGCCCTCCTCCGGACACATTCCAGCTTGTCAATATCTCTCTTGAATTGTGGTGCCCAGAATTGGACACAATATTCCAGATGTGGTCTAACCAAAGCAGAATAGAGGGGTAGCATTACTTCCTTAGATCTAGACACTATGCTCCTATTGATGCAGGCCAAAATCCCATTGGCTTTTTTTGCCGCCACATCACATTGTTGGCTCATGTTTAACTTGTTGTCCACGAGGACTCCAAGATCTTTTTCACACGTACTGCTCTCGAGCCAGGCATTGTCCCCCATTCTGTATCTTTGCATTTCATTTTTTCTGCCAAAGTGGAGTATCTTGCATTTGTCACTGTTGAACTTCATTTTGTTAGTTTTGGCCCATCTCTCTAATCTGTCAAGATCGTTTTGAATTCTGCACCTGTCCTCTGGACTATTGGCTATCCCTCCCAATTTGGTGTCGTCTGCAAACTTGATGATCATGCCTTCTAGCCCTTCATCTAAGTCATTAATAAAGATGTTGAACAGGACCGGGCCCAGGACGGAACCCTGCGGCACTCCACTTGTCACTTCTTTCCAAGATGAAGAGGAAGCATTAGTGAGCACTCTCTGTGTTCGTCCACTTAACCAATTACAGATCCACCTCACCGTAGTTTTGCCTAGCCCACATTGGACTAGTTTCCTTGCCAGAAGGTCATGGGGGACCTTGTCGAAGGCCTTACTGAAATCCAGGTACGCTACATCCACGGCATTCCCCGCATCTACCCAGCTTGTAGCTCTATCGAAGAAAGAGATCAGATTAGTCTGGCACGACTTGTTTTTGATAAATCCATGTTGACTATTAGCGATGACTGCATTTGTTTCTAAGTGTTTACAGACCGCTTCCTTAACAATCTTTTCCAGAATCTTGCCCGGTATCGACGTGAGGCTGACCGGACGGTAGTTGTTTGGGTCGTCCTTTTTTCCCTTCTTGAAGATTGGGACCACATTGGCCATTGCTTTGCTTGGGAGTATTCCTTTGCTATAGGAGTCTAGTGCCTAGATCCAGGGAAGTCATGCTACCCCTCTATTCTGCCTTAGTGAGACCACATCTGGAATACTGTGTCCAATTCTGGGCACTGCAATTGAAAGGAGATGTTGACAAGCTGGAATGTGTCCAGAGGAGAGTGACTAAAATGATCAAGTGTCTAGACAACAAGCCCTATGAGGAGTGGGTTAAAGAGTTGAGCATATTTAGCCTGAAGAAGAGAATTTATTACTTATTTATTTATTTGCTGTATTTGTATACCGCCTTTCTCAGCCTATCGGCGACTCAAGGCGGTTTCCAACAAAACAGTATACACAGTATCACAATACAATTTAAAAACATTACAATTACATAAACCACAACAGCAATAAAAAACAACATCATTGGCGTCTCCTTATTTTCAAGCATTGTCCGATTCCATCGTCAATCGTCAATTTCCTATATCATTTATCCATATCCGCTACTCTGTGTTTGCGAACGCTTGCTCAAACAGCTATGTTTTGACTTGCTTCCGAAACGTTAAAGAGGGAAGGAGCAGATCTAATCTCTCTAAGGGGGGCGTTCCATAGCCGGGGAGGGGGGGGGCACTGGTGAGAAGGCCCTGTCTCTCGCCCCTGCCAAGTGTACCTGTGACGAAGGCGGGACCGAGAGCAGAGACTCTCCGGATGATCTCAAGGAGATGGTTCGTAAAGGGAGATACGTTCGGACAGGTAAGTTGGGCCAGAACCGTTTAGGGCTTTAAAGGTTAAAACCAGCACTTTGAATTGTACCCAGTAGCAAACTGGCAGCCAGTGGAGCTGGCGCAACAGGGGGGGTTGTATGCTCCCTGAGAGCTGCTCCTGTTAGCAATCTTGGACCAGTTGAAGCTTCCAAACAGTCTTCAGAGGCAACCCCATGTAGAGAGCGTTGCAGTAGTCTATACGGGATGTAACGAGAGCGTGGACTACCGTGGCCAAGTCAGACTTCCCAATGTACGGGCACAGCTGGCGCACAAGCTTTAATTGTGCGAATGCTCCCCTGGTCACTGCCGAGACCTGGGGTTCCAGGCTCAGCCATGAGTCCAGGATCACACCCAGACTGCGAACCTGCGTCTTCAGGGGGAGTGTAACCCCATCCAACACAGGCTGTAACCCTATGCCCTGTTCGGCCTTACGACTGAGAAGGCTGAGAGGAGACATTATGAGAGCCATATATAATTATGTGAGGGGAAGTCATAGGGAGGAGGGAGCAAGCTTGTTTTCTGCTGCCCTGGAGACTAGGACGTGGAACAATGGCTTCAAACTACAAGAAAGGAGATTCCATCTGAACATGAGGAAGAACTTCCTGACTGCGAGAGCCATTCAGCAGTGGTGGAGGCAACTTCTTTGGAGGCTTTTAAACAGATGCTGGATGGTCATCTGTCAGGGGTGCTTTGAATGTGATTTTCCTGCTTCTTGGCAGGGGGTTGGACTGGATGGCCCATGAGGTCTCTTCCAACTCTATGATTCTATGACTCATGGGCTTTGTGTAAGACCACCCCATGTCTCCTCATTTGTACAAATGTTTATAATCCTTATTTTCTAATCTTTCCAACCCATGTCTGTTTTAGTAAATGTTGGGGCACTTGCCAAAAAGGCATCAGACTTATGTTTAAAGTGCACATATCCAAGTATGATGATCCTCCAAGTGCACATCCTTCTTTTGAAACATACTGTACCTTCAGAACCCAGAGGGGCTTGGGTCTCAAATCTTCCACTAGGTCCGCATCATAGTGAAGTAAGGAATCCCAGCACATGGTATCCACATAGGCAGCCTGCTTTCCTGTAAAGTTGCTAGGAGAGAAGCAGCTGATCTGAGTGCCTGGGAAGGAGAACAAGGAAGAAACACTGGCCTCAAGTACCAACATGTACGGCCTGTTCCATTGACTGTAGTACTTCAGTGCCACAGCTCTGCAGCATGGACTAATTCAGTGTTTCTCAACCTGTGGGTCGGGACCCCCAGCGGGGTCGCGAGGGGTGTCAGATGGGTCGCCATAGACCATCAGACAACACAGTATTTTTTTTGTTGGTCATGTAGGTTCTGTGTGGGAAGTTTGGCCCAGTTCTATCATTGGTGGGGTTCAGAATGCTCTTTGATTGTAGGTGAACTATAAATCCCAGCAACTACAACTCCCAAATATCAAAGTCTATTTTCCCCAAACTCTACCAGTGTTCACATTTGGGCACATTGAGTATTCGTGCCAATCCATCATTGTTTGAGTCCACAGTGCTCTCTGGATGTAGGTGAACTACAACTCCCAAACTCAAGGTCAATGCCCACCAAATCCTTCCAGTGTTTTCTGTTAGTCATGGGAGTTCTGTGTGCCAAATTTGGTTCAATTCCATTGTTGGTGGAGTTCAGAATGCTCTTTGATTGTAGGTTAACTATAAATCCCAGCAACTACAACTCCCAAATGATAAAATCAATCTCCTAAATCCCACCAGTATTGAAACTTGGGCATATTGGGTATTTCTGCAAGATTTCATCCAGTGAATGAAAATATATCAGCATATCAGATATTTACATTATGATTCATAACATTAGTGAAATTACATTAATGAAGTAGCACCAGAAATAATGTTATGGTTGGGGGTCACTACAACATGAGGAACTGTATTAAGGGGTCGCAGCATCAGAAAGGTTGAGAAACACTGGACTAATTGATAGTTTTGCACAACGAGCAGAGCCATTTTGATAGGCGTTGCACCCTGCTCTCAAGAACTAACTTCAAAGTACTTGTATATTATCAGGTTCCCTCACTCTCTCATTTGCCACCAGACACGGTAACCATTCATGTGCAGAGCTTCAGCAGAAATGTAAATCCAGTTGTTAGTCCCAGCTAAATCAAACCCATTGAATGAATTAGTTAATTCAGTTGGAAAATACAGTATTAGCTCTTTTCAAAAGACAGTAGTGTTTCTCAAACCTTCCTAACGCCACGACTCCTTAATACAGTTCCTCGTGTTGTGGTGACCCCCAACCATAACATTATTTCCATTGCTACTTCATAACAATAATTTTGCTACTGTTATAAATTGTAATGTAAATATCTGATATGCAGGATGTATTTTCATTCACTGGACCAAATTTGGCACAAATACCCGATACGCCCAAATTTGAATACTGGTTGGGTTGGGATTGTAGTTGTTGGGATTTATAGTTAATCTACAATCAAAGAGCATTCTGAACTCCACCAACAATGGAATTGAACCAAACTTGGCACCCGGAACTCCCATGACCAACAGAAAATACTGGAAGGGTTTGGTGGGCATTGACCTTGAATTTTGGATTTCCAGTTCACCTATATCCAGAAAACACTGTGGACTTAATGATAGATCTGGACCAACCTTGGCACGAATACTCAATATGCCCAAATGTGAACACTGGTGGAGTTTGGGGAAAACAGACCTTAATATTTGGGAGTTGTAATCGATGGGATTTATAGTTCAGATGAAGAGAGAGAGGGCCAGGGGTAGTTCCACCTTGTCTTCTGTACTATGCTAATAATACTATACTATACTATACTATATTGTATATACATATAATATTTATAATATTATAATGTAGCGCAGTGGGTTAAAGTGCTGAGCTGCTGAGCTTGTTGACCTAAAGGTCGCAGGTTTGATTCTGGGGGGCGGCGTGAGCTTCCGCTGTCAGTCCTAGCTTCTGCCAACCTGACAGTTCGAAAACATGCAAATGTGTGTAGATCAGTAGGTACCGCTCCGGCGGGAAGGTAACAGCACTCCATGCAGTCATGCCGGCCACATGATCTTGGAGGTGTCTATGGACAACACCGGCTCTTCGGCTTAGAAATGGAGACGAGCACCATACCCCAGTCAGGCATGACTGGACTTAATGTCAGGGGACAACCTTTACCAAAGGACATGTAATCAACTACCAAGCTTGCAAACTTTATTTTCTGTCTGTTTGTTTGTTTTGTTCTGTTAGAAATGTAAATTGTCTGGTTGCCCCTGACATGATAAATAAACCTTTACCTTTTAATGCAATATTATAATAATATGATATTATAATTATATATTTATATTACATGTAATAATACTAATAATATTACAATATAATGAAAAAGTACAATATAGTGATATTTAATACTGCTATTGTACTATGCTAATAATATATATTGTATGTATCTATATCTTGTAAGCCGATCTGAGTTCCCTTCGGGGTGAGAAGGGTATATATAAATGTCATAAATGAATACATAAATAAATAAACAATCAAAGAGCATTGTAAACATCACAAACGACAGAATTGGGCCAAACTTCCCACACAGAACCCCCATGCCTTGAAGGGACTTGCTGTTGTGAGCCTCCCTCCAGCCTCACACGCTCTCCCTCGACTGTGCATGCGCACCACGCTGCCATGTGCTGAACACACCTGCTCTCCCCTCCTCGCTTAGAGTCTCAGAAGCAGCCCTCCCCTTAGCGGAGAGGCCAGCCAGTCACAATGGAGGAGGGCTTTTGGAGGAAGCTTCCGCCATTTGTCCAAAAAGGAAAAGCACAGGTGGAGAGATCTTCAGCCTTCTCTGCCAAAGGGGTTTCTAAAACAATCAGAAATATATGTGCTTTCTCATGGTCTTTGGTGACCCCTCTGAAATCCCTCACAACCCCCCCCCCCCCGGGGTCCTGACCCCAGGTTGAGAAATGCTGCAGTAAAGGAACCAGAAGATGTTTTCCCACCTGACACAAAAGACAAGAAAATACCCGCTTCTTCCTTCTACATATAGAAACTTCCTGGATGGTATCTGAAACCAAGCAATGCTGCGTAGGGAATATTGGGATAAGTAGTTGAAACACTGAACTTTTCTAAGCTTTGGTTGAAATCTACTCCCAATAGTGGCAATCAGGTAATGTCCTCCACTACACCGAAAGCAGCAGATTACAGTCTGTCTTCCACATAAGCAGGTTTCACTTTTGAGGATGTGATTATTTTATTTCTTTATTTACTTTATTTGTATACCACCTTTCTCAGCCCGCAGGTGACTCAAGGCGTAAAATTCAAGGCGTAAAATTTACAGGGTATCATAATACAATATCATAAATACAATGAAAACATTACATATAATAAAAACTAAACAGAATCAATAAAATATAAATCCATAGTGTCTCCTTATTAAAAACGTTGTCCGGTCTCCTTGTCTAGTCGTTCCATTGTCTTGTGTCAATTACTCTGCATTTGCAAATGCTTGTTTTAAAAAGCATATCCTGACTTTTTTCTGGAATATTAAAAGTGAGGTGGCCGATCTAATATCTATAGGGTGGGCGTTCCACAGCCGAGAGGCCACCACCGAGAAGGCCCTGTCTCTCATCTCTGCCAAACGTACCTGTGAGGAAGGCTGCACAATTCAAAGTGCTGGTGTTGACCTACAAAACCCTATATGGTTCCGGCCCAGTGTATCTGTCCGAACAGATCTCCTGCTACGTCCCACCTCAGAATCTAAGATCTTCTGGGGAGGCCCTGCTCTCGACCCCGCCTCTATCACAAGTGAGATTGGCGGGGATGAGGAGCAGGGCCTTCTCGGTGGTGGCCCCCCACCTGTGGAACTCGTTCCCGGGGGAAATTAGATCAGCGTCACCCCTCCTTTCCTTCAGGAAAAAATTGAAAACATGGATGTGGGGATGTGGGATCAGGCATTTGGACAACCTGGCAGATGAAAAAGGACGTGGCGATAGACTGGAATTGACAAATGGAATGGAATTATGGAACGCTGAAGACGCATGCTGAGCTTATAATTCGTTTTAATGATTTTAATGATTGTGTTATATATGGACTGTTTAATTGTGATAAATGTTGATTGTTTTTCTATGTATATGTACTCTATGTAGGCATCGAATTGTGCCTTTTTTGTAAGCCGCCCTGTGTCCCCCCTTGGGGGTTGAGAAGGGCGGAATAAAAGTAACTGAAATAAATAATAAATAAATAAATAACGAGAGCAGGGCCCCCTCAGATGATCTCAAGGTTCATAAAGGGAGATGCATTCCGATAGGTAAGTCGGGCTTTATAGGCTAAAGCCAGCACTTTGAATTGTGCCCAGTAGCAAACTGGTAACCAGTGAAGCTGGCGTAACAGAGGAGTTGTATGCTCCCTGAGCGCTGCTCCTGTTAGCAATCTGGCTGCCATTCGTTGGACCATTTGAAGCTTCTGGACAGTCTTCAAAGGAAACTCCACGTAGAGTGTGTTGCAGTAGTCTATACGGGATGTAACCAGAGCATGGACTATTGTGTCCAAATCAGACTTCCAAAGGTATGGGCGAAGCTGGCGCACAAACTTTAACTGTGCAATGCTCCCCTGGTCACCACCTAAATTTATTCACTAATTGGATTATCTCTATGGAGCCCCCGGTAGCGCAGTGGGTTAAACCCCTGTGCTGGCAGGACAGGTTGCAGGTTCAAATCCGGGGAGAGGCAGATGAGCTCCCTCTACCAGCTCCAGCTCCTCATGCGGGGACATGAGAGAAGCCTCCCACAAGGATGATAAAAACATCAAATCATCCGGGCGTCCCCTGGGCAACGTCCTTGCAGACGGCCAATTCTCTCATACCAGAAGCGACTTGCAATTTCTCAAGTTGCTCCTGACACGACAAAAAAAAAAATCCCTATGAATCATTTGCTCCTCTAATTCAACTTTATGGTCAATGTCTGGTGGAAACCTACCCTAGAGTTGCCCGGGAGAACCCAGAAATTTTTCATGTTTTTCAAAAAAGGAAAATCCCTAGAACTCTTATCAAGTTACATAACGTCTGGGTAAAAGCACAACTAATCTAGGATCGCAAAAGATATTTCTTTAAAGATGAAAAAATGGTTTGTAATAGTTTCCAAAAGGCATTAAAAATAGAGTTGGAAACTGCACCATTCATTGATTAAATGGCTTGTGTACTTTTGCCTCAAATGAGTATCCAAAAGCCAGGAGTGGGGTGTCTGTTTGGACACACAAGTCTCATTTATAAATACTTTGCATACCAGCAAGGAAACATTCCACAGTTTGCTTTTAAAATACTGTTTATATACTGTGAATGCTGTCTAAATAAATGGACTACTAATCATCTATCTTGATGGTATGTTCAAACCCCACAAATGGTTCTGTATGAGTCAGGATAGGCTAGAGGGAAGATATTTTTATTTATTCCCCCTAGGTCTGTCCAACCTCACATAGGCATTCCCTATCCAAAAAAGAAAAAAGAAATCCTGAGCCAAGCTGAGAATAGCAACCAACTATGCAACCTCAGCTAAATTACTACCAGGCTTCTGCAAAGTTACATGTAGGTTGTTGCATAGCCTGTTACATTCCAGGACAAGAAATACTCTCGGACTTTAAACACCACACTGTTGGATGGAAAACAATCCTTTTATTGAAGATAATTAAAAAACAGTATGGTAAAAAAGCAGTTTAAAGAAATAGGTAAATCATCATAATCATCACTTTATTTCTTAATTAGTCGCTCTCCACCAAAGTGCTCCGAGCGACTTACAATTTAAAATAGCTTATACACAATATAAAACATTCAATATAAAAACATTCAACATAAAAACATTCAGCAGTGACTGTGGCAAAATTTGATCCGATTACTTAAATGCACAACCAAACAGCCAAGTCTTGAGTGCCTTTACAAAAGGTGGCAACTCCGACATTGCTCTAATATATGGAGGCAATGAGTTCCACAGAATTGGAGCATAGATCGAAAAAGCTCTACGCCTTGTAGCTTCCAAATGTGTCTCCCTAGGACCCGGTATGTATAGGAGATTTTCCTGGGTGGATCGAGGTGACCACTGATGGGGAAAAGGAATGAGGCGGTCCCTAAGATATAAAGGTCCTTGGCCATTTTGAGCTCTAAATGTCAGGATCAGTATCTTGTAAGAGATCCGATGTTCTATTGGTAGCCAATGCAGTTGTTGCAGAATCAGTGTAATATGGGATCTTATAGATGATCCCGCTAGCAGCCTGGCTGCCGCATTTTGGACCATCCGAATGTTCTGGGTTGTTGACTTCGGAAGGCCAGCATATAAGGCATTGCAATAGTCCAACCTTGTGGTGACTGTTGCGTGGATTACCGTTGCCAATGCTTCTACCGAAAGGTAGGATGCCAATTTCCTTGCCTGGCGAAGATGAAAAAAGGCCTGCTTACTTATGGCAGTGATCTGGGCCTCCATCGTCAGCGATGAATCCAACACAAGCCCAAGGCTTTTAACAGTGGCAGACGGAACCAGAGCTTCCCCATCGAAATCAGGCAGAGACTGGGTTAATTCTGGCTGCTGGCCGGGCCAGAGTATCTGTTTTTGCAGGATTGACTTTTAGTCTGCTTGCTCGTAGCCAACTCATCACTGCTTCCAAACACAGCTTAAAGTTCTCAGGAATCACGGTTGTCCCAGGTTCGAGACGCAAGAGTAGCTGGGTATCATCTGCATACTGGTAGCACTCTATGCCAAAGCTCCGCACCAGGCCAGCAAGTGGTCGGACGTAGATGTTAAATAACAGGGGCGAGAGGAGAGCACCCTCAGGAACTCCACAGCAAAGGCAGGAGCTCTCAGAGCTTTGGCCTGACCACTCCACCCTCTGTCTCCGGTCCCGGAGGAATGAATTGAACCATTTGAGGGCTAAACCTCGTACACCAGACAGAGCCAATTGATGAATCAGCAAGTCATGGTCCACAGTGTCGAATGCAGCTGTGAGGTCCAAGAGTACCAATAGCGCTGATCCGCCTCGGTCTAACTGACGACGAATTTAATCAGTAATAGCTACCAAGACAGTCTCTGTCCCATGACCTGAATGAAAGCCTGATTGGAAGGGGTCCAAACCTGCAGTCTCATCTAAGAATTGCTGTAGCTGCCCCGCCACTCTCCGTTCAATCACCTTGCCCAGGAACGGAAGGTTTGAAATCCAATTAGGTAGGAAGATAAGCAGGAACAAAGTAGTCCAGGGTAATAGTTTAGCAGAGTCCATAAAAACAAAGCCAAAATTTCTCAAATGAAATGCAAGAAACCAGGAAACATGAACCCAAGGCATGAATATTGACAAAATTACCATCTGTCAGCTGCAAAAGGCCACCCTACTGGGATCTGCATGCATTATTTGCCGATACATCACATACTAATAATATAATATAATATATTGTATATACATATAATATTTATAATATTATAATGTAATACAATATAATACTACTAATAATAATATAATATTATTATTATATATTTTATATTACATTTAATATTACTATTATAATATAATGGTATAGTACAATATATGATACTGATATTGTACTATGCTAATAATATATTGTATGTATATATAGCTTGTAAGCCACTCTGAGTCCCCTTCGGGGTGAGAAGAGCGGCGTATACATGTCGTAAATAAATAAATAAATAAAAATATAGAAACATAAAATCCAAGAATGAAAACCATGAAAGTCAGGCAAGGCATTTCATATATATATATAGAGAGAGAGAGAGATAGCGTCCCTACATCGCGGTTTTCCACGTATCGTGGGTGGTCCTGGAACGTAACCCCCGCGATAAGTGAGGGAACACTGTATAAGCCGAGGCACCTAATTTTACTACAAAAAAACTGGGACAACATATTGACTCGAGTATAAACTGAATGTGGGAAATGCAGCAGCTACTGGTAAATTTCAAAATAAAAATAGATACCAATAAAATTACATTAATCAAGGCATCAGTAGGCTAAATGTATTTGAATAATTACATAAAATTGTAATTTAAGATAAGACTGTCCAGCTCAGATTTAACTATTATTCTAAACTTCTTCGATGTAAATGTGCTTAACAATTAAGAGAGTAAAATAATGGAAATGTAATAATAACATAATAATAGAGTAATACAATAACAATAATAGCATAAAATAATAAATGTAATAATAATAAATAGAGTAAGATAATAATAATAATAATAATAATAATAATAATAATAAGAAGAAGAAGAAGAAGAAGAAGAAGAAGAAGAAGAAGACGACGACGACGACTCTGGCACAAATCAGTAAAGGTGGTCCCAGTGGTGATTGGCACACTGGGTTTTTTTTTGGTCGTGTCAGGAGTGACTCCTGGTGTGAGAGAATTGGCCGTCTGCAAGGATGTTGCCCAGGGGACACCTGGATGATTTTGATGTTTTTATCATCCTTGTGGGAGGCTTCTTTCATGTCCCCGCATGAGGAGCTGGAGCTGATAGAGGGAACTCATCCGCCTCTCCCCGGATTCGAACCTGCGACCTGTCGGTCTTCAGTCCTGCCGGCACAGGGGTTTAACCCACTGCGCCACTGGGGACTCCATGGCACACTGGGTGCAGTGCCTAAAGACCTTGGCCTGCACTTAGACACAATTAGCACTGATAAAATTACCATCTGCCAGCTGCAAAAGGCCACCTTACTGGGATCTGCACGCATTATTTGCCGATACATCACACAGTCCTAGACAATTGGGAAGTGTCTGACGTGTGATCCAATACAACAGCCAGCAGAGTGATCTTGTTTGCTGTGGACTCACCTTGTTGTGTTGCAAATAATAATAATAATAATAATAATAATAATAATAATAATAGAGTAAAATAATTGTAGTAAAAATAATAATAACAACATAGTAAAATAAAATAAAAAACCTTGACTTGAGTATAAGCCTATAAAAAGGACTGAAAAACTCGGCTTGTATACGGTAACTTAATCTGGATCTATTTTACGGATAAAAAATTGCCCACAACAAATAATACAAAAACAGCAGTTTTGAAGCACCTCGGACACATTTAAAACCTACCTGCAGAAAACTCCCGAGCAAACGCCAAGGACATCAACACGAGAGGCAATCCCACCGTCACAAACTTCACCATGCGGTCGCAAGGTAATTCCAGGCGAAGCCCTTTAGCCCTGGAGCCGTTTGGATCTGGAAGCAGAGCATCTGAGAGCATATACTGGCCAGCTGTGTGGGCGATCGACATGATTATTTCGGATGGGGAGCCGTGCACAACACAGGAAAGGTCAAGGCAGCTGCTGTTGCTACTGCTCTGGGCAGCTCTCGAATGGCATCTCAAGCCCTTTACCGCTTTCCCTTTTGTGCCTGTTGAATGGAAATGTGTTATGTGTAGAAAATTAAGTCCTGGGCAGTTGTCAATAAGAGCCTTGGCTGCCTGCTAAACAAAATTACAGGGCTTGCCTATACACTAGCCCGTCCCAGAAATAGCGCAAAATGAAGAGCAACATCCTTTGATTGCTGGGGACACCACGTCCCGCAGTTTTCCATAAGGCTGGGTCTTTGTGGTTTTTCCTTCCCCTTTCATAAACAGAAGTTATTTTCAGCAGGCCTTGGCAGGATTGTGGGTTTGGTTTCACGTTTGAGAACATCCAAGAATGGGTTTGGGGGATGGATAGATGGCAAGTTTGGGCCACGCTTTGATTTTCAGAGAAGTCTGGGTGGTGGGAAGCTCTGAACACCTGCATTCGGAAGATATTTTGAGCCCTGTGGTATATGACCACAATACGGGGCAAAATGAACAGAACCTTTCCCAGATTTGATGTTTAGTGCTTGGCAAACGTCAGAAGTCCACAAGTATATTGAATAACCCCTGCCATGCAACAATATACAAGTATATTGAATCACCCCTGCCATACATTGAATCACCCCTGACAGATGTCTGTTTAGTCTTTGTTTGAGAACCTCCAGAGGAGACTCCATCACAATCTGATTTAAGTCAAATATTTATTTATTTACAGTATTTATATTCCGCCTTTCTCACCCTGCAGGGCGGATTACAATGTACATATACATGGCAAGCATTCAATGCCATAGACACACAACATATATAGACACACAGAGGCTATTTAACATTCCAGCTTTTTCATGAGGGTATTCTGGCCACCAGGGGAGCTGTCCCTTCACCGTCTATTTGTGACACTGATGAAGCACTTCCTCATTCTTTGCACGCTTGCTGGAGATTTTTTAAGGTATCGTAAATTAGCCTCCTCGCATAAAGGTAAAGGTTTTTTTGGGTTTTTTTTGTTGTGTCAGGAGCAACCGCTCCTGTTGTGAGAGAATTGGCCGTCTGCAAGGACGTTGCCCAGGGGACGCCTGGATGATTTGATATTTGTGGGAGGCTTCTCTCATGTCCCCGCATGAGGAGCTGGAGCCGACAGAGGGAGCTCATCCGCCTCTCCCGGGATTTGAACCTGCGACCTGTCGGTCTTCAGTCCTGCTGGCACAGGGCTTTAACCCACTGCACCACCGGGGGCTCCTAAGGTAAAGGTAGTCCCCTGGCATGAAGTCCAGTCATGTCTGACTCTGGGGTGTGGTGCTCATCTCCATTTCTAAGCCGAAGAGTCAGCGTTGTCTGTAGACACCTCCAAGGTCATGTGGCCGGCATGACTGCATGGAGCGCCGTTACCTTCCCGCCGGAGCGGTACCTATTGATCTACTCACATTTGCATGTTTTCGAACTGCTAGGTTGGCAGAAGCTAGGGCTGACAGCAGAAGCTCACGCCGCTCCCCGGAATCGAACCTGCGACCTTTCGATCAACAAGCTCAGCAGCTCAGTGCTTTAACCCACTGCACCACTCGCATAAGCGGTACCTTAATTTACTACTCGACAAATGCAACCGTCTTTTGGGCTGCAAAGGTCGACAGCAAGCTACACAAATTGGTCAGAAGCTCACTTTGACCCGGGCTGGCTTCGAATTCATGACCTTTTGATCAGTAGTGATCTTAATGCAGCTGACTCCCAGCCAGCTGCACCACAGACAGCTTTCAATATTCTCCCTTCAGTGTCTTTAACCCTAATCCCTAACTGGCCCTGGCCCCAAACCTGGACCTGACCCCAACTCCCGGGCCTCAGGCCCCAGATCTTGACCCATAAAACAGGGGTCCTCAAACTACAGCCCACGGGTCACATGTGGCCCGCCACGGGCATTTATCCAGCCCACCGAGGAGGCCTCCCTCTCAGTGGAAATTGAATGAAATCCAATAGAAAATCTCAAAATATGAAACCATTAACACAGAATAAAATATTAATAGTATTAGAAAGTAGAACTCCTTCAAGGACAGGTTAGAAACCTCTTTAGGGCTTGATCTCAAGAGACAGACTGGGATTCTAAGGCAAAGCCCATTTTCGGAGGTGTTTATACCAGGAAAAAGGGTGCCATAGAACAGGAAGAATTATTACTATTCTATTTAACCCACAATGGTCCCTCGTAGGGAATAATCTGAGGATTTCAAATGGCAAAGCATACAATCCCATGAGGCCCAAACACCAGGTTCATTGAAGGCAAACATCCCATTTGTATTATATGTATTCAATCTATGCAATGGCCTCACGTGTGTCTCACATCCCATTATAACCATCAGTGTCCATGATTTGCATCGTGATATTGGCTATGTTTAGGTGTGTAGATGCCAACACCTTCAAGTTGACTCCTGACTTAAAGTGACCCTTTTAAAAGTGAAGCTTTTAAACAGAGGCCGGATGGCCATCTGTCAGGGGTGCTTTGAATGCATATTCCTGCTTCTTGGCAGGGGGTTGGACTGGATGGCCCATGAGGTCTCTTCCAACTCTTTGATTCTATGACCCCATGAATCAGGAAAGAAATACTAAAGAAAAGGGTTCGTCATTGTCTTCCTATAGCTTGGCATTTCTTGGTAGTGCTCCATTATCTGGGTCTGACTCTGCTTAATTTACAAAAAGACATCTTGGTGCCTTTAAGGCAGTGTTTCCCAATGTTCCTAAAGTTGTAACCCCTTAATACAGTTCCTCATGTTGTGGTGACCCCCAACCATATAATTATTTTCATTGCCACTTCATAACTGTAATTTTGCTACTGTTATGAATTGTAATGTAAATATATGATATGCAGGATGTATTTTCATTCACTGGATCACAAATACTGACATGCCCAAATTTGAATACTTGTGGGGATTTTTTCATTTGGGAGTTGTAGTTGTTGGGATTTATAGTTCTCCTACAATCAGAGTATTCTGAACTCCACCAATAATGGAATTGAACCAAACTTGGCACACAAAACTCCCATGACCAACAGAAAATACTGGAAGGGTTTGGTGGGAGTTTTGGAGTTGTAGTTCACCTACAACCTGCTACTAAGGAGGCTGTCCAGGTCCTGAACTGGTGCTTGGCCGCTGTGACGGTCTGGATGAGGGCGAACAAATTGAAATTGAATCCAGACAAGACAGAGGTACTCCTGGTCAGTCGCAAGGCCGAACAGGGCATAGGGTTACAGCCTGTGTTGGATGGGGCCGCACTCCCCCTGAAGACGCAGGTTCGCAGCTTGGGTGTGACCCTGGACTCATTGCTGAGCCTGGAACCCCAGGTTTCGGCGGTGACCAGGGGAGCATTTGCACAGCTAAAGCTTGTGCGCCAGCTGCGCCCATACCTTGGGAAGTCTGACTTGGCCACGGTAGTCCACGCTCTGGTTACATCCCGTTTAGACTACTGCAACGCTCTCTACGTGGGGTTGCCTCTGAAGACAGCTCGGAACCTCCAACTAGTCCAACGCTCGGCAGCCATGATTTTAACAGGAGCGGAGCACAGGGAGCATACAACCCCCCTGTTGCACCAACTCCACTAGCTACCGATCTGCTACCGGGCTGAATTCAAAGTGCTGGCGTTGGCCTTTAAAGCCCTAAACGGTTCCGGCCCAAGCTACCTATCTGACCGCATCTCTGCCTATGAACCCACCAGGACTTTGAGATCTTCCGGGGAGACCCTGCTCTCGATCCCGCCTGCTTCTCAAGCTCGGCTGGCGGGGACGAGAGATAGGGCCTTCTCGGTGGTGGCTCCTCGGCTGTGGAACGCCCTTCCTACGGACATTAGACTAGCACCATCTCTAATGGTATTCCGCAAAAAGGTAAAGACGTGGATGTTTGTGCAGGCGTTTGAGTAATTTAGTGCAATCTGGTAATGGAACATAGGAACGGAACAATGGACGACGAACCTGGACTACGCTTGGATGATGAGAAGATTGGGTACGGTTGTTTTTTGTAATAATTGTGCATTGTAATTGCTTATTGGTAATTTATGGATAATGTGTTAAGTCAATTGTTATATGTTGTATGGAACCACTGCTGTTTCTACTGTTTTTACTGTTTGTGAACCGCTGTGAGTCGCCTTCGGGCTTGAGATACAGTGGTATATAAGCAAAGTAAGTAAGTAAGTACATCCAGAGAGCACTGTGGACTCAAACAACGATGGGTCTGGACCAAACTTGGCATGAACCCTCAATATGACCAAATGTGAACACTGGTGGAGTTTGGGGAAATCAGACCTTGAAATTTGGGAGTTGTAGTTGCTAGGATTTATAGTTCACCTATAATCAAAGAACCCCTTGAACCCCACCAAAAATAGAATTGGGCCGAACTTCCCACACAGAACCCCCATTCCTTGAAGGGACTTGCTGGCACGAACCTCCCTCTAGCCTTGCATGCTCTACCTCACCCGCGCATGCGCGCCATGTGCTGAGCACACCTGCTCTCCCCTCTCCACTTGGGAGTTCTCAGAAACAGTTTTCCTCTTGGCTGAGAGGCCACCCAATTACAGCGGAGAAGAGCTTTTGGTGGGAGGATTAGCTGTCTGTTTCCAAAAAGAAAGAGAAGGACAGGCAGAGAGATCTTAAGTCTTCTTTGCCAAAGGGGTTCCTAAGGTCACCAGAAATATATGTTTTCTGATGGTCTTTGCCGACCCCTGCCCAGGGGTTTCGACCCCCAGATTTAGAAACTCTGCTTTAAGGTATTTATGCTATGTGTACTTTCAGGTTTTGTTAAGTGTCGGCTCTTGCCCTCTCCAGGCAGCCACCTCTCCACCATAGTCAACATCGACACCGAAACACCGCCCGAGCTCTGCGAGTGCAGCATTTTCCCAAATGAAGCAGAGAGTGTTTGAGGACCGGGACATCCGTAGGGGTACCAAGGTGCTTGTCTATAAAGCTATTGTCCTCCCAACCCTGCTATATGCCTGTGAAACATGGACTGTCTACAGACATCACATGCAACTCCTGGAATGATTCCATCAGCGCTGCCTCCGGAAAATCCTGCAAATCTCTTGGGAAGACAAGCGGACAAACGTCAGCGTGCTGGAAGAAGCAAAGACCACCAACATTGAAGCGATGGTCCTCTGCCATCAACTCCGCTGGACCAGCCACGTTGTCCGGATGCCTGACCACCGCCTCCCAAAGCAGTTGCTCTACTCTGAACTTAAGAACGGAAAACGGAACGTTGGTGGACAGGAAAAGAGATTTAAAGATGGCCACAAAGCCAACCTTAAAATCTGGCATAGACACTGAGAACTGGGAAGCCCTGGCCCTTGACCGCTCCAGCTGGAGGTCAGCTGTGACCAGCAGTGCTGCAGAATTCGAGGAGGCACAAGTGGAGGGTGAAAGAGAGAAATGTGCCAGGAGGAAGGTGCGTCAAGCCAACCCCGACCGGGACCGCCTTCCACCTGGAAACCAATGCCCTCACTGTGGGAGAAGATGCGGGTCAAGAATAGGGCTCCACAGCCACCTACGAACCCACAAGGAAACGCATAATGGAATAATAGAAGACCATCTTACTCGTCCAACGAGGGATCGCCTAAGTAAGTAAGTTAAGTGTCCGTACTAAAAAACTATGGATGCCCCAAAACCTTACAATATATCCTTAAACGAATTAATCTAACTTCATGGTCCAACTGCTTATGTGCAATCAAGTCATCTATCAACTGATGGTGAGACAATAAATTTAAATTACTCAGGGGTGTTTTTGCCAATTCATTCCTTTGAAATACAACCTGGTAGTTGCTGTTGATCTCCTGTTCAAGTATTAAAAGCACACCTCTTGGATTTTCTATCCAAAACACATTCCAAGTATTCTGTACCTACTGAACGGCTGATCTGTTCTAGTTTGCCTGCTATTTATTTTAAAAGAAATGAATCAATTTTAAAATAACTTTTTAAAAGCCCAGTAACCAGAGTTCTTTGGATGACATACAAATTTTAAAAGCAGCAATAAAAAAAGCCAAATGAATAGTGATAATAAAAACAAAATAAAAACCAGAAGCAAGGCTAAAACAGCATAAATAGCTCAAAAAATAAACAGTTGCTAAAACATCTGGTACAGTAAGGCATTTATGTAGTACTAGCTGTTCCCTGCCACACATTGCTGTGGCCCAGTCTGGGTAAATGTATTTTGTGCATATATGTATGCGTATAGATGTGGTTTTGCGTATGCATTGTAATGTATTTATTTTATTTTTTGGCTTTTTAAATCTCTTCCCCTGTGTTTTTGAGTGATGGTCACTCGTTGGTCTGATAGGTGTTTTGTGTCCAAATTTGGTGGCAATTCGTCCAGTGGTTTTTGAGTTCTGTTAATCCCACAAACAAACATTACATTTTTATTTATATAGACTAGCCGTCCCCTGCCACGCGTTGCTGTGGCCCAGTCTGTGTATATGTGTTTTGTGTGTATATATATGTGTATATATGTGGTTTTGTGCACGCATTGTAATGTATTTTTTATTTTTTCTTGGCTTCTAAAGTCTCTTTTGCTGTTTTTCAGTGTTTAATGAGTGACTAGCCATCCCCTGCCACGCATTGCTGTGGCCCAGTCTATGTATATGTGTTTTGTGTGTGTATATGTGTATATATATTTGTGTATCAACTGCAATGAATACAACAATATTTAATGAATTAAAATGATTAGTCTTTTCAAAAAAATTAATTCTTAGTGGCTTTGGCTCATATTATTTCTTAATTATATTTTTATTCTAATAGCATTAATATGCTTATATCCTTGTACTAAAACAAATTTATATTTTTACTTGATTTGTAACTATCTTTCCAGATTATCGGTTTTATTTTCTAGTAAGCACTGCTCATTTCTTCTTAGGTCAAATAGCCTTAAACGGTCAACCAAAAAGAAAACAAAAAAAAAACTATACCTCCCCCACAAAACCTGTCCACACCAGGGTAATCTTTGCAAGTGTGCGGTTTGTATTTAGAAAACAATTGCCTCTTTCATGGGTACTTATACATTGCATACTCAAGAGTCACTAAACAGTCAGATCTGTTTATGCAGAAAACGGACAAACCAAAAATTTAGTCAATCCACTAGCATTACAATAAAATATGTTTTCTGTAAAAAAAAACACAACTTTTTCTTTCCATTCCTTTCATTCCACGTAGACACAGCAAATCAAGATATGGTATTGAACCGCATGAGGAGCTGGAGCCGACAGAGGGAGCTCATCCGCCTCTCCCGGGATTTGAACCTGCGACCTGTTGGTCTTCAGTCCTGCTGGCACAGGGCTTTAACCCACTGCACCACCGGGGGCTCCTAAGGTAAAGGTAGTCCCCTGGCATGAAGTCCAGTCATGTCTGACTCTGGGGTGTGGTGCTCATCTCCATTTCTAAGCCGAAGAGTCAGCGTTGTCTGTAGACACCTCCAAGGTCATGTGGCCGGCATGACTGCATGGAGCGCCGTTACCTTCCCGCCGGAGCGGTACCTATTGATCTACTCACATTTGCATGTTTTCGAACTGCTAGGTTGGCAGAAGCTAGGGCTGACAGCAGAAGCTCACGCCGCTCCCCGGAATCGAACCTGCGACCTTTCGATCAACAAGCTCAGCAGCTCAGTGCTTTAACCCACTGCACCATTCGCATAAGCGGTACCTTAATTTACTACTCGACAAATGCAACCGTCTTTTGGGCTGCAAAGGTCGACAGCAAGCTACACAAATTGGTCAGAAGCTCACTTTGACCCGGGCTGGCTTCGAATTCATGACCTTTTGATCAGTAGTGATCTTAATGCAGCTGACTCCCAGCCAGCTGCACCACAGACAGCTTTCAATATTCTCCCTTCAGTGTCTTTAACCCTAATCCCTAACTGGCCCTGGCCCCAAACCTGGACCTGACCCCAACTCCCGGGCCTCAGGCCCCAGATCTTGACCCATAAAACAGGGGTCCTCAAACTACAGCCCACGGGTCACATGTGGCCCGCCACGGGCATTTATCCAGCCCACCGAGGAGGCCTCCCTCTCAGTGGAAATTGAATGAAATCCAATAGAAAATCTCAAAATATGAAACCATTAACACAGAATAAAATATTAATAGTATTAGAAAGTAGAACTCCTTCAAGGACAGGTTAGAAACCTCTTTAGGGCTTGATCTCAAGAGACAGACTGGGATTCTAAGGCAAAGCCCATTTTCGGAGGTGTTTATACCAGGAAAAAGGGTGCCATAGAACAGGAAGAATTATTACTATTCTATTTAACCCACAATGGTCCCTCGTAGGGAATAATCTGAGGATTTCAAATGGCAAAGCATACAATCCCATGAGGCCCAAACACCAGGTTCATTGAAGGCAAACATCCCATTTGTATTATATGTATTCAATCTATGCAATGGCCTCACGTGTGTCTCACATCCCATTATAACCATCAGTGTCCATGATTTGCATCGTGATATTGGCTATGTTTAGGTGTGTAGATGCCAACACCTTCAAGTTGACTCCTGACTTAAAGTGACCCTTTTAAAAGTGAAGCTTTTAAACAGAGGCCGGATGGCCATCTGTCAGGGGTGCTTTGAATGCATATTCCTGCTTCTTGGCAGGGGGTTGGACTGGATGGCCCATGAGGTCTCTTCCAACTCTTTGATTCTATGACCCCATGAATCAGGAAAGAAATACTAAAGAAAAGGGTTCGTCATTGTCTTCCTATAGCTTGGCATTTCTTGGTAGTGCTCCATTATCTGGGTCTGACTCTGCTTAATTTACAAAAAGACATCTTGGTGCCTTTAAGGCAGTGTTTCCCAATGTTCCTAAAGTTGTAACCCCTTAATACAGTTCCTCATGTTGTGGTGACCCCCAACCATATAATTATTTTCATTGCCACTTCATAACTGTAATTTTGCTACTGTTATGAATTGTAATGTAAATATATGATATGCAGGATGTATTTTCATTCACTGGATCACAAATACTGACATGCCCAAATTTGAATACTTGTGGGGATTTTTTCATTTGGGAGTTGTAGTTGTTGGGATTTATAGTTCTCCTACAATCAGAGTATTCTGAACTCCACCAATAATGGAATTGAACCAAACTTGGCACACAAAACTCCCATGACCAACAGAAAATACTGGAAGGGTTTGGTGGGAGTTTTGGAGTTGTAGTTCACCTACAACCTGCTACTAAGGAGGCTGTCCAGGTCCTGAACTGGTGCTTGGCCGCTGTGACGGTCTGGATGAGGGCGAACAAATTGAAATTGAATCCAGACAAGACAGAGGTACTCCTGGTCAGTCGCAAGGCCGAACAGGGCATAGGGTTACAGCCTGTGTTGGATGGGGCCGCACTCCCCCTGAAGACGCAGGTTCGCAGCTTGGGTGTGACCCTGGACTCATTGCTGAGCCTGGAACCCCAGGTTTCGGCGGTGACCAGGGGAGCATTTGCACAGCTAAAGCTTGTGCGCCAGCTGCGCCCATACCTTGGGAAGTCTGACTTGGCCACGGTAGTCCACGCTCTGGTTACATCCCGTTTAGACTACTGCAACGCTCTCTACGTGGGGTTGCCTCTGAAGACAGCTCGGAACCTCCAACTAGTCCAACGCTCGGCAGCCATGATTTTAACAGGAGCGGAGCACAGGGAGCATACAACCCCCCTGTTGCACCAACTCCACTAGCTACCGATCTGCTACCGGGCTGAATTCAAAGTGCTGGCGTTGGCCTTTAAAGCCCTAAACGGTTCCGGCCCAAGCTACCTATCTGACCGCATCTCTGCCTATGAACCCACCAGGACTTTGAGATCTTCCGGGGAGACCCTGCTCTCGATCCCGCCTGCTTCTCAAGCTCGGCTGGCGGGGACGAGAGATAGGGCCTTCTCGGTGGTGGCTCCTCGGCTGTGGAACGCCCTTCCTACGGACATTAGACTAGCACCATCTCTAATGGTATTCCGCAAAAAGGTAAAGACGTGGATGTTTGTGCAGGCGTTTGAGTAATTTAGTGCAATCTGGTAATGGAACATAGGAACGGAACAATGGACGACGAACCTGGACTACGCTTGGATGATGAGAAGATTGGGTACGGTTGTTTTTTGTAATAATTGTGCATTGTAATTGCTTATTGGTAATTTATGGATAATGTGTTAAGTCAATTGTTATATGTTGTATGGAACCACTGCTGTTTCTACTGTTTTTACTGTTTGTGAACCGCTGTGAGTCGCCTTCGGGCTTGAGATACAGTGGTATATAAGCAAAGTAAGTAAGTAAGTACATCCAGAGAGCACTGTGGACTCAAACAACGATGGGTCTGGACCAAACTTGGCATGAACCCTCAATATGACCAAATGTGAACACTGGTGGAGTTTGGGGAAATCAGACCTTGAAATTTGGGAGTTGTAGTTGCTAGGATTTATAGTTCACCTATAATCAAAGAACCCCTTGAACCCCACCAAAAATAGAATTGGGCCGAACTTCCCACACAGAACCCCCATTCCTTGAAGGGACTTGCTGGCACGAACCTCCCTCTAGCCTTGCATGCTCTACCTCACCCGCGCATGCGCGCCATGTGCTGAGCACACCTGCTCTCCCCTCTCCACTTGGGAGTTCTCAGAAACAGTTTTCCTCTTGGCTGAGAGGCCACCCAATTACAGCGGAGAAGAGCTTTTGGTGGGAGGATTAGCTGTCTGTTTCCAAAAAGAAAGAGAAGGACAGGCAGAGAGATCTTAAGTCTTCTTTGCCAAAGGGGTTCCTAAGGTCACCAGAAATATATGTTTTCTGATGGTCTTTGCCGACCCCTGCCCAGGGGTTTCGACCCCCAGATTTAGAAACTCTGCTTTAAGGTATTTATGCTATGTGTACTTTCAGGTTTTGTTAAGTGTCGGCTCTTGCCCTCTCCAGGCAGCCACCTCTCCACCATAGTCAACATCGACACCGAAACACCGCCCGAGCTCTGCGAGTGCAGCATTTTCCCAAATGAAGCAGAGAGTGTTTGAGGACCGGGACATCCGTAGGGGTACCAAGGTGCTTGTCTATAAAGCTATTGTCCTCCCAACCCTGCTATATGCCTGTGAAACATGGACTGTCTACAGACATCACATGCAACTCCTGGAATGATTCCATCAGCGCTGCCTCCGGAAAATCCTGCAAATCTCTTGGGAAGACAAGCGGACAAACGTCAGCGTGCTGGAAGAAGCAAAGACCACCGGCATTGAAGCGATGGTCCTCTGCCATCAACTCCGCTGGACCAGCCACGTTGTCCGGATGCCTGACCACCGCCTCCCAAAGCAGTTGCTCTACTCTGAACTTAAGAACGGAAAACGGAACGTTGGTGGACAGGAAAAGAGATTTAAAGATGGCCACAAAGCCAACCTTAAAATCTGGCATAGACACTGAGAACTGGGAAGCCCTGGCCCTTGACCGCTCCAGCTGGAGGTCAGCTGTGACCAGCAGTGCTGCAGAATTCGAGGAGGCACAAGTGGAGGGTGAAAGAGAGAAATGTGCCAGGAGGAAGGTGCGTCAAGCCAACCCCGACTGGGACCGCCTTCCACCTGGAAACCAATGCCCTCACTGTGGGAGAAGATGCGGGTCAAGAATAGGGCTCCACAGCCACCTACGAACCCACAAGGAAACGCATAATGGAATAATAGAAGACCATCTTACTCGTCCAACGAGGGATCGCCTAAGTAAGTAAGTTAAGTGTCCGTACTAAAAAACTATGGATGCCCCAAAACCTTACAATATATCCTTAAACGAATTAATCTAACTTCATGGTCCAACTGCTTATGTGCAATCAAGTCATCTATCAACTGATGGTGAGACAATAAATTTAAATTACTCAGGGGTGTTTTTGCCAATTCATTCCTTTGAAATACAACCTGGTAGTTGCTGTTGATCTCCTGTTCAAGTATTAAAAGCACACCTCTTGGATTTTCTATCCAAAACACATTCCAAGTATTCTGTACCTACTGAACGGCTGATCTGTTCTAGTTTGCCTGCTATTTATTTTAAAAGAAATGAATCAATTTTAAAATAACTTTTTAAAAGCCCAGTAACCAGAGTTCTTTGGATGACATACAAATTTTAAAAGCAGCAATAAAAAAAGCCAAATGAATAGTGATAATAAAAACAAAATAAAAACCAGAAGCAAGGCTAAAACAGCATAAATAGCTCAAAAAATAAACAGTTGCTAAAACATCTGGTACAGTAAGGCATTTATGTAGTACTAGCTGTTCCCTGCCACACATTGCTGTGGCCCAGTCTGGGTAAATGTATTTTGTGCATATATGTATGCGTATAGATGTGGTTTTGCGTATGCATTGTAATGTATTTATTTTATTTTTTGGCTTTTTAAATCTCTTCCCCTGTGTTTTTGAGTGATGGTCACTCGTTGGTCTGATAGGTGTTTTGTGTCCAAATTTGGTGGCAATTCGTCCAGTGGTTTTTGAGTTCTGTTAATCCCACAAACAAACATTACATTTTTATTTATATAGACTAGCCGTCCCCTGCCACGCGTTGCTGTGGCCCAGTCTGTGTATATGTGTTTTGTGTGTATATATATGTGTATATATGTGGTTTTGTGCACGCATTGTAATGTATTTTTTATTTTTTCTTGGCTTCTAAAGTCTCTTTTGCTGTTTTTCAGTGTTTAATGAGTGACTAGCCATCCCCTGCCACGCATTGCTGTGGCCCAGTCTATGTATATGTGTTTTGTGTGTGTATATGTGTATATATATTTGTGTATCAACTGCAATGAATACAACAATATTTAATGAATTAAAATGATTAGTCTTTTCAAAAAAATTAATTCTTAGTGGCTTTGGCTCATATTATTTCTTAATTATATTTTTATTCTAATAGCATTAATATGCTTATATCCTTGTACTAAAACAAATTTATATTTTTACTTGATTTGTAACTATCTTTCCAGATTATCGGTTTTATTTTCTAGTAAGCACTGCTCATTTCTTCTTAGGTCAAATAGCCTTAAACGGTCAACCAAAAAGAAAACAAAAAAAAAACTATACCTCCCCCACAAAACCTGTCCACACCAGGGTAATCTTTGCAAGTGTGCGGTTTGTATTTAGAAAACAATTGCCTCTTTCATGGGTACTTATACATTGCATACTCAAGAGTCACTAAACAGTCAGATCTGTTTATGCAGAAAACGGACAAACCAAAAATTTAGTCAATCCACTAGCATTACAATAAAATATGTTTTCTGTAAAAAAAAACACAACTTTTTCTTTCCATTCCTTTCATTCCACGTAGACACAGCAAATCAAGATATGGTATTGAACCGCATGAGGAGCTGGAGCCGACAGAGGGAGCTCATCCGCCTCTCCCGGGATTTGAACCTGCGACCTGTTGGTCTTCAGTCCTGCTGGCACAGGGCTTTAACCCACTGCACCACCGGGGGCTCCTAAGGTAAAGGTAGTCCCCTGGCATGAAGTCCAGTCATGTCTGACTCTGGGGTGTGGTGCTCATCTCCATTTCTAAGCCGAAGAGTCAGCGTTGTCTGTAGACACCTCCAAGGTCATGTGGCCGGCATGACTGCATGGAGCGCCGTTACCTTCCCGCCGGAGCGGTACCTATTGATCTACTCACATTTGCATGTTTTCGAACTGCTAGGTTGGCAGAAGCTAGGGCTGACAGCAGAAGCTCACGCCGCTCCCCGGAATCGAACCTGCGACCTTTCGATCAACAAGCTCAGCAGCTCAGTGCTTTAACCCACTGCACCACTCGCATAAGCGGTACCTTAATTTACTACTCGACAAATGCAACCGTCTTTTGGGCTGCAAAGGTCGACAGCAAGCTACACAAATTGGTCAGAAGCTCACTTTGACCCGGGCTGGCTTCGAATTCATGACCTTTTGATCAGTAGTGATCTTAATGCAGCTGACTCCCAGCCAGCTGCACCACAGACAGCTTTCAATATTCTCCCTTCAGTGTCTTTAACCCTAATCCCTAACTGGCCCTGGCCCCAAACCTGGACCTGACCCCAACTCCCGGGCCTCAGGCCCCAGATCTTGACCCATAAAACAGGGGTCCTCAAACTACAGCCCACGGGTCACATGTGGCCCGCCACGGGCATTTATCCAGCCCACTGAGGAGGCCTCCCTCTCAGTGGAAATTGAATGAAATCCAATAGAAAATCTCAAAATATGAAACCATTAACACAGAATAAAATATTAATAGTATTAGAAAGTAGAACTCCTTCAAGGACAGGTTAGAAACCTCTTTAGGGCTTGATCTCAAGAGACAGACTGGGATTCTAAGGCAAAGCCCATTTTCGGAGGTGTTTATACCAGGAAAAAGGGTGCCATAGAACAGGAAGAATTATTACTATTCTATTTAACCCACAATGGTCCCTCGTAGGGAATAATCTGAGGATTTCAAATGGCAAAGCATACAATCCCATGAGGCCCAAACACCAGGTTCATTGAAGGCAAACATCCCATTTGTATTATATGTATTCAATCTATGCAATGGCCTCACGTGTGTCTCACATCCCATTATAACCATCAGTGTCCATGATTTGCATCGTGATATTGGCTATGTTTAGGTGTGTAGATGCCAACACCTTCAAGTTGACTCCTGACTTAAAGTGACCCTTTTAAAAGTGAAGCTTTTAAACAGAGGCCGGATGGCCATCTGTCAGGGGTGCTTTGAATGCATATTCCTGCTTCTTGGCAGGGGGTTGGACTGGATGGCCCATGAGGTCTCTTCCAACTCTTTGATTCTATGACCCCATGAATCAGGAAAGAAATACTAAAGAAAAGGGTTCGTCATTGTCTTCCTATAGCTTGGCATTTCTTGGTAGTGCTCCATTATCTGGGTCTGACTCTGCTTAATTTACAAAAAGACATCTTGGTGCCTTTAAGGCAGTGTTTCCCAATGTTCCTAAAGTTGTAACCCCTTAATACAGTTCCTCATGTTGTGGTGACCCCCAACCATATAATTATTTTCATTGCCACTTCATAACTGTAATTTTGCTACTGTTATGAATTGTAATGTAAATATATGATATGCAGGATGTATTTTCATTCACTGGATCACAAATACTGACATGCCCAAATTTGAATACTTGTGGGGATTTTTTCATTTGGGAGTTGTAGTTGTTGGGATTTATAGTTCTCCTACAATCAGAGTATTCTGAACTCCACCAATAATGGAATTGAACCAAACTTGGCACACAAAACTCCCATGACCAACAGAAAATACTGGAAGGGTTTGGTGGGAGTTTTGGAGTTGTAGTTCACCTACAACCTGCTACTAAGGAGGCTGTCCAGGTCCTGAACTGGTGCTTGGCCGCTGTGACGGTCTGGATGAGGGCGAACAAATTGAAATTGAATCCAGACAAGACAGAGGTACTCCTGGTCAGTCGCAAGGCCGAACAGGGCATAGGGTTACAGCCTGTGTTGGATGGGGCCGCACTCCCCCTGAAGACGCAGGTTCGCAGCTTGGGTGTGACCCTGGACTCATTGCTGAGCCTGGAACCCCAGGTTTCGGCGGTGACCAGGGGAGCATTTGCACAGCTAAAGCTTGTGCGCCAGCTGCGCCCATACCTTGGGAAGTCTGACTTGGCCACGGTAGTCCACGCTCTGGTTACATCCCGTTTAGACTACTGCAACGCTCTCTACGTGGGGTTGCCTCTGAAGACAGCTCGGAACCTCCAACTAGTCCAACGCTCGGCAGCCATGATTTTAACAGGAGCGGAGCACAGGGAGCATACAACCCCCCTGTTGCACCAACTCCACTAGCTACCGATCTGCTACCGGGCTGAATTCAAAGTGCTGGCGTTGGCCTTTAAAGCCCTAAACGGTTCCGGCCCAAGCTACCTATCTGACCGCATCTCTGCCTATGAACCCACCAGGACTTTGAGATCTTCCGGGGAGACCCTGCTCTCGATCCCGCCTGCTTCTCAAGCTCGGCTGGCGGGGACGAGAGATAGGGCCTTCTCGGTGGTGGCTCCTCGGCTGTGGAACGCCCTTCCTACGGACATTAGACTAGCACCATCTCTAATGGTATTCCGCAAAAAGGTAAAGACGTGGATGTTTGTGCAGGCGTTTGAGTAATTTAGTGCAATCTGGTAATGGAACATAGGAACGGAACAATGGACGACGAACCTGGACTACGCTTGGATGATGAGAAGATTGGGTACGGTTGTTTTTTGTAATAATTGTGCATTGTAATTGCTTATTGGTAATTTATGGATAATGTGTTAAGTCAATTGTTATATGTTGTATGGAACCACTGCTGTTTCTACTGTTTTTACTGTTTGTGAACCGCTGTGAGTCGCCTTCGGGCTTGAGATACAGTGGTATATAAGCAAAGTAAGTAAGTAAGTACATCCAGAGAGCACTGTGGACTCAAACAACGATGGGTCTGGACCAAACTTGGCATGAACCCTCAATATGACCAAATGTGAACACTGGTGGAGTTTGGGGAAATCAGACCTTGAAATTTGGGAGTTGTAGTTGCTAGGATTTATAGTTCACCTATAATCAAAGAACCCCTTGAACCCCACCAAAAATAGAATTGGGCCGAACTTCCCACACAGAACCCCCATTCCTTGAAGGGACTTGCTGGCACGAACCTCCCTCTAGCCTTGCATGCTCTACCTCACCCGCGCATGCGCGCCATGTGCTGAGCACACCTGCTCTCCCCTCTCCACTTGGGAGTTCTCAGAAACAGTTTTCCTCTTGGCTGAGAGGCCACCCAATTACAGCGGAGAAGAGCTTTTGGTGGGAGGATTAGCTGTCTGTTTCCAAAAAGAAAGAGAAGGACAGGCAGAGAGATCTTAAGTCTTCTTTGCCAAAGGGGTTCCTAAGGTCACCAGAAATATATGTTTTCTGATGGTCTTTGCCGACCCCTGCCCAGGGGTTTCGACCCCCAGATTTAGAAACTCTGCTTTAAGGTATTTATGCTATGTGTACTTTCAGGTTTTGTTAAGTGTCGGCTCTTGCCCTCTCCAGGCAGCCACCTCTCCACCATAGTCAACATCGACACCGAAACACCGCCCGAGCTCTGCGAGTGCAGCATTTTCCCAAATGAAGCAGAGAGTGTTTGAGGACCGGGACATCCGTAGGGGTACCAAGGTGCTTGTCTATAAAGCTATTGTCCTCCCAACCCTGCTATATGCCTGTGAAACATGGACTGTCTACAGACATCACATGCAACTCCTGGAATGATTCCATCAGCGCTGCCTCCGGAAAATCCTGCAAATCTCTTGGGAAGACAAGCGGACAAACGTCAGCGTGCTGGAAGAAGCAAAGACCACCGGCATTGAAGCGATGGTCCTCTGCCATCAACTCCGCTGGACCAGCCACGTTGTCCGGATGCCTGACCACCGCCTCCCAAAGCAGTTGCTCTACTCTGAACTTAAGAACGGAAAACGGAACGTTGGTGGACAGGAAAAGAGATTTAAAGATGGCCACAAAGCCAACCTTAAAATCTGGCATAGACACTGAGAACTGGGAAGCCCTGGCCCTTGACCGCTCCAGCTGGAGGTCAGCTGTGACCAGCAGTGCTGCAGAATTCGAGGAGGCACAAGTGGAGGGTGAAAGAGAGAAATGTGCCAGGAGGAAGGTGCGTCAAGCCAACCCCGACTGGGACCGCCTTCCACCTGGAAACCAATGCCCTCACTGTGGGAGAAGATGCGGGTCAAGAATAGGGCTCCACAGCCACCTACGAACCCACAAGGAAACGCATAATGGAATAATAGAAGACCATCTTACTCGTCCAACGAGGGATCGCCTAAGTAAGTAAGTTAAGTGTCCGTACTAAAAAACTATGGATGCCCCAAAACCTTACAATATATCCTTAAACGAATTAATCTAACTTCATGGTCCAACTGCTTATGTGCAATCAAGTCATCTATCAACTGATGGTGAGACAATAAATTTAAATTACTCAGGGGTGTTTTTGCCAATTCATTCCTTTGAAATACAACCTGGTAGTTGCTGTTGATCTCCTGTTCAAGTATTAAAAGCACACCTCTTGGATTTTCTATCCAAAACACATTCCAAGTATTCTGTACCTACTGAACGGCTGATCTGTTCTAGTTTGCCTGCTATTTATTTTAAAAGAAATGAATCAATTTTAAAATAACTTTTTAAAAGCCCAGTAACCAGAGTTCTTTGGATGACATACAAATTTTAAAAGCAGCAATAAAAAAAGCCAAATGAATAGTGATAATAAAAACAAAATAAAAACCAGAAGCAAGGCTAAAACAGCATAAATAGCTCAAAAAATAAACAGTTGCTAAAACATCTGGTACAGTAAGGCATTTATGTAGTACTAGCTGTTCCCTGCCACACATTGCTGTGGCCCAGTCTGGGTAAATGTATTTTGTGCATATATGTATGCGTATAGATGTGGTTTTGCGTATGCATTGTAATGTATTTATTTTATTTTTTGGCTTTTTAAATCTCTTCCCCTGTGTTTTTGAGTGATGGTCACTCGTTGGTCTGATAGGTGTTTTGTGTCCAAATTTGGTGGCAATTCGTCCAGTGGTTTTTGAGTTCTGTTAATCCCACAAACAAACATTACATTTTTATTTATATAGACTAGCCGTCCCCTGCCACGCGTTGCTGTGGCCCAGTCTGTGTATATGTGTTTTGTGTGTATATATATGTGTATATATGTGGTTTTGTGCACGCATTGTAATGTATTTTTTATTTTTTCTTGGCTTCTAAAGTCTCTTTTGCTGTTTTTCAGTGTTTAATGAGTGACTAGCCATCCCCTGCCACGCATTGCTGTGGCCCAGTCTATGTATATGTGTTTTGTGTGTGTATATGTGTATATATATTTGTGTATCAACTGCAATGAATACAACAATATTTAATGAATTAAAATGATTAGTCTTTTCAAAAAAATTAATTCTTAGTGGCTTTGGCTCATATTATTTCTTAATTATATTTTTATTCTAATAGCATTAATATGCTTATATCCTTGTACTAAAACAAATTTATATTTTTACTTGATTTGTAACTATCTTTCCAGATTATCGGTTTTATTTTCTAGTAAGCACTGCTCATTTCTTCTTAGGTCAAATAGCCTTAAACGGTCAACCAAAAAGAAAACAAAAAAAAAACTATACCTCCCCCACAAAACCTGTCCACACCAGGGTAATCTTTGCAAGTGTGCGGTTTGTATTTAGAAAACAATTGCCTCTTTCATGGGTACTTATACATTGCATACTCAAGAGTCACTAAACAGTCAGATCTGTTTATGCAGAAAACGGACAAACCAAAAATTTAGTCAATCCACTAGCATTACAATAAAATATGTTTTCTGTAAAAAAAAACACAACTTTTTCTTTCCATTCCTTTCATTCCACGTAGACACAGCAAATCAAGATATGGTATTGAACCGCATGAGGAGCTGGAGCCGACAGAGGGAGCTCATCCGCCTCTCCCGGGATTTGAACCTGCGACCTGTTGGTCTTCAGTCCTGCTGGCACAGGGCTTTAACCCACTGCACCACCGGGGGCTCCTAAGGTAAAGGTAGTCCCCTGGCATGAAGTCCAGTCATGTCTGACTCTGGGGTGTGGTGCTCATCTCCATTTCTAAGCCGAAGAGTCAGCGTTGTCTGTAGACACCTCCAAGGTCATGTGGCCGGCATGACTGCATGGAGCGCCGTTACCTTCCCGCCGGAGCGGTACCTATTGATCTACTCACATTTGCATGTTTTCGAACTGCTAGGTTGGCAGAAGCTAGGGCTGACAGCAGAAGCTCACGCCGCTCCCCGGAATCGAACCTGCGACCTTTCGATCAACAAGCTCAGCAGCTCAGTGCTTTAACCCACTGCACCACTCGCATAAGCGGTACCTTAATTTACTACTCGACAAATGCAACCGTCTTTTGGGCTGCAAAGGTCGACAGCAAGCTACACAAATTGGTCAGAAGCTCACTTTGACCCGGGCTGGCTTCGAATTCATGACCTTTTGATCAGTAGTGATCTTAATGCAGCTGACTCCCAGCCAGCTGCACCACAGACAGCTTTCAATATTCTCCCTTCAGTGTCTTTAACCCTAATCCCTAACTGGCCCTGGCCCCAAACCTGGACCTGACCCCAACTCCCGGGCCTCAGGCCCCAGATCTTGACCCATAAAACAGGGGTCCTCAAACTACAGCCCACGGGTCACATGTGGCCCGCCACGGGCATTTATCCAGCCCACTGAGGAGGCCTCCCTCTCAGTGGAAATTGAATGAAATCCAATAGAAAATCTCAAAATATGAAACCATTAACACAGAATAAAATATTAATAGTATTAGAAAGTAGAACTCCTTCAAGGACAGGTTAGAAACCTCTTTAGGGCTTGATCTCAAGAGACAGACTGGGATTCTAAGGCAAAGCCCATTTTCGGAGGTGTTTATACCAGGAAAAAGGGTGCCATAGAACAGGAAGAATTATTACTATTCTATTTAACCCACAATGGTCCCTCGTAGGGAATAATCTGAGGATTTCAAATGGCAAAGCATACAATCCCATGAGGCCCAAACACCAGGTTCATTGAAGGCAAACATCCCATTTGTATTATATGTATTCAATCTATGCAATGGCCTCACGTGTGTCTCACATCCCATTATAACCATCAGTGTCCATGATTTGCATCGTGATATTGGCTATGTTTAGGTGTGTAGATGCCAACACCTTCAAGTTGACTCCTGACTTAAAGTGACCCTTTTAAAAGTGAAGCTTTTAAACAGAGGCCGGATGGCCATCTGTCAGGGGTGCTTTGAATGCATATTCCTGCTTCTTGGCAGGGGGTTGGACTGGATGGCCCATGAGGTCTCTTCCAACTCTTTGATTCTATGACCCCATGAATCAGGAAAGAAATACTAAAGAAAAGGGTTCGTCATTGTCTTCCTATAGCTTGGCATTTCTTGGTAGTGCTCCATTATCTGGGTCTGACTCTGCTTAATTTACAAAAAGACATCTTGGTGCCTTTAAGGCAGTGTTTCCCAATGTTCCTAAAGTTGTAACCCCTTAATACAGTTCCTCATGTTGTGGTGACCCCCAACCATATAATTATTTTCATTGCCACTTCATAACTGTAATTTTGCTACTGTTATGAATTGTAATGTAAATATATGATATGCAGGATGTATTTTCATTCACTGGATCACAAATACTGACATGCCCAAATTTGAATACTTGTGGGGATTTTTTCATTTGGGAGTTGTAGTTGTTGGGATTTATAGTTCTCCTACAATCAGAGTATTCTGAACTCCACCAATAATGGAATTGAACCAAACTTGGCACACAAAACTCCCATGACCAACAGAAAATACTGGAAGGGTTTGGTGGGAGTTTTGGAGTTGTAGTTCACCTACAACCTGCTACTAAGGAGGCTGTCCAGGTCCTGAACTGGTGCTTGGCCGCTGTGACGGTCTGGATGAGGGCGAACAAATTGAAATTGAATCCAGACAAGACAGAGGTACTCCTGGTCAGTCGCAAGGCCGAACAGGGCATAGGGTTACAGCCTGTGTTGGATGGGGCCGCACTCCCCCTGAAGACGCAGGTTCGCAGCTTGGGTGTGACCCTGGACTCATTGCTGAGCCTGGAACCCCAGGTTTCGGCGGTGACCAGGGGAGCATTTGCACAGCTAAAGCTTGTGCGCCAGCTGCGCCCATACCTTGGGAAGTCTGACTTGGCCACGGTAGTCCACGCTCTGGTTACATCCCGTTTAGACTACTGCAACGCTCTCTACGTGGGGTTGCCTCTGAAGACAGCTCGGAACCTCCAACTAGTCCAACGCTCGGCAGCCATGATTTTAACAGGAGCGGAGCACAGGGAGCATACAACCCCCCTGTTGCACCAACTCCACTAGCTACCGATCTGCTACCGGGCTGAATTCAAAGTGCTGGCGTTGGCCTTTAAAGCCCTAAACGGTTCCGGCCCAAGCTACCTATCTGACCGCATCTCTGCCTATGAACCCACCAGGACTTTGAGATCTTCCGGGGAGACCCTGCTCTCGATCCCGCCTGCTTCTCAAGCTCGGCTGGCGGGGACGAGAGATAGGGCCTTCTCGGTGGTGGCTCCTCGGCTGTGGAACGCCCTTCCTACGGACATTAGACTAGCACCATCTCTAATGGTATTCCGCAAAAAGGTAAAGACGTGGATGTTTGTGCAGGCGTTTGAGTAATTTAGTGCAATCTGGTAATGGAACATAGGAACGGAACAATGGACGACGAACCTGGACTACGCTTGGATGATGAGAAGATTGGGTACGGTTGTTTTTTGTAATAATTGTGCATTGTAATTGCTTATTGGTAATTTATGGATAATGTGTTAAGTCAATTGTTATATGTTGTATGGAACCACTGCTGTTTCTACTGTTTTTACTGTTTGTGAACCGCTGTGAGTCGCCTTCGGGCTTGAGATACAGTGGTATATAAGCAAAGTAAGTAAGTAAGTACATCCAGAGAGCACTGTGGACTCAAACAACGATGGGTCTGGACCAAACTTGGCATGAACCCTCAATATGACCAAATGTGAACACTGGTGGAGTTTGGGGAAATCAGACCTTGAAATTTGGGAGTTGTAGTTGCTAGGATTTATAGTTCACCTATAATCAAAGAACCCCTTGAACCCCACCAAAAATAGAATTGGGCCGAACTTCCCACACAGAACCCCCATTCCTTGAAGGGACTTGCTGGCACGAACCTCCCTCTAGCCTTGCATGCTCTACCTCACCCGCGCATGCGCGCCATGTGCTGAGCACACCTGCTCTCCCCTCTCCACTTGGGAGTTCTCAGAAACAGTTTTCCTCTTGGCTGAGAGGCCACCCAATTACAGCGGAGAAGAGCTTTTGGTGGGAGGATTAGCTGTCTGTTTCCAAAAAGAAAGAGAAGGACAGGCAGAGAGATCTTAAGTCTTCTTTGCCAAAGGGGTTCCTAAGGTCACCAGAAATATATGTTTTCTGATGGTCTTTGCCGACCCCTGCCCAGGGGTTTCGACCCCCAGATTTAGAAACTCTGCTTTAAGGTATTTATGCTATGTGTACTTTCAGGTTTTGTTAAGTGTCGGCTCTTGCCCTCTCCAGGCAGCCACCTCTCCACCATAGTCAACATCGACACCGAAACACCGCCCGAGCTCTGCGAGTGCAGCATTTTCCCAAATGAAGCAGAGAGTGTTTGAGGACCGGGACATCCGTAGGGGTACCAAGGTGCTTGTCTATAAAGCTATTGTCCTCCCAACCCTGCTATATGCCTGTGAAACATGGACTGTCTACAGACATCACATGCAACTCCTGGAATGATTCCATCAGCGCTGCCTCCGGAAAATCCTGCAAATCTCTTGGGAAGACAAGCGGACAAACGTCAGCGTGCTGGAAGAAGCAAAGACCACCGGCATTGAAGCGATGGTCCTCTGCCATCAACTCCGCTGGACCAGCCACGTTGTCCGGATGCCTGACCACCGCCTCCCAAAGCAGTTGCTCTACTCTGAACTTAAGAACGGAAAACGGAACGTTGGTGGACAGGAAAAGAGATTTAAAGATGGCCACAAAGCCAACCTTAAAATCTGGCATAGACACTGAGAACTGGGAAGCCCTGGCCCTTGACCGCTCCAGCTGGAGGTCAGCTGTGACCAGCAGTGCTGCAGAATTCGAGGAGGCACAAGTGGAGGGTGAAAGAGAGAAATGTGCCAGGAGGAAGGTGCGTCAAGCCAACCCCGACCGGGACCGCCTTCCACCTGGAAACCAATGCCCTCACTGTGGGAGAAGATGCGGGTCAAGAATAGGGCTCCACAGCCACCTACGAACCCACAAGGAAACGCATAATGGAATAATAGAAGACCATCTTACTCGTCCAACGAGGGATCGCCTAAGTAAGTAAGTTAAGTGTCCGTACTAAAAAACTATGGATGCCCCAAAACCTTACAATATATCCTTAAACGAATTAATCTAACTTCATGGTCCAACTGCTTATGTGCAATCAAGTCATCTATCAACTGATGGTGAGACAATAAATTTAAATTACTCAGGGGTGTTTTTGCCAATTCATTCCTTTGAAATACAACCTGGTAGTTGCTGTTGATCTCCTGTTCAAGTATTAAAAGCACACCTCTTGGATTTTCTATCCAAAACACATTCCAAGTATTCTGTACCTACTGAACGGCTGATCTGTTCTAGTTTGCCTGCTATTTATTTTAAAAGAAATGAATCAATTTTAAAATAACTTTTTAAAAGCCCAGTAACCAGAGTTCTTTGGATGACATACAAATTTTAAAAGCAGCAATAAAAAAAGCCAAATGAATAGTGATAATAAAAACAAAATAAAAACCAGAAGCAAGGCTAAAACAGCATAAATAGCTCAAAAAATAAACAGTTGCTAAAACATCTGGTACAGTAAGGCATTTATGTAGTACTAGCTGTTCCCTGCCACACATTGCTGTGGCCCAGTCTGGGTAAATGTATTTTGTGCATATATGTATGCGTATAGATGTGGTTTTGCGTATGCATTGTAATGTATTTATTTTATTTTTTGGCTTTTTAAATCTCTTCCCCTGTGTTTTTGAGTGATGGTCACTCGTTGGTCTGATAGGTGTTTTGTGTCCAAATTTGGTGGCAATTCGTCCAGTGGTTTTTGAGTTCTGTTAATCCCACAAACAAACATTACATTTTTATTTATATAGACTAGCCGTCCCCTGCCACGCGTTGCTGTGGCCCAGTCTGTGTATATGTGTTTTGTGTGTATATATATGTGTATATATGTGGTTTTGTGCACGCATTGTAATGTATTTTTTATTTTTTCTTGGCTTCTAAAGTCTCTTTTGCTGTTTTTCAGTGTTTAATGAGTGACTAGCCATCCCCTGCCACGCATTGCTGTGGCCCAGTCTATGTATATGTGTTTTGTGTGTGTATATGTGTATATATATTTGTGTATCAACTGCAATGAATACAACAATATTTAATGAATTAAAATGATTAGTCTTTTCAAAAAAATTAATTCTTAGTGGCTTTGGCTCATATTATTTCTTAATTATATTTTTATTCTAATAGCATTAATATGCTTATATCCTTGTACTAAAACAAATTTATATTTTTACTTGATTTGTAACTATCTTTCCAGATTATCGGTTTTATTTTCTAGTAAGCACTGCTCATTTCTTCTTAGGTCAAATAGCCTTAAACGGTCAACCAAAAAGAAAACAAAAAAAAAACTATACCTCCCCCACAAAACCTGTCCACACCAGGGTAATCTTTGCAAGTGTGCGGTTTGTATTTAGAAAACAATTGCCTCTTTCATGGGTACTTATACATTGCATACTCAAGAGTCACTAAACAGTCAGATCTGTTTATGCAGAAAACGGACAAACCAAAAATTTAGTCAATCCACTAGCATTACAATAAAATATGTTTTCTGTAAAAAAAAACACAACTTTTTCTTTCCATTCCTTTCATTCCACGTAGACACAGCAAATCAAGATATGGTATTGAACCGCATGAGGAGCTGGAGCCGACAGAGGGAGCTCATCCGCCTCTCCCGGGATTTGAACCTGCGACCTGTTGGTCTTCAGTCCTGCTGGCACAGGGCTTTAACCCACTGCACCACCGGGGGCTCCTAAGGTAAAGGTAGTCCCCTGGCATGAAGTCCAGTCATGTCTGACTCTGGGGTGTGGTGCTCATCTCCATTTCTAAGCCGAAGAGTCAGCGTTGTCTGTAGACACCTCCAAGGTCATGTGGCCGGCATGACTGCATGGAGCGCCGTTACCTTCCCGCCGGAGCGGTACCTATTGATCTACTCACATTTGCATGTTTTCGAACTGCTAGGTTGGCAGAAGCTAGGGCTGACAGCAGAAGCTCACGCCGCTCCCCGGAATCGAACCTGCGACCTTTCGATCAACAAGCTCAGCAGCTCAGTGCTTTAACCCACTGCACCATTCGCATAAGCGGTACCTTAATTTACTACTCGACAAATGCAACCGTCTTTTGGGCTGCAAAGGTCGACAGCAAGCTACACAAATTGGTCAGAAGCTCACTTTGACCCGGGCTGGCTTCGAATTCATGACCTTTTGATCAGTAGTGATCTTAATGCAGCTGACTCCCAGCCAGCTGCACCACAGACAGCTTTCAATATTCTCCCTTCAGTGTCTTTAACCCTAATCCCTAACTGGCCCTGGCCCCAAACCTGGACCTGACCCCAACTCCCGGGCCTCAGGCCCCAGATCTTGACCCATAAAACAGGGGTCCTCAAACTACAGCCCACGGGTCACATGTGGCCCGCCACGGGCATTTATCCAGCCCACCGAGGAGGCCTCCCTCTCAGTGGAAATTGAATGAAATCCAATAGAAAATCTCAAAATATGAAACCATTAACACAGAATAAAATATTAATAGTATTAGAAAGTAGAACTCCTTCAAGGACAGGTTAGAAACCTCTTTAGGGCTTGATCTCAAGAGACAGACTGGGATTCTAAGGCAAAGCCCATTTTCGGAGGTGTTTATACCAGGAAAAAGGGTGCCATAGAACAGGAAGAATTATTACTATTCTATTTAACCCACAATGGTCCCTCGTAGGGAATAATCTGAGGATTTCAAATGGCAAAGCATACAATCCCATGAGGCCCAAACACCAGGTTCATTGAAGGCAAACATCCCATTTGTATTATATGTATTCAATCTATGCAATGGCCTCACGTGTGTCTCACATCCCATTATAACCATCAGTGTCCATGATTTGCATCGTGATATTGGCTATGTTTAGGTGTGTAGATGCCAACACCTTCAAGTTGACTCCTGACTTAAAGTGACCCTTTTAAAAGTGAAGCTTTTAAACAGAGGCCGGATGGCCATCTGTCAGGGGTGCTTTGAATGCATATTCCTGCTTCTTGGCAGGGGGTTGGACTGGATGGCCCATGAGGTCTCTTCCAACTCTTTGATTCTATGACCCCATGAATCAGGAAAGAAATACTAAAGAAAAGGGTTCGTCATTGTCTTCCTATAGCTTGGCATTTCTTGGTAGTGCTCCATTATCTGGGTCTGACTCTGCTTAATTTACAAAAAGACATCTTGGTGCCTTTAAGGCAGTGTTTCCCAATGTTCCTAAAGTTGTAACCCCTTAATACAGTTCCTCATGTTGTGGTGACCCCCAACCATATAATTATTTTCATTGCCACTTCATAACTGTAATTTTGCTACTGTTATGAATTGTAATGTAAATATATGATATGCAGGATGTATTTTCATTCACTGGATCACAAATACTGACATGCCCAAATTTGAATACTTGTGGGGATTTTTTCATTTGGGAGTTGTAGTTGTTGGGATTTATAGTTCTCCTACAATCAGAGTATTCTGAACTCCACCAATAATGGAATTGAACCAAACTTGGCACACAAAACTCCCATGACCAACAGAAAATACTGGAAGGGTTTGGTGGGAGTTTTGGAGTTGTAGTTCACCTACAACCTGCTACTAAGGAGGCTGTCCAGGTCCTGAACTGGTGCTTGGCCGCTGTGACGGTCTGGATGAGGGCGAACAAATTGAAATTGAATCCAGACAAGACAGAGGTACTCCTGGTCAGTCGCAAGGCCGAACAGGGCATAGGGTTACAGCCTGTGTTGGATGGGGCCGCACTCCCCCTGAAGACGCAGGTTCGCAGCTTGGGTGTGACCCTGGACTCATTGCTGAGCCTGGAACCCCAGGTTTCGGCGGTGACCAGGGGAGCATTTGCACAGCTAAAGCTTGTGCGCCAGCTGCGCCCATACCTTGGGAAGTCTGACTTGGCCACGGTAGTCCACGCTCTGGTTACATCCCGTTTAGACTACTGCAACGCTCTCTACGTGGGGTTGCCTCTGAAGACAGCTCGGAACCTCCAACTAGTCCAACGCTCGGCAGCCATGATTTTAACAGGAGCGGAGCACAGGGAGCATACAACCCCCCTGTTGCACCAACTCCACTAGCTACCGATCTGCTACCGGGCTGAATTCAAAGTGCTGGCGTTGGCCTTTAAAGCCCTAAACGGTTCCGGCCCAAGCTACCTATCTGACCGCATCTCTGCCTATGAACCCACCAGGACTTTGAGATCTTCCGGGGAGACCCTGCTCTCGATCCCGCCTGCTTCTCAAGCTCGGCTGGCGGGGACGAGAGATAGGGCCTTCTCGGTGGTGGCTCCTCGGCTGTGGAACGCCCTTCCTACGGACATTAGACTAGCACCATCTCTAATGGTATTCCGCAAAAAGGTAAAGACGTGGATGTTTGTGCAGGCGTTTGAGTAATTTAGTGCAATCTGGTAATGGAACATAGGAACGGAACAATGGACGACGAACCTGGACTACGCTTGGATGATGAGAAGATTGGGTACGGTTGTTTTTTGTAATAATTGTGCATTGTAATTGCTTATTGGTAATTTATGGATAATGTGTTAAGTCAATTGTTATATGTTGTATGGAACCACTGCTGTTTCTACTGTTTTTACTGTTTGTGAACCGCTGTGAGTCGCCTTCGGGCTTGAGATACAGTGGTATATAAGCAAAGTAAGTAAGTAAGTACATCCAGAGAGCACTGTGGACTCAAACAACGATGGGTCTGGACCAAACTTGGCATGAACCCTCAATATGACCAAATGTGAACACTGGTGGAGTTTGGGGAAATCAGACCTTGAAATTTGGGAGTTGTAGTTGCTAGGATTTATAGTTCACCTATAATCAAAGAACCCCTTGAACCCCACCAAAAATAGAATTGGGCCGAACTTCCCACACAGAACCCCCATTCCTTGAAGGGACTTGCTGGCACGAACCTCCCTCTAGCCTTGCATGCTCTACCTCACCCGCGCATGCGCGCCATGTGCTGAGCACACCTGCTCTCCCCTCTCCACTTGGGAGTTCTCAGAAACAGTTTTCCTCTTGGCTGAGAGGCCACCCAATTACAGCGGAGAAGAGCTTTTGGTGGGAGGATTAGCTGTCTGTTTCCAAAAAGAAAGAGAAGGACAGGCAGAGAGATCTTAAGTCTTCTTTGCCAAAGGGGTTCCTAAGGTCACCAGAAATATATGTTTTCTGATGGTCTTTGCCGACCCCTGCCCAGGGGTTTCGACCCCCAGATTTAGAAACTCTGCTTTAAGGTATTTATGCTATGTGTACTTTCAGGTTTTGTTAAGTGTCGGCTCTTGCCCTCTCCAGGCAGCCACCTCTCCACCATAGTCAACATCGACACCGAAACACCGCCCGAGCTCTGCGAGTGCAGCATTTTCCCAAATGAAGCAGAGAGTGTTTGAGGACCGGGACATCCGTAGGGGTACCAAGGTGCTTGTCTATAAAGCTATTGTCCTCCCAACCCTGCTATATGCCTGTGAAACATGGACTGTCTACAGACATCACATGCAACTCCTGGAATGATTCCATCAGCGCTGCCTCCGGAAAATCCTGCAAATCTCTTGGGAAGACAAGCGGACAAACGTCAGCGTGCTGGAAGAAGCAAAGACCACCGGCATTGAAGCGATGGTCCTCTGCCATCAACTCCGCTGGACCAGCCACGTTGTCCGGATGCCTGACCACCGCCTCCCAAAGCAGTTGCTCTACTCTGAACTTAAGAACGGAAAACGGAACGTTGGTGGACAGGAAAAGAGATTTAAAGATGGCCACAAAGCCAACCTTAAAATCTGGCATAGACACTGAGAACTGGGAAGCCCTGGCCCTTGAGCGCTCCAGCTGGAGGTCAGCTGTGACCAGCAGTGCTGCAGAATTCGAGGAGGCACAAGTGGAGGGTGAAAGAGAGAAATGTGCCAGGAGGAAGGTGCGTCAAGCCAACCCCGACCGGGACCGCCTTCCACCTGGAAACCAATGCCCTCACTGTGGGAGAAGATGCGGGTCAAGAATAGGGCTCCACAGCCACCTACGAACCCACAAGGAAACGCATAATGGAATAATAGAAGACCATCTTACTCGTCCAACGAGGGATCGCCTAAGTAAGTAAGTTAAGTGTCCGTACTAAAAAACTATGGATGCCCCAAAACCTTACAATATATCCTTAAACGAATTAATCTAACTTCATGGTCCAACTGCTTATGTGCAATCAAGTCATCTATCAACTGATGGTGAGACAATAAATTTAAATTACTCAGGGGTGTTTTTGCCAATTCATTCCTTTGAAATACAACCTGGTAGTTGCTGTTGATCTCCTGTTCAAGTATTAAAAGCACACCTCTTGGATTTTCTATCCAAAACACATTCCAAGTATTCTGTACCTACTGAACGGCTGATCTGTTCTAGTTTGCCTGCTATTTATTTTAAAAGAAATGAATCAATTTTAAAATAACTTTTTAAAAGCCCAGTAACCAGAGTTCTTTGGATGACATACAAATTTTAAAAGCAGCAATAAAAAAAGCCAAATGAATAGTGATAATAAAAACAAAATAAAAACCAGAAGCAAGGCTAAAACAGCATAAATAGCTCAAAAAATAAACAGTTGCTAAAACATCTGGTACAGTAAGGCATTTATGTAGTACTAGCTGTTCCCTGCCACACATTGCTGTGGCCCAGTCTGGGTAAATGTATTTTGTGCATATATGTATGCGTATAGATGTGGTTTTGCGTATGCATTGTAATGTATTTATTTTATTTTTTGGCTTTTTAAATCTCTTCCCCTGTGTTTTTGAGTGATGGTCACTCGTTGGTCTGATAGGTGTTTTGTGTCCAAATTTGGTGGCAATTCGTCCAGTGGTTTTTGAGTTCTGTTAATCCCACAAACAAACATTACATTTTTATTTATATAGACTAGCGGTCCCCTGCCACGCGTTGCTGTGGCCCAGTCTGTGTATATGTGTTTTGTGTGTATATATATGTGTATATATGTGGTTTTGTGCACGCATTGTAATGTATTTTTTATTTTTTCTTGGCTTCTAAAGTCTCTTTTGCTGTTTTTCAGTGTTTAATGAGTGACTAGCCATCCCCTGCCACGCATTGCTGTGGCCCAGTCTATGTATATGTGTTTTGTGTGTGTATATGTGTATATATATTTGTGTATATGTGCATATATGCATGTTTGCATTGTATTTTTTATTTTATTTTATTTTTTGGCTTTTTAAGTCTCTTCTGCTGTGTTTCTCCATTTTTATTAGTGATGGTCACTCGTTGGCCTGATAGGTGTATTGTGTCCAAATTTGGTGTCAATTTGCCCAGTGGTTTTTGAGTTATGTTAATCCCACCAACGAACATTACATTTTATTTATATAGTCACTCATTGGCCTGATACGTGTATTGTGTCCAAATGTGGTGTCAAGTTGCCCAGTGGTTTTTCAGTTATTTATATAGATATAGAAGATATGTGTGTATGTGCATGTATGTGTGGTTTTGCACATGCGTTGTAATGTTTTTTTGGGGTTTTTTTGGCTTTTTAAGTCTCTGTCTTGCTTCATTTAGCGGGAACATTTTGAGCTGGCTCTCCCATCTTCTAAGAAGATAAAGGAAGTTTAGCAGCCTTAAGACTTTCAAGCTTAAAACCAGCGCTTTCAAGAGTGGCAGCAGCTAATGGTGATAAAAGCACTGGTATAATGTGAAAATGAGCAGTCTCCGTTTGCTCAAATCTGACCACAGGCATACCTCTGTTAACAAAATACATGCAAGTCTCAATTTGCATTGCTCCAAATTATGACATTTTAAATGTATATTTCCCTAAATGTATTGGACTAGAAGGGAGCCCCCCGGTGGTGCAGCGGGTTAAACTGCTGAACTGGTTAACTTGCTGACCAAAAGGTCAGCAGTTCAAATGCAGGGAGAGAATGAGCTCCTGTTGTTAGCCCCAGCTTCTGCCAGCCTAGCAATTCAAAAACATGCAAATGTGAGATCAATAAGTACCGCTCTGGCGGGAAGGTAACCGTTCCATGCAGTTATGCTGGCCACATGACCTTGGAGGTGTCTATGGACAACGCTGGCTCTTCGGCTTGGAAATGGAGATGAGCACCACCTCCCAGAGTCGGACACGACTAGACTTAATGTCAAGGGGAAACCTTTACTTATCGGACTAGATGGCCCAATTCCATGTTATTGTTTGGGGAGAAAGGAGGCATACAAATTAATTATTTAAATAACCAGCATCAATGTCATATAATGATTTCAACCATTTGCTAGGCATATATTACCTTTTAATCCTTGCAACAATTCATTCAAATTAACTGCCTGATGTGTGACGTAAATAATATAGACCGAAGGGAGAAAATGCGGGCTTCAAATCAGCAATATTTTCCTCCACAGCTCACTTTCTGTGTCACTTTCTTCCAAAAGAAAATCAATCCTTATCTAGTTTGATCCCATCCTCTAAGCACAGATCAAGTTATTTGTAAACAGATGTTGATAGGGTTAAATTTCAGATACTCCAGATCCGAACCCATAGCATTTTCACATGAGTAACTGTTGTTTCAGGAACCACTGTATGCCACGTGGCCTGCTCAATCCTTCAAACACGTCCCTTTCTTCCAATCTAGAACATAGGCCTTGGGATCACCAACTTCTCTCCTCAGGGCTGCTTTCCGTTGTTGGAGGTACACAAACCTTTGGGAAGGTTGTATGTTTCTGGGAGAAGCAGATCCCCCAATTTTAGCTTGTGCTGTAATTTGTAGAACCTGCACAAAGTACTAGAAGGTTAAAATGCAGTGCTCCACCAAAGCAAGAGGCAATTACAACTTGATCATTTATCTTCTGATTCAGGAAACTCCAGTTTCAGACGTTTTAAGGAGCGACTGAAGAAGAGGGGTGGCTTGCAGACCAAGTGAATTTTCTTCTCCCCGCTGCCATTTATCTCAGGCAGGATGAGCATGCGGGCATGGAGGTGGAGTGGAAGGTAGCGGGCTTTGACTTGTTCCAAGCCTAGTCTCTTTAAGGCACTCTGGGGAAGCTTCTGCAAAAGAGAAATCACACTTAGTTGCAATGGAAGTACAAAACCCAAATGTAACAGGGACTATTAAGAGAAAAAGGCTGTTGGATAAGCAACAAATTATCTAAACCTCATAAACATCATGGAATCATGTTAGCAGACAATTGACTGCTATGTCACTCTTACTTTAAAGCCTAAATGCACAGAATGGCATTGGAAATCTATATAAATAAAGATGTAATGTTCGTTTGTGGGATTAACATAACTCAAAAACCACTGGATGAATTGACACCAAATTTGGACACAATACACCTATCAGGCCAATGAGTGACCATCACTCATAAAAACACTGAAAAACATAGCAGAAGGGACTTAAAAAGCAAAGAAAACCCCCAGAAATTACAACGCATGTGCAAAATATATACACTCATATATATGCAACCATATACACACACACACACACACATATATATATACATACATACACATACACACCACTTATATGCATATATACACACAAAACACATACACAGAAAGGAGGAAGGAAGGAAGGAAGGAAGGAGGGAGGGAGGGAGGGAGGGAGGGAGGGAGGAGAGAAGGAGGAAACGAAAGAAGGGTAGAGAAGGAAGGAGAGAAAGAAGGAAAGAAAGAAGGAGAAGGAAGGAGAGAGGGAGGGAGAGAAAGCGGGAAAGGAGGAGGGAAGTAGAGAAGCAAAGAAAGAAAGGTAGAAAAGGAAGGAAGGAATGAAGGAGAGAAGGAAATAAAAAAGTGAAAGAGGGAAGGAAGGAGAGAAAAAGAGAGAGAAAGAGGGAGGGAAGGAAGGAGACAAGAAAGGATGGAACCAAAGTGAGAAAAGAAACAGATAGAGAAGGAAGAAAGAAGAAGAGAAAGAAAAAGAGGGAAGGAAGGAAAGCGGGAGGGAAGGAGTGAAAAAAAGAAGGAGGAGAAAGAGGGAGGGAAGGTTTGCCACAGCAACACATGGCGGGTACAGCTAGTCACTCATAAAAACACTGAAAAACACTGCCAAAAAATAAAAAATACATTACAACGCATGCACAAAACCACATATATACACATATACACAAAAATATATACACACACAACACACATATACACAAACTGGGCCACAGCAATGCGTGGCAGGGGACAGCTAGTTGAGAAATAAAAACCAACAATCTGCATATTAAACTACAGCATCTCATTCAACAGTTACTCTCACTATGACCTCACCTGTGGTGCCAGCTTGTTCCAGTGGGAATATTTATGATCCCCAAGGATTGGACAGCCCAAGCCATAGGCCATGTGGACTCTGAGTTGGTGTTTCACTCCTACATAGAAGAAAGAATCATACTGTAAACAGAACAGCCAAAGGTCAACTGGAGTTGCCTCTCAGGCCACCCTGGAGAATTTCTTCAGAAATTTATTGATGCTGACATCTCAGCAAAGTGGCAAATTATAAGAAAGCTACTACCTGCAGAGATCAAGAGTTCTGTGGCTTTATTTATTTATTTATGAATGACATCTTTATGCTGTCCTTCTCACCCCAAAGGGGACTCAGAGCAGCTTGCAAGATATATATATACAATATTTTATGTTATTAACATAGTACAATAACAGTATTAAATATTACTATGCTGTACTATACCATTATATTGCAATATTATTAGTAATATTACATGTAATATAAAATATATAATTATAATATATTATTAGTAGTACTTTATTGTATTACATTATAATATTGTGAATATTTTATGCATAGACATTACATTACATTACATTACTAGTAAAGCACAGGAGACAAGATGGAACTGTCTTCTGCCCCCCGCCCCCTTCACTCTGGACCAGAGAAGCAGTTGGTGTCGGGGGGGGGGGGGGGGGCTCCCAACCGATGACAAAGGCAGGAGACAAGATGGAACTGTCTTTGATCTGATGGACAGTCTCATGGAACAGGAGTTTGGAGGCTTTCATAAGACCTCTGATGGATTTACCAAATGCCCGATAACAGTCTCCCAAAGCAATTACTCTACTCCGAACTCAAGAATAGGAAATGGAATATTGGTGGATAGGAAAAGAGATTTAAAGATGAGCTTAAAGCCAACCTTAAAAACTGTGGCATAGACACCAAGAACTGGAAAGCCCTGGCCCTTGAGCACTTTAACTGGAGGTCAGCTGTGACCAGCAGTGCTACGGAATTCAAAGAGGCACAAGTGGAGGGTGAAAGGGAAAAACGTGCCAAGAGGAATGTGCGTCAAGCCAACCCTGGCCGGGACGGGACTGCCTTCTTTCTGGAAACCAATGCCCTCACTGTGGGAGAACATGCAGGTCAAGAACACCACATCTGGAAGAGCATCATCCTCGAGCTATGAGGGATCACCTAAGGAAAGACATTGAACTGCAGCTTTTGCTGAGTCATTGCATCCATTAAAAAATTTCAGTGCTAGACTCACATTTTTGTAAAAAATACCTAGTTAATTTTTAATATTTCTGACATGGATTACTTCTGAACTTGTGTTCATTAAAGGTTTATTTATGATGGCATTAGGAGGGTGGATTCCTGCACTGACAAAGGATTTAATTAGAAGACTCCTGAGTTCCAAACAACTTGGCGATCCTATGATTCTAGGTTGGTCAAATTCCATTAGTACTACAAAGTCTGGCAGCAAAAGTGAGATACCAATAGCACTAAACGTGACCCTGCTGGAAATAATACTGAGAAAAACTGACCCCTCAGAAAGGGAAGACCTTACCTGTAATGGGGTGCAGCTCCAAGAAGCTACAGGAAGGACAGCTGCTGAGCACACGGTACCGGGTCACTGCCAAATGCGAATCTCTGTGCTGGCGCACTTTAAAGGTCTTCCCATCCTCATGGGACATGTAATAGTTTGGAGCAAGTGTCATCTGAGCAAAACAGAGATAGTTCAATATATCGCTGTGCAGGTGGGCATAATTCAAGAATGGATAGGTAAATAGAAAAGTGAGGATAGCAGCCACATTCCTCAATTAGCAGAGCAGCCTGGATATGTTTCTGTTTTCAATGTGATGACATTTCATGATCTAGGCAAAGTGTTTTAACAAAACAGCCCAACAATGCTGACTTCAAGTACAAAAGCCAATAATCATTTCTATCTTGTCTCCGACTATATCATCAGTTGGGAGGCCCCACCCCCCTCTAGCACCAACTGTTGCTCTGGCCAGAGTGAAGACAGAGGGGAGCAGAAGACAGTTCCATCTTGTCTTTACTAATAATATAATATAGTATATTGTATATACATATATTTATAATATTATAATGTAATACAATATAATACTACTACTACTAATAATAATAATAATACAATATTAAAATTATAATTATATATTTACATTACATGTAATATTACTAATAATATTACAATATAATGGTATAGTGCAATATAGTAATATATAATACTGATATTGTACTATGCTAATAATATAATATATTGTATAAAAATATATCTTGTAAGCTGCTCTGAGTCCCCTTCAGGGTGAGAAGGGTAGCATATAAATGCCATAAACAAATAAATAAAATAAATAAACAGTTATAAGACTGTGCAACAGAATTATCTGCTCCTCTTGCAACATTGGTGGTGACAGACCAGAGTGAGCAAAGGACAATATAGCACACATGGTGCAGTTTGAACTGGAAAGCCCTCAAGAGCGAAACATTTTTTCAAAGCTCAGTTGTTCAGTCTGTAAAGCAGTTAGATATTTCAAGTTTCGGGGGCGGAGTTTCCATGGCCGGCTGAACAGACGTCTTTCCTCCAGCTCTTGTGGAAATATAAGCAACAAGCAGTGAAAATGAATGGATAATTGTCCTTTCTGGATCAAAAAGGGAGGCGAAAGTCTGGTGCGTGTGGAAAGCCTAAGAAGGTAATTTATTACCAATTAATTGCTTTGATTTATGAGCTTTGGCAGAAGATAAGGCGGCTCCCGAAAAAGTTGCTCGGAAGCTGCTGGCGAAAGTGAAACCAAGTTGCCAATTATAACTGCGCACTGACTTGGAGAAGATAAACAGCTTGCAATTTAAATACAATATTAAAATACTATAAATATTGGACTTAGTGACTTAATGATCCGGGAAGGCAAAATAAAGATTAGAGGCAGATTCCTCCTTTGAAGAAGGATCGAGCTAGTCTCGTCATATTAAAGGCGAACCCTCTTGGCATTGCAAGGCATATTTGAGTGGGACTTTCTTGTACTGTGTGCTGTGTAGAACGGGAAAACTAAGTAATTAAAAAACTGATGAAAGCAGGAGGAGTAAAACTGAGATTGAATGAGAAGGAATAAAAAAAGTCAGGATACCCCAAAGCCAAATCCTCTTTGGTTGCGTTCCAAACCTTCGGACAGATCGCTTTCAAGATTAGAAAGACTGGATAGGACCCCTGAGGAAATGAGCACTGTCAGGAGAAGTCCTCCCCTCCCCACAATTAAGGGAAAACAGCTAAAACGAACACCCCCCCAAACCCCCCCTCAAATGGAAGGGGGGGCAAAAGGGGGAGGAACTATTTCTACCTCGCTGCCATGTTTAACAGCAGAGACAAAAGAAAGCAGGATGAGCAGTGAGAGGGAAGAATTGGGGATGGGCAGTAGTCAAATGCTAAGCAAAATAGCAGAATTGATTAAAGAAACGGCTGAAAGACAAACAAAGGAAATGAACTTGAATTTGAACCTGATGTTTGATAAAGAAAGAGAAATAAGGAAGGGCGAAATTCAGGCATTGAAGCAAGAAATTCTGACCAACAACAAAGAAATGAAAACAGCGTTGGACGCGGAACGGAAAAGCTCAGATGAAAAATTTCAGACAATAAGAGAAGCCCTGGAGATTGCACAGGGTGAAATACGAAAAAACAAAGCAGAAATTGAAAGAAGTACACAGGAACAACTGGTACTCAAACAACAAACGCAAAAAAATGAAAATAGGCTCTCTGATGTGGAAAGAAAGTTTGTGTACATGCAAGACAATCAAAGAAGAAACAACGTAATAATAAAAAATTATCCAGAAGGAAACAAGAAAGAAGATCTGAAATCTGAGATTTTGAAATGGTTGCAAAAGATTTCGCCAACACTAAGCTGGTCAGAACTGGATATTGAGAGAGTTCATCGCCTTCCGGCTGGAAGAAATAGAATAATTCCTAGGAACATAATAATTCGATTTCACAATTTCGCAAAGAAAGAAGATTTGATGAAAATATTAAAGAAAAATCCAGATCTCCTAAAGATGGGCGACTCAAAATTGGAAATATTTAATGACTACTGTTCTGAAACTAAGAATTGGAGATACTCAATGAAGCCTATTACGACACAGTTAATGAAAGCTGGAATTGTGTACACCTGGGGATACCCTATCTTTCTCAAATTTCAATGGAAAGGCAAGAGATATAGAATCGACACACTGGAACAAGGTTATCAACTACTGGAGGAGCTTGGCATAGTAAGAAGACAAGAGAGAGATCGAAAGGAAGAGGAGGTGAAGGATCCGGAGGGAGGAGAATTGGAGGAATTAATCGGTGCCGTTGGAGGAATCGAGATGTAAGAAGAAACTATACACTGCAATCAAGCTTTTTATTGATTTAAAATGAGCACTCGGGGGGAGGGAGACTCTGGGCCACGGGATGACTTCGCCCCCCCCCTCCCCAATTGGGAAGGCCGGGGGGCCATGATTGGGACGAGTAGTCCCGAAGATTGGAAGGGGAGGAAGGGGGGAACGAGGGAAGTGGGGGGATTGGGGGGGAGGGGGGAATGGGGAGTAAGGGTAGGGGAGGGAAAGGGACAAGGGTTCACGTTGTTTCAAGCCACAAAAAAGCTTTTAAAGGGAAACGGAAAAGATGTCCCATAAATTAAGAATTTCAACACTTAACACGAGAGGGTTGGGGACGGTAATTAAGAGAAGGCGGATTGAATCTTTACTGAAGAAGGACGCAGCGGACCTCATCTTCCTACAGGAAACACATCAAAATAGGCGGGGCTCAAACGAGCTAAAGTCGAGCTGGATAAGGAACTATGAAACATCTTTTGGGTCATCAAAGTCAAGAGGAGTAGCAATAATAATAGCAAAGAAATGTAATTTTGTCATAAACAAGGTATTGAAAGATGAAGAGGGAAGATATATAATAATATATGGGGAAATAGGGGAGGAAAAATATGTATTAGTAAATGTATACGCACCAAATGTAAAACAGCAAGAATTTTATGAAAAAGTGTTAGAGCAAATAGAGAATTACCATCAACAAAATGTAATATATGGAGGAGATTGTAATTGCTGTATGGATTTAAAGAAGGATAAAACTACGATAGCATCAAAAGCTAGAAATATTGTGACAACGGAATTAAGTAGAGTAATGAATAAATGGCAATTAAAGGATGTGTGGAGATTGGTAAAAGGGAATGAAAGTAGATATACATATTATTCATCGGTACACAAGGTATACACAAGAATTGATTATATTTTTGTCTCCAAAAATATGATAAGTAAAGTACTAAATGCTGATATAGGTATGATTAAGATTTCGGATCATGCTTTGGTTTCAATTGAGATTGTGTTGAAATGTGATTATGACAAAATGAAAAGGTGGAGGTTAAATACAAGAATACTAAACCACAAAGAGATAGTAGATAAAGTGCAAGCAGAATGGCAAGAAATATGGGGCTTTAATGAAAAGGGGGTGACAAAGGGAGTTCTATGGGACACCATGAAAGCAGTGACCAGAGGGTTATGTATAAAAGAGACAATTAACTTAAAAAAAAGGCAAGAAGAAAGGAAAAGGAATTTAGAAAGAGAAATAGAAGAGATTGAAAAAGCATATGTAATAAAGAGAGATACACGAATTTATGCTAGGTTAAGAGCAAAAAAAGAGGAATTGGATAAAATGGAAATAGACGAAGTTCAAGAAAATTTAATTTATTTAAGGAGGGAATATTTTGAGTTTAGTGATAGGAATTCAAAGATGCTAGCCAAATCAACACAGAAAAAGAAAATGGAAGGAATGATAAATACGATAAAAGATAAAACAGGTAAATTATGTAGAGCTATGAAAGAAAAATTGAAAGTATTTGAAGAATTTTATAAAGAACTATATCAAACCAAAGCAAGCCCCATAGAGGCAATTAGGAAATATGTGGAGGAAAATTGGGAAAGTAAGCTGGAGGAGAAAGATAAAGAGTTACTGGAACAACCTATTAAGAAAAAAGAAATAGAGGAAGTTATTAAGAAATTAAAAGTAGGGAAAGCTCCGGGCTTGGATGGTCTAGGTACAGAATATTATAAAAGCTTTAGAGAAGTTTTAACCCCAAAATTATTAGAATTGTACAATGGAATAATGAAGGGAGATAAAATACCCGAATCATGGAGGAAATCATTAATAATATTAATACCTAAACCTGATAAAGACTTAACAGACCCAGGGTCATATAGGCCCATATCATTAATTAATCAGGATGCAAAGATATTGTCCGCGATAATAGCCAATAGAATGAATAAATGTATGTATAAGTACATAAAAGAAGATCAGTGCGGGTTTATAAAAGGAAGACAAATGTCAAATTTGATAGGGAGAGCATTAAATAAAATTCATTGGGCTAAAGAGGGGAAAGAAAAAGCAGGGATATTATCATTAGATATTTTTAAAGCGTTCGATTGTGTGGAATGGGAGACATTAAGGGAAATATTGAATAAATTTGGAATGGGAAATAGAATAAAAGGAGTACTAAAACAATTTTACTCAAGGAACTCAGCAGTGGTAACTATAAATGACGGAGTGACAAACGAAATAAAAGTGACTAGAGGAACCAGACAAGGGTGCCCTTTATGTCCGATACTATTTGCCATGGTGATAGAACTGTTTGCTAATAATATAAGGAATGACAAAAATTTAAAAGGGTTAGGAAAAAAGGAGAAACAGAAGGTGAGTTTATTCGCTGACGACACATTGTTATTTATAGAAAATATAATGGAGAAAATGGATAGAATAAAAGAACATTTGGAGATATTTGGGAAAGCAACAGGTTTACAAGTTAATTGGAATAAGTCAGAAATGATACTACTTAATTATACAAGAGAAGAAGAAAAAGATTTTATAGAACAGAGCAAAATGGGAATAAGAATTAAGAACAAACTAAAATACTTGGGAGTAATAATAACTAAGGATTTAAAAGAGATAGAGGAAGTAAATGTAGTAACATTAAGGAAAGAAGTCCAGAAAAAGTTAATAGAGTACGAAGGTACACGCTTATCCTGGTTTGGAAGAATAGCATTAGTAAAAATGAAAATACTTCCAAAAATAAATTTTATATTTAGGATGCTACCACTTCAAATTACAGAAGAAGAACTAACTAGATGGCAACAAATGATTAATAAGTACTGTAATGGAAGTAAAAAAACAGACTAAATAAACAATTATGGTACAGGTCGCAAAAGGAGGGTGGACTGGCGTTACCTAATATAAAAAAATATTATGAAGCAAGTAGATTAAGTTTGGTTATAGAAGGAATGGTCAAAAAAGAGGGAATAGATTGGCTTAATAATGATTCAGGAAAAGTGGAAGATGAAACTTGGAATATATTTTTTAAACAGTTTACTAGAAAAGAAATGAGGGAAATTAGAAACCCAATGTTGAGCAACATACTGAAAGTTTGGAATAAATATAAGGGGAGGTTAATAAAAGATAATAATCATAACCCCAATAGTGATGGAAAAGAAGTTCCCAAAAAATTTAAAAAAAGTAATGGATAAAAAGGTAAGGGAAATAAACTTAGATAGGATAGGGGATTGGATGAAGGTGGAAATGAAGAGGGAAATGATGTTGGAAGAGTTTAAAGAAATAAAATTGTCATGGTTTCATTGTATACAATTAGAACAATGGTTAATAAACTGGAAAAAAATTAATAGAAATGGAAGCCAACTCAATCAATTCGAACAAATAATACAGAAGGGAAGGACTGTAGAAGAATACGAAAACTTGAGAGGTATAATTAGCAAAATTTATAAGATACTAATTGAAATGAAAGATGAAAAAACAAAAAAGTACACCCTTAAAGAGATTTGGGAGGAGGATTTAGGGATAAAAATAAGTGAAATAGAGTGGCAACAATTATGGGGACAAAGACATTTAAAAAATTTATCGATACGAGTTAAAGAAAACTATTACAAGTTAATATGGAAGTGGTACTTGACACCGGTAAGAATAGCATATATGAATAAAAATAACTCAACAAATTGTTGGAGAGGGTGTCAAGAACCAGGAACATATATATACATGTGGTGGCAATGTAAATATGTAAATAATTTTTGGGAGAAAGTATTTAGAGAAATAGAAACTATAATGAATATAGAATTAGATAAAAGCCCTAGTATAGCCTTACTATCAATATATAAAGATAAGCAATTGAAAAAGGAGGATAAAGAAGCGATAACAAACTTACTAACTATAGCAAGACTGCTTATAGCAAGGAATTGGAAAAAAGAAATGAATATACAAATAGAGGAGTGGTATAAAGAAGCATGGAAAATAGCAATAAATGATAAATTGACATGTATATTAAAGGTTAAAAAAGGTATATGGAAACAAAGCGATTTTGATGCTGTATGGGGAAGATTTGTGGTAAATGGATTAAAAAATAAGGAAGGAAAATTACCGTCACAAGAAGAAATGAAATTTTGGACAGATGAAATGTAAGAATGGTGGCTTGAGACGGGTGGAGGGGAGCACTGTGGTGAAAAAGGGGGAAAAAAAAAGAGAAAAGGGGTGGAAATGTCAGAGCAAAACAACAAAACAACATGTTAAAGAGGTTGATGTACAAAATGTAATAACATGTAATAAATGTGATAAAACAATAAAAAATTATTTAAAAAAAAAGATATTTCAAGTTTCAAGCTTAAGTTTCTAGCTTTGATGCAAATGGGAAGTGTCAGAACAGACTCCACAGGTTTGTATGTCTGGAAGAGGCAAGACTTAATTGATAGGAAGCAAACTCACTTTAAAATGTGACTGATGGCTCTCCACTTCCTTTTCCACAATGGGAATATCCACCAGTCCTTCTGATGGCTTTGGGTGACCAACACATACTGCCCTATCAGAGTAACCACAATGAAAAGCACAATATTTTAGTTTTCTGCTATGATCAGCAGCAATCTCTGTGAGACTATAGAAGGTGCACTCTTCAGTGCACAGCTATAATTCCATAATCTTGTCTCCTGCATACGTTATCAGTTGGAGACCCCTCCCCCCAGCAACAACCGCCGCTCTGAGTCAGAGTGAAGACAGGGGAGGCCAGGGGACAGTTCCACCTTGTCTCCTGTGCTATGCTAACATATAATATAATATATTGCATATACATATAATATTTATAATATTATAATGTTGTAGTAGTAATAATAATAATAATAACAACAATAATAATAATCTTTATACCCCGCCACCATCTCTCCAATGGCGACTCAGAGCGGCTTACATGGGGCCAAGCCCGGGCAACATATTACAGCAAAAATAAAACCAAAACAACAAGCAACAGCATCAAATTACATTAACAACAACAACAAAAAAACAAAACATATGAATGCAGTAACAAAATAACATACAATAACACAATTGCAATGACAATGGGCAGGCCACATGTACAAAATAAAAAGTTAAAAACACGAATGAAATAAGAATAGGAGCAAGTTATTTGCAGGGAGCACATAAAGAAACACAGGGTTGTGAAACTAAACTTCCCATTAGTGGGGGCGTGTATTCCAGTGACAGAAGCGTTGAGGGGAACAGTATAATACCACTACTACTAATATATTATAGTTATATATTTTATATTACATGTAATATTACTAATATTACAATATAATTGTATAGTACAATATAGTGATGTATAGTGCTGATATTGCACTGTGCTAATGGTATAATGTATTGTATGTACCGTATATACTCAAGTATAAGCCGACCCAAATATAAGCTGAGGCACCTGATTTTACCACAAAAAACTGGGAAAACTTATTGACTCGAGTATAAGCTGTGGGTGGGAAATGCAGCAGCTATGGGTCTGTTTCAAAATAAAAATAGATACCAATAAAATTACATTAATTGAAGCATCGGTAGGTTGAATGTTTATTAATATTTACCAAAACTGTAAGATAAGACTGTTCAACTCTGACTAAACGATCATCTGGGGAGGCCCTGCTCTCGATCCCACCAGCATCGCAGGCGAGGTTGGTGGGGACGTGGGGGGCCTTCTCGGTGGTGGCCCCTCAACTCTGGAACTCACTCCCTAAAGACATCAGACAGACCCCAACCTTGGCAGTCTTTAGGAGGAGCTTGAAGATGTGGTTGTTCCAGTGTTCCTCCCCGGAATAATGATCCCATAGCACTTTGTCCTCCAAAGCACTTTATATTTTTTAGATCTGCTCGTATGCTCTTCCACAAACGCCACTATCACCTTTCGTCCATGTCCCAGCATTATTTCCATTTTAACTTTACATTTGGCCTTCCCACTGTTTTTAATTGCATGTTGTCTTATTGATAATGTTGTATATTTTATTGTCTATGTTTTATTTTAATTGCTTGTACTGTAGTTGTTTTGCTTGTATTGTTGTATTCGGGTTCGGTCTCATGTAAGCCGCACCGAGTCCCTTGGGGAACTGGTAGTGGGGTACAAATAAAGTATTATTATTATTATTATTATTATTATTCTAACCTTCTTCAATGTACATGTGTTTACATATCCTTCCAATAATAATAGAGTAAAATAATAAATGTAATAATAATAAAAATAATAAACTTAACCTATAAATGTAATAATAATAATAATAATAATAATAATAATGTAAAATAATAAATAATATTGCGAGCTTGGCCTCATGTAAGCCGCACCAAGTCCCTTGGGGAGATGGTAGTGGGGTACAAATAAAGTGTTATTATTATTTATTATTATTGACTCGAGTATAATCCAAGGGGAGCTTTTTCAGCCTAAAAAAAGGGCTGAAAAACTAGGCTTATACTTGAGTATATACAGTCTATCTATCTATCTATCTGTCTGTCTAGTAAGCTGCTCTAAGTCCCCTTCGGGGTGAGAAGGGCAGCATATAAATGTCGCAAATAAATAAATAAGGATTATTGATTTATATCAAGGATTCAGATAATAGGTAGGATTGCAATTCCCTTCATTTCTCACCACTGGCTATCCAGCTGGACTGTTATTATTACAGTTAAACAGTGACTAGAGGATCACAGGCTCTCTATTCTAGTGCACAGGAAATCCGTGCTTCTTATGATGTGACAACAAAATAAAATGGTTGAATGGCAGTAAGATCTCACACACCAATATTTTTTCTCCACCTGCCGTGTCCTGAATAACTCCTGGACCTTGTGTGCGATATCCTGATCCCGCGCCAGAACCATCACCCCAGTTGTTTCTTTGTCTAGCCGGTGACACAAGTGGAGGGGTTCCGCCTTCATGCCGTACAACATCTTTGCCAGTGTTGGGAGAATATCTGAAATACAAGTCTTCACTTTGGGACCACCTAGTGGGAAAACAAAAACAATTCTAAATAGGCCAGAGATTACTGGAGTTTTGTGGCCACACCAGCGGTACCCAGGAGAAATTGGAGACTTGCATCCCACTGCACCATGCCACAACAACAAACAATATACTCTAGAAAAGAAAGGAGCATTTCTATATTTTAGCAAGGTCACTTCCTTTTTTTAAAAAAAGTCTGCATCTTCTGAGTCTAAAATGGCCCAGAGAGACTCAAACCATAGCAACATTACCCTGGACAGACCCTAGAGAGAGAACAGTAAGAAAAAACAAGGAGATGATCACATGACTAAATGAAGAGCAGCTTAAACAGCTAGGCAGATTTAACCTGAAGAAGAGAAGGCTGAATGGAGACATGATGAGGACCATGTTTAAATATGTGAAGGGAAGTCATAGGGAGGAGGGAACAAGCTTGTTTTCTGCTGCCCTGGAGACTAGGACACGGAACAATGGTTTCAAACTACAGGAAAGGAGATTCCACCTGAACATCAGGAAGAATTTCCAAACTCTGAGAGCTGTTCAGCAGTGGAACTCTCTGCTCTGGAGTGTGGTGGAGGTTTCTTCTTTAGAGGCTTGTAAACAGAGGCTGGATGGTCATCTGTCGGGAGTGCTTTGAATGTGATTTTGGCAAACAGTTGGATTGGATGGCCCACGAGGTCTCTTCCAAATCTAAAATCCTATGAATGCATTCCCCTCACCGTGAACAGGGAGGCCGTAGGGTTTGTTAATCACGACAATCTCATTGTTCTGGAAGAGGACTCCTTTCTTGAGGGCTTTGGCCAGGACATTAGGGTGGATGCGAAGCAGCTGCCGGGTGAGCTCTCTAAGCTCCTGCACACGCCTTCGGACGGGGTCTTTCGGAACCTGTGGAAAAGGAAGGAGGAAATCTATTAGTTGATTCCTTTACTGTACGGCTTTTGTAGGTCAAGCGTCTGAGGGGGGAAAAGAAAGGGCCCGAGGGTGATAGGAATTGTGGGAATTGAAGTCCAAATCACCTGGAGGGAGGGCCCAAGTTTGCCCAGGCCTGGTCCACATTGTAGAATGAATGCCCCTTATTTTTTTACATTTATATGCTGCCCTTCTCACCCCGAAGGGTATTCAGAGCGGCTTACAAGTTATATGTACATACAATATATTATATTATTAGCATAGCCCAATATTAGTATTATATATAACAATATTGTACTATATTGTAATATTATTGGTAATATTACGTAATATAAAATATATAACTATTATGATTATATTGTATTATTTTTAGTACTATATTGTATTACAATATTATGCTCAATATTATATGTATGAGGGTTGAATGAAAAGTAATGCCTCCTCAAAACACATTATTATATGTTGTGTTTTGAGGCCTTGGCCTTTGTAAGCCGCATCGAGTCCTTTGGGAGATGACAGCAGGGTACAAATAAAGTTAATAATAATAATAATGCCTCCACCTTCGTAACTCTTCAACAGATGGCAGTATTGATATGCGGCGGGTACTGGCTTGTTCAGTATACTCTCCTCTACAGTTTCATTTTGGAGGGAAGCCTTAGCATTGAATGGTTGTGTTGTTGAAGTGCAAAGTATGGAACCCTGCGCAGACGGTCGGTCAATGAGACTTAAGCAATGTGCAGTCACTGAATACTTGACAGCAGAAGGTGTCAACCCAAAGGAGATTCATCAGAGAATGCAAGCTTTTTATGGTGCTTGTGTTTATGTGAGTACTGTGCATCGTTGGGCAAGTAAGTTTAAAGATGTGGAGGTTGGGACATCTGACTTGTGTGATAGACAAAGAGTTGGACATCTTGTGATAGCAACCACCGAGTTTCACAAGCAAAAGGTTGACAGACTGATTCAGGGTGATCGTCGATTATGGTTGAAAGAAATTTCAACCATAATCGGCATTTCACATTTCTGTTTTGTTTGGCTATCGGAAGATCTGTGCACAATGGGTTGTGGAAACAGAGTGTTGACTTCTTCTGTGACGGTTTCAGAAAACCTGTTCATTGTTGGCAGAAATGTATCCAATTGTCTGGTGATTATGTGGAAAAGTGAATAGTGGTAGTTAGAGCACATTCTAAGGATTATTTCTGCATTTGATTTATTAAAATATTCCCATCCAAACCCAAGTAATGAAGGTGGAGGCATTACTTTTCATTCAACCCTCGTACATACAATTATTAGCATAGCACAATATTAGTATTATATATTACTATATTGTACTATACCATTGTACTGCAATATTATTAGTAATATTACATATTATTATATTATTATATTATATGTATACACAATATACTAGCCGTCCCCTGCCACGCATTGCTGTGGCCTAGTCTGGTGATCTGGAAAGTAAAGTAACGAGAGAGTGTTGATTTCTAATATATGTAATATCTTTATGCTTGTGGGTTAAAAGTATTTCTTGTTGTTTCTTTGTCAGAGATTGTCTGGTTTGCCTACGCTGGAACATGCAACATAAAATTGTCCTTCTTAAGGGGTCCCTTTCAAATCTATGATACTATATCTCTGTCTCTGTGTGAATCATATCTATCTTTCACATCTATAATTCAAATCTGTGTCTCTTCCAACTCTATGATTCTATGATGAGCATCCAATGAATCATATCTATCTATACCTATGGCTGGATGGCTCTTTGTCAGGAGGGCTTTGATTACGATTTCTTGCCCTGGTAAAGGGAGTTAGACTGGGTGGCCTTAAGTATTTCCTATTGGTCATGGGGATTCTGTGTGGGAAGTTTGCTCTAATGCTGTCGTTGGTGGAATTCAGAATGGTCTTTGATTGTAGGTGAACTATAAATCCCAGTAACTACAACTCCCAAATGTCAAGGTCTATTTCCCCCAAACTCCATCTGTGTTCATATGGAATATTCGTGTCAAGTTTGGTCTAGATCCATCATTGTTTGAGTCCACAGTGCTCTCTGGATGTAGGTGAACTACAACTCCCAAACTCAAGGTCAATGTCCACCATACCCTTCTAGTGTTTTCTGTTGGTCCTAGGAGTCCTGTATGCCACATTTGGTTCAATTCCATCATTAGTGGAATTCAGAATGCTCTTTGATTGTAGGTGTACTATAAATCCCAGCAACTACAATTCCCAAATGAAAAAATCAATTTTTGAGTGATGGTCACTCCTTGGGTTAGTAGGTGTCTTGTGACCAAATTTGACGGCAATTTGTTCTGTTGTTTTTGAGTTATGTTGATCCCACAAACAAACATTACATTTTTATTTATATAGAAAGATTACATGTAATATATAATATACAATTATTATATCGTATTATTATTAGTATTATATTGTATTACAATATAATATTATATTATGTGTGTATGCAATATATTATATTATTAGCACAGAGAGCTTCATCTATGCTGATGATCGTGCGATTACTGCTCAAGCAGGGAGCTTTGAGATGGTAGAACAGAAGCTCTATGAAGCTCTAGGTGCACTTACTGCCTATTACAGGGAAAACCAGCTGATCCCTAGAATCATAGAATCATAGAATCAAAGAGTTGGAAGAGACCTCATGGGCCATCCAGTCCAACCCCCTGCCAAGAAGCAGGAATATTGCATTCAAATCACCCCTGACAGATGGCCATCCAGCCTCTGCTTAAAAGCTTCCAAAGAAGGAGCCTCCACCACACTCCGGGGCAGAAAGTTCCACTGCTGAACGGCTCTCACAGTCAGGAAGTTCTTCCTAATGTTCAGATGGAATCTCCTCTCTTGTAGTTTGAAGCCATTGTTCCGCGTCCTAGTCTCCAAGGAAGCAGAAAACAAGCTTGCTCCCTCCTCCCTGTGCTCCCTAATCCATCTAAAACACAGATATGTACCTTTCATCTCAAGAACAGACAATCATCCCAAGCTCTGAAGATCACCTGGGAAGGAATCCCACTGGAGCATTGCAGCGCACCCAAATACCTGGGAGTCACTCTGGACCGTTCTCTGACCTACAAGAAGCACTGCCTGAACATCAAGCAAAAAGTGGGTGCTAGAAACAATATCATACGAAAGCTGACTGGCACAACCTGGGGATCACAACCAGACACAGTGAAGACATCTGCTCTTGCGCTATGCTACTCTGCTGAGTATGCATGCCCAGTGTGGAACACATCTCACCACACTAAAACAGTGGATGTGGCTCTTAATGAGACATGCCGCATTATCACGGGGTGTCTGCGCCCTACACCACTGGAGAAATTACACTGATTAGCCGGTATTGCACCACCTGACATCCGCCGGGATAAAGCAGCCAATAGTGACCAAGGCAGAGACATCTCCAGCTCATTCCCTGTTTGGGTATCAGCCAGCACGTCAATGACTTAAATCAAGAAATAGTTTTCTAAGATCTACAGAGACACTCGCTGGAACACCTCAGCAAGCGAGAGTCCAAAAGTGGCAGGTTCAAACCCAGAACCTCAACCCATGGCTGATACCAAATGAGAGACTCCCCTCTGGGCACACAGAGGACTGGGCGACTTGGAAGGCACTGAACAGAGTGTGCTTTGGCACCACGAGATGCAGAGCCAACCTTCAGAAATGGGGCTACAAAGTGGAATCCTCTACATGCGAGTGCGGAGAGGAGCAAACCTCTGACCACCTGCTGCAATGCACCCTGAGCCCTGCCACATGCACGATGGAGGACCTTCTTGCAGCAACACCAGAGGCACTCCAAGTGGCCAGATCCTATAATCATAGAATCAAAGAGTTGGAAGAGACCTCATGGGCCATCCAGTCCAACCCCATTCTGCCAAGAAGCAGGAATATTGCATTCAAATCACCCCTGACAGATGGCCATCCAGCCTCTGTTTAAAAGCTTCCAAAGAAGGCGCCTCCACCACACTCCGGGGCAGAGAGTTCCACTGCTGAACGGCTCTCACAGTCAGGAAGTTCTTCCTCATGTTCAGATGGAATCTCCTCTCTTGTAGTTTGAAGATACTGGTCAAAGGGCATTTAATCAACTACCAAACCCACAAATTCTGTATTTTGTCTGTTTGTTTGTTTTGTTCTGTTAGAAATGTAATACAATTGACTGGTTTCCCTGACACGACAAATAAATAGCACATTATTATTATTATTAGTAGTAGTAGTAGTAGCAGCAGCAGCAGTAGTAACTTGACACCATTTTCACTCCTATTTTCTCTCAATGCCTTGGAATGTCAAGGCTTTTGGCCTCCCCAAACTGCAACTCTCAGGGTCCCAGAGCATCCAGCCTGTCCCTTCACTCGCCCCATCCACCGGACTCACCTCCTTCACAGGCTTTTCCTTCTCCCGCTTCTGAGCCCGAAGCTTTTCCGCCAACTGCTCGGCGCTGAGAGGGCTGGCGGCGCCCTGAGTGCGAGAAAAAGCCCGCCGCCCAGCAACGCCCACCACAACACGACATGCCGCCTTGTGAGCCGCCATTTTTCCCCCTGCTAGGACAAGGAAACCGGAAGAGGCGTGGCCTCGAGTGTTTCCGTCTCCTCTCGATTCGAAAGAGTCGTTGCCGTAGCCACGCCCATCGAACGTTTGGACTTCAACTCCCAGACTGCCTGAGCGTTGGCCACAGCGGCGGAGGCTTCTGGGAGTCGAAGTCCAAACCCCCTCTGTCGGCTCTCCAATGAGCATCAAGCGGGGGATGGAAAAAAAGCTGAGGCACCAATGAGAAAGAGGGGGCGGGTCTAAGCGGGTGTCGGTTTGGAATAACGGCTGTTTGAGAGGCAGAGTAACGGCCGCGTCGCGAGGGAAGGAAGCCGGTGAGCAGGAGACGAGCAGGTATTGGCTGGGCCCAGAGGATTCCCCTCTAATCTCACAGCAGACGTGGAGACTCCAAAGAAGTGTTTCCCTGATAGTTTAATCCGAGTTAACATACTCTGAGTGTAGAAATAATGCAGTTTGGCTCCACTTTAACTACTTTGGCTCAATGCAATGGCATCCTGGGAGTGAAGATTTTGCAAGGCCTTCTCTGACAAAAAAAGGGCTAGTGCTTCAACAAACTAGAACTCCCAGAATTCTAAAATGGGATCAAACTGCATTAATTCTAGAGTGTAGACAACGCACGGGCAAACTTGGGCCCTCCCTCCAGGTGTTTTGGACTTCAACTCCCAGAATTCCTAACAATCTCAGGCCCCTTCTTTTCCCCTCTAGAAGTTTTGGACTCCAACTCCCAGAATTCCTAACAGCCTCAGGCCCTTACCTCCCCCCCCCCCTTTCCAGGTGTTAATACTTCAACTCCCAAAATTCCTAACATCCTCAGGCCCCTTCCTTTTCCCCTTCCAGGTATTTAGGACTTCAACTCCCAGAATTCCTAACATCCTCAGGCCCCTTCCTTTCCCCCCTCAATGTGTTTTGGACTTCAACTCCCAGAATTCCTAACAACCTCAGACCCTTTCCTTTTCGCTCTAGAAGTTTTGGGCTCCAACTCCCAGAATTCCTAACAGCCTCAGGCCCTTTCCTTTTTCCCCCTCCAGGTGTTTTGGACTTCAACTCCGAGAATTCCTAACAGTCTCAGCCCTCTTCCTTTTCCCCCTCCATGTGTTTTGGACTTCAACTCCCAGAATTCCTAACAACCTCAGGCCCCTTCCTTTTCCCCTCTAGAAGTTTTGGGCTCCAACTCCCAGAATTCCTAACAGCCTCAGGCCCTTTCCTTTTTCCCCCTCCAGGTGTTTTGGATTTCAACTCCCAGAATTTCTAACAGTCTCAGCCCTCTTCATTTTCCCCCTCAGCCGCTTAAGCTGAGGGCAAAACACCTGGAGGGTCTAAGTTTGCCCATGCCTGCTGTAGATGTGCCCTGAAACGACAGATACACAACTTCTCACTTCAAGCATGTATTGTAATAGCGGCACGTTTTTTCAACTATTGGAATCTTGAATCCTCTTAGGGGTATATCCATCTTTTGAAACACAAATTTCCAGAATTACAAACTGTTGTGTGAGTATCCATTTGGGGGGGGGGGGGGGCACATGTTTCCGACCCTCTTTCTCACTTGGAAACAATAATATGAGAAGGATCTCGGAGTCCTTGTAAACCACAAGCTGAACATAACCCAACAGTGTGATGCGACAGCTATACAACTAGTGTGATTCTAAGCTGCGTCAATAGGAGCATCATGGCGAGATGGAGGGAAATCATAGTTCCATTCTGTTCCGAGAAGGGTATCGATATGAGGGAATGTGTCCAGAGACAAAGGTAAAGAAACATTAATAACCTTAGATAAGCAGATGATACCACTTTGATGGCTGAAAGCGAGGAGGAGCTGAGGAGTCTTCTAATCAAGGTGAAAAAAGAAAGTGAAAAAGCTGGGTTGCAGTTAAACATAAAAAAATAATATTCTGGCAAATGGACTGATGGATAACTAGCAAATAGAGGGAGAAAACGTGGAGGCAGTGACAGACTTTGTATTTCTAGGTGCAAATATTACTGCAGATGCAGACTCCAGCCAGGAAATCAAAAGACGTTTGCTTCTTGGGAAGAGAGCAAGTACCAATCTTGATAAAATAGCGAAGAGTAGAGACGTCACACTGGCAACAAAGATCCGCATAGTTAAAGCAGTGGTATTCCCCATAGTCACCTATGAATTTGAGAACTGGACCATAAGGAAGACTGAGTGAAGGAAGATAGGTGCTTTTGAATTCTGAGAGCTCCTTGGATCACAAGAAGATCCAACCAGTCCATACTTCAGGAAATACTTCATGCTTCATTGGAGGGAAGGATAGTAGAGGCAAAGATGAAGTACTTTGGCCACATCATGAGAAGACAGGAAAGCTTAGAGAAGAGAATGATGCTGGGGAAAATGGAAGGAAAAAGGAAGAGGGGCTGACCAAGGGCAAGATGGATGGATGGTATCCTTGAAGTGACTGGGTTGATTCTCAAGGAGCTGGGAGTGGTGACGGCTGACAGGGAGCTCTGGCATGGGCTGGTCCATGAGGTCACAGAGTCGGAAGTGACTGAACGAATAAACAACAACAAAGGTTTCCCCTGATATTAAGTCTAGTCATATTCAACTCTGGGGGTGTTGCTCATCTCCATTTCTAAGCTGAAGAGCCAGCATTGTTCGTAGGCACCTCATGTAACCAACAGGACTGCATGGAGCGCCGTTACCTTCCTAATGGAGCAGTACCTATTGATCTATTCACATTTATATGTTTTAGAACTGCTAGGTTGGCAGAAACCGGGGCTAACAGCAGGAGCTCACCCCACCCCTCAGATTCGAACTGGCAACCTTTTGGTCAGCAAATTCAGCAGCTCAGTCATTTAACCTGCTGTGCCTCCCCGGGGGCGGGGGGGCACAGAGAACAGCAACCAAAATGGTCAGAGATTTGGAAAGCAATACCTATGAGGAGCAAATTGGGAAGCTGGATATGTTTAAATGTTTCAAGCTCCTTCCGTAAGAGCTTGAAGACCTTGGTTTCAACAAGCCTTTGAGAATGACTAGTTCTAACTCAGCCCTAGACATTTTTGAATATAGCCTTATTTTTCCTACCAATTACCCAGGTCACTTTAATAGGACCCGGAAATGAACAGCCATATTATTATTCATTTGTCGTGTCAGAGCAACCAGTCCATTATATTACATTTCTAACAGAACAAAGCAAACAGACAAAATACAAAGCTTGCGAGTTTGGTAGTTGGTTAAATGTGCTTTGACCAGTATCTGGCCACTTGGAGTGCTTCTGGTGTTGCTGCAAGAAGGTCCTCCATTGTGCATGTGGCTGGGCTCAGGTTGCATTGCAGCAGGTGGTCAGTGGTTTGCTCCTCTCCACACTCGCATGTCGAGGATTCCACTTTGTGGCCCCATTTCTCAAGGTTGGCTCGGCATCTCATGGTGCCAGAGCGTAGTCTGTTCAGCGCCTTCCAAGTCGCCCAGTCCTCTGTGTGCCCAGGGGGTAGTCTCTCATTTGGTATTAGCCATTGGTTGAGGTTCTGGGTTTGAGCCTGCCACTTTTGGACTCTCGCTTGCTGAGGTATTCCAACGAGTGTCTCTGTAGATCTTAGAAAACTATGTCTACATTTAAGTCGTTGACGTGCTGGCTGATACCCAAACGGGGGATGAGCTGGAGATATCTTGGTCTTTTCACTATTGGCTGCTACTTCCCAGCGGATGTCAGGTGGTGCAATACCGGCTAAGCAGTGTAATTTCTCCAGTGGTGTAAGGCGCAGACACCCCGTGATAATGCGGCATGTCTCATTAAGAGCCACATCCACTGTTTTAGCGTGGTGAGATGTGTTCCACACTGCGCATGCATACTCAGCAGCAGAGTAGCACAGCACAAGGCCAGATGTCTTCACTGTATCTGGTTGTGATCCCCAGCCATACACCCATACCTATTATTGTTGTTGCTTGCTATAGGTAAAGGTAGTCCCCTGACATTAAGTCCAGTCATGTCTGACTCTGGGGTGTGGTGCTCATCTCCATTTCTAAGCTGAAGAGCCAGCGTTGTCCGTAGACACCTCCAAGGTCATGTAGCTGGCATGACTGCATGGAGCGCCGTTACCTTCCCGCCGGAGTGGTACCTATTGATCTACTCACATTTTCATGTTTTCGAACTGCTAGGTTGGCAGAAGCTAGGGCTGACAGCGGAAGCTCACGCCGCTCCCCGGAATCGAACCTGCGATCTTTCGATCAACAAGCTCAGCAGCTCAGTGCTTTAACCCACTGCGCCACCGGGGGCTCCTGCTTGCTATAGCACTGCACTTAATTCCTGGGCCCCCTAGAATTTTTGAGCTTGCACTAATCTTGGCCTAGCCTTTTAAATTGCCTTGAACAGGCAGGATTACTTTTAATATATATGTGTTATGGCAACAATTTTTATGTTTATATTGTTTTGTTAATCTTATTTTTATGTTGTTTACTCTGCATGTATTGATGATGTTACTTGGAAACCGCTCTGAGTCCCTTGAGTAGATGAAGGGGTATATAAATAAAGATGATGATGATGATTATTATTATTATATGTCATATTGGATCAAGCTTGTTTTCTGCTCCTCCAGAGAGTAAGGTACAAAACCTGTGTCATTAGGTTGGCTGTTAAGAGGTATTTTTCTTAGGTAGCTGCAGCCCAGACAATTCTTCTCTATATGGTTACTCTCCTCATACGTAGTATATTGCTATAGATGACTTTAGAAGTGGCAAAACATTCTAAGTATTTTTAATCATGCAACTGTAGGAAGAAAGCAGAGATAATAATGGACTCCCAATTCCAATGAAATAACACTCAAATGTCTGCTTTACAAACCGTATAATAAAATGTTAATTTTTTTAATGGAAACACTTTAGTGGGACGTTTGCATCCTTTCAAAAGAAATGGCATTATTTTGGTTATTTAGAGAAGAGCATTGTATGTGCTTAGAAACTACCAGATGCTATACTTGTGCAAGCCCTCTTTGCAGCTTGTCCTGGAATATCACTGCTTGCCTCTCTGGGCCCCCTATAGCTCTTCTTATGGTTCCATCTGTTCATTTCCTTCCATTTCAGCATGCTTTGCTTTTTTAAAGTGTGGAGGTTCAATGCGTCCTCTTCGCACAAAGTGACTAATGCGAGACTCCAAAGCTTCACATTTGGGGCGATCCATTAATCGTTTGTATTTGCGAGCTTTCACTCCTTCAATTAAGGCACTGATTTGATTGTGAATTGGGGGTGTTACCTCTCTCCAAAGAACTGCTGTATTGGTCCCTGTATCTGTAAACAATAATTGTGGTAGTTATCTATATAAATAAAAATGTAATGTTCGTTTGTGGGATTAACATAACTCAAAACCCACTGGACGAATTGACACCAAATTTGGACACTATACACCTAACAGACCAACAAGTGACCATCACTCATAAAATCCCACAAAAAAGCAGTGGAAAGGACTTAAAACCCCCAAAAAGCTAAATGATGAAAAGATAAATGACAATACAGGAAAAAAAGGAAGAGGGAGGGAAGGAAGGGGATAAAGAAAGAAGCATGGAAGCAAAGAGCGAAGGAAGGAAGGAAAGAAGTAGAGAAGGAAGAAAGGAGAGAAAGAGGAAAAGAAAAGGGGAAGGAAAGGAAGGGGTAGAGAAGGAAGGAAGGAGAGAAGGAAAGGGGAAGCGAAGGAAGAAGGGAAAGAGGCAGAGAAGGAAGAAAGAGCAGGAAGGAAAGGAAAGACAGAAAGAAGGATGTAAGCAAAAAGCGAAAGAAGAACGAAAAGAGGTAGAAAAGGAAGAAAGGAGAGAAAGAGGAAAAGAAAAGGGGAAGGAAAGGAAGGGGTAGAGAAGGAAGGAAGGAGAGAAGGAAAGGAAGGAAAGGGGGAGTGAAGGAAGAAGGGAAAGAGGTAGAGAAGAAAGAAAGAGCAGGATGGAAAGGAAAGACAGAAAGAAGGATGTAAGCAAAAAGCGAAGGAAGAACGGAAAGAGGTAGAAAAGGAAGAAAGGAGAGAAAGAGGAAAAGAAAAGGGGGGAAAGAAAGGAAGAGGTAGAGAAGGAAGGAAGGAGAGAAGGAAAGGAAAGGGGGATCGAAGGAAGAAAGGAGAGAAAGGGAAGGAAAAGAAAAAAGGGAGGAAGAAAGGAAAGAGGGAGAAGGGGAAGAATGGGGAGAAGGAAAGAAGAAAAGGGGAGGAAAAGGAGATAAAGAGGGAGGGAAGGTCGGCTACAGGAACGTGTGGCGGGTACAGCTAGTACTTGTATATAACGTTATCCATCAATCACTTCTATCCTTTGAAATTAACTGGAATAACCTGTTAGAACCACTCGTGTTTAAATGTATAGAATTGTTTGCTTACCTGTTTCTATATGTATCTTGGCAAAATCCAGCCCCTTTAACATGCTGTGTAACATATGACTTTTAACAGCATGATTGGTCCAAAGTTGCTGTAGATGCGTAACATTAAATTCATGTACTTTTTTATCATAGATCCACTGAATGTTTTCAAAGTCACAATCATACAGAACCAAAGGAAACTCCACTGCCATGCTGCAAGCAAAAGGAGGAAATTCACATTAAGCTTAAGTTAGACATACATGAGTTAACAGATCAAAGAAGTACATGCAGACTTGGGCATTCCTGAGTGATTCACTTCATATGGTTGGAGCTGCCATAATTTGGGCATACTAGTACATCTGTATCAGGGGTTGTTGTAGGTTTTTTTCGGGATATATGGCCATGTTCTAGAGGCATTCCCTCCTGATGTTTCACCTGCATCTATGGCAAGCATGTAAGGTCACAACTTCTAAGGATGCTTGCCAGAGATGCAGACGAAATGTCAGGATAGAATGCCTCAAGCACATGGCCATATAGCTCGAAAAAACCTACAACAACCCAGTGATTCCAGCCATGAAAGCCTTCAACAATACATCTGTATCATGTTGATTTGGGTCGTGATTCTTGACTAGGAGTAGTATATTATGTAGAGATCATAACTATCAAATTGTATCAAATCACTATGATGTAGGGCTTGGAAAATGGCATTTTATAGCAAAATAATGCGTATTAGGCATGTGCAATCCATGGTTCTAAATGATTCTAAAGTACTTACAAAACTAAAGTTCTGGTAGTGAAAACTAGGGGGCCCTGGTGCTTTGCTTCTACAGTGTTGCTGAAGTTCTCGTGGTGAAACTTTCTGAACTCTAACACAACTTTCAAAATTTCATTATAAATGGCAGTTCCTAATTGGTTCTGTCATAAAAATTACCAATAATGAAATGAAAATGAAATTTTGAAAGTTTTGTTAAGAGTTCTGAAATTTTCACCACCAGAATTTTAGCAACACTGTAGAAGCAAAGCACCAGCGCCCCCTAGTTTTCACCACCAGAACTTTAGTTTTGTAAGTACTTTAGAACCATTTAGAACAGGGGTCCTCAAACTAAGGCCCGGGGGCCGGATACGGCCCTCCAAGGATATTTACCCGGCCCTTGCTCAGGGTCAATCTAAGTCTGAAAGCACACAACAACAACAACAACAACAACAATCCTATCTCATCAGCCAAAAGCAGGCCCACACTTCCCATTGAAATACTAATAAATTTATATTTGTTAAAATTGTTTTTCATTTTAATTATTGTATTGTTTTAAGTGTTTTTTGCACTACAAATAAGACGTGTGCAGTGTGCATAGGAATTCATTCATGTGTTTTTCAAATTATAATCCGGCCCTCCAACAGTTTGAGGGACTGTAACCTGGCCCTCTGTTTAAAAAGTTTGTGGACCCTTGATTTAGAACCACAGATTGCACATGCCTAATGTGTATCCCTAGCCCATTTTTTTCAATTACTGTAAAACTTTTTCAGATGGATTTGGTACCTGTTGGAAACAAGCTTCACATCTGTCTACAGAGCTTTTATTTTAGGTTTTGTTTATTTAACTGACCTGTATTGTGGTTTTCTAGGGTTTTTCTCAATATCGAACAACTCATCAATAATCTCTGGCTTCTCCATCTTTTGCCCGATCAGGAACAGAATGGCCATCATGCAACGGACCTGGTGGTACAGGAATGCCTGGCCTGTCACCTCAAAGTAGTACATCCGGAAAGGGTTCTGTTGCTCAGTCTCCCTTTCACCGTCCACAGGCTGCACCTCTGCAGCAAGAATGGTTCTGTGAAAGCTAGTGACACCATTTGCAACATCCATTTTGCACAAATTACGGAAATCATGGGTTCCCACAAATTTTTGAGCTGCCCTATTCATGAGGGTTACATCAAGCACAGCGCAAGGGAAAAAGTAGCGATAGGTTCTCTTCAAGCAATTAAATCTAGCACTGAAGTTGGGTTCTACTGGGGCCCAAGCCAGGACCCGTATGTCAGGAGGGAGAACTTGATTCAAGATGTGGGTGTAGTGGATCTCCTCTGAAGCCTTAGTTGCTTTGCTGTTTGCTGTATCCCCAGGTGCATTCTCTGGAAGATTTGAGCGGAGATCCAAGGAAATCACCTGAAACATTAGGGAAAGATGATATTCTAAGGTTAAGCATTCAAACCAAAACTAAAGTTAGATGGTATCGGTTGGCTCATTCCAATTAGACTGGCATGTAACAGTTTATCTTGGTGACTAATTCTTAACTATTTTTCTAGAGACTTAACTTGTGATCCTCCTTGGTTTTGTAAGTAAACTAATGTCAGTTCCTTCAAACATGGATGGTAACATCCATGGTTACTCATTACTTGTTTCTGCAGTGAAAATAGCTTCCAGTATAATATAATATTTTTTAGGCCTGGGCGGTTTCGTTCATTAATTTTGTAATTCGTTAAATATTCGTTATTTTTAGCAATTACAAAACGATTACAAAACATATTTTCAAACCCGGAAGTGTTTTTAAATATCGAAACGGCATCCTCCATCTTTTTTACGGGCTTCCGCCCGTTTCGGAAATGACGTTTTAGGGATGGAGGATGCTGGGTGCGCTGGGAGCCAATCCTGCGCTCCCAAGCACCGTGGCTGATTGTGATTGGGCGGGCTGCCCTTTAAAAGCGGCTCCGCGTGGCCGCATTGCTCATTGCTGGGGAAGGCGAGGAGACGGGAGGTTCGGGAGGGAGGCTTGGCTTGCATTCATTCATTCCCTGGGCTGGGAGCAGCGGGGAGGCTTTGCCGTTCGCTCCACAACAGGGCAAGCATTTTTCAATATTTCTGAAAAATATCTTTCTTTTATTCTTAAAAAAATTCAAAAAATATTCTAAAAAAAGAAAAGACCCTTGTGTGCCTGTGTGTGTGTGTTTGTCCCTGTCCTGTGGCTGTGTTCGCTCCACAACAGGGCAAGCATTGTTAATTTTCCATTTTTAAATATTTCTGATAAATATTTCTTTTTTAACGAATCGATTCGTTGCCACCTTAACGAATCGACCCCCGTCTTCATAACAAAGTTTCAGAGGTGATTTGCGCATGCGCGGGGGGTCCGCCATCTTAATGAATCGATTCGTTAATATTAACGAAATTTCGTAAATACTGAACTTTTTTCAAGGAAAGTTTTGTAATTATTTTAAATATCGAAACGCAAAAAACCCCCAAATACAAATCGATTTTAGAAACAAATTTTTGCGTTGTTACCCAGGCCTAATATTTTTGGTTTATTTCAATTATCACATAACAAGGCAGGAACACACACGTTTTTCTATGTATAGCCATGAATTAAATACTACAACAAATAAACAGATAAGAAGCAGAAACCTTTTTTGTAAATCAACCCATTTTTCAATTATACAATTTTTTCTCAGCCATTAATGACCTGTACTATTTTGCTAGAAGAAAACCTTCAAATATTGCTGTGCTTAATGCCACACAATCATTTCTACAGATAGAGGAAGACTTGTAATGGAAATGGGGTGGGGGGAGTTTCTTTCAAACATATTTTCCCCCCACAGATTATAGTATAATTTCTTTTAGAATGACCGCTAAACTGTTGAAGACATGATGCTCTCATGCTTACGTCCCATATCTGCTATTTTAAAGACTACGCAAGCGGAAGGGTATGTACAGCAGTGGACCATTACAGTTTCAATTTTGGTTCCTTTATCTTAGTGTATGTATGTATGTGTGTGTATATGTATGTGTGTGTGTGTATATATATATATATATATATGAATGGGCCGATTATTTCTATGGATAAGTAGTAGAACCAATTAATTTTGTTATACAGGCAGTCCCCGAGTTACACACAAGATAAGTTCTGTAGGTTTGTTCTTAAGTTGAATTTGTAAGTTGTAACTGGTACAATTTTTAATAGCAACACTGTGTGTGTATAGATAGATTTGGATTGCACTGGGAAGGGTGAACATCCCTGTGGGATTTTGTTTTGCTGTCTGTCTCTCACAAGAAATTCAATGTGCAGATTTGACAAATATGAATTTAATATGATGTATGGGAATGAATGGAAGAATAGAAGGATGTGTGGTTGGAGTTAATAATTTTGGAAACACCAGTATAATATTAAGGCCTACAATGACTAACTACCTGCTTGCTGGAACTGTGATCAAAACCTGCTAATGAGAATTGATAAGAACTGTAACAGTGGTTCTTTCAAGTTAAGGAAATGTTTGCAACATTCCTTATGTTAAGAAGGAAGTCAACATAAGATCAGCACCATTCAAGAAGATCAACATCTGGCCAGGAAACTGAGATGGAGCCAGGATGGAAGTCGTCTATTATTAATTTACAACTTTGGGACTACATCAACAGAATATTCCTATAAAAGACTCGGTCTAATAATGCTCAAATTGTGACCAACCTGCGGAGTCTGGTTCACCCACTATGCTGCTCCATGGGAAGGAGAGCGATAGTGTATCTATGGAGAGTGGAAGATTTGCAAGGGAGTGGTTTGGTCACTTTGGGGCTTCTTTCTCAAGGGAAGAGGAAGAAGTGCGCTTTTGGAGTCTTGGATTTTGTGCAGGGAGTCTGGTTCTGCTGTATGGAAAACAGAGATCTGGTCCCTGGCATTGTTCTTAGGGAAAGGATGCATTTTTGTGTTTTGAAGTTATGGAAGTTTTGGAACTATAAATTGGCAGGCTGCAGGAAAGCACGGTCTGGCCTACCAGATGCTTCTCCAAGGAGGGAGAAAAGGATATGGTAATATTTGAATGCATGTGAATAAATGCATGTACATGTGTGAATGTTGAGTTCAGCTAATTTTCTATCCCTGTGATAATTGGATTTTGAAAAAAAATTGCTGAGAAAGCTTCAGTGGAGACACCTTTTCCCCAGGATAATTTTCCTTCTGAGGGGTAGATTTATCTCCCTTCCTGTTGTCTCAGTCTCATGGGTCATTTTTAAGTTGGATGTTTGTAACTTGGGGACTGCCTGTACTAATATTCTTGAGTTTCTTGCATTTACTCACAGATTCACTTTGTCTCCTGGTCAAACAGCCAAAATCAGCAATATTCCTTATATTTCACATGTTTTTATAGGTCAAAAACTTGTAGCTTCACTTGCAACAAAACATTAAAATTAAAAGAAGCTCTGTTCATAATTATAATAATCAGTGAGTTGAGCCAGGATTTTATGTGGGTGCAACCTTCCTTCTCAAGGGTGAGAAGGGCAGAATATAAATGTTTTAAATAAATAAATAAAATTCAAATTATTCATGTTCCTAAAAGAAGTGGGAGAGGCTTAATGAAATATATACACCTCCTTGATTTTTGCTGGACAATTCTTGCAATGCCTTCTAGAAACTAAAGTGAAGGGAGCCTTCACAAAATCAGTATATAGGCCCTTAGTTCCAGGTTCTGCTACCAAAGTCAGGTGTTGGACTCACCTGCCCAAAGGCACTGACTCCTTTATCGGTGCGCCCACAGCGGTGATAGTTGGAGGTCTGTCTGTTCTTGACCAGCCGGGTTTTGCCAAGAGCTTCAAACAGCTTTTCTTCAATGGTATTGTTGGTGTTCTCCTGGCTTGCAAAACCCTGGTATTCCCAGCCCAGGTAGGCGATTTTCAGTGCCACATGTCTTCGTCCATACGCATCAAAGTCAAATGGCCGCTGCTGATGTCTCTTAGTTTTTCCTAATGTTGTCTGGCTGGCTGCTATGCTGGGGGCCTCCTTGTGGTTTGCAAGCCTTTCCTCCAGCCTTTGCACAGTCTCCTCCAGTTCCTGGATCTTCTTCAGCAGCTTCTCTGTTTCACTCCCATCTTTGGCCATAGTGAGAATCCCTCTTTAAAAACAAATCAATACGAATACTCCAGCAGTTAGTATGCAGACAGAAAAAGAACGTTTGCAGTGATGGTTCAAAATGTTTAATTTGACCTTCACACTCTATTCCCTGCTAGAGACTATACATTTATGGGATCTTAACTTTCTAACTGTTTTTCCAAATAGTTCAAGAAATTGTGTTATTTCAAGAAAATTTCAAGAAAACAACTTCTTGAAATTTAACTAGTTTATTCTAGTGCAAGCTTTCATGGATTTCAATCTGCTTCAGTCACACTGACAGAAGTAATATCAAAGTCAGACTTGGCCACGCTCTCGTTACATCCAGGATAGACTACTGCAACGCACTGTACGTGGGGTTGCCTTTGAAGACTGCTCGGAAGCTTCAAATAGTCCAACGAGAGGCAGCCAGGTTAATAACTGGGGCGGCATACAGGGAGCATACAACTCCCATGTTACGCCAGCTCTGCTGGCTGCCAGTTTGCAGCCCCGGTCCAAATGACCTGTCTGAACACATCTCTCCCTATGAACCATTGTGGAGATTTTTTTTAATGTTTTGTAATATTTTATTGAGAGTGGGGGGGGGGGGATTACATCGTGGAGCTTAAGATCCTCCAGGGAGGCCCTGCTTTCCTTCCCGCCAGTGTCATAGGCACGATTGGTGGGAACGAGAGACAGGGCTTTCTCGGTGATTGCTCCCCGGCTATGGAACTCCCTTTCTGGTGAGATCAGGTCCCCCCCCCCCTCCTGACCTTTAGAAGGATGGTAAAAGCTTGGCTGTGGGACAGGGCAACAAAGCAGCAATAGGAAAGATTACCAGGCCAATTAGATTTGACGTGGATGACTAGGACGGTTTTAAATGGTGTATTTTAATATTTTGATAAATGTTTTTAATGTTTATGTATATATATAAGAATTTGTGTCCTGGCATTGAATGTATGCCATATATATGCTGTGCTCCGCCCTGTGTCCCCTTCGGGGTTTGGTTTTGTTTTTTTTGTCATGTCAGGAGCGACTTGAGAAACTGCAAGTCGCTTCTGGTGTGAGAGAATTGGCCGTCTGCAAGGACGTTGCCCAGGGGACGCCCAGATGATTTGATGTTTTTATCATCCTTGTGAGAGGCTTCTCTAATGTCTCCACATGAGGAGCTGGAGCTGATAGAGGGAGCTCATCCGCCTCTTCCTGGATTTGAACATGCAACCTGTCGATTTTCAGTCCTGCCGGCTCAGGGGTTTAACCTACTGCGCCACCGGGGGCACCTCCTTCGGGGTGAGAAGTGGGGAATATAAATGTTTTAAATAAATAAATCAGTAGCATCTCCCATCCCTCGCTGTGTGATAAATACTCTTTTTTTCTTGCAGATCTGACAACAGCAACCATACAATAGTAGCAATGGAAGCCCTACTGGGACCCGATCGCTACCGATGGAACACTATGAGCCGCGAGGATCAACTCAAAGCAACTGCAATAGCCTTTATTCGCCTTTGCGCAGAACAGGGAGATGGTGATAGTCCCAGGCAGCCTCGCCTCGTGCCCCAGAAAGATCCCTACGCAAGAGCCTCCGTGGCTGCCTTGGCCAGACCCATCCATCATCCTATGATGATCAGGCATCTTCAGGCAGAGCCTATGCTGCAGTCAGTGATTCCTAAGAATTCCAGGGCTTCTAGGAAGCCTGCAATGAAAAGGAAGGTTTTAAGACGAATGCCAGATGGAGAGGTACAAGTGACGGATGAATCCATCGTGAGTGAGACTGACTCGGGCGCTCCAAGTGACTCTGAGTACAGTGAATTGAGTCAAAGGATGTCCAATCTGAAAACCCACCAGGAGGACGAGTCTGAAGAGGAGTGTGCACCAAACAGTTCCCCGAAGTCAGAAACTCCCAATTCCTGGAGAACTACAGGAGCCAGCCAGAGCTCCAGTTCTCCAAGAGAGAGTCACAGCCGAAGCACCTATGAGCAGGATCTGATCTTTTCCAGCCAGCCAAAGTCTTTCATTCTACCCAGAATGGAGCAGCTCAGCCGGAAGAGGATGAAGACTGACCGAGTGGCCCGCTACTTGGCGCATAAGCACGACTGGGGGTTGCTGCGCCTCCCAGGGGAAGACCCCAGGAAAAGTGTGCGCTGGAACGTCCGGGAGCAGATGTTTTACAAGGCAGAATTTCCTCCCAGAGCTCAACATGTTTATATCCCCAACAACTACATCGTGCCGACGGAGAAGAAGAGGTCTGCCCTGCGCTGGGGGATACGTTGCGACCTGGCTAATGGTATCATACCTAGAAATTCCTATTCATCCTAGAAATCCAGATATTTTTACAGCGCCGGATATTGGGACTAGCGTTGTTTAGCATTGCCCAAAGATATGGCCACTCAGAGCTATGCAGTTTTTAAAATCCAAACCCTGCTTTGTGGTTTTAAATCTATGTGTTGTTTTTTTTTTTAGAGTGGGGAGTTCCTGGGAAGAAAGGCCTCCCATTTTCTTAAGACAGGTGCTCCATTGAGAGGCAGGCAGACACACAGATGATGAACTGCTTGAAGAATGACTTATTCTGGACGGCGAGATCTTGAAAACCAATCTCCCTTTTCCAAAAGCTGTGGACATTCCGTATGATTTGACTCTTTTTATAAAATTTTAACTCCTGGATGTATGGATTCAATTAAAAAGTGTGTGGCGTGAAAGTATTGTCTCTGTGGAGTCATTGATTCTTCTATTGGCACAGGTCTGGGCCAACTTTGGCCTTCCGGATGTTTTATTTATTTTATTTAAGTAGACATACATTTGCAAGTGTTTGTTGCATACAGTGCATTAGTTTTTATCAATGTCCCATAATCATTTATCTGATAATATGTTTTGGTTAAGGGGTCACAGTCTACTATCTAAATCAGTGATGGGCAACCTTTTGAGTTTGGTGTGTCACAATTTGCCAAAAACCAGAGCATAACTTGGGTGGGGTGTCAACTTCGAGAAAAAAAACTCATAATTTTGCAATATTTATAGTTTAAATAAGAAAAATGTATATTCCATGCTGAGTTATGGAGTGAACAATGCTCAAACGTGCAGGTGTTAAATTTGTAGAGCCTGTTACAAATTTAAGGATGGAAGTAGATTGGCTCTTATAAGGTGTACTCTGTGTGTGGCCGCATGTCATAAAAAATAGCCATACGTGTCAGCGCTGACACGCATGTCATAGGTTCACCATCACAGATCTAAATAATACATATAAAAATATCATAGACTCTTACTTTACATCCGCTTCTTCCTTGTCTACAATTTTATAGGATCCTCTATATACATTTTTAGTTTAATTTTACATTAAGGTGTTGAATCATTGGTTGCCAGAGCATTCTAGACTCTCCCAACAATGGAACTGAACCAAACCTCCCACACAGAACCCACACAACAACGCGTGGCTGGGGATGGCTAGTCTATATAAAAAAAAATGTAATGTTCATTTGTGGGATTAACATAACTCAAAAACCACTGGATGAATTGACACGAAATTTGGACACACGACACCTAACAGTCCAATGAGTGTCCATCATCCATAAACACACACACACACACACGAAACCCCAGCGGAACAGGCTTAAATACCCCAAAAAACACTATATACACATATGCACATGCATACATTTATACACATCATCATCAATTAATAACTTATTAATCGCCCTCCATCTGAGAATGCTCTAGGCGATTTACAGCTAAATTATAAAAGATAAAATACATACATAAAAAATTAAAAATGAACAGAGATCGAATGCTCTAGTAAAAAGCCAGGTATTAAATGCTAGATTAAAAGGCCCTAAGTCACGCATGGCTCTCATGTAGGGCGGCAAGGAATGCCACAAGACAGGGGCAGAAATAGAAAAAGCCCATCTGCATCTGGTCCTTTCCAAGTGCACTTCTCTAGGACCCGGTATATGGAGTAAGTCACGTTGGGCTGGCCGTTGCGACCTCCGATGATGGGAGAAGGAGAGGCGGTCCCTAAGGTACAATGGACCCTGGCCGTAAAGAGTTTTAAAGGTCAGAACTAGCATCTTATACAGGCCACGGTACTCAGTTGGAAGCCAATGTAAATGTTGCAGTGCTGGTGTTCTATGGCATTTCATGGGCGTTCTTGTGAGTAACCTGGCTGCCGCATTCTGAACAATATGAAGCTTTCGGGTCGTAGACATCGGAAGGCCCACATACAGGGCGTTGCAATAGTCCAGTCTAGACGAGACCGTGGCATGGATGACAGTTGCCAGAGCCTCGTCTGTATATATATGTGCATAAACACACAAATACACACACATACATATATACATATACACATGCACACATATACATTTCCAAATACATATATACACACAAATATGCATTTAGACAAGCACACACATATACACAATATGCATGTACACATATAAATACACAAATATGTACACTATATATACACACACACACACACACACATACATACATACATACATACATACAAACACACACAAACACATATACACAGACTGGGCCACAGCAACACGTGGCAGGGGATGGCTAGTAAAACAATAAAAACCATAAAACACATGTCCTTTTGGACTTCCACAATTCCTAACAACCTAACAGACAATCCTGCGGATTTATCTTGCATTGATCTTGGACAGAGGTAGGCCTCGCACACACAGATGGAGGGAAGGGATCCGTGGGGTAGACAGGTGCAAGTGTCAGGTGTGGGGTCACCAAAAAAGAGTGGGCACCTCTTAGTGTTGTGGCTAAACGTTTGTGCTGTTTGATTGCTATCAAAAGGGTTCATCTGGGCTCTACTAGGTTATTTTAGCCTGGGAACAGATCTAGGGAGCAAACTCTCTTGCGTCCAATGTGCTTCTTCACTTGTCAGGGCTACTATGAGGTGATGGGTCTCACCTGTACTGGCTGTTAGGAATTGTGGGAGTTGAAGTCCAAAACACCCAGAGGGCCAAAGTTGGCCCATGCCTGCAAATTTTCAGTTGGTGGGTTGCTGTGCATTTTCTGGGTTCTGTGTTTCAGAAGCATTCTCTCCTGACATTTTGCCTGCATCTGTGACAGGCGTCCTCGGAGGTTGTGAGGTTGTTGGAAACTAGGCAAGTTTTTTTTGTCATGTCAGGAGTGACTTGAGAAACTGCAAGTTGCTTCTGATGTGAGAGAATTGGCCGTCTGCAAGGACGTTGCCCAGGGGACGCCCAGATGTTTAGAGGTTTTACCATCCTTGTGGGAGGCTTCTCTCATGTCCCCACATGAGGAGCTGGAGCTGATGGAGGGAGCTCATCCGCACTCTCCCCGGATTCGAACCTGTGACCTGTCGGTCTTCAGTCCTGCCAGCACAGGGGTTTAACCCACTGCGCCACCGGGGGCTCCTAGGCAAGTGAGGTTTATATATCTGTGGAATGTCTAGGAGAAAGAATCTGTTTGAGGCAAGTGTGAATGTTGCAATTGGTCACCTTGATTAGCATTTAATGGCCTAGCAGCTTCAAAGCCTGGCTGCTTCCTGATGGGAAATTCTTTGTTTAGAGGTGTTAGCGGTACTTTATCATTTCTTGTATGGAATTCTCCTGTCTTCTGAGTGTTTTTTTTATTTACTTTCATTATTTTACAGTTATTTAATACCGATAGCTGGATTTTGTTCATTTTCATGGTCTCCATTCAATGCTAATCAAGGTGAGGAATTGCAACATTCACACTTGCCTCAAACAGACAAGAGTTCTTTCTTCCACAGATATATAAACCTCACTTGCCTAGTTTCCAACAGGCCTCACAACCTCTGAGAATGTCTGCCGTAGATGTGGGTGAAACATAAGGAGAACATGGAACATGGCCATACAGCCTAGAAAACTCACAGCAACCCAGTGATTCCAACCATGAAAGCCTTCGACAACACATTAGCATTGAATTTCCTTACAGCTTCAAAGCTGGGCTGCTTCCTGCCTGGGGGAAGCTTCAAGCTCTTGATACTTCTGTTCGATGTTTTGTTTTAGGTCTGATATTACAGGTTGTGTTTATATTTGTTGGGAGGTGTTGCTATTTATTTACTGATTTTAGAGATATAAACCTAGTTTCCAATATACCTCACAACCTCTGAGGAGGCTTGCCATAGATGTAGGTGAAATGTCAGGAGAGAATGCTTCTGGAACATCACCAAACAGCCCAGAAAAATCACAGCAACCCAGTTATTCTGGCTATGAAAGCCTTCGGCAACACATTAGCATTGAATATCCTTGCAGCTTCAAAGCTGGGCTGCTTCCTGCCTGGGGGAAGCTTCAAGGTCTTGACGCTTCTGTTCGATGTTTTGTTGGGAGGTGTTGCTATTTATTTAATGGTTTTAGAGTTTCCAATATACCTCACAACCTCTGAGGAGGCTTGTCGTAGATGTAGGCGAAACATTAGGAGAGAATGCTTCTGGAACATCACCAAACAGCCCAGAAAAATCACAGCAACTCAGTGATTCTGGCTATGAAAGCCTTCGGCAACACATTATCATTGAATATCCTTGCAGCTTCAAAGTTGGGCTGCTTCCTGCCTGGGGGAAGCTTCAAGATCTTGATGCTTCTGTTCGATGTTTTGTTGGGAGGTGTTGCTATTTATTTAATGGTTTTAGAGTTTCCAATATACCTCACAACCTCTGAGGATGCGTGCCATAGATGCAGGCAAAACGTTAGAAGAGAATGCTTCTGGAATATTGCCATAGAGAACCTAGAAAACTCCTCAGAGGTAGTGAGGATGCCTGCCACAGATGCAGGAGAAACGGCAGGAGAGAATGCTTCTGGAACATTGCCATAGAGAGCCTAGAGGTGGTGAGGATGCCTGACACAGATGCAGGAGAAACGGCAGGAGAGAATGCTTCTGGAACATTGCCATAGAGAGCCTAGAGGTGGTGAGGATGCCTGACACAGATGTAGGAGAAACGTCAGGAGAGAATGCTTCTGGAACATGGCCATAGAGAACCTAGAAAACTCCCCAGAGGTGGTGAGGATGCCTGACACAGATGCAGGAGAAACGTCAGGAGAGAATACTTCTGGAACATGGCCATAGACAGCCTAGAGGTGGTGAGGATGCCTGCCACAGATGCAGGAGAAACGTCAGGAGAGAATGCTTCTGGAACATGGCCATAGAGCCTAGAAAACTCCTCAGAAGTGGTGAGGATGCCTGACACAGATGCAGGAGAAACGTCAGGAGAGAATGCTTCTGGAACATGGTCATAGAGAGCCTAGAGGTGGTCAGGATGCCTGACACTGATGAAGTAGAAACGACAGGAGAGAATGCTTCTGAAACATGGCCATAGACAGCCTAGAAAACTCCTCAGAGGTGGTGAGGATGCCTGACACAGATGCAGGAGAAACGTCAGGAGAGAATGCTTCTGGAACATGGTCATAGAGAGCCTAGAGGTGGTCAGGATGCCTGACACAGATGCAGGAGAAACGTCAGAAGAGAATGCTTCCGGAACATGGCCATAGAGAGCCTAGAAAACTCCTCAGAGGTGGTGAGGATGCCTGACACAGATGCAGGAGAAACGTCAGGAGAGAATGCTTCTGGAACATGGCCATACAGCCCAGGAAACTCACAGCAACCATGAAATCCTTGGATATCACAGTGGATGCCTCGCAAACTACAATTCCCAGGATCCCCTAACATTGAGCAGTCAAAGTAGTATCACATTGCTTTCATTCTCCAGTGTAGATGCTCCCCCTGCCCCCCCCTCCCCCGGCTCCTATAGGCTTGCCTTTGCTTCCAACGGCGATTCCCATCCACTAGGCGCGACCCCTTGGCTCCTTCCTCTGCAGAAACAGGCGGCGATTTGCAACGCAGGAACTTCCCCTTCACCTTTCCCTTCCGCCCCATAAAACACGTGGCGCAAAGGCTTATGGGAAATGGAGTTCTTTTTCCCTCCCATGCACATAGTGGAACCTTGAAAGACGCAAAGATACAGAATGGGGGACAATGCCTGGCTCAAGAGCAGTGCGTAAGAAAAAGATCTTGGAGTCCTCGTGGACAACAACTTAAACATAAGCCAACAATATCATGTGGCAGCAAAAAAAGCCAATGGGATTTTGGCCTGCATCAATAGGAGCATAGTGTCTAGATCTAAGGAAGTAATGCTACCCCTCTATTCTGCTTTGGTTAGACCACACCTGGAATATTGTGTCCAATTCTGGGCACCACAATTCAAGAGAGATATTGACAAGCTGGAATGTGTCCAGAGGAGGGCGACTAAAATGATCAAGGGTCTGGAGAACAAGCCCTATGAGGAGCAGCTTAAGGAGCTGGGCATGTTTAGCCTTAAGAAGAGAAGGCTGAGAGGGGATATGTTAGCCATGTATAAATATGTGAGAGGAAGCCACAGGGAGGAGGGAGCAAGCTTGTTTTCTGCTTCCCTGGAGACTAGGACGCGGAACAATGGCTTCAAACTACAAGAGAGGAGATTCCATCTGAACATGAGGAAGAACTTCCTGACTGTGAGAGCCGTTCAGCAGTGGAACTCTCTGCCCCAGAGTGTGGTGGCGGCTCCTTCTTTGGAGGCTTTTAAACAGAGGCTGGATGGCCATCTGTCAGGGGTGATTTGAATGCAATATTCCTGCTTCTTGGCAGAATGGGGTTGGACTGGATGGCCCATGAGGTCTCTTCCAACTCTTTGATTCTATGATTCTAATATAATAATATATGATTACAACTTTGTATTAATATGATAGAACTACTAACCGTCCTCAGCCACACATTGCTGTGGCCCACATGGGGGTTCTGTGTGGCAGGTTTGGCCCAATTCTATTGTTGGTAGGGTTCAGAATGCTCTGTGATTGTAAGTGAAGTATAAATCCCGTCAACAACAACTCCCAAATCTCAAGATTCTATTTTCCCCAAACTCCACCAGAGGTCACATTTGAGCATATTGAGTATTTGTGCCAATTTTGGTCCAGATCCATCATTGTTTGAGTCCACAGTGATCTCTGGATGAAGGTGAACTACAACTCCAAAACCAAAGGACACTGCCCACCAAACCCTTCCAGTATTTTCTGTTGGTCATGGGAGAATTATGTGCCAAGTTTGGTTCAATTCCATTGTTGGTGGAGTTCAGAATGCTCTTTGATTGCAGGTGAACTATCAATCCCAGCAACTACAACTCCCAAATGACAAAATCAATGTTTTGAGTGAAGGACATACATTGGCCTGTTCGGTGTCTTGTGTCCAAATTTGGTGTCAATTCATCCAGTGCTTTTTGAGTTTTGTTAATCCCACAAACGAACATTACATTTTTATTTATATAGATAATGTTATAATTTTATTATTATTACTATATTATATTATAATTATGTCACAACTTCTGAGGATGCCTGTCATAGATGTGGGCGAAACGTCAGGAGAGAATGCCTCTATATGCCTCCATATAGCCCATAAAACCTACAACAACCCTATTACTATAATATTTAATAATATTATATGACCATAATATGTTATGACAACATAATATAATAATATATTATTACAAGTTTATATTACTATTATAATATAATATAGCACTATAATGTTATAATTATATTATTGTTGTTGTTCATTCGTTCAGCCGTTTCCAACTCTTCGTGACCTCATGGACCAGCCCACGCCAGAGCTCCCTGTCGGCCGTCACCACCCCCAGCTCCTTCAAGGTCAGTGCAGTCACTCCATCTTGCCCTTGGTCGGCCCCTCTTCCTTTTACCTTCCACTTTCCCCAGCATAATTGTCTTCTCCAGGCTTTGCTGTCTCCTCATGATGTGGCCAAAGGACTTCAACTTTGTCTCTAGTATCCTTCCTTCCAGTGAGCAGTTGGGCTTTATTTCCTGGAGGATGGACTGGTTGGATCTTCTCGCAGTCCAAGGCACTCTCAGCACTTTCCTCCAACACCACAGCTCAAAAGCATCGATCTTCCTTCGCTCAGCCTTCCCTAAGGTCCAGCTCTCACATCCGTAGGTGACTACAGGGAATACCATGGCTTTGACTAGGCGGATCTTTGTTGCCAGTCTGATGTCTCTACTCTTTACTATTTTATCGAGACTGTACATTGCTCTCCTCCCAAGAAGTAAGCGTCTTCTGATTTCCTGGCCACAGTCTGCATCTGCAGTCATCTTTGCGCCTAGAAATACAAACTCTGTCACGGCCTTCACGTTTTCTCCCTCTATTTCCCAGTTGTCAATCATTCTTGTTGCCATAATCTTGGTTTTTTTTTAGTTTAGCTGCAACCCGGCTTTTGCGCTTTCTTCTTTCACCTTGCATAGAAGGCTCCTCAGCTCCTCCTCGCTTTCAGCCATCAAAGTGGTATCATCTGCATATCTAAGGTTGTTAATGTTTCTTCCAGCATTTATCGCCCCAGCTTTGCATTCATCCAGCCCCGCACATCGCATGATGTGTTCTGCATACACGTTAAAAAGGTTGGGTGAGAGTATGCAGCCTTGCCGTACGCCTTTCCCAATCTTGAACCAGTCTGTTGTTCTGACTTGCTACTTGGTCCTTTTACAGATTCCTCAGGAGAGAGACAAGGTGATTTGGTATGCCCATCCCACCAAGAACTTGCCACAATTATTATTAGACTACTGCAACGCTCTCTATGTGGGGTTGCCTTTGAAGACGGCTCGGAAGCTCCAACTAGTCCAACGCTCGGCAGCCATGATATTAACAGGAGTGAAGCGCAGGGAGCATACAACTCCTTTGCTGCTCCAGCTCCACTGGCTGCCGATTTGCTACCGGGCTCAATTCAAAGTGCTGGCGTTGGCCTTTAAAGCCCTAAACGGTTCTGGCCCAAGCTACCTATCCGAACGTATCTCTGTCTATGAACCCACCAGGACGCTAAGATCTTCTGGGGAGGCCGTGCTCTCGATCCCGCCTGCGTCACAAGCACGGCAGGCAGGGACGAGGGACAGGACCTTCTCTGTGGTGGCCCCTCAGCTGTGGAACACCCTTCCCATGGACGTTAGATCAGCCCCTTCGTTAATGGTGTTTCGTAGAAAACTAAAAACCTGGCTGTTTGAACAGGCGTTCGGATAAACAGTGCAATGTACACGATGAATATAGGATATAGGAATATAGGAACGGAACTATGGACAACGAATTTGGATCACGATTTGTTAATGTGTTGGTATTGATGTGTTATTACCATGTATACTATGGTGTTAATGGTTTTTTAAATTTTGTATGTTGTTGGATTGACTTTTTGCTCTTGTTGTGAACCGCGTTGAGTCGCCTACGGGCTGAGAAACTGCGGTATACAAGCAAAGTAAATAAATCACAATACATATAAATAATATAAATAAATAAATAAATATAAAATAAAAATAAATATAAGAATAATAATTATATCACAACTTCTGAGGATGCCTGTCATAGATGTGGGTGAAATGTCAGGAGAGAATGCTTCTGGAATATTTATTTATTTATTATTCAAACTTATATGCCGTCACTCCCCTGGGGCTCTGAGCGGCTTACAAGAAAAGGCTAAAATCTAACACAATTTAAAAACAATTTAAAACAATTTAAAAACATGGCCATACAGCCTGGAAAACTCATAGCAACCCATTATTATTATAGTCCCGGCTGTGCATCCACACTGTCTATGTAATGCAGCTCGACCAAACTTTGCACCACACTGAGAATTGGCAATCTGCAAAGACGGTGATTTGATGTTTTTATCATACTTGTGGGAGGCTTCTCTCATGTCACCGCATGAGGAGCTGGAGCTAACAGAGGGAGCTCATCCGCCTCTCCCTGGATTTGAGCGACTTGAGAAACTGCAAGTCGCTTCTGGTGTGAGAGAATTGGCCATCTGCAAAGACGTTGCCCAGGATGCCCGGATGATTTGATGTTTTTATCATCTTCTCGGATGGAGGGCGATTAATATGTTATTAAATGATGATGATGATGAGGTTTCTCTCATGTCCCCTCATGAGGAGCTGGAGCTGATAGAGAGAGCTCATCCGCCTCTCCCCGGATTCGAGCGACTTGAGAAACTGCAAGTCGCTTCTGGTGTGAGAGTATTGGCCATCTGTAAAGACGTTGCCCAGGATGCCCGGATGATTTGATGTTTTTATCATCCTTGTGGGATGCTTCTCTCATGTCCCCGCATGAGGAGCTGGAGCTGATAGAGGGAGCTCATCCGCCTCTCCCCGGATTCAAGCGACTTGAGAAACTGCAAGTCGCTTCTGGTGTGAGAGAATTGGCCATCTGCAAGGATGTTGACCAGGGGATGTCCGGATGATTTGATGTTTTTATCATTCTTGTGGGAGGCTTCTCTCATGTCCCCGCATGAGGAGCTGGAGCTGATAGAGGGAGCTCATCCACCTCTCCCCGGATTCGAGCGACTTGAGAAACTGCAAGTCACTTCTGGTGTGAGAGAACTGGCCATCTGCAAAGACGTTGCCCAGGGGACTACAACTCCCCATGCAAGTTGCTTCTGGTGTGAGAGAATTGGCCATCTGCAAGGACGTTGCCCAAGATGCCCGGATGATTTGATGTTTTTATCATCCTTGTGGGAGGTTTCTCTCATGTCCCCGCATGAGGAGCTGGAGCTGATAGAGGGAGCTCATCCGCCTCTCCCCGGATTCGAGTGACTTGAGAAACTGCAAGTCGCTTCTGGTGTGAGAGAACTGGCCATCTGTAAAGACGTTGCCCAGGGGACTACAACTCCCCATGCAAGTTGCTTCTGGTGTGGGAGAATTGGCCATCTGCAAGGACGTTTCCCAGGATGCCCAGATAATTTGATGTTTTTATCATTCTTGTGGGAGGTTTCCTTCATGTCCCCGCATGAGGAGCTGGAGCTGACAGAGGGAGCTCATCCGCCTCTCCCCAGATTCGGGCGACTTGAGAAACTGCAAGTCGCTTCTGGCGTGAGAGAATTGGCCGTCTGCAAGGACGTTGCCCAGGGGACGCCCGGATGATTTGATGTTTTTATCATCCTTGTGGGATGCTTCTCTCATGTCCCCGCATGAGGTGCTGGAGCTGACAGAGGGAGCTCATCCGCCTCTCCCCGGATTCGAACCTGCGACCTGTCGGTCTTCAGTCCTGCCGGCACAGGGGTTTAACCCTCTGTGCCACCGGGGGCTCATTAACAATGTTTCCCAAACGTTGGCCCCTCCAGGCATTTGGGACTTCAACTCCCAGAACCTTTCATAATTGCACACTACAGCCGAGGCTTCTGGGAGTTGAAGTCCGACGCGGCTGGAGCGCCTGTTGGGGGATGGCGCCAGCTCGTTCCACGGTCTCCATGGCAACGGAGAAACGCTTTCGTTGGCGCCAACGGCTTCGGTTTGGCCCCGCCTCTTTTAAAGTCCTGGCCGCCCTGTGCGCAGCCGCAGTGAGGCGAAGGCGCGTCTCGCAGTCCTCCTCGTGCCAGACGGCGCGTTGCTTCGAGGCCGGGAAGATGCTGGAGGCGCAGGCCGCCTTGAAGAAGGCCGCGGTGGGGAGGGGGTCCCTGGTGAGCAACAGGGACAAGCCTTGAGGCTTTGTAGGCCCTTCCCTGCCTCTTCCTTCCTTCTCTTGCCTTCTCTCTTAATTGGACTTCGACTCCCAGAAGCCTCAGCTGCTCTGGCCAATGGCCAGGGATTCTGGGACTTGGAGTCCAAAGTTTGGCTTTCAGCCTCTCTGGTGTTGAGGACTTCCACTCCCAGAATTCCCTCGATCTTCCTAATGCCACAACCCCTTAATACAGTCCTTCATGTTGTGGTGACCCCCAACCATAATAATATTTGTGTTGTTACTTCATAACTGTAATTTTGCTACTGTTATGAATCAAAATGTAAATATCTGATATTCAGGGTGTATTTTCAGTCACTGGACCAAATACTCCCAAATTTGAATACTGGTGGTGTTGGGGAGGGGGGTTAATTTTGTCATTTGGGAGTTGTAGTTGCTGGGATTTATAGTTCCTAATACACAGATGTCTATAATATGCCAAGAAGAGAAAAGTAGGTATATAGTGTAAGTAATGGACTATCCACTTCTGTAGAACTTCTCTTAAAGATATTGAATTTGGTAACACTTCACTCAAGTATTGTCGAAGGCTTTCATGGCTGGAATCACTAGGTTCTTGTGGGTTTTTTCGGGCTATAGAGCCATGTTCTAGAGGCAATTCTCCTGATGTTTCGCCTGCATCTATGGCAAGCATCCACACCACACCAACAACCACCATGTCAGACTACACAGAGAAGCCATTGAAATCCACAAGCATGTGGGCAATTTCAACAGAAAGGAGGAGACCATGAAAATGAACAAAATCTGGCTACCAGTATTAAAAAAACTCTAAAATTACAACAGCAAAACAACAGAGAGGAAACAACCAGGCACAGATTGACACCTCCCAGCAAGAGAGTTTCCCAGGCTCAGGCAGGGCTTCAAATGCTAATGAAGGTGATCAGCTGAAACATTCACACCTAGCTTCAGCAGAGAGCTCTTTGCCCCACCCCAGCCATTCCACAGATATATAAACCCATTGTCCTAATTCCAACAGACCTCACTACCTCTGAGGATGCTTGCCATAGATGCAGGCAAAACGTCAGGAGAAATGCCTCTAGAACATGGACATATAGCCCGAAAAAACCCACAAGATCCTACTTCACTCAAGTATTACCATACCATTAATTCCCTATTCATTTTAAATAACAATATTGACAGAAAAGGAATTTGAAACACCAAAACACAGTTTTACTACAGACTTGATAATATTCTCAAGTGTTCCAGAAGCTTTAGATCAAGTTGCTAACACTCTCTTAACATCAAGCTCTAAATCAAGTTACTACCACACTCTTAACATCAAGATATACATTCTAGTAACGCTTTACTTTGATATTATTATACACAAGTGGCAGTAGTACAAATTCTTCATATATTTTTTTTGTCATGTCAGAGCAACCAGTCCATTATATTACATTTCTAACAGAACAAAGCAAACAAACAGAAAAATACAAAACTTGTGAGTTTGGTAGTTGATTAAATGTCCTTTGACCAGTATCTGGCCACTTGGAGTGCCTCCGGTGTTGCTGCAAGAAGGTCCTCCATTGTGCATGTGGCTGGGTTCATGTTGCATTGCAGCAGGTGGTCAGTGGTTTGCTCTTCTCCACACTCGTATGTCGAGGATTCCACTTTGTAGCCCCATTTCTGAAGGTTGGCTCTGCATCTCGTGGTTCCAGAGCGCAGTCTGTTCAGCGCCTTCCAAGTCGCCCAGTCTTCTGTGTGCCCAGGAGGGAGTTTCTCATTTGGTATCAGCCGTTGGTTGAGGTGCTGGGTTTGAGCCTGCCACTTTTGGACTCTCGCTTGCTGAGGTGTTCCAGCGAGTGTCTCTGTAGATCTTAGAAAACTATGTCTAGATTTAAGTCGTTGACGTGCTGGCTGATACTCAAACAGGGGATGAGCTGGAGATGTCTCTGCCTTGGTCCTTTCACTATTGGCTGCTACTTCCCGGCGGATGTCAGGTGGTGCAATACCGGCTAAGGAGTGTAATTTCTCCAGTGGTGTAGGGCGCAGACACCCCGTGATAATGCGGCATGTCTCATTAGGAGCCACATCCACTGTTTTAGTGTGGTGAGATGTGTTCCATGCTGGGCATGCATACTCAGCAGCAGAGTAGCACAGCGCAAGGGCAGATTACTCTTCATATGAGTAATATCAACGTTGAGTTGCTCTTGAATGAGTTCCTTCCCGCTCTGTAACAGAGTAGTTGTCACAGTCTTTTATCAATATTTATCAAGGTTGTTATTTCTGGATAACAGGGATGGCCAAGTAGTCCGTAATGCCGGGGCAAGTACAGCTGGTTTCCCGGGTACAGGCCAGTTTCGATACTTCCTCAGGTAATCTCCCTGTTTGCTTGGCTGTGCCTTCTCATTCCTGTCCATGCAGCATCTTTACATGTGGTGTTCTTTAATCAGTTGCGAGCTTGAGAATATTACCAAGTCTGTAGTAAAACTGTGTTTTGGTGTTTCATATTCCTTTTCTGTCAATATTGTTATTTAAAATGAATAAGAGAATTAATGGTATGGTAATACTTGAATGAAGTGTTACCAAATTCAATATCTTTAAGAGAAGTTCTACAGAAGTGGATAGTCCATTACTTATACTATATACCTACTTTTCTCTTCTTGGGATTTATAGTTCACCTACAATCAAAGAGCATTCTGGACTCCTCCAACAATGGAACTGAACCTAACTTGGCTCACAGAACTCCCATGACCAACAGAAAGTACTAGAAGGGTTTGGTGGGCTATGACCTTGAGTTTTGGCGTTGTAATTCACTACATCCAGAGAGCACTGTGGACTCAAACAATGATGGATCTGGACCAAACTTAGTAAGAATACTCACTATGCCAAAATGTGAATACAGGTGGAGTTTGGGGAAAATTGACTTGACATTGGGGAGTTGTAGTTGCTGGGATTTATAGTTCACCTACAATCAAAGAGTATTCTGAACCCCACCAAGAATGGGACTGAACCAAACTTGACTCACAGAACTCCCATGACCAACAGAAAATCCTGAAAGGGTTTGCTGGGCATTGACTTTGAGTTTTGGAGTTGTAGTTTACTACATCCAGAGAGCACTGTGGACTCAAAACAATGGTGGATCTGGACCAAACTTAGCACGAATACTCACTATGCCGAAATGTGAACACTGGTGGAGTTTGGGGAAAATTGACTTGGCATTTGGGAGTTGTAGTTGCTGGGATTTATAGTTCACCTACAATCAAAGAACATTCTGAACTCCATCAACGATGGAATTGAAACAAACTTGGCACACAAAACTCCCATGACCAACAGAAAATACTGGAAGGGTTTGGTGGGCATTGACCTTGAGTTTTGGAGTTGTAGTTCACCTACACCTACAGAGCACTGTGGTCTCTGGATGTAGATGAACCCCCATTACAACCCCCATTACCAACAGAAAGTACTGTATGCAATATCTGATATTTTCATTCACTGGACCAAATTTGACACAAATACCTGATATGCCCATATTTGAATACTGGTGGTGTTGGGGAGGGGGATTAATTTTGTCATTTGGGAGTTGTAGTTGCTTGGATTTATAGTTCACCTACAATCAAAGAGCATTCCAGACTCCTCCAACAATGGAACTGAACTTAACTTGGCACACGGAACTCCCTTGACCAACAGAAAATACTGGAAGGGTTTGCTGGGCTATGACCTTGAGTTTTGGAGTTGTAGTTTACTACATCCAGAGAGCACTGTGGACTCAAACAATGATGGATCTGGACCAAACTTAGCACGATTATTCAATATTTATTTATTTATTATTTATTTACGACATTTATATGCCTCCCTTCTCATCTCAAAGGGGATTCAGAGCGGCTTACAAGATATGTATACATATTATATTATTAGCATAGTAAAATATCAGTATTATATATTACTATACCATTATATTGTAATATTATTAGTAATATTACATGTAATATAACATATATAATTATAACATATTAGTATTATATTGTATTACATTTTAATATTATCAATATTATATGTATATACAATACAATACATTACATTACATGATATTAATATGCCCAAATGTAAACACTGGTGGAGTTTGAGGAAAATAGACTTGACATTGGGGAGTTGTAGTTGCTGGGATTTATAGTTCACCTACAATCAAAGAGCATTCTGAAGGCTTTTGGGAGTTGGAGACCCAAACACCTGGAGTTTGACATCTCTGGATTATTCACGGCAAGGGCAAAATAGATTGCCATAGAAGGAAAAAGGTTCAGGTTGACCTAAAGCACAGCTTTCCGAACTGTGTGTTCCAATACATTCGAGCAGGGGTCCTCAAACCTTTTAAACAGAGGGCCAGGCCACAATCCCTCAAACTGCTGGAGGGCCATATTATTATTTGAAAAAAAAAACATGAATGAATTCCTATGCACACTGCACATATCTAATTTGTAGGGCAAAAAAACACTTTAAAACAGTACAATAATTAAAATGAAAAACTTATTATTGTTTCAATGGGAAGTGTGTACCTGCTTTTGGCTGATGAGATAGGATTGTTGTTGTTGTTGTTGTTGTTGTTGTGTGCTTTCAAGTCATTTCAGGCTTAGGTTGACCCTGAGCGAGGGCCGGGTAAATGACCTTGGAGGGCCATATTCGCTCCCTGGGCCTTAGTTTGGGGACTCCTGCATTAATATGTCATCTGCAGTATATAGCTGTCTCACACAAACATAAAGAGAAACCTCTGAGTCTATGTAAAATAGGCAGTCAATCATGTGTTGTCGAAGGCTTTTATGGTCGGAATCACTGGGTTTTTGTGATTTTTTCAGGCTGCATGGCCATGTTCCAGAAGCATTCTCTCCTGACGTTTCACCCTCATCTATGGCAGGCATCCTCAGAGGTTGTGAGGCCTGTTGGAAACTAGGCAAGTGGGGTTTATGTATCTGTGCAAGAAAGAACTCTTTTCTGCTTGAGGCAAGTGTGAATGTTGCAATTTCCCACCTTGATTAGCATTGAATGGAGACCATTAAAAATGAACAAAATCTGGCAGAGGAATTCCAGACAGGAAACTATCAGGAACAGCTAACACCTCCCAACAAAGGATTCCACCAGGCAGGAAACAGCCAGGCTTTGAAGCTGCTAGGCCATTAAATGCTAATCAAGGTGGCCAATTGCAGCAATCGCACTTGCCTCAAACAGACAAGAGTTCTTTCTCCCACCCTGGACATTCCACAGATATATAAACCTCACCTAGTTTCCAACAGACCTCAAAACCTCTGAGGATGCCTGCCATAAATGTGGGCAAAACATCTGGAGAGAATGCTTCTGGAACATGGCCCTAGGGCCCAGACAACTCACAGCAACCCAGTTATTCTGGCCATGAAACTTTAGGAGAGAATGCTTCTGGAGCATGGCCATACAGCCCAGACAACTCACAGCAACCAGTAATTCTGGCCATGAAACTTCAGGAGAGAATGCTTCTGGAGCATGGCCATACAGCCCAGACAACTCACAGCAATTGAGGATTTCTGGCCATAAAACATCAGGAGCGAATGCTTCAGAAGCATGGCCATACAGCCCGGAAAACTCACAGCAACCCAGTGATTCATGTTTTTTTAAAATATATATATATATAAGTGAAAAGTTTGCATGAGATATATTGAGTCCCCGTACATTTCATTGTTACAATGTATGTATGTGTCCACATAACTTATAAGAGATTGGTGTGACTTCCGGATTGCTTGCAAAACTGAATTTCTGTGTCGCAGAATAATACATGTCTAAAAAGTGTGTCATCAACATGAAATGTTTGGAAAACTCCGGCCTGAAGCTTTCCAACCCCTGTCTGCTGTTTTCCCACCATCTCTGTGAGGCAATGTTTCTTGTGCAGAGCATTGTTGGATTCCAACATCTCAGAGGTTTAATGTTCTTGTCGTCTCCTCTTTAGCTTAGACCTCCTGCCTCCTCCACCACTCTGAAGAATGCCAGGTGTCCTCAGTCTTTCTCTTTTTCGGGTAAGGGAATCCTTGGTTGTTTTTTGTTTACATTTGTTTTATGTAATTACGTTATTATTGTTTATTATTTGTGTTTTCGGTTTTATTTTATGGAATTGTTGTTTGGGCTTGGCCTCATGTAAGCCACACCGAGTCCCCATCGGGGAGATGGTGGCGGGATACAAATAAAGTTTATTAGTCCCCAACTGATGACATATGTAGGAGAGAAGATGGAACTGTCCCCTGGCCCCCTCTCTCTTCACTCTGGCCCAGAGCGGCAGTTGGTGCTGGGGAGAGGGGTTCCCAACTGATGACATATGCAGGAGACAAGATGGAACTATTCCCTGGCCCCCTCTCTCTTCACTCTGGCCCAGAGCGGCAGTTGGTGCTGGGGAGAGGGGTCCCCAACTGATGACATATGCAGGAGACAAGATGGAACTGTCCCCTGGCCCCCTCTCTCTTCACTCTGGCCCAGAGCGGCAGTTGGTGCTGGGGAGAGGGGTTCCCAACTGATGACATATGCAGGAGACAAGATGGAACTGTCCCCTGGCCCCCTCTCTCTTCACTCTGGCCCAGAGCGGCAGTTGGTGCTGGGGAGAGGGGTTCCCAACTGATGACATATGCAGGAGACAAGATGGAACTATCCCCTGGCCCCCTCTCTCTTCACTCTGGGCCAGAGCGGCAATTGGTGCTGGGGGGAGCGTTCCCCAACTGATGACATATGCAGGAGACAAGATGGAACTATCCCCTCGCCTCCTCTCTCTTCAGCCTGGCTCAGACCGGCAGTTGGTGCTGGGGGGAGGGGTCCCCAACTGATGACATATGCAGGAGACAAGATGGAAACTGTTCCCTGCCCCCTCTCTCTTCACTCTGCCCCAGAGCGGCAGTTGGTGCTGGGGAGAGGGGTTCCCAACTGATGACATATGCAGGAGACAAGATGGAACTGTCCCCTGGCCCCCTCTCTCTTCACTCTGGCCCAGAGCGGCAGTTGGTGCTGGGGAGAGGGGTCCCCAACTGATGACATATGCAGGAGACAAGATGGAACTGTCCCCTGGCCCCCTCTCTCTTCACTCTGGCCCAGAGCGGCAGTTGGTGCTGGGGAGAGGGGTTCCCAACTGATGACATATGCAGGAGACAAGATGGAACTGTCCCCTGGCCCCCTCTCTCTTCACTCTGGCCCAGAGCGGCAGTTGGTGCTGGGGAGAGGGGTCCCCAACTGATGACATATGCAGGAGACAAGATGGAACTGTCCCCTGGCCCCCTCTCTCTTCACGGCAGTTGGTGCTGGGGAGAGGGGTTCCCAACTGATGACATATGCAGGAGACAAGATGGAACTGTCCCCTGACCCCCTCTCTCTTCACTCTGGCCCAGAGCGGCAGGGTGCTGGGGAGAGGGGTTCCCAACTGATGACATATGCAGGAGACAAGATGGAACTGTCCCCTGGCCCCCTCTCTCTTTACTCTGGCCCAGAGCGGCAGTTGGTGCTGCAGGAGGGGTCCCTAACTGATGACATATGCAGGAGACAAGATGGAATTGTCCCCTGGCCCCCTCTCTCTTCACTCTGGCCCAGAGCGGCAGTTGGTGCTGCAGGAGGGGTCCCTAACTGATGACATATGCAGGAGACAAGATGGAACTGTCCCCTGGCCCCCTCTCTCTTTACTCTGGCCCAGAGCGGCAGTTGGTGCTGCAGGAGGGGTCCCTAACTGATGACATATGCAGGAGACAAGATGGAATTGTCCCCTGGCCCCCTCTCTCTTCACTCTGGTCCAGTACTTCTATATATGTCTGTTACTTCTTGCAGTCATGAGTTTGCACTTGTGTTCAGGCAGTTCAGAGCTGTAAAATGTAATAATGTGCCACTTGGGGGCCCCTTGGTGGAGCAGTGGGTAAAACCGCGAGGCTGCTGAACTTGCTGACTGAAAGGTTGACGGTTCAAATCCGGGGAGCAGGGTGAGCTCCTGCTGTTAGCCCCAGCTTCTGCCAATCTAGCTGTTCACAAACAATCAAATGTGAGTAGATCAATAGGTACCTTTTCTGCGGGAATGTAATGGCACTCTATGCAGTCATGCTGGCCACATGACCTTGGAGTTGTCTATGGACAACGCCGGCTCTTTGGCTTAGAAATGGAGATGAGCACCACCCCCCAGAGTCGGACATGACTAGACTTAATGTCGAGGAAAACCTTTACTACCACTAGCTTAGATGACGTTGACAGGAGATAGGATAAAGTCATGAAGAAGACATTACACAGAGTCATTAAGCAGAGTCAGCCCTGTGCTTGGATAGGAGACCACAAATGGATACCAAGTGCTGTGGACTATAATTTAGAGGGACTACTGGCAAAACCACCTTTGCCTAGGAAAACCTTATGAAATTCATAGGGTTGGCACAAGTTGACAGGTCACTTTAAGGCATATACCCAACACCTGACGGGACTAACAATAGTATTAACCACTGTTTTAAGGATTAGACTAATTTAGATAAAATGTTCAGTTCAGTGTTGACAAATCTGAACTCTTCTGAAGTGTGTTATAAGCAATGGCATTACCTCCATGTGGTCCTGAAAATGACAGCATATAGTAGCAAAAATTCATGTTGGATTTGAATGTTTTATATGTGTAGGCATGTGTAATCCATGCTTCTAAATGGTTCTAAAGCACTTACAAAACTAAAACTCTGGTGGTGAAAACTAGGGGGCGCTGGTGTTTTGCTTCTACAGTGTTGCTAAAGTTCTGGTGGTGAAAATTTCAGAACTCTAACAAAACTTTCAAAATTTCATTATTATTTCTTTATTGATGATTTTTATGACAGAACCAATTTGTATGCCATTTATAATGAAATTTTGTTAGAGTTCTGAAATTTTCACCACCAGAACTTTAGCAACACTGTCGAAGCAAAGCACCAGCGCCTCCTAGTTTTCACCACCAGAATTTGTAAGTAATTTAGAACCATTTAGAAACATGGATTGCACATGCCTACTATACAATATGCACTAGGATTGATACTGTCTCTTCTGTTAATGGTTTCACATGCAAATCTTTCTGTTGTGCAGTTGCTAGCATTTTGAATAAAGTATATGTGTCCTTTCCTGGACATTTACTCTTCATTTCTACCTGCTGCCCACCCCCTGAAAAAGGAAAGAAATATATTACTTTAGACTATAGAGATGACCAAATTGATGAATTCTCAGTTTTTGCTTCACAATCTTGAGGCGTTCCCTGACATTCAAGGAAGGTTTATTTCTCCCTTACGAGTAATTTAACTGGGCAAGTGAGATAATTCTCTGTTTTGATATTTGTTGGTTTCATCCCTGGACTGCACAAGTCTCTTGTGTCATCAAGTCTCCAGTCCTCAATGAGTAGATAGACTAGAGAGAGGATTAGGCTGAGGGATTCCTCTTCCACGCATTCCTATGCATGTTTTTTTTCTCTGTCTCCTCCCCCTTTTTATATGTTGGGAGGTGTTGCTCTTTATTTACTGACCTGATTTTAGAGATACAAAATCACATTCCTATGCATTTTTCCTGTCTCCTTCCCCTTTTTATTTGAAGATGTAACAATGGAATCTCTATGAGTGAACTTCCTTTTAAAATGTATTTCTATTGCCCTGGGCTTGGCCATGTGGGCATTCACCATTTTCCAGTCTCTTCTGCTTTTTCTTCCTTCCAGTGAGGACACATTTTGCCTCTCTCTTTAGACAAAATGTAGCTGCATGGATTTTTAAAAACTTTTTATCCTTTTACTTCTTCAGAAGATAAGATTTAATAAGTTAGTTAGCTCTAAGACCTTTTCTATCAATATTTTTTTTACTTCAATAAATACTTTTGAACCTAAAGTTCTGAGTCTGCAATCATTGCCATCCTATGGAGAGAAAGCTTATCCTAGCTTGCCACATGTAAATTTCTCCTGGTTATGAAGTTTACTTCTAGTACTCTGCTATATTTATGGTGGAATCACCCCAAATGAGGGTTATTTTTGAGCCTAATAGGTATTTATTTATTTATTTATTTATTGTGTCAGGGGCAATCAGACCATTGTATTATATTTCTAACAGAGCAAAACAAACAAACAGATTAAAAAAAACACAAAGTTTGCAAGCTTGGAAGTTGATTAAATGTCTTTTGACCAGTATCTGGACACTTGGAGTGCCTCTGGTGTTGCCGCAAAAAGGTCCTCCATTGTGGAGGGCTCAGATTGCATTGCAGCAGGTGGTCAGTGGTTTGCTCTTCTCCACACTCGCATGTTGTGGATTCCACTTTGTAGCCCCATTTCCTAAGGTTGGCTCTGCATCTCGTGGTGCCAGAGCACAGTCTTTTCAGCACCTTCCAAGTCGCCCAGTCTTCTGTGTGCCCAGGGGGGAGTCTCTCATTTGGTATCAGCCATTGGTTGAGGTTCTGGGTTTGAGCCTGCCACTTTTGGGCTCTTGCTTGCTGAGGTGTTCCAGTGAGTGTTTCTGTAGATCTTAGAAAACTATTTCTAGATTTAAGTCGTTGACGTGCTGGCTGATACCCAAAGAGGGGATGAGCTGGAGATGTCTCTGCCTTGGTCCTTTCACTATTGGCTGCTACTTCCAGGCAGATGTCAGGTGGTGCAATACCGACTAAACAGTGTAGTTTCTCCAGTGGTGTAGGGTGCATACACCCCGTAATAATGCGGCATGTCTCATTAAGAGCCACATCCACTGTTTTAGCGTGGTGAGATGTGTTCCACACTGGGCATACATACTCAGCAGCAGAGTAGCATAGCACAAGGGCAGATGTCTTCACTGTGTCTGGTTGTGATCCCCAGGTTGTGCCAGTCAGCTTTCATATGATCTTGTTTCTAGCACCCACTTTTTGCTTGATATTCAGGCAGTGCTTCTTGTAGGTCAGAGAACGGTCCAGAGTGACTCCCAGGTATTTGGGTGTGCTGCAATGCTCCAGTGGGAGCCTAATAGATCAGATTCCCCATCAATATTGACGAGAATCTTTGCTCGGTTACCTGTGAAGTGTTACATTCTACTGTAAACTCTACAATCCTTTTTTTTTTAAGGGAGACATAATGAAACAACCAGCAATAGAAACATGGCAATTTTGAATAATGATGACGATGAGGATGATGACAGAGGTAAGACTACAATTATAATAAGTATTTAGTTTTAGTTTGTAATTTGTAAGATTCTTCAGTTGCTAAAACAACACATCATGTAGGGAATAGTTTTAATTCATTAAAATATTTGACTTTTGTGCAAGACTTTGAACATGGGGCATAATTATGGATTAAGAGTGTAGAATGTGAGGCCTTCAGACCAACTGTCGTTCCTACTATCCTTCATCATCTGTTATGCTGTCCAGCGCCGATGGGGGTTGCAGTACAGTTATATCTAGCAGTTCAGGCATTCCCCACACTTGGTACGGATGATGAAATGGGTAATCCCCATAGATGCAAGTATTTAGTATGGAGAAATTCATCACAGGATAGTCAGTGTTCGCAGTTAGTTTTCCCACTGTATTCAAATAACTAGGGGTTGCATCAGGACATGCTCACCTTCTCTCTTTGCAGACTTATCTTTTCTTTCTAATCCCATTCCCAAAAGAAACAAAATCCTGTATTTCATATTCCAAACTGATGGTGTTTGTATTTTTTTCACCAAACGCAGTGACTTTGGATGAAGCCTCCCTCTTAAATAAGTTGATAAGAAAATCTCTAGTGGAATCCAGTCACAATGTGGAGGTTCTGCAGCGGGATCCCAGATCACCACTGTTTTCTGTGAAAACTTTTGAGGAATTGCATTTGTGAGTAATGTAGTCAAAATTCACTTACTTTTTTTCATGATTGCTTTCTGTAGTAGTGTTTCTCCTAAAAACTGCATTGCATGTTAGAAATGTTATTACCATGCCAGTTTAAAACTGAAACACCTCTTAGTATCTTTTCCTAGTCTTTTTGCCATCTGTGCATTCTTTTGCCAGTCTCTTTCCATTCTTCTGTTACACATTTGTTCCCAGATCTTTGCATAATCGGCAGGCGCAAAAGGTTTAATATCTGGAGCTCTAGATGGAATGTCTTGGAAGATGGTTAAATCTGGACTCTGCTTCTCTCTTTTATCTTGTCTGAGTTTTTAATTAGTTTTAATTAGTTTGTTTTTTAATCATTACATGCAGCCCGCCCATTGTCTCTGTGCCTGTGTCTATTGTAATTCTTATATTGTTATGTATTCATATGTTTTATGTAATTATGATGTTCAATGTATTGTCAAAGGCTTTCATGGTTGGAATCATTAGGTTCTTGTGGGTTTTTTCGGGCTATATGGCCATGTTCTAGAGGCATTTTCTCCTGACGTTTCGCCTGCATCTAGCCACGAGAGTAAAGATGAAGATCCACCCAGAGGAAAAGTGTTCCTGACATACATCAAGGGAACCACTGACCGCATAGGGAAGCTGATGAGGAAACACAACATACAAACCATCTACAGACCCACCAAGAAAATCCAACAAATGCTACGTTCAGCAAAGGACAAGAGGGATCCTCTCACCTCTGCAGGAGTCTACCGTGTACCATGCAGCTGTGGACAAGTCTACATAGGGACCACCAAACGCAGCAATGCCCAAACCCGAATCAAGGAACATGACTACTTCAACCAGAGAAGTCAGCCATAGCAGAGCACCTGATGAACCAGCCTGGACACAGCATATTATTTGAGAACACAGAAATGCAGGACCACTCCAACAACCACCATGTCAGACTACATAGAGAAGCCATTGAAATCCACAAGCATGTGGACAATTTCAACAGAAAGGAGGAAACCATGAAAATGAACAAAATCTGGCTACCAGTATTAAAAAACTCTAAAATTACAACAGCAAAACAGCAGAGAGGAAACAACCAGGCACTTCTTAACACCTCTCAACAAAAGATTCCCCCAGGCTCAGCCAGGCCTTCAAATGCTAATGAAGGTGGTCAGTTGAAACATTCACACCTAGCTCCAGCAGAGAAGAGCTCTTTGCCCCACCCCAGTCATTCCACAGATATATAAACCCATTGTCCTAATTCCAACAGACCTCACTACCTCAGAGGATGCTTGCCATAGATGCAGGCGAAACGTCAGGAGAAAATGCCTCTAGAATATGGCCATATAGCCTGAAAAAACCCACAAGAACCTAATTATGATGTTGTTTATTGTTTGCGTTTTCGGTTGTGTTTTGGTTTTCTTTATTGTCATTGTTGTTTGGGCCTGGCCCCAAGTAAGCTGCTCCAAGTCCCCATTGGGGAGATGGTGGCAGGGTATAAATAAAGATTATTATTATTATTATTATTATTGTTATTATTATTATTATTATTATTATTAAATCTCAGCAGTTTGAAGATAATACAAGTGGCAGGGATCTATTTTGCATACCTAATAATGTATTTTCCTGCTTTCAGTTGATTGCATATACTTTTTGCTTCTTATGTTCATTGTTGTCATTTGGTGTAATTAATTGAATCTTAATTATTTGAGTTCTATCATGTTTTATTATATTTTGGTGCCATATTCTTGTTTATTGAACAAACTTAGTTGTGCATTCCAGTAGTTTTGCTTTGAGTAAGTATCACTATGATGGATTGCACCCCATCCATCATAGTAATATTGTTACCAAATTTGCAGCTAATACAACAGTGGTGGGGTTTACTTATCTCTGAAGGGGATGAGTCTGTATATCGGGATGAGGTGGAATGGCTGCTCTCGTAGTGCAGGAACAATAATCTGGTTCTGAACATTGATAAGACCAAGGAGCTTATGGTGGGACTATAGAAAGAACAGACCAGAAATTCAGCCCTTGGGACTATAGAAGGAACAGACCAGAAATTCAGCCCTTGGGACTATAGAAAGAACAGACCAGAAATTCAGCAGCTTATTTAATTATTTTATTTACTACATTAATATACCACCCCTCTCAGCCCACAGGCGACTCAGAGCGGTTTACAGTCAATATCAAAGACATAAAATACAATTTAAAAACAATCAATTTAAATATAAAACCAAGTAAAACAATCAATATCAATAAAAACATATATCAATTTGAGTCTCCTAGTTAAAAGCTTTATCCAATAACATTGTCGAGTCGTTCCGTTTTTGGGTGTGATCCTGGATTCATCGCTGAGCCTGGAATCCCAGGTTTCGGTGGTGACCAGGGGAGCATTTGCACAGTTAAAACTTGTGTGCCAGCTGCGCCCGTACCTTGGGAAGTCTGACTTGGCCACAGTAGTCCATGCTCTGGTTACATCCCGTATAGACTATTGCAATGCACTCTACATGGGGTTGCCTTTGAAGACTGTCTGGAAACTTCAAATGGTCCCAACGAATAGCAGCCAGATTGCTAACAGGAGTGGCGCTCAGGGAGCATACAACTCCTCTTTTGCGCCAGTTCCATTGGTTGTCAGTTTGTTACCGGGCACAATTCAAAGTGTTGGCTTTAGCCTATAAAGCCCTAAATGGTTCTGGCCCAACTTACATGTCTGAATGCATCTCCCCTTATGAACCATCTAGGACCTTAAGATCATCTGGGGAGGCCCTGATCTTGTTATTGCCTTCATCACAAGTACGTTTGGTGGATACGAGAGACAGGGCCTTCTTGGTGGTGGCCCCTCGGCTGTGGAACGCCCTCCCTATAGATATTAGATCGGTCACCTCCCTTTTAACATTCCGGGAAAAAAGTCAAGACATGGCTTTTTGAACAAAAATTTCCAAATGCAGAGTAACTGACATAGAAAATTGGAACGACGACAATGAGACCGGACAACGTTTTTAACAAGGCGACACTATGAATTTATATTTTATTGATATGTTTAATTTTTATTATATGTTATGTTTTTAATTGTATTTATGATATTGTAAGCATTGAATTTTACCCTGTTAACTGCCTTTAGTCGCCTACGGGCTGAGAAAGGCGGTAGACAAATACAGTAAATAAATATGTAAGTAAATAAAATGGAAACCAAGTGGAGCAGGTGGCCACTTGTTTTAAGTTCCTGGGTGTCACTGTTAAGGAAGGAGCCCCTGGTGGCGCAGTGGGTTAAACCCCTGTGCCGGCAGGACTGAAGACCGACAGGTCGCAGGTTCGAATCCGGGGATGGGTGGATGAGCTCCCTCTATCAGCTCCAGCTCCTCATGCGGGGACATGAGAGAAGCCTCCCACAAGGATGATAAAAACATCAAAAATCATCCGGGCATCCCCTGGGCAACGTCCTTGCAGACGGCCAATTCTCTCACACCAGAAGCGACTTGCAGTTTCTCAAGTCACTCCTGACACGACAAAAAAAAAAAAACTGTTAAGGAGGATCTGACCTGGAGGACCCATTCTGGCCATGAAAGCCTTCAACAACAGCATTTAATTTCATTGAACAATGACAATAAAGTCCTTCCATTCTATGTTTGTGATTAGCTTTGTATGAAACTAAGCATCTTAACAATCTCCTTCCATTCTGACCTTTCTATCTGTGTTTTTCAAAGTATAGTTTTAATGACTACCATTCTCATAATTAGGAAAGTATATGTAGGCCACATCCCTTTAAGGCCCTACCCTGGAGAGTAGGGATCCTTCCAGAGAATTTTTGAATGTTCCTCAGAGGTAGATGGCTGAGTTAGATGGCTGTAAAAACTTCCATATTTGTCATTTTAACAGAAAACCTGAATTGCTGCATGGTGTTTATGCCATGGGCTTCAATAGACCATCCAAGATACAAGAAACTGCACTACCGATGATTCTGGCTGATCCGTGAGTTGGTTTAAAGGAAACTCTTACTTGTGTTAATGGCGTGGGAGGCATCTGCATTCGTTAGACCAGTGGTTCCTAACCCGTGGGCCCTGATTAGTGGGCCATGAGACCTAAAATAAGGTCCACGAGAGGGAGAGAAGGAAGAAAGGAAGTTATTAATTATTATTATTATTATTAACTTTATTTGTACCCCGCTAGCATCTCCCGAAGGACTTGATGCGGCTTACAAAGGCCGAGGCCTCAAAACATAACACAACAATACAACACTTAAAGCAAATTCCCATGTTGTTATTATTATTATTATTATTATTATTATTATTATTATCTTCTGTTGCCACACATCAGTTGTAATGGGAAAGCAGCCCTTTGTAAGACCCTGTTTAGTTCCCCAAAGTTGATTATTATTATTATTATTATTATTATTATTATTATTATTAATAGTCATTAGGGACAGTTTCTTGGGTGTCACACTCCATTTTTTGTATTTTTTTCAACCTCAGCCCCCTCCCAATTTACACAAGCATTAACAAAATCCACTGATAATAACATAGCCCAACCAAAAAAAGTTTTTTTTCTTGGTGTCTTCATTTTTCCTGTCTGGGATTTGTTTCCTTGATTAGAAGGGCTATCTCCCACTCAAATATATAGTTGAATCTAATCTGAATTTGTCTTACCTCTCAAAGAGTGGGATAGGATTACCCACCTGAGGATATTCTCCATCCATTACAGAGGAAGAGCCTTCACAATAAGTAGTAATGTTGCATTTTCTTCCATACATTCCTTATTTTTATATTTAAGTATGTCTTGAACTATGCTGCTTGTCTTTTCACTGTTTCTTTAAATACTGCTTCTGTCTTATTTAGGAACTTTACTCTTAATTATTTCCTTAAAAAAACAAGAATGTACTATATAATCCTTCTACTCTTTTCTATGATTGAACTGTTGCCATTACTTTGCATTAATACCCATTTGATTCTGTTATTTCAGACCCCAAAATCTTATAGCACAAAGTCAGTCAGGGACAGGCAAAACGGCTGCTTTTGTTCTGGCAATGCTGAGCAGAGTAAATCCAAAACAGAGATTTCCACAGGTAACATAAACACCATTCACTTTGGAAACAGCCTCGATGCACTTAATCCAGCCTGTAACCTTCCCTAAAATCATTATTAACCCAAGCAATGGCTGGTCCCTTGCATTCTATAAAGACTTTGCCACGTTTACTATCTAGGCAAGGTTGCTGTTCGGAAACTTCAACTAGTCCAACGAGCAGCAACCAGATTGCTCACTGGAGCACCATACAGGAAGCACACCCCCACCCCCTGCTATGTCAACTCCACTGGCTGCCGGTCCATTTCCGAGCACAATTCAAAGTGCTGGTCTTGGCCTATAAAGCCTTATATGACTCAGGCCCAGCTTACCTGTCTGAACGTATCCCCCTCTACGTTCCACCTCGTACTTTAAGATTTGCCGGGGAGGCCCTGCTCTCGGTCCCATCAGCCTCACAAACACGTCTGGTGGGGACAAGGGACGGGGCCTTCTCAGCGGTGACCCCGCTTGTGGAATTCGCTCCCCAGTGAGATTAGATCGCCGTCCTCCCTCCTTTCCTTTAGGAAAAAACCGAAATCATGGTTTTGGAATGAGGCTCTTGGCTAGCAGGCACAACAACACTTTGACATTGAATTAGACCTTATGATGATTGTTATGATAATGGAATCAGCTACTATGACTGTATAATTAATGTTATTGAGTTGTTGTAGGTTTTTTTCGGGCTATATGGTCATGTTCTGGAGGCATTATATATGTGAGACCTCACTACCTCTGAGGATGCTTGCCATAGATGCAGGCAAAACGTCAGGAGAGAATGCCTCTAGAACAGGGCCATATAGCCCGAAAAAGTTACAACAACCCAATAACATTAATTATACAGTCATAGTAGCTGTCTCCATTATCATAACAACCCAGTGATTCCGGCCTTGAAAGCCTTCGACAATACATTTAACTTGTTGTAAGTTGCTTCAATTGTTTGCTCCCGAGAATTTCAAACATATCTGACATAGGTTGCTGTGAGTTTTCCAGGCTGTCTGGCAATGTTCCAGAAGCATTCTCTTCTAACATTTCACCTACATCTATGGCAGGCATCCTCAGAGGTTGAGGGGTCTGTTGGAAACTAAGCAAGTGAGGTTTTTATATCTCTGGATTGTCCAGGGTGGAAGAAAGAACTCTTACCTGCTTGAAGCAAGTGTGAATGTTGCAAATGAGCACCTTAATTAGCATTTAATGGCCTTGTAGCTTCAAAGCCTGACTGGTTGCTGCCTGGGGGATTCCTTTGTTAGGGGGTGTTAGCTGGCCCTGGCTGATTCTTGTCTGGAATTCCCATGCTTTTTTCAGTGTTGCTCTTTGTTTGCAACATTAACACTTGCCTCAAGCAGACAAAAATTCTTCCTCTTACCGTGGACTTTCCATAGATATATAAACCTCACTTGCCTAGTTTCCAGCATATCGCTCAACCTCTGAGAATGCCTGCCATAGATGTGGGTGAAACGTCAGGAGAGAATGCTTCTGGTGCATGGCCATACAGCCCACTTTGGCGGGAAGGTAATGGTACTCCATGGAGTCATGCTTGCCACATGTTCTTGGAGGTGTCTACGGACAATGCTGGCTCTTCGGCTTAGGAATGGAGATGAGCACCACCCCCCAGAGTCAGACACGGCTAGAATTAATGGAGAAACCTTTACTTAGCAAGGGTTTTGCAACACCTTGCAGAGCAGCAGTTTGGACCATTTTGAAGGCTGAAAAATAGTGTTCAAAACTTGCTTGACCTCTTTGTCTCATTCTATTTTGTGCTTTCATCCCGAAGTGCCTCTGTGTGGCCCCCACCTATGAATTGGCTCTGCAAACTGGACGAGTAGTTGAGAAAATGGGACAGTTCTGTGACAACATAAGAGTTACGTATGCTGTTCGAGGGAACAGATGTAAGACCCTTCTTTAATGCATTTATACGTCTGTCTTTCTGCCTAACATTTAAACTTGTATGTTATAGAACACTGCTTCTTAAACCATGGGTCCTGACCCCACATGAGTTCCCCTTAGCTCAGTATTGGGAAAAACATTGGCAATAGTAAAAGGTTTCTGAATGCTACTCATTTACACAAAATGGTTAGCTGTGACTTGCAGTGTTGACAATAGACTCTGCAGAAAATTCTTCAGCTGTACTTCATGAAAAGGAAAGCCAGCCTGTTTAGCAAGCCTTGAAAATGGTGATTTGTAATTAGTGAATGTTTGATTTTTAATACCTATTTTTATAGCTATATACCTGGGGTCTCATAAAAACCTTTCAGACAGAAAGGGGTCACAAATGGGAAATGTTTAAGAAGCCCTGTTATAGAATCCCCCTTAGCTACTTTTGCTATCTATATATATAAAAAGAGAAAGGGCGTCCAACGGGACAGCAAAACTCAAAAAAACCCTGATGAAAATTAACCAAATGTACCATGCACATACCTCAACCCACAAGGTATGCACAAACCGATTCAAAATTCTAAACAACATTTGGACACACTCACAATAACAAAAACCAACTGAGCATGCGCAAAGCCGCCCCGCTGCAAATCCCCGGCGCGCGCACATGGCCGGCCGGCCAACGCACCCTCCACGCAAGACACGCCCCCCACGTTCACACCCCTCCCTCCCTGGCCACGCCCCCATGGTCACGCCACGGCCCCTCCCTCCCCCGCCCCGCCCCCCACGGAAGGCCATACCCCAACCTTACCTCCTGCCTCTCCTCCTTCTTCCCCTGGCCACGCCCCCCACGGAAGGAAGGAGAGAAGGAGGGAGAGAAGGGAAAGAAGGAGGGAAGGAGAGAAAGAAGGAAAGAAAGAAAGGTAAAGAAGGAAGGAAGAAGGAAGGATAGAAACTGTGAGAGAAGAAGGAAAAGAAGGAGAGAAGGAAAGAAAAAAAGCAGGGTAGAGAAGGAAGGAAGGAGAGAAGGAGGAAGAGAAGGAGGGAGAGAAAGAGGGAAGGAGAGAAGGAAGGAAAGAAAAGGGTAGAGAAGGAAGGAAGGAGAGAAGGAGGGAAAGAAGGAGGGAAGGATATAAAGAAGGAAAGAAAGAAGAGTAGAGAAGGAAGGAGGGAGAGAATGAAATAAAGTGAAAGAGGGGAGGAAGGAGAGAAGGAACGAAAGAGAGAAAGAGGGAGGGAAGGAAGGAAAGAAACAAGGAAGGGTGGAACCAAAGAGCAAAAGAGGTGAGAAAAGAAACATGTAGAAAAGGAAGAAAGAAGAAGGGAAAGGAAAAGAAAGAAAAAGAGGGAAGGCATGAAAGAGGGAGGGAAGGAAAGATAGGAAAAAAGGAGAGAAAGAGGGAGGGAAGGTTGGCCACAGCAACGCCTGGCAGGTACAGCTAGTAATATATATATTTGGTAGCATCTCATACTTAGTTCTACAGTAGTCTCCATTTCTTGCAGCAGCCCTTTTAGTAGTTAAAAGCATAGCATTAAAAACCCCTTTCCTTTAACTTTCTTCTCTCTAGTGCTAAGAGGGAGTGTAGTAGAAGAACAAATAGTGATTGGAACCCCGGGCAGCCTGCTCGATTGGTGTTTCAAGCTCAAATTTATGGATGTGCGAAAAATAAGAGTGTTTGTGCTGGATGAAGCCGATGTCTTGATGAGCAAACAAAATTTCACAGACCAATCTGTCCGTATTCAAAGGTAAATGTTGTTTACCTTGCTGTTTTAAAAGGTTCTGAAGAAATAAGTTTACTCCTTGCATAAAATGCTACATGTGTTTCTTTTGACGAGAAGGGAGGCTTTTGAAAAAAGAAATGTGTGCACCAATAAAGCTTGCTTTTCTTAGGAAGGGCAAATGTTTTGTAATGCCTTCCAGCAGAAAAGCGGTGTCAAGTGTAAACTATACACTTAATTTAAAGCAAATCCAGCAAGAGCCAATGTGGTGTAGTGGCTTGAGTGTTGTATTATTTATTTATTTATTTATTTATTTGCTAGCTGTACCCGGCCACGCATTGCTGTGGCCCTCAGAAAACAGGATTTGCAGACATGAAGCAATCTGAGCTAGGGAACTCCTCCCTAGCTCCATTTGAACATGAGGAAGAACTTCCTGACTGTGAGAGCCGTTTAGCAGTGGAACTCTCTGCCCCGGAGTGTGGTGGAGGCTCCTTCTTTGGAAGCTTTTAAACAGAGGCTGGATGGCCATCTGTCAGGGGTGATTTGAATGCAATATTCCAGCTTCTTGGTAGGGGGTTGGACTGGATGGCCCATGAGGTCTCTTCCAACTCTTTGATTCTATGATTCTATGATTCACACCAAAGGTTTCCTGCTGGCTAGTAGAAGCCAGGCTGTTAAGGTGCAAGGTGGTATGGAAAATAAAGTAATGAGAAGTAACCACTGAAGCTGCAAGGCTTTTCAGTTATAATCATGCTGGCCAAAACACTCAAAAAGCCTCTTTGAAACAGAGGCTGGGTGGCCATCTGTTGGGGTGCTTTGAATGTGATTTTCTTGCTTCTTCACAGAATGGGGTTGGCCTGGATGGCCCACCAGGTGTCTCCCAACTCTAGGACTCTCTGATTTGATATTCTTCGCTTCCATTCACTAGTTTCCCTCTTTCTTTCTTTCTTTCTTTCTTTCTTTCTTTCTTCCCTGCCTCTTCCTTTCCTTTCCTTTCCTCTCCCATCCCTGACTCCTTTCCCTTCCTTTTTCTTTACTTCTACCTTTCCTTCCATTCATAATCTAATCTTCTCTTCACCAATCCTTTTCTTCCTTTCTTCTCTCCTTTCCCTTTCTTTCCCCTCCTTCCTCCGGGACAGTTTGTAAGGGTTTTTAAAGGGTTTGGGGGGAGTGAAAGGGGGGATGTGGAGCCCAAGTAGGAGAGTTGCTGGCCTTCTCATGGTTCACCTCCTCCCTTCACCCAACCCTGGGGTGGGGTGTGTGCAAGTTCAACACACCTGGAAGGCCACATGTTGTTCAGGCCTCCTTTAGAGTCACCATAAGTTGGAAACAACTTGAAGACACACGGCAACACCAAAAAAACAGGAGTTGACACAGAGGCCTCGAACAGAGGAAGCTACCATGATATCAAGTCCATTTGTTTCATCAGAGGTTTCCACCCCCCACCCCCCACCCCCCGCTATCAAATATGCATTTTGTCTTGCAGTATTAAAGAAAATTTTGCAACATTTTGGCCACCTCTAACCATTTTAGGCTCAAGAGAGGGCTTTTTTTCTTACAGGAAAAGACCTAGAAATTGATTCCTGTAGAAAAAAGACCTATCCTAAATTTAAAATGGTCCACAAGAAAGTGCAAACATGCAAAAATCCCCTCAATTTGGAGTATGTTGGTGAGAAAAATATTTTTTTTGTTTTGGAGGGACAGCCAGTGGAGAATGGTGTGGACTTTTACAACCCTTTGGAGGTGTAGCAGCACTATAAATTTCATTAGTTGCCAACAACTGATCTATTTTAATAATATTATCACCAACTGACTAAGTCTTTGATACAGGAATCTTTACTGACCATAACTGGAGATAATGCACGGATATCATGTGCAAACAGAACTATACTTGATGAGTTTATTTGTTTATTGGGAACTTGGAGCAGAGGGTTCATAAATATAACTGCCTTTGAACCTTTTTTCCCCCTACTCAGGGCATTATCAGAAGACTGCCAGATGCTCCTCTTCTCCGCAACTTTTGAGGACCCTGTGCTGCAGTTTGCTACGCGCATTGTCCCTGACCCAAACATCATTAAGCTCCGCCGAGAGGAGCTGACTCTCGAGAATATCAGACAGTATTACTTTCAGTGTGAGAACATTGAAGATAAATACAGAGCTTTGTGCAACATTTATGGCAGCATCACTATTGGCCAGGCGATTATCTTCTGCCAGGTAAGATTCTGCATAACTTGGATGGTGTTGACAGAGAATTCAGAGCAAAGGTTTGGGGATAGGTTTAGGGGACTTCAACTTCACAATATTTCCCTGTCTCTCTATGAGTTCTCCCTTACAAATAATTCTGCTTCTTTATCTCACCCTGAATTTTTAAATCATTTTATGTAAATGCGGCCCGCTCAGAGTCATTATGACTGGTTTACTGCTCCCCCCCCCCAATGTTTTGTGTATATTGTTTATATGCTTATATGTTTTATACTTTAATGCTATGTTGTTTATTTTATTGCAATTTGTATTTTATTTTATTGTAATTTGTTGTTCGGGCTTGGCCTCATGTAAGCTGCTCCGAGTCCTCTTTGGGGGAGATGGTGGCGGGGGTATAAATAATAATAATAATAATTTATTAGGCAACCAGAAGAGCAGAGTAGTTGCACATTGGTTACTTCTGTTTATGGTATGTGTGTGTGTTTTTTGTTTGTTTTTTTGAGGAAAAGGAAATAAGGGAATTAAGGGCAAATTCTCCAAACATGTTTTGATGCAGGGCAAGGTCGATATGAATCGGGGCAGGAAATGTGTGGCATTGCAGACATTGCTGCACTATTTATTTGTCGTGTCAGGGCAACCAGTCAATAGCATTACATTTCTAACAGAACAAAACAAACAGATAAAACACAAAATTTGCAAGTTCGGTAGTTGATTAAATGTTCTTTGACCAGTATCTGGCCACTTGGAGTGCTTCTGATGTTGCCGCAAGGAGGTCCTCCATTGTGAATGTGGCAGGGCTCAGGTTGCATTGCAGCAGGTGGTCAGTGGTTTGCTCCTCTCCACACTCGAATGTCGTGAACTCCACTTTGTGGCCCCATTTCTTGAGGTTGGCTCTGCATCTCGTGGTGCCAGAGCGCAGTCTGTTCAGCACCTTCCAAATCGCCCAGTCTTCTGTGTGCCCAGGAGGGAGTCTTTCATCTGGTATCACCCATGGATTGAGGTTCTGGGTTTGAGCCTGCTACTTTTGGACTCTCGCTTGCTGAGGTGTTCCAGCGAGTGTCTCTGTAGATCTAAGAAAACTATTTCTTGATTTAAGTCGTTGATGTGCTGGCTGATAACCAAACAAGGGATGAGCTGGAGATGTCACTGTGCCTTGGTCTTTTCACTATTGGCTGCTACTTCCCTGCGGATGTCAGGTGGTGCAATACTAGCTAAGCAGTGTAATTTCTCCAGTGGTGTAGGGCACAGACATCCTGGGATAATGCGGCATGTCTCATTAAGAGCCACATCCACTGTTTTAGCGTGGTGAGATGTGTTCCACACTGGGCATGCGTTCTCAGCAGCAGAGTAGCATAGCACAAGGGCAGATGTCTTCACTGTGTCTGGTTGTGATTCCCAGGTTGTGCCAGTCAGGTTTCGTATGATACTGCTTCTAGTGCCCACTTTTTGCTTGTTCAGGCAGTGCTTCATGTAGGTAAGAGCACGGTCCAGAGTGACTCCCAGGTATTTGGGTGTGCTGCAATGCTCCAGTGGGATTCCTTCCCAGGTAATCCTCAGAACTCGGGATGCTTGTCTGTTCTTAAGGTGAAAGGCTCATGTCTGTGTTTTAGATGGATTAGGGATCAGGTGGTTTCCCCTGTAGTAGGCAGTTAGAGCACCTAGAGCTTCGGAGAGCTTCTGTTCAACCATCTCAAGGCTCCCTGCTTGAGCGGTAATGGCACGATCATCAGCATAGATGAAACTCTCTGTCCCTTCTGGCAGTGGCTGGTCATTTGTGTAGATGTTGAACATGGATGGAGCAAGCACGCTCCCCTGAGGCAGACCGTTCTTCTGTTTCCGCCATCTGCTTCTCTGGCCCTGGAACTCAACAAAAAAGCTCCTGTTTTGTAGCAGGTTTCCTATGAGGCTGGTGAGGTGGTAGTCCTTTGTGATATTATACATTTTTCTCAGGAGGCGGCGGTGGCTCACAGTATCATAGGTGCTGCTGACAGGTCTATGAAGACAGCTCCTGTGATCTGCTGCCTTTCAAAGCCATCTTCTATGTGCTGAGTCAGGTTCAGCACTTGCGATGTGCAGCTTTTGCCTTTCCTGAAGCCAGCTTGCTGTGGAATCAGACAGGGGTCTATTTTTTCCATAATCCTACACAAAATAAGTCTCTCCAGAGACTCATGGAACAACAGGACAATGTGATGGAAAATGATATTAATGATGAGACGCCGAGAACTGTATTTTATTTTAATTGTTTATTGTTTTTATATAGTTTATACTATATGTAATTGTTTTTTATTGTATTTTATCTTGTGGGGCATTGATTGCCAAATGTAAACCGCCTCGTGTTGCCTCCAGGCTGAGAGTGGCGGTATACAAGTATAGTAAATAAATAAATAATAAAAAAGCTAGGCCAGATTAAGGGAGCTAGCAAAAGTGTGACCATGACATTTTCCATACCTTTATTTCCTATGTTTCTTTATTAGACACGTAAAAATGCCAGCTGGCTCTACTGGTCCTTGACAAAAGATGGCCACCAAGTGTCACTGCTGAGTGGGGAGCTGACTGTTGAGCAAAGGGCGGAGGTGATCCAGAACTTTCGGGATGGGAAGGACAAAGTCCTCATCTCGACCAACGTCTGTGCCAGAGGTAGGGTTTTGCAGAAGCCAAAATTTTTTGGACATGCTCATGACTCGCTGCTTTAGTGCAGGTTGTTTCAGCAAAAGGTCACCATGTTTATACGCTACCTTGTAGGTATTGATGTGAAGCAAGTCACAATCGTGGTCAACTTCAGTCTGCCAACCAAAGCGATGTATCTTGCTGATTTTGAGACTTACCTGCACCGCATTGGGCGGACGGGTCGCTTTGGGAAGAAAGGCATAGCGTTCAACATGGTTGAAAAGCACAACTTACCTCTTCTATTCTCAATTGAAGAGCATTTCAGTAAGTAATTGTATTTCTCCTGACATTTAATTTCACATGTTTCATATAGCACTGTTGTCTTGCTACAATACATCATCTATTCCCAGAGCTATACTCCCCCATCCCTACCCTATCATTTACATAGTGTTGTTTATAATACAGCTGTGTCAGTTCTATACTACGACTTCCTCTAGTTAATTCATTACATCTATATATATATAAAATGCTCTGTGCATAATGAGTTCCTTAAAAACCAAAGAGCCAATGAACGAAATCACACCAAATTTGGCAACAAAATGTCGCACAACACAAGTTTTATTTATTTATTTATTTATTTCAATTACTTCTACCCCGCCCTTCTCACCCCCGAGGGGGGACTCAGGGCGGCTTACAAACGAAGGCACAATTTGATGCCTAAATCAATGAACAAACAATACATAAAAGCAATTTAAACAATTAACAAGTTAAAAACATTAATACATAGTAAAATAGCAAAACAATCTCATGCTCAGTGTTCAAAGTCCGTTTATCCATTCCATTCCGTTCGCCCATGTTTATCGTCAGATCTTTCCTTAGCTGCCAGAATGTCCAAAAGCTTGGTCCCATATCCAGGTCTTCAGTTTTTTCCTGAACGTCAAAAGGGAAGTCGCTGATCTAATCTCCCCGGGGAGTGAGTTCCACAGGTGAGGGGCCACCACTGAGAAGGCCCTGCTCCTCGTCCCCGCCAGCCTCACTTGTGATAGAGGCGGGGTCGAGAGCAGGGCCTCCCCAGACGATCTCAAATTTCGAGATGGGATGTAGAGGGAGATCCATTCGGACAAATACACTGGGCCGGAACCGTATAGGGAGTGACCATCACTCAAAAAAATATGATTTTGTCATTTGGGAGTTGTAGTTCCTGGGATTTATAGTTCAACTACAATCAAAGAGCATTCTGAACTCCATCAATGATGGAATTGAACCAAACTTGGCACACAGAACTCCCAAGACCAACAGAAAATACTGGAAGGGTTTGGTGGGCATTGACCTTGAGTTTGGGAGTTGTAGTTCACCTACATCCAGAAAGCACTGTGGACTCAAACAATGATGGATCTGGACCCAACTTGGCACAAGCACTCAATACGCCCAACTATGAACACAGGTGGAGTTTGGGAGAAATAGACCTTAACATTTGGGAGTTGTAGTCACTGGGATTCACAGTTCACCTACAATCAAAGGGCATTCTGAACCCCACGAACGACAGAATCAGGGCAGACTTTCCACACAGAACTCCCATGACCAACAGAAAATACTTAAAGCCATCCAATCCAATTCCCTTCATCAGGGCAATAAAACGTAATCAAAGTTCTCCTGACAAAGAGCCATCCAGCCATAGATATAGATAGATAGATAGATAGATAGATAGATAGATAGATAGACAGACAGACAGACAGACAGACAGACAGACAGACAGACAGACAGACAGACAGACATGATTCACAAGCACACAGATATAGTATCATAGATTTGAAAGGGACCCTTAAAACAGGACAATGATATGTTGCATGTTCCAGGGAGGGCAAACCAGACACTCTCCACATCAACACTGACAAAGAAACAGCAATACTGTTTACCCACAAGCAGAAAGAAATTACATATATTAGAAACCAACACTTTCTCATTCCCTTTATTTTCCAGAACACTGGGCCACAGCAACGCGTGGCAGGGGACAGCTAGTTATCTATATAAATAAAAATGTAATGTTCGTTTGTGGGATTAACAGAACTCAAAAACCACTGGACAAAATTACACCAAATTTGCAGCAAAACACATTCTAATCCGATCTATGTCTGTCAAACAAAAAAATTCGTAAAAAATGGAAGGAAAAAGGAAGAGGGGCCGACCAAGGGCAAGATGGATGGATGGCATCCTTGAAGTGACTGCATTGACCTTGAAGGAGCTGGGGGTGGTAATGGTGGACAGGGAGCTCTGGTGTGGGCTGGTCCATGAGGTCACTAAGAGTCAAAAACGACTGAACAAATGAACAACAACATATATCTGTCTATCGGTGTGTGTATGTATATGTGTCTACACACACACACACACACACATAAGCATTTTCCCCTCACATGTTTGCAAGTCTTTGTAAATTCTATATAGATATAATTATCTATAGCAAGAGAGATGTCGAGATAGATAGATATATATGTAGATATATAGGCTTGCAAATATTATTTTCCCCTCACATGTTTGCAAGTCTTTGCAAATTCTATATAGATATAATTATCCATAGCAAGAGAGATGTCGAGATAGATAGATATATATGTAGATATATAGGTTTGCAAATATTATTTTCCCCTCACATGTTTGCAAGTCTTTGCAAATTCTATATAGATATAATTATCTATAGCAAGAGAGATGTCGAGATAGATAGATATATATGTAGATATATAGGTTTGCAAATATTATTTTCCCCTCACATGTTTGCAAGTCTTTGCAAATTCTATATAGATATAATTATCTATAGCAAGAGAGATGTCGAGATAGATATATATGTAGATATATAGGCTTGCAAATATTATTTTCCCCTCACATGTTTGCAAGTCTTTGCAAATTCTATATAGATATAATTATCCATAGCAAGAGAGATGTCGAGATAGATAGATATATATGTAGATATATAGGTTTGCAAATATTATTTTCCCCTCACATGTTTGCAAGTCTTTGCAAATTCTATATAGATATAATTATCTATAGCAAGAGAGATGTCGAGATAGATATATATGTAGATATATAGGCTTGCAAATATTATTTTCCCCTCACATGTTTGCAAGTCTTTGCAAATTCTATATAGATATAATTATCCATAGCAAGAGAGATGTCGAGATAGATAGATATATATGTAGATATATAGGTTTGCAAATATTATTTTCCCCTCACATGTTTGCAAGTCTTTGCAAATTCTATATAGATATAATTATCTATAGCAAGAGAGATGTCAACATAGATAGATATATAGATATATAGGCTTGCAAATATTATTTTCCCCTCACATGTTTGCAAGTCTTTGCAAATTCTATATAGATATAATTATCTATAGCAAGAGAGATGTCAACATAGATAGATATATAGATATATAGGCTTGCAAATATTATTTTCCCCTCACATGTTTGCAAGTCTTTGCAAATTCTATATAGATATAATTATCTATAGCAAGAGAGATGTCGAGATAGATAGATATATATGTAGATATATAGGTTGCAAATATTATTTTCCCCTCACATGTTTGCAAGTCTTTGCAAATTCTACATAGATATAATTATCTATAGCAAGAGAGATGTCGAGATAGATAGATATATATGTAGATATATAGGTTGCAAATATTATTTTCCCCTCACATGTTTGCAAGTCTTTGCAAATTCTATATAGATATAATTATCTATAGCAAGAGAGATGTCGAGATAGATAGATATATATGCAGATATATAGGCTTGCAAATATTATTTTCCCCTCACATGTTTGCAAGTCTTTGCAAATTCTATATAGACATAATTATCTATAGCGAGAGAGGTGTCGAGATAGATAGAAATATATGTAGATATATAGGCTTGCAAATATTATTTTCCCCTCACATGTTTGCAAGTCTTTGCAAATTCTATATAGATATAATGATCTATAGCAAGAGAGATGTTGAGATAGATAGATATATATGTAGATATATAGGTTGCAAATATTATTTTCCCCTCACATGTTTGTAAGTCTTTGCAAATTCTATATAGACATAATTATCTATAGCGAGAGAGATGTTGAGATAGATATATATGAAGATATATAGGCTTGCAAATATCACAGAGGAAATGCATACACAAGTATAGAGAGACATGTATAGATAGATATGAATATAGATATATAGGGCTTGCAAATATTGCAGGGGAAATGCACACACACACACACACATATATATGGGGAGAGAGAGATGCCTAGATAGATATAAACATAGATATATAGGGCTTGCAAATATTGCAGGAGGGAAATGCACATAGAGAGAAAGAGGATTTGCAAATGTTTCAGGGAGAAATGTATATGTTAAATTAGTATATATAATTATAGATCTATATCTAGCTCTGCATTGTTTATATAGGCATTGAATGTTTGCCTGTTACTATGTTGGAAGCCAGCCTGAGTCCCCATGGGGAGATAGATAATACTACAAATGAAGTATTATTATTATTATTATTATTATTATTATTATTATTACTATTGTTAACGTCTTTCTTTCTCTCTTTCCTTCTTAGAGATCGTTATAAAGAAACTTGATCCTGAAGATATAGAAGCACTGGAAAATACAGAAGACTGATTCCCCCCCCCCCCCCCCCTCTCAATTCTGTCATTTGGTTAAAAGCACTTTTTCAGATGGTTGGGCTTTCTTTGAAACATTAGATCTATTGTAGTATATCTAATCTCCATATGTTCTACAATAAGATGACATTGCTTAGAATATGACTTTTGTTTGTGTGTTTTTTTCCCAGGAATAATCTATTATTATTATTATTATTATTATTATTATTATTATTATTATTATTCTCCTGCTTTTATCTCACAGGCAAGATAAAATGGGAATGCCCGTTTACCCCCTGGGAATGCCCGTTTACCCCCTGCCAAATGTGTTTTAACTCCATTGTATTCCAGAAGTAGAGACTCCTTCTTTGGAGGCTTTTAAAAAGAGGCTGGATGGCCATCTGTTGAGGGTGCTTTGAATGTGATTTTCCTGCTTCTTGGCAGGGGGTTGGACTGGATGGCCCATGGGGTCTCTTCCAAGTACTCCAAAAAATGCTCTAGTCATAATGAGTACCTTAAAAACAAAAGAACAAATGAACGAAATCACACCAAATTTGGCAACAAAACGTCTCACAACACAAGGAATGACCATCATTCAAAATATTATGATTTTGTCATTTGGGAATTGTAGTTGCTGGGATTTATAGTTCACCTACAATCAAAGAGCATTCTGAACTCCATCAATGATGGAATTGAACCAAATTTGGCACACAGAACTCCCATGACCAACAGAAAATACTGGAAGGGTTTGGTGGGCATTGACCTTCAGTTTGGGAGTTGTAGTTCACCTACATCCGGAGAGCATTGTGGACTCAAACAATAATGGATTAGGACCAAGCTTGGCAATAATGAATCAGGACCATACCCAATGTGACCAAATGTGAAGACTTGTGGTGTTTGGGGAAAATACTGGAAGGGTTTGGTGGGCATTGACCTTGAGTATGGGAGTTGTAGTTCACCTCCATCCAGAGAGCACTGTGGACTCAAACAAGGATGGATCTGGACCAAACTTGGCACAAGCACTCAATACACTCAAATATGAACACAGATGGAGTTTGGGGAAAATAGACCTTGACATTTGGGAGTTGTAGTTTCTGAGATGTATAGTTCACCTGCAATCCAAGAGCATTCTGAACTCCACCAGTGATGGAATTGAACCAAGCCTGGCACACAGAACTCCCATAGCCAACAGAAAATACTGGAAGGGTTTGGTGGGCATTGACCTTGAGTTTGGGAGTTGTAGTTCACCTACATCCAGAGAGCACTGTGGACTCAAACAATGATGGATCTGGACCAAACTTGGCACAAGCACTCAATACGCCCAAATATGAACACAGATGGAGTTTGGGGGAAATAGACCTTGACGTTTGGGAGTTGTAGTCACTGGGATTCACAGTTCACCTACAATCAAAGAGCGTTCTGAACCCCACGAACGACAGAATCAAGGCAAACTTCCCATACATAACCCCTATGACCAATAGAAATCCAACTCCCTTCAAGGCAATAAAATGTAATCAAAGCCGTCCTGACATAGATATAGATAGATAAATAGATAGGTATGATTCACACACACAGAGATATAGTATCATAGACTTGAAAGGGACCCTTAAAGAAGGACAATGATACCTTGTATGTTCCAGAGGAGGCAAACCAGACAATCTCCACATCAACACTGACAAAGAAACAGCAATGAATAATGTTTACCCACAAGCAGAAAGAAATTACATATATTAGAAACCAAAATTTTCTCATTTTATTTTCCAGATCAACAGATTGGGCCACAGCAACGCGTGGCAGGGGACAGCTAGTATTCTATATTGATCTAAATAGTAAAACGAATGAACAAGAGGCAACTGAATGTTTAAAAACAAACATGGCACAAAGTACAAGTAATTAAGTGAGTTGCCTCTAGATGTCACTGAATGCTTTCATTGAGAGCTTTGATGAAGGCAAATCGTCTTTGCCTTGCGAAAGCTATGTATCTTTTCACTGATCTGGAATCATACACACACACACACACACACACACACACACTTTAAAACATTCTGGGAGTGAAAAGATCTCTATCTATATAAATAAAAATGTAATGTTCGTTTGTGGAATTAACAGAACTCAAAAACCACTGGACGAATTGACACCAAATTTGGACACAAGACATCTAACAACCCAATGTATGTCCTTCACTAAAAAAAATTGATTTTGTCATTTGGAAGTTGTAGTTGCTGGGATTTATAGTTCACCTACAATCAAAGAGCATTCTGAACCCCACCAACGATGGAATTGAACCAAACTTGGCACACAGTTCTCCCATGACCAACAGAAAATGCTGGAAGGGTTTGGTGGGCGGTGTCCTTTGGTTTTGGAGTTATAGTTCACCTACATCCAGAGAGCACTGTGGATTCAAACAATGATGGGTCTGGACCAAACTTTACACGAAGACTCAATATGCCCTGATGTGAACACTGGTGGAGTTTGGGGAAAATAGAATCTTGGCATTCAGGAGTTGTAGTTGCTGGGATTTATAGTTCACCTACAATCACAGAGCATTCTGAACACCAACAATAGAATTGGGCCAAACCTCCCACACAGAACCCCCATGTGGCCCACAGCAACGCATGGCAGGGGGTGGCTAGTATCTATCTATCTATCTATCTCTCTCTCTCTCTCTCTCTCTCTCTCTCTCTTTTTACTCCCAGAGTGTTTTTAAAGTAGTTGCTAAGCAATTGTATCATTTTATTTAATATATTTTCTTAAAATATGTATATTCTGCCCTTTTAACCCCAAAGGGGACACAGGACAGCATATATATGGAAAGCATTCCATGTCAGAACATAAAATAACTAGAAATATACACAAACATTAAAAACAGTTAAATCTACTTTAAATCAGTTGTTTAAAAACATCTTTATAAAACCATGCTGGTTTCTTAGGGCAAAGGTGTGGAAACATCTGCCTTCTGTATATGTGTGTGTGTATATATGCACACACACATACATAGCTAAAAATAAAGGTTTTCCCCTGATATTTAAGTCCAGTTGTGTCAGACTCTGGCGGTTGGTGCTCATCTCCATTTCTAAGCCAAAGAGCCGGCATTGTCCGTAGACACCTCCAAGGTCATGTGGCCGGCATGACTGTATGGAGCGCTGCTACCTTCCTGCCGGAGTGGTACCTATTCATCTACTTACATTTGCATGTTTTTGAACTGCTAGGTTGGAAGAAGCTGGGGCTAACAGTTGAAGCTCATGCCGCTCCCCAGATTCAAACCTGCGATATGCCCTAGGAAATCAAAGTGGTACAATTGCTTAGTAACTACTTTAAAAACACTCTGGGAGTAAAAGGATATATATATCTTTTGCCTCCCAGAGTGTTTTTAAAGTGTGTGTGTGTGTATACAAATTCAAATTCCAAAACTACAGTATCTGGCACCTTTTTCAAATAAGTTATTGCATGTCAGTGCCAACATCTTCAGTAGATTGAAAACTGGGAGATTTCAGCTTCTTCCATGCTTAAACACAAAGCTGTCCATTATCTCAAAAGTAAAAAATGCCTGAGCCTTTTGCTCTTCCTTGGCACTTATTCTCAGTAATTGACCTACTTTGGCAGCCACCTCTCCACAAAAGTCAGCATTGACACTGAAATACAACACCGCCTGAGCTCTGCAAGTGCAGCATTCTTATGAATGAAGCAGAGAGTGTTTGAGGACTGGGACATCCATAGGGATACCAAAGTGCTCCCAACCCTGTTACATGCCTGCAAAACATGGATTGTCTACAGACGTCATATGCAACTCCTAGAACGATTCCATCAGCTCTGCCTGAAAAATCCTGCAGATCTCTTGGGAAGATAAGCGGACAACCATCAGCATGCTGGAAGAAGTTATCATCATCATCATCATCATCATCATATTTAATTACTTATTAATCGCCCTCCATCCGAGAATGCTCTAGGCGATTTACAGCTAAATTGTAAAAGATAAAATACATACATACAGAAATTAAAAATTAACAGAGTGAATGCTCTAGTAAAAAGCCAGGTCTTAAGTGCGAGAGTAAAAGGCCCTAAGTCACGCATGGCTCTCATGTAGGGCGGCAAGGAATTCCACAAGGCAGGGGCAGAAATAGAAAAAGCCCATCTGCGTCTGGTCCTTTCCAAGTGCACTTCTCTAGGACCCGGTATATGGAGTAAGTCACGTTGGGCTGGTCGTTGCGACCTCCGATGATGGGAAAAGGAGAGTACGATGGACCCTGGCCATAAAGAATTTTAAAGGTCAGAACTAGCATCTTATACAGGCCACGGTACTCAGTTGGAAGCCAATGTAAGTATTGCAGCACTGGTGTTATATGGCATTTCATGGGCATTCTTGTGAGTAACCTGGCTGCCGCGTTCTGAGCGATACGAAGCTTTCAGGTTGTAGACATCAGAAGGCCAACATACAGGGCGTTGCAATAGTCCAGCATAGACGTGACCATGGCATGGATGACAGTTGCCAGAGCCTCATCAGATAGGTAGGGTGCCAGTTGCCTCGCTTGTCGTAGATGGAAAAAGGCCTGTTTGTTGGCAGCAGCGACCTGAGCTTCCATTGTCAGCTGTGAATCCAGGATGACACCTAAGCTCTTAACAGTGGTTGATGGAGATAGGGCGGCACCATCGAAGGTGGGTAATGGAGGAGTCAGACCTGTCGGGCTGCCATGCCAGAGAATCTCAGTCTTCGCTGGGTTCACCTTCAGTCTGCTAGCATGCAGCCAGTTTGACAGAGCTTCCAGACATAAGGTGAAATTGTCTGAAATTGATGTTGCTCTAGGCTCCAGGTGCAGAAGGAGTTGGGTATCGTCCGCATATTGGTAGCAGTCCAGGCCGAAATTCCGAGCCAGACTAGCAAGGGGTCTAACGTAGATGTTGAAGAGAAGAGGAGAGAGAATTTCACCAGATAACTTACCAGCATTGAAGCGATGCTCCTACACCATCAACTCCACTGGACCGGCCACGTTGTCCGAATGTGCAATCACCGACAACAAAATGTTGGTGGACAGGAAAAGAGATTGAAAGATGGGCTTAAAGCCAACCTCAAAAACTGTGGCATAGATACTGAGTACTGAGATTGCTCACCGGAGCGACATACAGGGAGCACACCCCCCCCCCCCCCCACTGTTGTGTCAGCTCCACTGGCTGCCGGTTCAGTTCCGAGCACAATTCAAGGTGCTGGTTTTGACCTACAAAACCCTTTACAGTTCCGGTCCAGTGTATCTGTCCGAACGGATCTCCCTCTACGTCCTACCCTGGAATTTGAGATCATCTGGGGAGGCCCTGCTCTCGACCCCACCGCTATCACAAGTGAGGTTGGTGGGGACAAGGAGCAGGGCCTTCTCAGTGGTGGCCCCTCACCTGTGGAACTCACTCCCGGGGGGAAATTAGGGCATCAACATCCCTCCTCTCCTTCAGGAGGAAGGTAAAGACATGGTTGTGGGACCAGGCCTTCGGGCAATCTGACAACTAGATATGGACAACCAGATGGATAGGACTGACAGGACTTACAATTGTGGAATTGGAATTTGAACTATGAGATTGCGAAACACTGACTGTCAATGAGGAGAAATGGTTTGTATTGGTTTTATTGCTTTTACTGGTTTTATGGTTCTTTTCGCCTTGCAAGAATTGTTGTTTCTGTTAATTGATGTTATTGCTAGAATTGCTGTTTTCTGTTAATTGATGCTATTTTGTCTTATTGTTGTTATGTGATGCGGGCATCGAATTGTGCCTTGCTTTTGTAAGCCGCCCTGAGTCCCCTTCGGGGTGAGAAGGGCAGGGTAGAAGCAACCGAAATAAATAAATAAATAAATACTGGGAAGCCCTGGTCCTTGAGCACTCTAACTGGAGCTCAGCTGTGACCAGCAGTGCTGCAGAATTCAAAGAGGCACGAATGGAGGGTGCCAAGTGGGAGAAAGGGAGAAACATGCCAAGTAGAAGGCATGTCAAGCCAACCCTGACCACCTGGAAACCGATGTCCTCACTGCGGGAGAACATGCGGATCAAAAATAGGGCTCCACAGCCACCTACGAACCCACCGCCAAGACACCATATCTGGGGGACAATCATCCTCGAGCTACGAGGGATCGGCTAAACCATTCTCAGTACGTGAAATTATTATAATCAGAGCAAGCCTTTAGTCTTGGCTAGCCTTCAATGCTAATCAAGGTGGCCAATTGTAACATTCGGTGTGCCTCAACAGACAGATATATGAACCTCACTTGCCTAGTTTCCAACAGTCCTCACAAACCCTGAGGATGCCTGCCATAGATGTAGGTGAAATGTCAGGAGAGAATGCTTCCATGCAGCCTGGAAAACTCACAGCAACCCAAGCCGTGTCCCTCAACCCTTTAAAATATTCAACAACTGAAAGCATTGTTGTAAACAACTGAAGGCAATGGTTGTAAAATGCAACCATTTGCTGCATGACCCTGGAACTCTGTTGCTGGGAGTACAATCCGACCTTGTTTTTCAGCTCCATTTGACATGTTCCATCCCATTCCCATCTCTAGCCAAAACAATCTGCAATTAAAGCAAATTGTGGTTGATTACCAAAGAGACGCACTGCATCATGGCAGCAAGGTTGTTTCTTAGGATTTTATTTGTCCTGTAACTGAAGCATTTTTATTGAGTCAGACAGTTAACAATTTTGTCATTAACTGGGTCTGCCTGCACTATTGCTCACTTTCCCACCCACATCATATAAAGAGTAGCTTTTATAACAGAAGAAATGTGTCCAATTCTGGGCAGTGCAATTGAAAGGAGATGTTGACCCCAGAGGAGGGCGATTAAAACAATCAAGGGTCTGGAGAACAAGTCCTATGAGGAACGGCTTGAAGAGCTGTTCATGTTTAGTCTGCAGAAGAAAAGGCTGAGAGGAGACATGATGAGGGTCATGTATAAATATGTGAGGGGAAGTCATAGGGAGGAGGGAGCAAGCTTGTTTTCTGCTGCCCTGGAGACTAGGATGCAGAAAAATGGCTTCAAACTACAGGAAAGGAGATTCCACCTGGACATGAGGAAGAACTTCCTGACAGTGAGAGCTGTTCAGTAGTGGAACTTGTTACACTAAGTCGTAGCAGGATCAAGTATGTGTTAAAGAAAAACCTTATGATGTTAATTAGGATGTGCAGCTGGTAATGTAGGTCAGCCAGCATGGGCCACACCTGGTGGGGTATAACTGTATGGATTTTAGAATACAGTTTGGACAAGCAATATGCTGTAATGCTGCTATGCTCTAACTGCGATGCTGTTTGCTATGGTGGAATAGCTATTTACTACTGGTAATGTAGGTCAGACAGCACGTTTGGGCCACATCTGGTGAGGTATAACTGTATGGATTTTAGAATACAGTTTGGAGAAGCAATATGCTGTAATGCTGCTATGTTCTAACCGCGATGCTGTTTGCTATGGTGGATTAGCTATTTACTACTGGTAATGTAGGTCAGCCAGCACGTTTGGGCCACACCTGGTGGGGTATAACTGTATGGATTTTAGAATACAGTTTGGAGAAGCAATATGCTGTAATGCTGCTATACTCTAACCGCGATGCTGTTTGCTATGGTGCAATAGCTATTTACTACTGGTAATGTAGGTCAGACAGCATGTTTGGGCCACACCTATTGGGGTATAACTGTATGGATTTTAGAATACAGTTTGGAGAAGCAATATGCTGTAATGCTGCTATGCTCTAACCGTGATGCTATGGTGGAATAGCTATTTACTACTGGTAATGTAGGTCAGCCAGCATGTTTGGGCCACACCTGGTGGGGTATAACTGTATGGATTTAAGAATACAGTTTGGAGAGGCAATATCCTGCAATGCTGCTATGCTCTAACCGCGATGCTGTTTGCTATGGTGGAATAGCTATTTACGACTGGTAATGTAGGTCAGCCAGCATGTTTGGGCCACACCTGGTGAGGTATAACTGTATGGATTTTAGAATACAGTTTGGAGAAGCAATATGCTGTAATGCTGCTATGCTCTAACAGCGATGCTGTTTGCTATGGTGGAATAGCTATTTACTACTGGTAATGTAGGCCAGCCAGCATGATTTTGTTTTCAAAAAATCAGTGGAAAGAAGTTGCATTTGTAAAAAACGGAACGTAAGAGGTTTTCTCCATATAGTCAACCCACCCTCCTCTTCCTTGAAAGTGGAAGCTCAACAACAGCCATGTGCACTTGGAATGGCTCCCTGGGAACCACAGGAATGCAGCTAGAGTTGCGCAACAAACTGCACTTCGGGGTGTATTTAAACCCATATTTTGAAATACCTTTCCCTTGAAATCCACATTTCTAAATATACTTTCTCCTATAGCACTCAGTTCTGACACAGCCATCTTATTGTAATGCTTGGAGTATAACATGCGAATTCTAGTTGGCCAGAGTTCAAATCGTCGCTCAGCCATGGAAACTCACTGAGAGATCCTGGAGAAGGCACACTCTCAGATATTGTGGAATTAAAACTATCCTTGCTCAGTGCTGTGGAATCCTGGGGGCTGTAGTTCTGCAAGGTCTTTATCCTTGTCCGCCAAAGAGGGCTAGTGCTTCACCAGACGACGAATCCCATAGCTTTGAGCTATGGCAGTTACGACGGTGTCCAACAGTGACAAATGCAAGATACTCCACTTTGGCAGGAAGAACAAAATCAAAGATACAGAATGGGGGATGCCTGGCTTGAGAGCAGTACGTGTGAAAAAGATCTTGGAGTCCTCGAGGACAACAAGTTAAACATGAGCCAACAATGTAATGTGGCAGCAAAAAAAGCCAATGGGATTTTGACCTGCGTCAATAGGAGCATAGTGTCTAGATCTAGAGAAGTAATGCTACCCCTCTATTCTGCTTTGGTTAGACCACACCTGGAATACTGTGTCCAATTCTGAGCACCACAATTGAAGAGAGATATTGACAAGCTGGAAATTGTCCAGAGGAGGGCAACCAAAATGATCAAGGGTCTGGAGAATAAGCCCTATGAGGAGTGGCTTAAAGAGCCAGGCATGTTTAGCCTGAAGAAGGAAGGCTGAGAGAAGACATGATAGCATATATAAATATGTGAGATGAAATCATAGGGATGAGGGAGCAAGCTTGTTTTCTGCTTCCCTGGAGACTAGGACATGGAGCAATGGCTTCAAACTACAAGAAAGGAGATTCCATCTGAACATTAGGAAAGACTTCATGACTGTGAGAACTGTTCAGCAGTGGAACTCTCTGCCCCAGAGTGTGGTGGAAGCCCCTTCTTTGGAGGCTTTTAAAAAGAGGCTGGGTGGCCATCTGTTGGGGGTGGTTTGAATGCAATTTTCCAGCTTCTTGGCAGGGGATTGGACTGGATGGCCACAAGGTCCCTTCCAACTCTATGATTCTATGATTATCTATTTAAAATTGGGTTATATGGCAGTGTGGACTCAGATAACCCAGTTCCGAGCAGATATTGTGGATTATCTGCCTTGATATTCTGGTTTATATGGCTGTGTGGAAGTGCCCTGGGAGATGTATCATCCATCCCAGTTCAACGTAAAGGTTTCCTTTGCCCTCCAGCTGGTTCCAATGTTCTCCGCTAACTTTATTAAATTTAGAAGAAAAAACAGTTTATCATTCCTGCTTCACCGCAGGACCGCTGATTAGCTACATATGACACAAACTGATTGTGGAACAGGCAGAGACGACAGCATAAAGGGCAGAATTGTTCAAGTTTAGACAAACAAAGCAGCCGAAAAGGGAAGAGTTGGGAAGAAAATAGTACAGGCGCCTGCGATAGAACACCTCTGAATGTTTAGGACTACAATACACATTTTCTGTAATAGAATGGATGTAGCTTGTTTGTCGTGTCAGAACAACCAGTCAAATTATATTACATTTCTAACAGAACAAAGCAAACAAGCAGATTACAAAATTTGTGAGTATGAGAGTTGATTAAATGTCCTTTGACCAGTATCTGGCCACTTGGAGTGCCTCTGGTGTTGCTGCAAGAAGGTCCTCCCTTGTGCATGTGGCAGGGCTCAGGGTGCATTGCAGCAGTTGTTTGCTCCTCTCCACACTCGCATGTCGAGGATTCCACTTTGTAGCCCCATTTCTGAAGGTTGGCTCTGCATCTCGTGGTGCCAGAGCGCAGTCTGTTCAGTGCCTTCCAGGTCGCCCAGTCCTCTGTGTGCCCAGGGGGGAGTCTCTCATTGGGTATCAGCCATTGGTTGAGGTTCTGGGTTTGGGCCTGCCACTTTTGGACTCTCGCTTGCTGAGGTGTTCCAGTGAGTGTCTCTGTAGATCTTAGAAAACTATTTCTAGATTTAAGTCGTTGACGTGCTGGCTGATACCCAAACAGGGGATGGGCTGGAGATGTCTCTGCCTTGGTCCTTTCACTATTGGCTGCTACTTCCCAGCGGATGTCAGGTGGATGGATGTAGCTGTTCAACACTGACACCCAGCAGGATGAAGAAGGCTAAACATTGTGATAGCACAGTGGTTAAAACTGCTAACTGCAGGAAAAGCTGCTGACTGGAGGGTTAGCAGTTCGAACCCACGAGTTGGGGTGAGCTCCCGACTGTCAGCCTTAACTTCTGCCAACCTAGCAGTTCGAAAGCCTGCAATGTGAGTAGATCAATAGAGTAGATCGGCGGAAAGATAAAAGGGCAACCCATGCAGATATGCTGGCAAAAAGATCAGAGATGTTTACGGACAGCAGACTCCTCGGCATGGAAAATGGAACAAGAGCACCTCTCCATGGCCGGAGTTGGGGCAAGAAAACTTAATCAAAGCCCTCCTGACAAAGAGCCATCCAGCCATAGATATAGATAGATATGATTCATACACACAGAGATATAGTATCCTAGATTTGAAAGGGACCCCTAAAGAAGGACAATTAGATGTTGCATGTTCCAGAGTAGGCAAACCAGACAATCTCCACATGAACACTAACAAAGAGACAGCAAGAAATACTGTTTACCAACAAGCATAAAGAAATTGCATATATTAGAAACCAACACTTTCTGATTACTTTATTTTCCAGATCACCACTCTGGGCCACAGCAACTCGTGGCAAGGGATGGCTAGTAAATAAATAAATAAATACTTGGATAATGATTTAAATCGGTGACCATTGACTATTTGTTGTCTGTTTTTATATTGGTTGTATATTGTTTATACGGTTTTATACTGTTATATTGTTGTTATTATTACATTGCTGTTAATTGTATATATATGTTTTGATGTGGGCGCCATGGGGTGCCACTTTGTTAGCCGTCCTGAGTCCCTCTGCGGAGGTTGAGAAAGGACGGGATATAAAAGCCCTAAATAAATAAATAAATAATAATAAATGGCAAGGAAAACTTTCCTAGTGTTGTCCATTCTCCCTGACCCCCACCTGTTTTCATCAGGCAGGGATGTCAGTGAAATGGCTTTCTGGGTCAGCCTGGGCAAGTGATTCTGTGTTGGGGAATCTCCAATGCAGAAAGAATCTTGCTCTTTACAAACAGAAAGATGTGCATTTTGCATTTTTCCTTCTTTCTTAATCTTTCCTCTTCCACCACCTCTTTGCCGTCACATCATGCTTATTCATGGGCCACCAACAGAGCCGCCAGCTGTAGCACAAACCTCTCTGTGCCACTGTGCCAATGATGCAACTCCCCGGGGGAGAGCTCTGTCTCCGCAAGACTTCAAAATTCGTTTCCTCCTGTCTTCACGCCAAGGCCCATTCCGTTGTGACTCAAACGGATGCAATCCCATTTCTAGGCATATGAAGAAGGAAACCCCACAGAGTCAGTCTGGAGGTGTAGATTTGCAGCCAAGGCTGGCTCCAGAATTTGGGATGCTCTCAATGGACCTCCCTCTTTGCTCATCTACTCATCACTGGCACAACTGCCCCGTCTCCTTGCCTTCTCTGTCTGGGCCACCCAGACTCTGGGCAAGTGGAGAGAGTGCCTGGCAGCCCAGGGTTGGATGCCTCTACGCCTCTCTCAGACTCAAATGGCTTGAAAAAAGTTACTTTCACATCCTTCAACTAGGAGCCCCTCGTGGTGCAATACAGGCCTGTAGCGAGGGGGTGGTTTTAGGGGTTCAACCCCCCCCCCCGAAATGTTTCAGATTTTTTTAAAAAACCTGGTTTACTCATGAATTTTAACTGGTTAACCAAATCCTCATGTTAAGTCTATGAGATGCAAAAAATTAAGAGTCCCTCCAGAACTGCAAGCACTATCTCAAGCAAATATTGACAATTTATTAACACTGTCATTACTTGCAGCAATAGCCAATGTAGTGAAGCAAGTTGGGGGGGGGGGGGTGTTGAATGCTCTCATTAAGGAGGCCAGACTTGGTGGAGGTGGTTGACAGGGGTGGAGCTGCAGGCTATTGAAGGCTGCTCTGCCCCCTCCTGTGCTCTTTGCTTCAGCGTGAGCTAGGAGGCAAGTTTCAACCCCCCCCCCCCGGCAAAAATTTCAACCCCCCCCCCAAATTTCAACCCCTCCCGAAATTTTTTTTCTGGCTACGGCCCTGGTGCAATGGGTCAAACCAGTGTTTCTCAGCCTTCCCAATGCTGTGACCCCTTAATACAGTTCCTCCTGTTGTGGTGACCCCCAACCATAACATTATTTTTACTTCATAGCTGTAATTTTACTACTGTTATGAATCGTAATATAAATATCTGATATGCAAGATGTATTTTCAGTCACTGGACCAAATTTGGCACAAATACTTGATAAGCCCAAATTTGAATACAGGTGGGGTTGGGATGAGGAATTGATTTTGTCCTGTGGGAATTGTAGTTCCTGGGATTTATAGTTCACCTACAATCAAAGAGCATTCTGAACTCCACCAACGTTGGAACTGAATCAATCTTGACACACAGAACTCCCATGACCAATAGAAAATACTGGAAGGGTTTGGTGGGTATTGACCTTGAGTTTTGGAGTTGTAGTTCACCTACATCCAGAGAGCACTGTGGACTCAAACAATGATGGACCTAGACCAAACTTGGCACAAGTACTCAGTATGCCAAAATGTGAACACCGGTGGAGTTTGGGGAAAATAGACCTTGACATTTGGGAGTTGTAGTTGCTGGGATTTATAGTTCACCTGCAATCAAATAGCATTCTGAACCCCACCAACAATAGAATTGGGCCAAACTTCCCACACAGAACCCCAATGACCAACAGAAAGTACTGTATTTTCTGATGGTCTTTGGCAACGTCTCTGACCCCCCCCCTCATGACCCCCCCCCCAGGGGTCCTGACCCCCAGGCTGAGAAACACTGGTCTACAGGCTTCTCTAATCCCTTGAACCCCCCAATGATAGAATTGGGCCAAACTTCCCACGCAGTACCCCCATGACCAACAGAAAGTACTGTATTTTCTGATGGTCTTTGGCAATGTCTCTGACACCCCCTCATGACCCCCCCCCCCGGGGTCCTGACCCCCAGGTTGAGAAATGCTGGGTTAAACTCTTGTGCAGACAGGACTGAAGACCGACAGGTCGCAGGTTCAAATCCGGGGAGAGGCGGATGAGCTCCCTCTGTCAGCTCCAGCTCCCCATGCAGGGACATGAGAGAAGCCTCCCACAAAGATGGTAAAACATCAAAACATCTGGGTGTCCCCTGGGCAATGTCCTTGCAGATGACCAATTCTCTCACACCAGAAGTGACTTGCAGTTTTTCAAGTCGCTCCTGACATGATTAAAAAAAACAACAACAAACAAGACAAAACCCTTCAATTGTCCCGATTTCACAGATAAAAATTCGTGGAGGCCCTCCTCTCACTCCTGCCATCTTCACAAGCATGGCTGATGGGGACGAGAGCTAGGGCCTTCTTGGTGGTGGCTCCCTGGCTCTAGAATTCTCTCCCCAGAGGCAGGATATCCCACATTATTTGAGTGTGGACTCAGATAACCCAGTTCAAAGGAGATATTGAGGGATTTTTTGCTAGGATATTCTGGGATATAGGGCAATGTGGAAGGACCCCGGTGTGCATTGTGACTGTTAGTCCCTGTTCATCAATGCCCAGCCCTAATCTTTTGATAAGGTTATATTCAGCACTTTACTGCACAGCCCCAGCCCTATAGTTTGCTTTTTGCATAAGCTGGTTCCCTGCCCTCTCTAATCTGATCATGCCCACCATATTCCTGGTTCCTGGTTGCTGAGGTTGGTCTGATACACTTTTATGATGTTTTTATATTATTTTAATTAATGTTATATCAAAACAATATAATGCAATAATCCAATAATTTGTAGGATATACAATAATAATGCAATAATTTAATTAGATTGTTTATGTTATATTGGTGCCCCCAGTGGAGCAGTGAGTTAGACTACTGAGCTGTTAAACTTGTTGACCGAATGGTCGCAGGTTCGAATCCAGGGAGCAGCATGAGCTTCTGCTGTCAGCCCCAGCTTCTGTCAACCTAGCAGTTTGACCGGTCCTGTTCAACATCTTTATTAATGACTTAGATGAAGGGCTAGAAGGCATGATCATCAAGTTTGCAGATGACACCAAATTGGGAAGGAGAGCCAATACTCCAGAAGACAGGAGCAGAATTCAAAACGGTCTTAACAGATTAGAGGGATGATTGGCCAAAATTAACAAAATGAAGTTCAACAAGGACAAATGCAAGATACTCCACTTAGGCAGAAAAAAATGAAATACAAAGATACAGAATGTGGGACGCATGACTCGAGAGCAGTATGTGTGAAAAAAATCTTGGGGTCCTCGTGGACAACAAGTTAAACATGGCCAATAATGTGATGCGGTGACACAAAAAGCCAATAGGATTTTGGCCTGCATCAATAGGAGTCTAGTGTCTAGATCCAGGGAAGTCATGCTACCCATGCTCTATTCTGCCTTGGTTAGACCACACCTGGAATATTGTGTCCAATTCTGGGCACCACAATTGAAGGGAGATGTTGACAAGCTGGAATGTGTCCAGAGGAGGGTGACTGAAATGTTCAGGGGTCTGGAGGACAAGCCCCATGTTTAGCCTGAAGAAGAGAAGACTGAGAGGAGACATGACAGCCATGTATAAATATGTGAGGGGAAGTCATAGGGAGGAGGGAGCAAGCTTTGTTTTCTGCTGCCCTGGAGACTAGGATACAGAACAATGGCTTCAAACTACAAGAAAGGAGATTCCATCTAAACATTAGGACGAACTTCCTGACTGTGAAAGCCGTTCAGCAGTGGAATTCTCTGCCCTGGAGTGTGGTAAAGGCTCCTTCTTTGGAAACTTTTAAACAGAGGCTGGATGGCCATCTGTTGGGGGTGCTTTGAATGCAATTTTCCTGCTTCTTGGCAGGAGATTCGACTGGATGGCGCATGAGGTCTCTTCCAACTCTAGGATTCTATGAAATGTGCGAAAATCACATTTCACTCCAGCGGGAAAGTAATAGCGCTCCATACAGTCATGCCAGCCACATTGTCTTAGAGGTGTCTACAGACAACACTGGCTCTTTGGCTTAGAAATGGAGATGAGCACCAACCCCCAGAGTGAGACATGGCTGGACTTAATGTCAGGGGAAAACCTTTACCTTACTTATATTATATTATATGTTATTATGTTATTAACTGTGTTTTAGCTGGTAGATTTCGTTGTATGCTCTGGGATCAGTCCCCATATAAGATGCCCCGAGTCCCTTTGGTGAAATGGTAGCGGGGTATAAAAAAATAAAGTTATTATTATTATCTACACTGTAGAATTATTGCAGTTCATAGAATCATAGAATCAAAGAGTTGGAAGAGACCTCATGGGCCATCCAGTCCAACCCCCTGCCAAGAATCAGGAATATTGCATTCAAATCACCCCTGACAGATGGCCATTCAGTCTCTGTTTCAAAGCTTCCAAAGAAGGAGCCTCCACCACACTCCGGGGCAGAGAGTTCCACTGCTGAATGGCTCTCACAGTCAGGAAGTTCTTCCTCGTGTTCAGATGAAATCTCCTCTCTTGTAGTTTGAAGCCATTGTTCCGCGTCCTAGTCTCCAAGGAAGCAGAAAACAAGCTTGCTCCCTCCTCCCTGTGGCTTCTTCTCACATATTTATACATGGCTATCATATCTCCTCTCAGCCTTCTCTTCTTCAGGCTAAACATGCCCAGCTTGAGCACTCTAAGTGGAGGTCAGCTGTGACCAGCAGTGCTGTGGAATTCAAAGAGGCATGTATGGAGGGTGAAAGGGAGAAACGTGCCAAAAGGAAAGCGTGTCAAGCCAACCCTGACCGGGACTGCTTCCTACCTGGAAACTGATGTCCTCACTGCGGGAAGACATGCGGATCAAGAATAGGGCTCCACAGCGACCTATGGACCCATTTGAAAGGCCATCATCCCCGGGTTACAAGGGATCGCCTAAGTAAGTAAGTCAAGTAAGTAAGTACAACATGCCACTTGTTCATCCAGTTCATGCAGTCCCATGCAGTCTTCTATGACCACCAGTGGCTCTTCTGGGGATGAGAAAAAATATTTTTCATCCAAGACCAAGAGACCATGTAATCAAAGATGCCTAAGCTTGAAATTTTGAACTAAGATGACAAAAGCCTGTTCTTTAAAGCTCATCTGCATTTCCTTGGGTCGTTTTAAAAAATACCTTTGCACCCTCTGTTTTTTATTTTTTACTTACTTGTAATAAACCCAACACTCCCCCAAAAGGAAGCCCTACACGTAACAAGTTCTGCTGGCTAGATTTATGAGCCTCGTGTTTACTAATTGTTGTCAACCACACACCATTAATTTATTTTTATTTATTTATTTATTTATTTTATTATTTGCACTTGTTAACCGCCACTCTCAGCCCAAGGGCGACTCGTGGCGGTGTACAGAACATGGAAAAGACAACAATTTACAGTAGATCAAGACCATAACACAACATCTTACTAATACAAACAACTAATTAAACTAAAAATCCGCTTCGTCTAGTTTGGGGTCATAATCAATCTCATAGTCATAGTCCATTCCGGTGGTCATTCCAAAAACACAGCACTTAGTTGAAGGCCTTTTCGAAGAGCCAGGTTTTCAGGCCCTTGCGAAAGGCCATGAGGGAAGGCGCCTGTCTGATTTCAGCAGGGAGGGAGTTCCATAGCCGGGGGGCCACCACCGAGAAGGCCCGCTCTCTCGTCCCCGCCAGGCGTGCCTGTGAGGCAGGCGGGACCGAGAGAAGGGCCTCCCCAGATGATCTCAAGGTCCTCGTGGGCTCATAGGCCGAGATGCGGTTCGCAAGGTATTTTGGGCCGGAACCGTTTAGGGCTTTGTAGGATAACACCAGCACCTTAAATTGGGCCCGGTAGCAAATCGGCAGCCAGTGGAGCTGGGACAGCAAGGGCGTTGTATGCTCCCTGCGTCCCGCTCCGGTTAACAATATGGCTGCCGCGCGCTGGACTAGCTGGAGCTTCCGGGCCGTCTTCAAGGGCAGCCCCACGTAGAGAGCGTTGCAGTAGTCGAGGCGGGATGTGACCAAAGCGTGTACCACCGTGGCCAAGTCAGACTTCCCAAGATACGGGCGCAGCTGGCGCACGAGCCGAAGCTGTGCAAATGCTCCCCTGGTCACCGCTGAAACCTGGGGATCCAGGCTCAACGATGAGTCCAGGGTCACACCCAAGCTGCGAACCTGCGCCTTCAAGGGGAGTGCGACCCCGTCCAGCACAGGCTGTAACCCTATACCCTGCTCGGCCTTGCGACTGACCAGGAGTACCTCTGTCTTGTCTGGATTTAATTTCAGTTTGTTCGCCCTCATCCAGACCGTTACAGCGGCCAGGCACTGGTTCAGGACTTCGACAGCCTCCTTAGTAGCAGGTGGGAAGGAGTGACAGAGTTGGACGTCATCTGCGTACAGGTGACACCGCACCCCGAAACTCCGGATGATCTCACCCAGCGGCTTCATGTAGATGTTAAACAGCATGGGGGACAGTATGGAACCCTGAGGAACACCAAAGGTCAAAGGCTGCGGTGTTGAACAGGAGTCCCCCAGTAACACCTTCTGGGTACGACCCTCCAGAAATGACTGGAGCCACCGCAAAGCGGTGCCCCCAAGGCCCATCTCTGCAAGGCGTCCCAGAAGAATACCGTGGTCGACGGTATCGAAGGCCGCTGAGAGGTCCAGGAGCACCAACAGGGACACACTCCCCCTGTCTAGCTCCCGGCGGAGATCATCCACTAAGGCGACCAAGACCGTCTCAGTACCATGTCCCGGTCTGAAACCAGACTGTGCCGGATCCAGATAATCCGTGTCTCTCAAGAATACCTGGAGTTGTGAGGCCACCACGCTTTCCATGACTTTGCCCAAGAAGGGAAGATTGGAAACAGGCCGAAAGTTGTCAAATTTAGTGGGGTCCAATGATGGTTTCTTCAACAGCGGCTTTATAATAGCCTGTTTTAGGCTCGCTGGAATCTTGCCTTCCCGAAGGGAGGCATTAACCACCACCGTTACCCACTCAGCCAATCCCCCTCTGGCCTCTTTCAGAAGCCAGGATGGGCAGGTGTCTAGGATGGACGTGGTAGGCCTCATTCCTCCAAGTATCTTGTCCACATCCTCGGGCTTCACAAGCTGAAAAGAATCCATCAAAATAGGACAAGCAGGTGCTTGTGTCACATCCACAGAGACTGCATTTAATGTGGCGTCCAGCCCAGAACGGATCAAAGCGACTTTGTCTGCAAAGAACCGAGCAAATGCTTCACAGCGCGTGGCCGAGTTGTCAGGGCTCCCACCTGAGGTAGGGGGAGTTAAAAGACCTCTGACAATCCGAAACAACTCCGCCGGACGGTTTTTTGCTGACGCAATAGTGGCCGCAAAGAAAGTTTTCTTTGCGGCTTTTATTGCCGCGGCATATGCCCTTAGAAAGGACACAAACCGTGCTCGATTTGGCTCGCTTGGGTCCGAGCGCCACACGCTCTCTAGTTCCCTCTTCCTTCGCTTCATCGCTGCCAGCTCCTCAGTGAACCAAGGAGCTGGTTTAGCTCGGTTACTTGAGAGGGGACGTTCCGGAGCGATCCTGTCAATTGCCTTGGTCATCTCCCCATTCCAGAGAGCGACCAAGGCCTCGACATGGTCACCTACCGAGGTAGCGGGGAAATCCCCAAGAGCCGTCAGGAATCCATTCGGATCCATAAGCCTCCTGGGGCGGACCATCTTAATGGGTCCTCCACCCTTGCGGAGGTTGGGGGGCGCAGTGAGCCTAAATCTGATCAGGAAGTGGTCGGTCCATGGCAACGGAGAGATGGACAACTCCTCCACACCGCCACCCTGCTCCCATCCCTGGCAGAAAACCAAGTCCAATGTGTGTCCAGCACAGTGGGTGGGGCCAGTTATTTGTTGGGACAGCCCCATGGTTGCCATGGCAGACATGAAGTCCTGAGCCGCTCCTGTGAGGGTTGCCTCGGCATGGATGTTGAAGTCCCCCAGCACAAGAAGCCGTTGGGACTCCACCACCAGGCTCGAGACCACCCCCGCTAGCTCAGGCAGGGAGACTGTAGTGCAGCGAGGTGGACGGTACACTACAAGAATCCCTATTCTGTCCCGGTCACCCACCCTCAGGTGGACGCATTCGAAATGCGTCGAATTAATCACAGCCAATATAGCTGCAAATGACTTGAGAAGTGCTGTGTGATGGAAAGGTGGGAGGGGGAACTACAACACAGGTGTATGTTTTACTCTGGCTGTTACAGGTAGTAATTACTTTGTTGGAGTATCCGTGTCCATTACATTTATTTGCTTCCCCATCCCTCATGCGTTAAGTATGCTCAATCCAAGGTTAACAGCTATGTACCAGTGATAAAAGTAACATAACCTTTGTTAAAAGAGTGGGAAAGTTATATGCTTTAAGCTTTATATCAAACGTGCCATCCAAATAGCGATAATCCTTGGTTGGCCTGCATTAGGAAAATATCACATGATATTCGTTTCATGGGCACCTTCTCATAAGTGTCCCTTTTCCACCATATCATTTCTTTCCAAGTACTTTACTTACTTAGGTGATCCCTCATTGTCCGGGTATGATGACCCTCCAAGTGTTGTGTCTTGGGGGATACGTAAGTGACTGTAGAGCCCTGTTCTTGATCCACATGTTCTTCCACAGTGGGGACATCGGTTTCCAGGTGGAAGGCGGTCCTGGTCAGGGTTGGCTGGACACGCTTTCCTCTTGGCATGTTTTTCCCCATTTCACACCTCTTCAAATACCGCAGCACTGCTGGTCACAGCTGATCTCCAGTTAGAGCTCTCAAGGGCCAGGGCTTCCCAGTTCTTGGTGTCTATGCCACAGTTTTAAGCCCATCTTTACATCTCTTTTCTTAGAATCATAGAATCTAAGAGTTGGAAGAGACCTCATGGGCCATCCAGTCCAACCCCCTTCTTGTCCACCAACATCCCATTTTCCATTCTTGAATAGGGAGTATAGTAACTGCAAGTGTTTACGGACTGTCTTTTAATTGATCTGCTCTAGTATCCTTTCAGGCTGATAGGGTGGGAAATAGAGGGAGAAAATGTGGAGGCCGTGACAGACTTTGTATTTCTAGGTGCAAAGATTACTGCAGATGCAGACTGTGGCCAGGAAATCAGAAGACGCTTACTTCTTGGGAGGAGAGCAATGTCCAATCTCGATAAAATAGTAAAGAGCAGAGACATCAGACTGGCAACAAATATCCGCATAGTCAAGGCAATGGTATTCCCTGTAGTAACCTACGGATGTGAGAGCTGGACCTTAGGGAAGGCTGAGCGAAGGAAGAGAGATGCTTTTGAACTGTGGTGTTGGAGGAACGTTCTGAGAGTGCCTTGGACTGCGAGAAGATCCAACCAGTCCATCCTCCAGGAAATAAAGCCCGGCTGCTCATTGGAGGGAAGGATACTAGAGACAAAGTTGAAGTACTTTGGCCACATCATGAGGAGACAGCAAAGCTTAGAGAAGACAATTATGCTGGGGAAAGTGGAAGGTAAAAGGAAGAGGGGCCGACCAAGGGCAAGATGGATGGATGGCATCCTTGAAGTGACTGGACTGACCTTGAAGGAGCTGGGGGTGGTGACGGCCAACAGGGAGCTCTGGCATGGGCTGGTCCATGAGGTCACGAAGAGTCGGAGACGACTGAACGAATGAACAACAACAACAACAACAACAACAACAGGGTGATACTTGTTTTCCTTTTGGGAGAAGCCCAAGACAAAGAAGGTGTTGAGTAGTTCTGCCTTTTCTCTATCCCTGCTTTAATAGCCATGGCTGTATCCTATGGAATCCTGGGCTTTGTAATTTTGAAAGTACTATGTCTCTCTTGATGAACATTTTAAGTCAGGCATGGGCAAACCTGGGCTCTCCAGATGTTTTCGACTTCAACTCCCTCAATTCCTAACAGCCTACCCGCTATTAGGAATTGTGGCAATTGAAGTCCAAAACACCTGGAGAGCCTAAGTTTGCCCATGCCTGCTCTATGTGCTTCTTCCTAAAAAGGCACTGAAGTAAGCGTCTCTGAGTCTTGTTTACTTTGACTTAATAAACTGTTGTTTTGATTACATTCTTGTGTCTGGCTCTTTAAGGCATCTGAGTTCCGACAATAATTGTGCAGTGTGAAAGGATGCATCATCTCACATCTGAGACTCATCAAATAATCAAAGATTCCAGTTTTTGCCACCATTGGCAAGCAGTGGCTTCCATGTTAAGAGTTTGGGTGCATTCACATTGGGTTTCATTCCAAACTTTAAAATGCTTATCCAACGTACTGAGCCAAAAGTACCATAGTTCCCAACCTTTAGTCCTCCAGATGTTTTGACTTCAGCTCCCATAATTCTTAACAACTGGAAACCTGGTTGGGATTTCTGGAAGTCCAAAACAACTGGAGGACCAAAGGCTGGGAACCACTGCTTTAGTGTCTGGAATGAAATTCAGAGTGGATTAACTAGACTTCTGACTTGAAAGCCATTGGCTAACCCTGACTGCAACCCCTAGTAGTCATTGCTCCAGGACCAACGGTGATGTCTGATGGGAGGTTCAGTCCAAAAACATCTAGATGAGATTTAGATAAGATGTGCATGGCCAGTCAAGCTCTATACAACAGGGATGGGAATTTTGCAGTTCTCCAGATGCTGAGCTGCAGCTCCCAGTAGTGCTAGCAAGCAAAGACAATGAAGACCAAGTCTCCTGTAGTCATAAAACATCGGAAGCACTGCACTTTCTCCATCCCTGTTTATTAGAATGGATCAGACACATCAATACATCAAGGGAACCACTGACCGCATAGGGAAGCTGATGAGGAAACACAACATACAAACAATCTACAAACCCACCAAGAAAATCCAACAAATGCTACGTTCAGCAAAGGACAAGAGGGATCCTCTCACTTCTGCGGGAGTCTACCATGTACCATGCAGCTGTGGACAAGTCTACATAGGGACCACCAAACGCAGCATTGCCCAGACACGAATCAAGGAACATGAAAGGCACTGTAGACTACTCCAGCCAGAGAAGTCAGCCATACTTCTGTGTCCATACCAACCTGGACACAGCATATTATTCAAGCACACAGAAATGCTGGACCACTCTCACAACCACCATGTCAGACTACACAGAGAAGCCATTGAAATCCACAAGCATGTGGACAATTTCAACAGAAAGGAGGAAACCATGAAAATGAACAAAATCTGGCTACCAGTATTAAAAAATTCTAAAATTGCAACAGCACAACAACAGAGAGGAAACAAACAAGGACATCTAATCACCTCTCAACAAAAGTTTGCTCCAGGCACTGTCAGGCCATTATATGCTAATCAAGGTGGTCAGTTGAAACATTCACACCTAGCTCCACCAGACAAGAGTCCTTTGTCCCACCCTGGTCATTCCACAGATATATAAACCCATTTTCCTAGTTCCAACAGACCTCACTACCTCTGAGGATGCTCGCCATAGATGCAGGCGAAACGTCAGGAGGGAATGCCTCTAGAACATGGCCATATAGCCCAAAAAAATCTACAACAACCCAGAACGGATCAGAGTTTCACATTTCTCGGCATTATTCCACCCAAGTGAAAGGGAAGAAGGAATTCCATCATTATAAAACCGCCTTGGCACTGTCCCTTTACTGCTGGCTTCCTATCTCCTCCATGCTCTGGCTGTAGACAAAATCAAGCTCCGTCTCCAAACACTGACAGAGGCGCCTTTAGGGAAAGAGACACACCTCAGCAAGGCAAGCAGATTGTTTGTCTTCCTTGCTTAATTAATTCTGGGGATATTGATCTGCCTAGATCTGATTTCGGTACTTGTAAGAGACACTGACTGTACATGTCGAAAAATAAAAACATGATCGTCTCTATCTGTTGAGAGAAAGACAATCAGTCTTTTCCATTTCCCCCCCTGTAAATCAGCTGTGTCTCCTCTTGGCATGCTTCCCCTCCACTTGGAATTAGTTCAGCTACAAAGACATAATATATATATTGATTTCAGGTCAGGATTAATCATGCTTAAATTATAACAGCCTCATGAAGTTCAGGTTTCATAGAATCATAGAATCAAAGAGTTGGAAGAGACCTCATGGGCCATCCAGTCCAACCCCCTGCCAAGAAGCAGGAATATTGCATTCAAATCAACCCTGACAAATGGCCATCCAGCCTCTGTTTAAAAGCTTCCCAAGAAGGAGCCTCAGGGCAGAGAGTTCCACTGCTGAACAGCTCTCACAGTCAGGAAGTTCTTCCTCAGGTTTGACTCTGCTTTGCTTAGACCACATCTGGAATATTGTGTCCAATTCTGAGCACCACAATTCAAGAGAGATATTGACAAGCTGGAATGTGTCCAGAGGAGGGCGACTAAAATGATCAAGGGTCTTGAGAACAAGCCCTATGAGGAGCGGCTTAGGGAACTGGGCATGTTTAGCCTGAAGAAGAGAAGGCTGAGAGGAGATATGATAGCCATGTATAAATATGTGAGAGGAAGCCACAGGGAGGAGGGAGCAAGCTTGTTTTCTGCTTCCTTGGAGACTAGGACGTGGAACAATGGCTTCAAACTACAAGAGAGGAGATTCCATCTGAACATGAGGAAGAACTTCCTGACTGTGAGAGCCGTTCAGCAGTGGAACTCTCTGCCCCGGAGTGTGGTGGAGGCTCCTTCTTTGGAGGCTTTTAAGCAGAGGCTGGATGGCCATTTGTCAGGGGTGATTTGAATGCAATATTCCTGCTTCTTGGCAGAATGGGGTTGGACTGGATGGCCCATGAGGTCTCTTCCAACTCTTTGATTCTATGATTCTATGATTCTATGATTCTATGACTCAAGGGATTAGAGAAGGTTGTAGACCAGCGTTTCTCAACCTGGGGGTCGGGACCCTTCGGGGGGGGGGGGTCGCAAGGGGGTGTCAGAGACGTTGCCGAAGACCATCAGAAAACACAGTATTTTCTGTTGGTCATGGGGGTTCTGTGTGGGAAGCTTGCCCCAATTCTATCATTGGTAGGCAGGGGCGGCTCAACCCATTACGCAAAGTAAGCATTCGCAGGATAGTTGATTTTGCCAGGGGCACTCTTGAGGTGCTCTTGGGGGAAAATAGACCTTGACGTATACGAGTTGTAGTTACTGCGATGTATAGATCACCTAAAATCAAAGAGCATTCTGAACTCCACCAGTGATGGAATTGAACCAAATATGGCACACAGAATTCCCATGACGAACAGAAAATATATATCAATAATTGGTGGTGGGGGGGGGGGGGGGGGGTTTGCCAAAATACTATTTGCTTACTGTTGAAAATTACATAGGGCCGCCTCTGTTGGTAGGGTTCAGAACACTCTTTGATTGCAGGTGAACTACAAATCCAGAAAATAAAACTCCCAAATGTCAAAGTCTATTTTCCCAAACTCCACCAGTGTTCACATATTGAGCATCTGTGCCAAGTTTGGTCCAGATCCATCATTGTTTGAGTCCATGGTGCTCTGTGGATGTAGGTGAACTACAACTCCAAAACTCAAGGTCAATGCCCACCAAACCCTTCCAGTATTTTCTGGAGTTTTCTGGCGTTTAGATCACCGTCTCCCAAAGTAGTTACTATACTCCCAACTCAAGAATGGGAAGCATAATGTTGGTGCACAGGAAAAGAGATTTAAATATGGGCTGGGAACTGGGAAGAACTGGGAAGCCCTGGTTCTTGAGCATTCTCACTGGAGGTCAGCTGTGACCAGCAGTGCTGCAGAATTTGAAGAGGCATAAATGGAGGGAAGAAGGGAAGAAACAAGAGGAAGGTGTGTCAAGCCAACAGTGACCGAAACCACTTTCTACCTGTTTCCCGCATGGCAGGGGGTTCAACTAGATGACCTTTGTGGTCTCCTCCAGCTCGATGATGTAATGCCCTATCAAATATTTATCTTTGGGACATTGCCTGCTGTCCTGCCATTTAAAAAAAGCCTTGCAAGTTCCTCCCAGATCAGTGATCATGAGCTACAAGAAAGGTCTCAATGGCATAGCTGTGAAGCTTGTCTCCAGCAAGGGATGGCCATGCATCTTTCAATCAATCTCACATCTGTTGAAAGAACCCCCGGTGGCACAGTGGGTTAAACCCCTGTAATGGGCAGACTTAAGACCAACAGGTCACAGGTTCAAATCCAGGGAGAGCGTGGATGGGCTCCCTCTGTCAGCTCCAGCTCCTCATGCAGGAACATGAGAGAAGCCTCCCTTACTTAGGCAATTCCTCGTTGTCCGAGTAGGATTATCTTCCAAGATCGGTGTACTGGCGGTGGGTCCGTAGGTGACTGTGGAGCCCTATTCTGACTTCCATGTTCTCCCACAGTGAGTGCATTGGTTTCCAGGTGGAAGGCGGTCCTGGTCAGGGTTGGCTTGACACACCTTCCTCTTGGCACGTTTCTCTCTTTAACCCTCCATTCATGTCTCTTCAAATTCTACAGCACTCCTGGTCACAGCTGACCTCCAGCTGGAGCGCTCAAGAGCCAGGGCTTCCCGGTTTTCTTTTTCTATTTTTAATAATATTTTATTAAGTTTATTAATTTACAGTGAAAGTGGGGGAACAAATATGATGTATAGGAAAGTAGGAAATAGGGAGCGGATAGTGGACAGGGTCGAGGTAGGGAGGGGGGCCAGGAGTGGAGAGGGTCAAAAAGGGAGAGAGAAAAAGAGTTCATACTGGACCTATGCAGGATCGGCAACCACAGGTTGGATTAATTTTCCCTTTTTCTTCCTCCTCGGAGGTTTAGAGATTGGTAAATCGAAAGAGTGGGAACAATTATCTCATAGAAAAGGATAGAAGGATAGTGCAAGTATCTAAGAGAGTGCCCTGCCTGGTTGTCTTCCCGGCTGTGGTTGCTCAAAGTAGCTTCTGGCTTGGGGGGGGGGGGGGGGGGGAGGAAGAAAAAAGAAAAAAGAAAAAAAAGATAATAATAATAATAATAATAATAATAATAACAACAACAACAACATAGGGGGCGAGGAGGTTGACTTCCTATCTATTCGTTAGTGGTTGTGATATTAATATCCCTTGTCCTCCAACGGAGGTTTTTGTTAGATGATTTAATTACACATCCCTGTGTTGTCGAGTCTTCTGCGTGCTGCGCTTTGCTTAAATTATCAAGTTGAGTTTTAGTTCATTAAGATATTCTTTGACAAGGCTCCAATTTGTATGTTTCTTTGGGAGCCCTTTGTTTGGAGTAATCCAGTAAGTGAGTTGGTCCATATTCATTATCTCAAGGGCCAGGGCTTCCCGGTTTTCAGTGTCTATGCCAGAGTTTGTAAGGTTAGCTTTGAGCCCATCTTTACATCTCTTTTCCTGCCCACCAACATTCCGTTTTCCCTTCTTGAGTTCGGAGTAGAGCAACTGCTTTGGAAGATGGTGGTCGGGCATTTGGACCATGTGACCGGTCCAGCAGCGTTGATGGTGGAGGAGCATCGCTTCAATGCTGCTGATCTTTGCTTCTTCCAGCACGCTGACATTTGTCTGCTTCTCTTCCCAAGAGATTTACAGGATTTTCCGGAGGCAGTGCTGATGGAATCGTTCCAGGAGTTGCATGTGATGTCTGTAGACAGTCCACATCTTGCAGGCATATAGCAGGGTTGGGAGGACAATAGATTTATAAACAAGCACCTTGGTATCCCTACGGATGTCCCGGTCCCAGGGGCGGCTCATCCATTACGCGAAGTAAGCGGTCGCAGAACACTTTTTTTTGCCAGGGGCGCAAAGGCGCCTCTGTAAATGCCCCTCGGCTGCCACTTGAGGAGCGTCCCCTCAGCTCACAATAGCTCTAGCAGTCCAGGGGGAGCCTCGGCTTTCTTGCCTTGCTGCTGGGCGATCCTCTTCCCAAAGGGGCCGGGCCCTTGAGCCTCGCCCAGCCCCTCTCATTCCTGCTCCACCTGGCCACTGGGTGCGTGAGCAGAGCCAGCGCTCAACCGTTCTCCGTGTTCGATCCCTTCCCCATGATCGGCTCCCTTTCCCAATCCCCCGGCGCTCCACCCGCCTCCTCTCCCCAATCCGCGGGTGGGCCAAGGGGCGGAGCCGCCACGCCTGGCCGCTTCGGGTCCAGAGGTGTGTCTGAAGACCCCAGCGTGCGCACCAAAAGTCGCCTCTTCTCCTGACTTTCTCTTCAGCCATTGGGACCAAGAGAGAGAGAGAGAGAGAGAGAGAGAGAGAGAGAGAGAGAGCCCCTCCGGCTGGAGGTATCTCCCACCTCCGCTCCCTCCTTTGTTTTTGCACCTACCTTCAGGAAAGGTGGGCATCTCCACCTCTCTCTCTCTCTCTCTCTCTCTCTCTTGGTCCAATGGCTGAGGAGAAAGTCAGGAGAAGAGGTGACGTTTGGTGCACACACCGGGGTCTTCAGGCACGCCTCCGGACCCAAAGAGGGCCAGGCAAGGGAGCAAGTGAGGCAAGTGTAGTTACTGGGATGTATAGTAATCCTACAATCAAAGAGCATTCTGAACTCCACCAATGATGGAATTGAACCAAATATGGCACACAGAACTCCCACGACGAACAGAAAATATATATCAATGATTGTTTGGGGGGGGGGGGGGCAAAATACTGTTTGCTTACCATTGAAAATTACCTAGGGCCGCCTCTGCCTGGTCCTCAAACATTTTCTGCTTTATTCGGAAAAATGCTGCACTCACAGAGCTCAGGTGGTGTTGCATTTCAGTGTCAATACTGACTTTTGTGGAGAGATGGCTGCCAAGGTAGCGGAAATGGTTAATATTTTATAATATTACACCATTAAGAGAAGCCTCCCACAGGGATGATAACACATCAAAACATCCGGGTGTCCCCTGGGCAACATCCTTGTAGACGGCCAATTCTCTCACACCAGAAGCGACTTGCAGTTTTCTCAAGTTGCTCCTGACACGACCAAAAAAAAATCTGTTGAAGCTGGAAGAGGAGAGGTGTTACTTCAGCTGCCAAAAGCTCCAGTAGATTCTAGCAAAACAGACAATAAAACAAGCCAAGCTCAGCAGGAAGCATGACTCCATATTATGCAGCACCTGGCCGTGGCTGCTCCCCGAACACCTCTCTGCCTGGGGTGCGACAAGCTGAAAGGCAAATTGGACCACGTCCTTGTCATCGCAAGACACAAGAGACGTTGTTTGCCTTGGCTCTTGCTTCCTCTGGAAGGGATTCCTGACAGGTAGTCTCATGCTCAGTACGCCTCATGTGATTTTATTATGCTTCACAGAAGTGTTCAGGGAGGGGAGGATAAGGTAATGAGCAATTAATTTTAATTAAAAGATTGGCTTTTTTCGGAGGGGGGGGAGTTGCTAATGTGTGAATGTTGCAGATGAGGAATTGCAGGTAATTTGGTGTTGTTTGCCTTGGCCTCTTTCCCTGTGCTATTTCAGCTAATTGCCATTATTTAGTCATTTGTTGCTACAGCGACTGCAGATCATTTCAGGTTGCCAAGACTCTGAGTACAGGCTCAAACACGGCACTTAAAGCAGGAGGGCCGGCAGGCGGGGTGCCTTCGCTTTCCCTCCTGGCTTGTCAAAGAAACCCGAGGCTCATTGTATTGGGAAAGCATCCAACTTACCCTTCTTGAGAACCGACTCTTTGCACTTTCCGTCTCCAAGAAAGAAGTGGAAAGTTACAAATTCCAGAACTGAGATTGGGAGGGGGAAGCAAAAGAAAGACGCAAAAGGAGAGCAAAGCCATTTAAAGAATGTACTGCAAGGGATACTTATTGAGGGATGTGTTTAGGATAGTGTTATCTCACTCTCTCACTAAACCAGGGTCCTCAAACTAAGGCCCGGGGGCCGGATACAGCCTTCTAAGGTCATTTACCCAGTCCTCTTGATGGAGCCGAGCATGTCCCCCCACCCCACCCCACCAATAAGGGATGGTAACTTATAGTTTTGCAAAGGGCAAGGGTACCAGACTGCACAAAGGGGTTGAGTCTTGGTCAATTTGCCCACACACTAACAACAACAAGGACCCCATGAGGCTTTCAGGGAAGAGCCTGGCCTTGGGGTCCCAGTCCTTGGAGGGAGTTATAGTTTCCCAAGGGCTAAGGACCAGCCTGATCTTGGCGCTGCAAGAAATCCCTTCCTTGGCTCAATGGAAATTGCCAGGCTCCTTTTATGACTGTTGGACTTTCTAAACATCATGTTCTTCTGGGTTTTTTCGGGCCATAGAGCCATGTTCCAGAGGCATTTCTCCTGACGTTTCGCCTGCATCTATGGCAAGCATCCTCAGAGGTAGTGAGACCTCACTACCTCTGAGGATGCTTGTCATAGATGTAGGCGAAACGTCAGGAGAAATGCCTCTGGAACATGGCTCTATGGCCCGAAAAAACCCACAAGAACCTAGTGATTCCAGCCATGAAAGCTTTCGACAATACATTTCTACACATCATTTTTCTGGCTCTAATGAACTCATTTTTACATCTGAACTTCCCCAGTATGAACTATGGACACATGTTTTATTAAAGTTATTATTTTAATCAATTTATCTGGCGGGTGGGGGTGGAAAGGGATGCTTGATATGAATTTCTTGGGATTCCTATGTTTTCCCATGTATTATTCCCTCATATTTCGCTGGCCTGACTCTGAACTCCTCGCTCCTTCCCCCCTCCCCTTGGGGAAATTAATCAAGAAGCCGCCAGCTGAGCGGAAAAGACAATTAGCAATCACAAAGTACTCTTATAATGATAACTCGTGCATGGAAAACATAGAATTGAAAGCCTTAAGTTGGGGCTCGGAGTTGGTACCCCCGATGAAATGATTTCCTTGGCAAAGTTTGATCACTTCCCATCAGAATTGCCATATCCTTTCAAAACTTGTCACGACGGACGTTCATCCCAGTCTCTTCTTTGTATCATATCTGATGGCGACAGGAAAGCCCGGATAAAGCAATCAACAGACCCATCAAAAGACAATAGACTGGCATCCTTTGCAGGCCGAAATCCTCAGACTCAGGGCCCCCTGGGCATGAAATCCATTAATCCTTTCATGAACCCATTGTTTCTTCTTCATCCCGCCTCCCTCCTCCTGATTCGCTAGAGCACTGAGGCAGTGGGAGCTCTCCCATTGGTTCATGCGCAGCGGAGGAGCTCTATGATTGGCTCTGACGCAGGGCAGGCGACCAAGCCTCCTCCCAGCTGTTATCGCGTCAGCCAATCACCATTGAGCTGGGCGGAGGGCAGGAATTTTGAAATTTCTAAGCCTGTTTTTCCTATAAAAATGTCTCTGATCTCTGTAACCACATGCTCTGTAGGCGAATGATTGCTACCATGCATCCTTTTCAGCTGAATCGCTAATAAACCACCTCGGTGCCGCTTCTTCAACTTTGGTGAGATTTATTTGGAATTTTTAGAGAAATAAAAGTTGCTGAAATCAGGCTTCTCCTAGCTCGCCAAAGTAGCGATCCCTCTTTGGTGGGGTCTCAGGGTCCCTCCTCCGGGGGAAGACCCTCCTAAAGTTCCTATCAACTTCATTGAGAAGGAAAAACCCAGAACTCCCTGCCTTCAAGCCGATCTGACCTGCAGCAGGGAATTCCGCAGTTCTCTGTTGCCCGCTTGGGCCAGCATCAATGGGGATGTGGCCACAACAGCGGCTTCAACCAAAAACTCTTTTTCTGCTTTGCTTTCTTCCCCTCAACCTAACATTGTAACAAATTCCCCAATAAAGTATCAATTAATTGTAACTTTTTTTCTCATAGTGATATTTTGTGTCCTTTACTGCCTCCAAACTCTTTTCTGCATGAACTTTCTCTCTCCAGCTGCTGGCCTGCCCAGGATGCAATTCTTGCATCCTGGGGAGACCAAAACTGTGTTCCTCTGAACCGTGGATATGGAAACCCATTGGGTTCCCGTATCCGCGGGTCAATAGATCACTCCAAAATCAGTGCCATTCTTGTCCTAGACTAATTTCAAGACTGGCTATCTCGCTTTTGCTCTATTAATCCCTCCACTCCGGGAATAACTTTTTTCACCCTAAAAAACTCAACATGGAGCTCAACTGGCTCTCCGCTGCCACAATGTTGCTGCCGCCATATCATTGATGCCAAAGAGCCTGTTGACCTGGGGAACCTGCCACGGTAACCCCTTGGGACCCCCGGGGAACAGACAAGCCATCCTGGCCCTTGGCAAGATGGTATCTATAGTTTTCTCCACTCCCAGATATGGATCCTGACCTCCAGCGCTTGCAACCACTCCTATAGAAACCCTATGGACTCTGAGGAACCATCCCCTTTTGCCCTCATGGATTCTGCAAACTTTCATTGGACTTTGATCAACTTTTGACAAACTTGTAAAACTTTTTGGAAACTTTTTGGAATTTCCACTATGATTTTTTAGACTTTTAATTGACTTTTTGGTGGGTGGGATGAGTTGGTATGATTTCTCTTCCCCTCTTTTATGAATGTATGCCTTATGTACCCCATATATGTATCTGTATAAAATATGAAATGCCACGTCTTCGTGACCCCAGCACATCTAAAATCTCAGGAAAATCTTTTCATTTCCTGAGGTGGATTTTTCCCTGACTGAAAGGACTCAACAGAAACTTCTTGTATGGAGAATACAATAGAGGCACCTTCAAGCTTCGGAGCATGGCCACCTGAAGGATGTGCCCCATGGAAGCAATCAGGGCCAGCTAACGCCTCCCAAAAAGGATTCTACCAAGCAGGAAGCGGCCAGGATTTGAAGCTGCAAGGCCATTCAATGCTAATCAAGCTGGCCAATTGCACCATTCCTACTTGCCATCAGCAGTCAAGAGTTCTTTCTCCCATCCTGGACATTATTCCACAAATATGGGGGACTAAAATGATCAAGGGTCTGGAGAACAAGCCCTATGAGGAGCGGCTTAGGGAACTGGGCATGTTTAGCCTGAAGAAGAGAAGGCTGAGAGGAGATATGATAGCCATGTATAAATATGTGAGAGGAAGCCACAGGGAGGAGGGAGCAAGTTTGTTTTCTGCTTCCTTGGAGACTAGGACGCGGAGCAATGGCTTCAAACTACAAGAGAGGAGATTCCATCTGAACATTAGGAAGAACTTCCTGACTGTGAGAGCCGTTCAGCAGTGGAACTCTCTGCCCTGGAGTGTGGTGGAGGCTCCTTCTTTGGAAGCTTTTAAGCAGAGGCTGGATGGCCATTTGTCAGGGGTGATTTGAATGCAATATTCCTGCTTCTTGGCAGGGGGTTGGACTGGATGGCCCATGAGGTCTCTTCCAACTCTTTGATTCTATGATTCTATGAAATAAACCCCACTTGCCTAGATTCCAACAGACCTCACAACCTCTGAGGATGCCTGCCATAGATGTAGGTGAAACGTCAGGAGAGAATGCTTCTGCAACATGGCCATACAGCCTGGAAAACTCACAGCAACCCACATCCCACTTTCACCCCATGTTTAAAAAAATTCCAGGTAATTGCATAGTTTCACAGGTAAATTCTGGCACTTACATGGATTTATGTTGTTGCATAAGCATTTCCTTCCTGTTTGCAAGACTTCCCATTTCTGTTTTGCAAAAGTTCCAGCTTGGGCAAGTGCCTGCAGCCCCAAAACAAGGTTTGGCACTCATAAGTAACCTCCCCATGCAGAATACACCAAACAGGAAAAGGCTGGAGTTACAAAATCCAGCCCTTTCCTTATACATACGGGAAGAGAGATATTGGCAAGCTGGAATGTGTCCAGAGGAGGGCGACTAAAATGATCAAGGGTCTGGAGAACAAGCCCTATGAGGAGCGGCTTAAAGAGTTGGGCATGTCTAGCCTGAAGAAGAGAAGTCCGAGAGGAGACATGATAGTATAAATATGTGAGAGGAAATCATAGGGAGGAGGGAGCGAACTTGTTTTCTGCTTCCCTGGAGACTAGGACGCGGAGCAATGTCTTCAAACTACAAGAAAGGAGATTCCATCTGAACATTAGGAAGAACTTCCAGACTGTGAGAGCTGTTCAGCAGTGGAACTCTTTGCCACAGAGTGTGATAGAGGCTCCTTCTTTGGAGGCTTTTAAACAGAGGCTGGATGGCCATCTGTCGGGGATGCTTTGAATGCAATTTTCCTGCTTCTTGGCAGGGGGTTGGATTGGATGGCCCATGAGGTCTCTTCCAACTCTATGATTCCATGATATACCTGTTGTTACCCAGGTTAGATACTTTGTAATGCTATTTTTTAGAATACATACTGTTCGTTTTTTAATTTTATGAATTCGAAAATGTATAGTCTTATAATGGGATCAGCTCCCATTGCACTCCTTGGGTTATTCAGTGTCTTGTGGCCAAATTTGGCAGTAATTCGTCCAGCGGTTCTTGAGTTATGTTAATCCCACAAACGAACATTACATTTTTATTTATATAGATAGATACTTGGTTGCCTATTATTGATTGCACCCATTTTTTTTTTCATGTCAGGAGTGGCAAGTACGTTGCGCAGGGGACGTCCAGGTGTTTTACCATTCTGTGGGAGGCTTCTCTCATGCCTCTGTATGAGAAGCTGGAGCTGACAGGTGGGAGCTCACCCCATCTCCCTGGATTTGAACCGCCAACTTTTTGGTCGGCAGTCCTGCTGGCAAAAGGGTTTAATCCATTGTGCCAACGGGGATCCCAGTTAGCCACTATGTACCGATGTATGTAGTCCCTGCATCCTGAAATGTTTTACATTGAGTCCTGAAATCCGTGCAAATTAGCTCCGAAGCAGCAACACACTTGTTAAACAGCCGTCATTATGCAGGTGGGATTTATAGGGATATAATTTCATCAATTCAGATGTGTGTGTACACAAAACATTGTTGTCAAGAGCACAGGCACCAACGAATCCTCAGAGAGAGAGGGTTGTGGCATTTTGTAAAGTGCAGCTGAAAAGGGGTCCCCCCCCCCTTCCTTCTTTTTAGGGAAAATGACGGCATTTATGAAGGTCCTGCTTGAAATGGGAAAGAACCTCTGAGAGTTATAATTAGCATCTGCTTGTTTTAGTACCAATTAAGCTTTTTTTTATTTAAAAAGAAATATTCCTTGCACATAAGTGGCACATGGCTTGTAAAACTGTCAATATTTGCCATCGCCGCCTTTGCCCTGCTTGCAGCTGGAATATCAACGGGGCTGAGGTTGCATTCTGCCGTTCTCCAAGTCCTCACCTCCAAATGCTCTTTTTTTTTTTTTAAATGGTTTTTATTAAGTTTTTCACAATCCACACAAGGAAAGAAGGGGAACAAAAAACAAGAAGATAGAACAGTAGGAAAGGGATAGGTGCACACAGAAAAGAACAAAGAAAAACCCACCATATCTAACTAACATCTAATACATACAAAACAGCTACTCAAACTATTCTAAAATGACTTCCACTCCAACCTCAGGATCTTTTCAAAATATTTCTTCACCTTGATTATCTATTCTTATCCCATTGTTTTTTCAGCTTTCTTCTCATAATCATATATCAGGGACCAATCTGTCCTCCTCAAAACTCTTCCTTCATTTCTTCTCATCAAAAAAGTTAATTCGTCCATGTCTCTTATTTCTTTAATTTTCTTCCACCAGTCTTCAATACTCGGGACCTCACCATTCTTCCAATATTTGGCAAAAACCATCCTAGCCGCCGTTGTGCAGTAAGTGAATAATTTATCTTCTTTCTCATCCAATTTACAGTCATCATCTGTAAATCCCAGAAGATAATATTCCGGTTTCTTCTTAAAGCTTTTCTTTAATATTTTTTGTAATTCCTCATGAATAATAGACCAGAACTTTGTTGTTTCTTTACATGTCCACCACATGTGGTAAAAAGTGCCTACTTGCTCACTACATTTCCAGCACTTATCTGATACATTTTGATACATATGGCTCAGTCTGCTCGGAGTCAAATACCACCTATAAAACATTTTATACCAATTTTCTTTTAAATCCATAGCATATGTATATTTCAATTTTTTATTCCATATCCTTTCCCATTCCTCAAAGTGGATGGGCCTTCTTATATTTTCTGCCCATTTAATCATAGAGGTTTTCACTTGTTCTGTTTCTGTCATCCACTGGAGCAATTTATTATATAATATTGTAACCGTTTTCCTTTGTGTTTTTAGTATTCTATCCCATGTATTCTCATTCCAATCGAAACCTGTTTTTTGGTCTTGTTTAAAATAATCTTTAATTTGTAGGTAATTTAACCAAGTTATATTGCTAAATAAAGTCTTTAATTGTTCAAATGGTTTCATCTCTGTTGTTCCCTTCACCAGTATATCCTTGTATCTTGGCCATGTCCTCCATCCTAGTAGTCTTCTTTGATGCGCCTCCATTGCTGAAATCCATAATGGTGTTGTCTTATAAAAAAGAGCTTTATACCTCATCCATGTCCGTAATAGGGAGGCTCGCACGAAATGATTACCGAAATTTTTCTCCTTCACCTCTCTGTTATACCATATATACGCGTGCCATCCCACTCTTAAGTCATGACCTTCTAAGTTTAGGCACTTCTCTTTGTCTAAAGTCATCCAATCCCTGATCCAGGACAGTGCGCAGGCCTCATGATAAGTCTTCAGATCGGGAAATCCCAATCCTCCTCTTGTTTTCTTATCTATTAAGTTCACATAATTTATTCTTGGTCTTTTTCCTTTCCAAACAAATTTCATTAAGTCTTTCTTCCACTGTTTGAACAGCGTTTGACTTCTTATTATCGGTATATTCTGGAACAAAAACATAAATTTTGGTAATACATTCATTTTTATCAAGGATATTCTGCCCAGAAGAGATAGTTTCAGCCGGTCCCAGTTCTGCAAATCCTTCTGTACCTTCTTCCAAACTAATTCATAGTTATTCTTTAAAAGTTGTCCATTTCTAGCTGTGATCCAGACTCCTAGGTATCTAATTTTCTTAACACCTTCTATTCCAACCTGTTGTTGGATCTTTATTTGTTTCTCCTTATTCACATTCTTAAATAGAAGTTTAGTTTTCTTCATGTTCATCTTAAAACCTGCCACCTTTCCAAAATCTTCTATTTTGTTAATCCAGCTTTGTAGATTTTTCTCCGGGTTTTCAATTGTGCCTATTAAATCATCTGCAAACGCTCGTATTTTGTATTCAAATTTACCAATTTTTGCTCCTTTAATCTTTTCATCTTCTCTGATTTTCTTCATCAGGATCTCCACTGCCATAACAAAAATTAATGGAGAGAGTGGACAACCTTGTCTCGTGCCTTTCGTGATTTCAAATTCTTGAGTCACTTGCCCATTCACTTTTACCTTAGCTTTTTGAAATTCATAAATAGCATTAATTGCATTGTTAAATTTCTCTCCCATGTCCAGCTCTTGTATCAAAATCTTGAAGAAGTCCCAATTCAAATTGTCAAATGCTTTCTCAGCATCTATTGACAAAAGGGCAAATTCTTTTTGATGATTAATCTCATAATATTCCAAAAGGTCTAGAATGTTGCGTATGTTTTCTTTCATATGTCTATTTGGAAGAAAACCTGTTTGTTCTTCGCCAATCCACTTGCTTAAAAAAAGTTTTAATCTTGTGGCCATAATATTTGCAAACAGTTTATAATCCATATTTAACAAGGAGATCGGCCTGTAATTTTTGATATCATTTTCCAGTGATCCTTCTTTATGTATCACAGTTATTTCTGCCTCCTTCCAGGAGTCTGGAACCTTTCGATATTTTAAAGCTTCGTTCGCTATAACTTTAAAAATGGGTATCAACTGCTGTTTAAACGTTTTATAAAATCCTGCCGTAAACCCATCCGGTCCCGGGGCTTTGTCTGCATTCATTTTACTTATAGCTTTCTCAATTTCCTCTTCTGTTATTTCTTTGTTCAATTCTTCTCTATCTTCATCTGTTATTTTATCCAGTTTCATTTGTCCAATATATTCCATAATATCCTCTTTCTTTATGTCCTCCTTTGTATATAATTGTGTATAGAAAATCCGAAACTCCTCCAAAATTTCTTTGTCCGTTTTCAAATCCTTGTCCTTAGTACTTATTTTAGCAATATGGTTAATTTGCCTCTTTTTTCTAACCTGGTTTGCCAACCATTTACCCGGTTTGTTAGCATTTTCAAAAGCCTGTTGCTTTAGAAATTTCATCTGTCTTGATTGGAATTCCAACTCCACATGGTTTTTTTCCTGTTTCAATGTCGCCAATTGTTTCTCTATTCGTTTAGATGGGTTTTTCTTTAACTCCATTTCTTTTACTGCTATTTCTGCCCTCAACTCATTTATTCTTTTATTTCTTTCTCTATTCCTTCTTGCTCCTTGTTGAATAAAATGCCCTCTCATGACTGCCTTAAAGGCATCCCAAACCACTCGTGGCTCCATTGAATCTAATCTATTTATTTGTAAATAGTCCTGGATTAACTTCTTGAAATATTCTTTGTCATCTTCCGTTTTTATTAAGTTCTCATTTAATCTCCATTTTCTATGATAATTTTTTTGATTTACGACCATTTCCAGAGGGCAGTGATCTGATAAATCTCGTGGCAGAATATTAATCTCTTTCACTTTAGTAGAGAGGTTCTTAGTAATCCAAACCATATCAATTCTAGACCAGGATTGATGTCTATTCGAGAAGAAGGTAAAGTCTCTTTTATCTTTATTTCTAATTCTCCATGCATCTTCAAGATCAAAGTCTTTTTGTAAGTCCATGAATTTCTGGGGGAGTTTCCCTCCCTTAAACTTCTTTTTCTTCAAACTTTTATCTATCTGACAATCGACGACCCCATTAAAATCTCCTGCCAAGATCAGTTCATCAAATTCTGTTTCTTTTAACTTAATATTTAAAAATTCAGCAAATTTTCTCTTCGGTCCATTGGGAGCATATATATTACAGACCAATATTTTGGAATCTCCAATTATTATTTTCACTGCCACACATCTTCCTTCTGTATCTCTAAATGCCAATTCTGAGTCTATTGAATCCTTTACATATGTAACCACTCCTCTTTTCTTTTTTTCATAGGCCGAATAATATTCCTTTCCTAATTTTTTGTTCGGAAGGTGTGCCACATGTTTATCGCAGATGTGCGTTTCCTGTAACATTATTACATCAAAGTTCTGTTTCTTCAGGCTCCTCCATACTCTTTTCCGTTTTTGGGGGGAGTTCATACCATTGATATTATTCGAAAAACATTTTATTTGTCTCTCCATCATTTTATTTATCCTTATCTGGTCCCAATCCTGTGTCGCCAAAAGCCAATTCCATTGTTCCAGTTGCCGATTGTTCCAAACTCTGACCTCCTTTTTCTTCCTTTTTCCGTGGTGTCCTTCTCTGTGGTTTTGGTTCTTTTCCTAAAAAGCCATAATCCTTTGGTGATTTATATCTTGCCTTTTTTGCCTTTACTCCTTTCCTTGGTGTAGATAATCTTCTTTCTTCACCTTCCTCTATCTCTGCTTCCTCTTCCTCTTCTTCTTCTCCTGGTTCTTCTTCTTCTTCCTCTTCTCCTTGCTCTTCATCTCCTTCCTTCTCTTTCATAAGTTTTTCATAAAAAATCTTGGCCTTATGTTCTGTTGTCAACCAATATCTTTCTTCCTTGTATGTCACCATTATCCCTTCTTTTCTTTCCCACCTGAACCTTATCATTCTTTTCTTCAATTCTTCTGTTAAGAAAAAATATTTTCTTCTTCTTGCTAAGGTTGCCTGTGGGAATTCTTTCAGAACCGCAATTTTCTTTCCTTTGTAAAAGATTGGTTTTTTATTATTGTTATAAAGCACATCATCTCGTACCTTCTTTCTTGTAAATTTCACTATCACGTCTCTATCTGTCTTGTTTCTTCTAGAATAAAATGATGATATCCTGTAGACTTGGTCCACTTCTTGTTCTAATTCATCTCCCTCACATTCTAAGCAATCTGCCAGAATTTTGATTATCAATAATCTTACATCTTCTTTGTCATCTTCCATTATATTTCTGAGTCTCAATTGAAAATCCATTTGCATTTGCAGTAGTCTTTCTTGTTCTAGTTCTATTTTTTCCCTTTGTCTATCTAATCCTTTTATTTTTTGTGTCATCTCCTTTTGTGTTCCTTCAATTTTCTCTTTAGAGGCTTTCAATTCCTTTACTTCTCCATCCAACTGTGTTATATCTTTCCTTATCTGTCCAAATTCCTCTTTTATTTCTGTTTTCATTACTTTAAATTCTTCTGTCATTTTGGTAATTATTCCTTCTTGTTTCTTATAATACTCCTCATGTTTAGTCTTCATTTCCTCCTTCAATTCTGTTTTCAACGCATCTTGTTTCTCCGATATCTTTTTGATCTCCTTTAAAAGGTTGTCCATTTTAGGATTTATATCCAATGATCCTCTTCTTGACTCTGCTTTACCTGGAGTTGTCATTTCCCAATTGCCTCTTATTTCCCAAAAATCTTTATTCTAATTTCATCTGTTATCAATTATAATATTAATTTTCAAAGAGAAAGTCCATCAATTTAATTTAATTTCGTAATCGATTGTGATGTAGACCAATTTCTTACTTCTTGCTTCTTACTTCTTAAAGGTCTTCAATTATTCAATTATTGACAAATTATAAAGTTAATTCATTCACTCATAATATATCTACCCACTAAAGTTTGAAATCTAATACTTTCACTAATTCTAATTAATTTTATTTATTTTATTCTAATTTCCCCCCTTTTAAAAAAGATATGACACTATATTGTCTTAAGTCAATTTCATATAATAATATAATGGCTACAATGGGTTATCAATTTATCACAAATATAAAATTTCTAAAATACCAAATTTCTAATAGGAAGCACAAACTCTTTTCCTCCACTTGGGAGCCCCAAAATTTTAAATTAGTCCTTTACTTATCTATTCCTCTTTATGTATGTTCCTTCAATGATTGTTTGTCATCCAATTCTCCTCCCTTTTATAGTAACTTTCGTCTGCTTCTCTTCCTGGTCCGATGTCGTCTTCTTCTCTTCCTGGTCCGTCGTCGTCTTCTTCTCTTCCTGGTCCGTCGCCGTCTTCTTCTCTTCCTTGTCCGTCGTCGTCTTCTTCTCGTCCTCGTGTCTCCTCTCTGCCACTTCTATTTGTGACTCTTATGCTTGCTCCGCCACTCCTTTGCTCCTCCAATTCTCCCTGTCTTCCAGATGCACAAATTCCTTCTCTGCCAGTCTATAACGTTTTTTCTCTATGATCCAAGATGGCGCCAGCTCTCCTTCCGCCCCGTCACTTCCTCCTTCACTCCTTTCCGGCCCCTCTTGGTTCCTCTCTTTTCTTAGTCCTCCAGAGTCTCCTGCCTTCCTGTTCCTGTTCCGTCACTTCCTTTACTTCGTGCAGCCAGATTGTTTATGAAGAAGGCTGGGGTAGACTCAACAATAATGGCGTCAAGGTCGGTGTTGTTTATCTTTCTTTCTTTCGTCTCTGGTTCCAAAGGGAGCCTCCCCTAAGATTGCGTGGGGGGCTCTTTATCCTCCTTACTTCTTTTGTAGTAAATTATAATATATATATAAAAATTAGAGATTAATTTCCATAGATCAACTCATTTTCCATTAATTTAATCTATTTTCGCCAAGTTTCCACTTATCCAATTTAGTCCAATTTGCCCAAGTTATCAAATCACCTACATATAATTCATATAATTTATGTCTTTATTTTCTAATTCTG